>NC_090939.1:229840371-230462754 GCF_040938575.1 Ambystoma mexicanum | reverse complement strand
TCTAGATATGTCCATCTGCCCTCCAATCCGTCTTCCACTCAAAGAGAATCTTCTCTCGCAGAAGGGAGGTCAGGTTCTCCATCCAGACATCAGAACCCTCAGCCTTCACGCTTGGCTTCTGAAAGGGTGAGGCACAAGGATTGGGACCTCCCTGATGATGTCATGGAGGTGTTGCTTTCGGCCAGAAGGCCAGCAACAAAGTCTTTATACCGCTGCTGTTGGAACAAATTTTACAGCTGGTGTAGAGAAGAGAATATCGACCCTTTTTCATGTGGTACACCAATGGTGTTATCGTTTCTGCAGTACTTGGCAAACTCAGGCCTTCAAGATGGCACTGTAAAAGCCTATCTCGCAGCGCTATCAATCTTCAAGCGCACTGCAGAGGAACCATCGTATTTCAAACTACCCCTAGTGATACAATTTCTCAAGGGATTAACTAATGTTTATCCTCCAAGACCATTCCAAGTTCCCTTATGGAACTTAAATTTAGTCTTAAATTTCCTAATGGGTACTCCCTTCGAACCACTCCACTCTTGTTCGCTGAGATTTCTCACTCTTAAAACTGTCCTATTAGTAGCACTAACATCTGCTAGGAGGGTGAGCGAATTACAAGCTCTATCTTGTAAACCCCCCCATACAGTTTTCCATAAGGACAAAGTTGTCCTACAGGTGAAATTTCCTCCCAAAGTGGTTTCTGAATTTCACATCACTCAGAAAATTACCTTACCTTCGTTCTACCCTCTTCCCCATCCGGGGAAAGAGAAAGAAAGGCTACATAGGCTGGACCCAAGGCGGGCTCTAAGCTTTTACATAAGCAGACTGGCTAGGATTAGGCAAGCAAACCAACTGTTTGTAGGATACTCAGGTCACAGGTTGGGACTACCCATAACAAAACAGACCATTTCCAGGTGGATTATTTTGGCCATTCTGGAATGTTACAAACTGGCAGGGAAAGAACCACCCCAGAATCTTAGGGCTCATTCAACCAGGGGTATTGCAGCCTCTTCGGCCCTCCAAAGAGGGGTACCGGTCCGAGACATATGTGCGGCTGCCACATGGTCGTCCGCACATACATTCACAAGATTTTACAACCTGGATTCCTCCACTAGTCAAGAGACCAGATTTGGCAAAGCCGTATTACATTCGGTTCATTCCTAAATGGGATACATGACATTATTACTCCCACCTCCAATTACATACTACTGCTATGGGAGTCTATCAAAGATAAGGAATACATCGGAGGACACAATCCCTTTGAAGAACAAGTTACTTCTTACCTTGTAACGTTCTTTCGATGGGATGTTCCTCCGACGTATTCCTTATCGCCCCTCCGATCCATCCTCGCAGTAATACTTCCCTTGTGGTTACAGCTTAAGCTTCTTCAAGGTCAATAACCAATTCAGGCATGACTTATCTTATGCTACAAAACGGAACTGAGCAACGGACGCCGCGCATGGCTATTTATGGGCATGGTGACGTCGGTTCTGATACGGTGGCTGTCGAGGGACATCGACTCGGCGGACGTCGACGCGCAGCGCCCTCTACAGAGAAAACATTTCCGAGGCCAGCAAGCTGGAGACGAATTATCAAAGATAAGGAATACATCGGAGGAACATCCCATCGAAAGAACGTTACAAGGTAAGAAGTAACTTGTTCATCTCTCTAGTGGGTAGAGGTTTAGTCTAAAAATGCATATACTTTGCACGGACAAAACTGTTCGGAAATGTTATCAAATATTTGGGTAGGTTATTGTATCGAGTCTCTGGAACCAATTGTGCATACAGTTTATAAGTCTGCCTTTGCTGTTGAGTCTCTATCCAGTCTTTAGACCATAGTTTGTATTTGACCGAAGCTGGATTAGCCACCAAAGTTTCCTCAGAGACATTCAAGTCTGCCAGTATCGCACAGCCAACTTTATTCTATTAATATTGGCTCAGACGCTTTCATTATTGCACCCTTTATCATAGGGCCCACTAATATACATTTTCGATACAGTGATAAACTTTTCCAAACAACCATAGCATACATTGATATAAGGCCCAATTCCATTCTTATCACCTGGATCGGCACACATTTTGTTAAACTAAGTACCCTTTTCCAGAACAACCTTCAAGGACTGCCCATACTCTAGCCGGGAGTGCAAACAAATCCCTCTGTACCATAGGTCAGTATGGGAACCACCTATGCTAGGTACATCTTGCTTTTCTCTCTGGCCACACGTGTCTTCAGTATGTTTATTAATAATACTTTCAATGATGTGCCCACCTCTTTTATAAAGCCCAACTGCAAAAGATCATGGTTTCCAGATGATGTAATAACCCACTTTGAGAGGGCCCTCAACACCAGAGCTGCAAAGATTTTCCCAGCCACGTCACGAAGGGCGATAGGCCTGTAGTTTTTAGGCTCCGACATATCACCCTTCATGAAGATCGGCGCAAGCACAGATTCCTTAGATGACTGCAGGACCTTTTTAACTTTTCTTATGTAATGAAACTGTTTCCACAAAAACGGTGCCCATAATTCGAGGTTCTTTTTCAGCATGACATTTGTCTTCTTGTCCAGCCCAGTGGCCCTAGAATTGCTGGCTTTCTTAATTAAATCAGCATATCATCCATTTCAATAGGAAATGACCACTCGTTATAGAATTGGTTATCAGCTTCCCTCCTACCTGAACTTGTATCCGAAAGCAAAAGGGAAAAATACTAAACCCACCGTACAGTGGGGACCGCATTGATTATCAGCACCTCCTGCAGCGCATTTAGATGGATGATTAATTGCCAAATTTCCCCTGTCTTTTTAGCTGTGATCCTCTGGAGCATCGCTTGTGCATCCTACTGCATCATCACATACTTTCTAGCTTTAACCCAATTTCGATATTGTTGTATTAATTTTTTAATGTAGGGCAATATTTCCCCCACTTTGTTTCCTTTAAGCCTTTTCAGGCTGGCCCTCAGACTTCTCTTCACATTCATCAATTCAGCGTCATATACATGCAAATGAGAAAAGGCACTCTTTTTAAACCTGGTTTCCTAACTTCAACAAAAGTCGCCAGAAACCTAGTGTAGTCCAGCACAGAAGACACTTGATCCCTAGGATCACTCTCCACCCTATTTACAAATCTCTGTCAGCCATACACTTCTCAATTAGTTCATAATCAACATATTTGTTTATACCGGTATACCGTTTATATCGTTAAGTGTGCTTTTCAATCTGATTTGGAAAGGCTGCAGTAAGCAAGTGCTGCGCAGTCTTGGCTTTGCACTGTTGGATGTGCCATCTGCCAAGTAGTTTCAGTTGGAGCAGTTTTTAATGCCATTCCATAAACCACACGTGCCTGACACAATATCAATATGTTAGCAATAGGAAGAATACATAAAGTGCCAAGAAGGAAAAGGGTTTACTTTGGGTTGGCGGCTTTGGGGTTTATATATTTATAATGGATGTTTGCTAAACATATGACAATGGAGGATTTCCCTGGTTCTATCGTTGAATTTACATATAATAAGTCACACTGCGAAATTCACTCATCTCTGTGGTTATTCCCTGCTGCCATACCAAAGGGTAACATGTCCGTGATTACTGAACACCTTTTGGCCCGTAAGTAAACTAAAGGCTGTAACATAAAGAGAGAGAGTGTGTGTGCGCGTGTGTATGTGTATGCGCACAAGTGTATACTACCATCAGCCTCCATTGATCTGTGGCATGCAGGTTATCAAGATGGCAACATGTTCATCTTCACCAGTAGCCAGTGGGGGAGCTAAAAGCCTAAATGACCACTTAAGAAAAGCTATTCAGTTTGCTTTGCCAGTCGCAGCAGGGCTTCCTCCCCACCCTCCTCCTCTCCACACGTGTGTTTGTGTTTGGTGGAAGCAAGGGATGGCATTTCAGTGGAAAGTATGTTGAAAAGCCCAATTCTGGCCCTGGGTGCCTGGTTTTGTTTGCGATGATAAATCTGACAATTTATGACCTTTTAGAAAATATTTGTTACGATTAGTTAACTCCACCTGCTATACCGCGATAACCACGATATACCGTCATTTGGCAAGAAGGTTATCGTACCGTCATAAAACTAATACCGTGACACCCCTAATGTAATCCAGAACATTCCTTTCACTACCCGTTTAACATGTTGCTTTTGGCGGTATATCACCCTTAAACTGCCCATTTAACAGGTGGATGTTCCTAAAACTCAGCTCTTCACGCCAGGCATGCCCTCGCTTTCCAGCCTTTGTCGATGACGCATGAATATCTTCTATCCGAACATAGTTACGATCAAACCGGCGAATATTTAGGTCACGACACAGTATTATCACCAAGTCAAACCATATTTAAAAAGCCCTGTCTAAAAGACCCATGACTATCGGCTGGAAGATTAGCTCCCCCTATTTATCATAGTTCAAATACAAGTTAAATAGAACCACCCACTTTTGGTTATTGGGTCGCAATCCATTGACCTGTATTATTAAGATTTAAATGTGGGCATTCAGATTAATCGTTGCCATCACACTTAATCCTGTTGCGTTTTTAACTGCTGTTAGCCAATCTGACATCGGTCTTCCCTTAGGCCCTTTTAAAGCTTGGTTTAGATACACAATATATCCATCCAATACAGGGGCCTTTCTCAACCAGGTTTCTTGAAGACCTATAATGTCAAACAAATCATAATAAGTCACCATTCCCAAACAAATGACTAAACCCTCTCGTGTTCCAACGTCCCATGGTAAAGTCCTTTGGCTTGTCTGATTAAGTCAGTTAGGCTCTACTTTCTTTCACAACCAAAGCCTCTGCAAGCCAATTCCAGCTGTCATGCTCTTTGTTGTGTGCATTTTGTCTGTTGGATTACCACTCTTTTGCTTGCTCTCATGATTATGACTAGCTGTACCCAAACATGGAGTTTGAATGCCTTCAACTTTTGCCTCTTTCGAGAGAGGGGCCTGAAGCATCCTCCTTTTAGGGTGATCCTCCAAATTGTCCTTGTCATTTAGGCATAGACCTACAGAACTCTCCAAATGCTCTGGAACTTCTTTGGGTGTCACGCGAGCGCCCCTGCTTTTAAAACTAGAGTCATGATGATGTTCAATACTTCTGCAGATCATCATTCCACTTTTTAGTCTGAAGGTGCGCCATTTTCCCTCTAAGGTATGAATAGATGGGTTAAATTGTGAGACCTGGCGGTTATATTCTTGATATTCACAAGTGGGGAGAGTGACGCGAAACAAAACGCTCTTGGGAATTTCCTTGCATTCGTTTTCATTGTCTATACGACCGGCCATCTTGTCCCCAAATGTTCACGCCTTGTCTCCTTCTCTCTTGCCACCACACTTGCTTCACTTGTCTGCAAAAACATATGCTCACGGCACTGTCGTGGCCTGCTACTCAAACGTGTTTCAGCACCCGAAATGGAACATGTCGAAATGTTCAGTAAGCCATCACAAGAGACGTTACATTGAGGTTTCTGAGTTTGTTCAACATCGCTGTAGATATTCTCTGGATTTGCTCTTTTAGGACATTCTTTGTTATTGGTATTTTAGGTTTTACACCATCGTTGTATTCTCTGGTAAAGTAAAATTCTGTGTGTAATGTCGTGAATCATTTGCTCTCTGTTTATTCTTTTTTATTTTAATTTTTTTTCCTTTGCTGTTGTTTCTGTTTTTGTTGCTGATTTGCCAATCCCTGTTGGATTAATTGGCTTGGCCGTTTATGTTTTTGAGAAAATGGTATACACTTTCACAGATTGGGGTGTACAGTCTCCTGTACTTAAGGCTGGATCGCTTCAGCCGATTCATTATCCTCTTGAACCTCCAACTCCTCCAACGTAGTATTGTTTTGCACCATCTATCTCTTGGCAAGGAGTTATGTCAAGGGTTTCTGTAGCTGATGATCTCAAGTCGATCAAAATCTTGTCACCCTCTACCTGTAGATTAGTAAACTTTGAGACTGTTTCTTCCATCAAGTAAGTTGTAGTTTTTGTCCCTAATGTTGAGAGTAGCACCTCCCTCTGCATAGTTTCTTTTTGTTTGCTAACTGCAGTGTGACTGCTCTGTGCATGTGTAAGATCTCTAGGTTGCTTCAGAGGCTTAGTAGCATCCACCTCCTTGTGGTCAACTAGTATGCATGGGACCTTTGAGATCTCCTTTAATTTTCCTCCTTGATGATCTGCTCCAAAATGCTGCAGAGTATGTTTGTAATTTGCGCAGAGGTCTTATCCAAACTGTCTTGTACTGTTGTCACAAAGCCCTCCACGAAAAGCATCTTTGAGTGCACCATTACCAACAGCGTTGTATGATCTTTAAGCTGATCGTTTAAGCTCTCGTAGAGTCTTATGAAAGGAGCCATTGTAAAAGGTAGTACCGCCACAGTGTTAGTGTCTATCCCATCTGGCTTAGGATGGGACTCTGGGGCTTCGGTTGTTTGAGCAATTGATAATATGTCCGTTCGGAGACCTCTACTACATTTGCTTGGATATGACAAATCCTCTAGCAAGAGAGGCCCCAAACTTCCCAAAGAAAGTCTTGCCCTTTTATTATTTCTTTTGGCGGTCCACTTTGAAGTTTGACCAATTCTCATGTCATTCATAATTGGAGGATCAAATTTTTTAGTTGTGGAAGGATCGTCCGGCAACATAGCTGTGAGGTTAGCTGTGGTTAGTGGTGGGTTAACAACATCATGGTCTAACTCGGTGAGTCACTGCGCACCCAACTCATTTAGTGTACCCCTTTCGTTATGCTCCATGTTATCGGTACTGTTGAAGGCTTCTGTCGTGGGCGTGATCTCCAGTGCTTGATTGATTAATTGAATGATCTCCAGTGCTCCACCGCCAGTGTCTCCATTGCTGTCAGAGGGGATCCTGCCAACTTAACTTCTTTGCACATTCTCAGTGGGGAACGGCGAGGAGAAGCACACACACCCAGTAAGCCAGACTATGTACCTCATACTTGCCAGTAAGTCCTTGTCCTCTACCTCAACCCTTGTCTCATTTGATAGACCTGGTTTAAATAGTAGCCCTAGCTTTTCTGCAGCGGGCGCCTTACGTTAGAAAAATCTATGATTTTTGAAGGCCTCATCTGAGCCCAAGTCCATCGGCTGCCAAATGGATTTCATTTTAGATTAACTTCTTATTTCCGGTGGAAAATTCAAAATCGGTTATGTCACCACACTGTGGGGGGAAGGCGGCTTTCTAGGACTCAATTAAGTTTTTTCCAAATCAGTGGCACAGTGCACACATCGCTTTTCCTGATGAGCCCCCTTTGTGTAGTGCACTTAAGACTGGAGATGATATAAGTCCTTGCGGCACCACTGCAAGATGGGCGTTCTGCACAGTGGCACCATTGGGGATTCTATCATTCATGTTTGTACTCTCAGTGAGCGTTCCTAGTAGTTCATGTAAGATGAGCCCTCCACTTGGATTGCATGGTTTTTTTTGCGGACTGGGTGCCTTCTGTTAAAGAACCACCAGGTTGCAGCTCCAAACGTTGCACCCCCTTTAATCCATCAATATATGCGGCCGTAGATGCTGTTACTTCTACTACAATATTAAACGGAGGCCGAGCAATAGTCACCTTCAGAGGTCAATTCTGTTTCATCACACCCGCGCCCACCACTTTCAACGGGAGATTCACTCTCCTTCCCCTCCCTGCTCTTACAGCATCCACTACTCAGTTCTTGCCCACGTAAACACTCACCCTTTCGGACTGGCTCCATTTACGTCAGTGTATTTTTCTAATGCTCCATGTGGGTGACCTTCCTTGTGGTAGCTGTGGGGCTGTTACCCACACTCTGCTTCTGCTGCCACACCCACCAATGACTGCCAAAAACTGCTCACCTCTGCTCAGCTCCGCGAATGCTCTGCGTTCAGAGCAGGGCTTTTGCAGGGTAGCTCCACCTCACAGTCCAGGGACACAGTAGACAGACTTGCAGCTCAGCCCAACACAGCATAACTGCCAAAGACTGCTCACCTCCATTAACGCTCCGCGTTCAGAGCAGGGTTTTTGCAGGATATCTCCACCTCCACAATCCAGAGACGGTAGACACTTGCAGCTTACTCCAACACAGCAGGACTGCCAAAGACTGCTCACCTCTGCTCAGCTCTGCTGAAGCTAATCTTCTCTTTACTGTTCTATGCACTCTTGCATCTTAGTTTCCCATTCCTGTGCTTCTTGCACAATGTTTTGGTTTTGGGTCGCTCATACCCATTTTCCCATTTTCGGGTCGCTCGCACCTTCTCTTTGCTTTCCGTGCCTTTTCTTTTTGTCTTTTCCATTTTTGGGTCGCTTGCACCCTTTCCCCTGCTTTTGGGTCCTTCGCACCCGCTCTTTGCTTTTCGGTTCACTTTCTTTCTATCTCTTTGGTTTCCATGCCGCTAGCGCACTTTCTCTTGCTCTTTCTGTGTTTTCGGTTTCTGCGCTGCTAGCGCACTTTCTCTCGCTTTGCTTTCTCTCGCTTTCAATCGTCGGGCCGCTTGCCTGCTTCCTCTGCTTCTACTCCCGCTCCAGCCACCTACATGCTATTGAGTTTCTCTCTCTCTCTCTCTCTCTCTCTCTAATTAGGGAAACTCACCAAAGTAGCGCAGCGTTGGTGAGCAGTACTCCAGGGTCTTGGATTGAGGTCAAGGTCTTACCACTTGCCCCTCAGTCACCCTTGGGGACAGGCACACATCCCAGAGCAATGAGCACTGGCGTGGACGTGGCCAACAGCCTGCAATTCATCCCGCTCTGGTACTTGGAGACACGGCTCCCTTGCCATGCTGCAGCCCCTCTGAACCACCGGGCCAGCTTCTCGGCATCCTGCACTCCACCGGATCTTCCGGGAACCGCCTTCTGCAGCCTTCTGTTCCTTGGCCTCCAAGTTTCATCCAGCAACGCCAGCTCGCTCATTGCTTTGGGCAGAACCACACCTTTTATAATGTAGTGGAGTCAAGTGGAGTCAGGTGTGCACAGTTGTGGTAAAGTACCTGACCTTGCCTGACTCGATTAGTGGTACAGCCTAATGGTGTTATGTAGTAGGCCTCTCTTTGCATCTCCATGCTGTTCCTATGGGTAATCCTCATTGCTCTTGATTGCCTTCTACCTCATCCCAGTAGTTTTTGGAAATGGGCTGAAATTGGAAATGCCCTAGACAGAATGAGGGAGTTTGAGCTGGCCCCATCCTCTTTTCAGTACCAGGTGTGAGGACTTGTTGGGGTCTACTAAGGTGAGTGATGTTAAATCCCTTTGTTTATTGGAGGGGATAACTGGGAGGAAATGGGTGGGTTTTCCCAGCATATCCTCCAGGTTATGGGGAAGGAAAAACAATGTGGGTGTCAAGAGTTCTGAAAGGGTTTGTTCTCATTAGCCGTTCAAGATATTTTATCTTCCCTTTTCTTGAGGGAAGGTCAAAGGGCTGGGACGGACTTGGGTCACAATATTCCATCAGCAACAAGGGTGGGTAGGATAGATTGGGGCAAGGAACTGGGGAATGCCATGCACCCTCCCTGCAGTCCCCAAGGATCCCCTGCGCAGTTGATCCTCCCTCATGTGATCCAAGAGTAATGGCCCTTCTCTGGCCACCTGAACAATGGATCCCTGGGGAACGGTTGTGAGAACGCCCTCAGGTTTCTCACAACACCTTCCAAGGCCAAAAACCTTTCCCTTTTCACCTTATAGTTGATTTTTAGAATGTTAGAGTCAGAATAGTACTTTGGACACAGGATAGTTTGCTGTGGACATCTTGACAAAGATCTGACCCATTTGTTTTGTTGTATTTTGAAAATACCTCTGAGAGCAGGGACAGAGAGCCATGTTCCACACCCATACTCATATGTGCCGTCCCCTTTACTCCATCCTTGTGGGTGTTCCCCAACATGTGGTCGGTACCGGAATCTTTGGCAGCAAAAAATTGAGCTTCCCATTTAAATGTATTATAGCGCGCAGGGGAACGGCCCCGCACCTCATCTCAGTCCCTTTTTCCACATGGACGGTATCGGACCTGGCATCCAGCGCAGAGACTTTTTAGCTTTCCACTTTCTCCCGTTTTCTTTTTTCAATCTTATTTAACTTCCCTTTGGTGCCTCGCCGCCCCCGGCACATATCGGCCGCAGGATATGTTCATGTGACCGCTTGTTCCTGGCCTCGGACCCCTATGCACTCTGTCTTGAGTGTTTGGGGAGCCAACCACCGTTGGGGCGCATGTTTGGCTTGCAGCGCTCTTGGTCACAGGGTATTGAAGAATCGGTTGTCGCGGTGGAGGGAGATCTTCCACACCTCTCTTCCTCCCCACCTTAAGGGCTTGGTCTCCAGGACCTCCCGTCAAGACAAGGTAGGCCTCCTTCCCCAGGGTTCCCACGGATCAGGGTTCCCACGGATCAGGGTTCCTCGAATTCAGGTTCTGGCAGGCGACTGGCTCCAAAGGCGAGGGGCCCAGGGGCTCTTCCAATCGCTCCAGGAACAGATCTGAAGCCGTCCTGGCTACCGACTCCCAAGGTGAGGGACTCGGGGGCTCTGCCAGGCTGTCCTCGGAAGGGCGATCAAGTTAGTCCTCTTCGTCGACCACAGGGGTAAGGGATCATCGAGTGCCACCTCCAAGAGTCTTTCCTCAGCACGATCCAGCATGGCTACCAGCACAGGGGAGCAGAGGGCGTCCAGCCTACCAGAGCTTGCTTCCAGGTTGTGAGTCATGGTGTTACGACTACCGGCAGTTCGAGGGCTCAGTGCCTACTTGAGTGATCTCGGAGGTCTCTGCTTTGGGTGCAAGACCCAAGCTGTATCCTCCCAAGTCTTTGGACTCTCTTGGCTCCGGGCCTCTGCGCCCTCCCGCCCATTGTGTGGTGCAAGGCTTCAAAGTGGTGGAAGGCACGTGGCTGAGCCTGCCAGGCCGGCGGCCATCTTGGGTCCAGTTCAGGGCCCGCCATTGCTTTCGCCCTTCCTGCTAGAAGTGGCAGTGGATCATACGGTGCAGGCTTCTGGTCTCCTGAGGAATACATCTGCCAATCACAGCCTTACGGAAACACGCACCAGGCGTCTCTGCGCTTTGACCAGGAGCAGCGGCCCAGCGTCTCAGAGGGCCAGGGTCCCTATGAATCTGGCGGCTTGAGAGGACCGCTTCTTTGAGCGCTTCCTCTTCCGTTCCCCTCAGATGAAGGGGCTCCTGAAGGATATGGTGGAGGTCATTCCGCAGGTAGCGCTGACCCCTCCGCTGGGTACTTGTGAGAAACCAGACAGTATTCTCCCACCTACTCCCTCGGAATCTTCCAATCAGGTGGCCAGGGAAGGGCCATTGCTTTTGAATCCTGACCCTGGGGGTGGACAAGCGAGGGAGGATCACCTGAGTGGAGGGTCACAAGAGATTGGGAGGAGAATACCCAAGGCCGAGACATGGTATTCCCCTGTTCCCAATAATAGCCCAACCCACTCTCCCCCAGCCTTCATGGGGTATTTTCAATCACACCCCCTATCCCTCTCCACATGTCCAACAAATACTGAGATACTGAGATGAGGAAGATGCAACCGGGAGCAGTGAAGATTACCCATAGAAACAACATGGGGAAAGTAAGGGAAACCTAGTGTAGAAAGTACTCGGGTTGTCCCACTAATAGTCAGGCAGGGTCAGGCATTTGATAATGACCACTCACACCGGACTCCACTTCACTGTTGGTTCATCTATAAAAGGTGTGGTTTTTCACAGAGGAATGAGCGAGCTGGGGGTGGTGTCTGGATCAGAGAGGCCAAGGAGCAGAGAGCTGCAGGACCTGAAGCCTGGAGGAGAACGGCGTGCCAAGACGCTGGTTTGGTGTTGGTAAGGGGCTGCAGCATGGCTATGGAGCCGTGTCTACAAGGAGCCAGAGCTAGGCACCTTGTGTCCTGCTATTGGCAGTCAGAAAAGTGCTTGTTGCCTTGGGACTTGGGCCTGTCCAAGGGGCATCTGAGGGGCAGGTGGTGAGACCCTGATCTCAACCCTGTGTATCCAGAGGGACCACCTGCCAACGCTACGCTGCCCGGTGAGTTTCATGTCAGTGACAGAGAAACTCGGGAGTGTGCGGTTGACTGGAGAGGAGCGGCAGAAAGGCACAGTAAAGCGACACAGAGCAAAGTAGAACGACAAGGAGCAGAAAAGTGAAAGGAAATATGAGAAAGAAAGCGCAAGATATAGATAAGAAAAGCAATAAAAGGAAAAGGCGCTAGCAGCGCAGACAGAAAGTAAAGACATTAAGAAGGCGCAAGTGTGCACAAGAATGCAAGGTGCATGTGTGCATGAGAAATCAAGGAAAGGGCAAATGTGCATGAGGAAGCAAGGAAGGTGCAAGTGTGCACAAGAAAGAAGATAAGGAAACAAATGAGAACAAGAAGAGGTGCAGGAAGCACCTGAAGGTGAAAGGTTAAAAAAGGAACACAAAGGAATAAAGGGCTAAAGATCAGAGTAGTCGCGCTTAGGAGGAGCAAAGAGCCTGGCGTTTTCGATAGTCTGTGATGCTACCCCCTGAATGGGTTGTGTGTGAAAGAACTGTATATGAGAGAAAGGTACATCCTGACAAGCTGAACTTGTGTTTAAAACTAAAAGCGGCCTAGGCTCGGGGAAGGAAACCCTGAGAGGCCCAAGCTGAACTTGTGTTTGAACCCAAGAGGGGCCTAAGCTTGGGGAAAGGAACCCCGAGAAGCTGGAAGAGGAACTGTGTATATTTCTTTTGGTTATGTTTTGAACTTGAAAGAGTTATAGTTTGGGGAAGGGAATCCCAAGGAACTTAAGACATTGAAAGTGTTTGAGACTACTGCAAGAACTGTGGAGAAGGTCTTAGGAACAGCCTCTTATTTTTTTATTTTATTTTTTTAATTGAACTCGTTTTTGTGAATCTGACCAACCTATGTGAACAGACCACCTACAACCAACCCTGGTTTCCTATTAATTTCTGTTGAACCACTATATTTTTCTTTTAAGAGACTTTCTAACACATTTTGTCAAAGAGTGAGGGCAAGCATAGGTTTAGACACAGACAGATTTTTACTTTGGGCTTTCAGACTTCGACAGCCCTTAGAAACATCCCTTTAGTTTTAGGGGCAGTTAAGCATTACACCAACCCAAGAACCTTAGTAAATAAAGTTTTTGGAAGTAACATCTTTGAGTCTGTGTCTCTTTGAAACCATGCCTGTCCCACAGTACTCCCCCCTGCCCCCCTGTTCCTCCAGTGCTGCCGGTCCCTCTCCTGGTCCAGGCCCTACTGGTTTTCTGACCCCTCCACCTTCTGTACCACCAACGCCTCCCCCTCAACAGCTGTTGGACCTGTCTGCGGCTCTGGACCTAGGGGGGACCCCGCTGGCACCTGTGTCCTAGGGCCCCATTCCCCTTGGTCTGTGAAAAAGGGGGGGCGATGATGACAATGAGGATGATGACGCCCAGGACGATGAACCATTGGCATCTGTTAAGGCCTTTCATGGCTGCCTTAAGGGCCTAGCTAAGGTCTTGGGGGTCCCTCTGCCTGAGGAAGCCCTCCAGGGTTCAGGAGTGCTAGCAGAGGTCTTGGGGAAGCGCACCATGATCCGGTCTGGCATCCCTCTCCAGGATAATGTTCTGCAGGTGGCGCGAAAGGTCTGGGGGACGCCCAGGGCCAAAACCCAGATGAACAATAAGTTGGACAGCAGGTTTAGGCTGACGTACTGGGCGGCAATCCTCCTTTACTCATTCTTCAGTGGTTGCTGTGGCATCCTTGTATTCTAGACCATCGTCTTCCTCCACGGGAGCCACCTCCAGTTCCCTTTCCAAGGAGGACAAAATCCTCGACTCTTTGGGAAAGCAGTGTTATTCTATCTCAGGACTGCATCTGCGGCAAGCCAATGCAGATGCCCTCTTGGCTGCGGCTAACCAGAAGCTAGGGCAGAAGCTCAGGGAATTTCTGCCTGACCTACCTCCGGACAAGCAAGTGCCCTTCAAGGCCGGACTGGCAGATGCCCAGGCCATTGCACAAGACGTCAAGTAGTCTTCGGTCTTCTACATCGACACAGCCAGCTGAGGGCTGTGCCTTGGGATCGAGATGAGGACAGCGTGGATGCACGCCACTAAAGTTTCATCTGACGTGCAGGAACAGATTCTGGATCTGCCTTTCGAGGGCATGGGCATTTTTCATTCATCAACCAAGTTGACAAAGGAGAAAACCTCCACTCAAACTTGGCCATCAAGCATTGCGCCTTCTCCGGCTTCAAGGGGTTCTGGGGCCGCAGTACACAGAGGCCTGACGGGTCTCCCAGTGGCAACAGGAGGAACCAGCAGAGGACATTGTGTGGGTTTTTTCCGCTACCCCTTCCACTGCCCCCTCCTCTGACGCCAAGAAGCAGCGACGGCAAGGTCGGGGAACACAGCTCACCTGTTACAGGCAGTTTGGCTGTCTTCCAGGACACCTGGAAGCATCTTTTCAGCAACCCGTGGATCCTATCTGTAGTATACATGGGCTTCAGTCTTCCTTTGCCTCTATCATCCTCTCCTCCTCTTTGTCACATCGGATCCCCGGCTCTTTTACAGGAGGTCTTTTCGCTCTTGGAGATGCAGGCAATAGAACTGGTTCCTCTTATAGACAGGGGCTCCGGTTACTATTCCAGGATGTTTGCGGTACCCAAGAACAGCTAGGCAGGCCTGAGCATTGTCCTGGACCTGTCATTTCTAAATCTGTCTTTACCACTGTAGTGCTTCACGATGATTACTCCTGCGCATATTGCTCAGTCTGTGTGCAGGAGAATAGATGTGTTCCCTGGACCTGAAGGATGAGTTCCTGCATGTTCCCATCTACCAGTTGCATCAGAAGTTTCTGCGGTTCCACTTTCAGTGCAGGGTGCTGCCCTTCGGCCTAAACTTGGACTCACTCGTGTCTTCACAAAGTTGATAAACGCAGTGGTGGGCTTTCTCCGCTTCGAGGGCCATCATTTGTACCCTTACTTGGACGACTGGCTGGTGAGGGTGGAGTCACCCGAATGGGTGGTGCACTCCTGCCAAAGATTGGCAGATATCCTTCATCCGCTGAGGTTCTCCCTCAACCAGAGGAACTTGCAGTTGTGCCCACCTCAGGAACTGGTCTATCTAGGGGTGTGTTGAAGCACTACCATTCAGTGGGTGTTCCTTACGTGCGTGAGGCTTCTGTCCCCCCGCAAGGCAGTGGGGTACTTTATGGCCAACATGTGCAACTCAGCATGGTGGTTCCAGCAGATTCTGGGCCTGATGGCCTCCAGCGCGCTCACTGTACAGCACGTTCGCTGAAGATGAGGTGCCTCCAGCTCCGCCTGGCAGCCAGTTGGGAATCGGGAGACGGGGTCTCAGTCGGACAGGGTCTCTATACCACTGCTCCTCCTGCCCGATCTACACTGGTGGCTGATGAATGGCAATGTTTCAGTGGGAGCCCGTTCACCCGACCAGAGCCTTCCATAGTGGTGACGACAGACTCCTCCCTTTCGGGCTGGGGGGGCTACTCGGGAGGGCTGTGCAATTCAAGGAACATGGTCCAGGATGGAAGCCCTCCTGCATATAAATCTGCTCAAGCTCAGGGCAGTGGGCAACAGGGACGGGTCGGTTCTGATCAGGACGGACAATTCTACCACAATATTTTACCTGAACTGAACAAGCAGGGTGGCACCCATTCACCCTCCTGCCCCCCACCCTCCCTTGCATGGGAGCGGTATCGATCTGGGAATGGGCCCTGACAGAGGGGATCTGGATTTGGATTTCAGTAGTCCACCTCCCGTGGGACAGCAATACAGAAGCAGACCAGCTGAGCCGCTTGGGGTTCAACACCTACGAGTGGGAGTTGCACACTGACTCCTTATTGCCCCTGTTCCAGCATTGGGGTTTCGTGGAACTGAATTTGTTTGTATTCCCTCTGAATTCCAAGTGCCCCCCGTTTGTTTCATGGGCGGGATGAGGTCGGGGGTCTCTGGGAGATGCCTTCCAGATCTGTTGGCATGCCCACAGATGTTATGCGTTTCTGCCCACCCCGCTGCTCCAACGGGCCCTCTGCATGTTTCAGGGGTCGGTTGGTTGCAGCCTCATTCTGATTGCTCCCACTTGCCTTCGAGACCCTAGTTTTCGGATCTTCTGCAGTTGTGTTGATAGTTGTGTTGCCAGGGTCCGGTTCACCTTCAGATCTCCAGCAAGGGGGTTTCTGACGCAGCAGGGCAGGGCAGTAAAACATCCGGACCCAGCCATCATTGAGCAGGCCAGGAGGACCTTGGCTCGGTCCCAGAAAGAGTAAATGGAATAGGTTCTGCCATTGGGCTAGTGACAAGGGTCTGGACCTTGTCACCTGTACTCTGGATGACGTGCTGGCTTTTTCAGCGCACCTGGCTCGTTCTGGTGCTCAGGTGGAAACTTGGCTGCACTTATTGGGGGGCCATTGGGGCTTACAAGAATTCCCCTGAGCATGTGTTTTCTGCAGCCAATCCGGTGGTTAAGGCCCACCTTACGGGGTTATCTAGGCTTTTTCTGCCGGTGCATAGGCCGCACCCAGTTTTGGGGACCTCAATGTCCTCAATAGCTGGTCAGATAGCACAGCGAGTAGAGCGCTCGCTTTGGCATCTGTGCAGAGCCTGCTGATGCAGGTTTGAATCTCGGCAGGGCAAAACTCAGCCTTTCATCCTTCTGAGGTCGATAAATGAGCACCACACATCGTGGGAAATAAGCAGCACTCAGATACCCGAGGGTTCATAGCGCTATATAAATGCCCAAACAAACAAACAACAAACAAACAATGTGGTTCTTGCAGCTTTGCAGGGCAAGCCTTTCGAGCCGATAGCCTCTGTGGACATCCACTTGGTGACACTAAAGACAGTTTTACTGGTGGCTTTCACCTCGGCGCGCATGATTAGTGAGCTGCAGTCGTTGTCCTCGTGCAAGCCCTTCACCACGTTTCACAACAAGGTCATCTTGCGCACTCACCCAACCTTCTTACCCAAGGTGGTCTCTCCATTTCATCTAAATCAAGAGATCTGCCTGCCGATGTTGTTCCCGAACCCGCAAGCAGAGGCAGAGAGGGCCCTGCATTCCTTGGACTTCAAGAGGTTCCTCATGTTTTATTTCTCTTGCAGGAAGTTCGAGGCGTTGTTTGTAACTTTTGGGGGCTCCTCCACCGGCTCTCAGGCTTCCAAGGATTCTATTGCCATTTGATGGTTCAGGCCATTTTGGAGGGTACACAGCCATAGGCAGACCTGTTTGTGAAGGGATTCATGCCCATGTGGTCAGAGCTAAGGCCACGGCCGTCGCATTTTAGAGACATGCTTCCTGGGATGACATCAGCAAGGCGGCTACTTGGGCCACTCCGTCGGCCTTCTGTAAGCACTACTCACTGGACACCAGCTCCAGGCGCGATGCAGACTTAAGTCAGGTGGTTCTAAAGAACCTTTTTGCTTCATCCTAGATGTGAGGCAGGTTATCACAGTTCCACCCTACTTTCTTGTTCAGTGGAATCACCCACAAGGATGGAGGAAAGGGGTCGGGATGTATAAGTAATTAAAGTTACTCACTGTAGTGACTAGAGTACTCCTAGTCCTTAGTCCCCTTTTCTCCATACGTCCCATCCGCCTTCCCCTGATAGTATGGCAATGGCTAATATGTAATAAGGGTAGCCAGGTATCTAAGCGTCCGATGTATTCAAAGGAGGCTGAGGTGAGGCACCGGAGGGCCGGGCCTCGGCGGGGCGTTCAATTGCCAGAGGCCATGACCACGCGCACTATACAAAATTTAAAGGAGAAGTTCAATTTTTCCCTGCCAAAGGTTGCGGTACCGTACCCATGTTGGGGGACGCCCACAAGCATGGAGGAAAGAGGATTAAGGACTATGGGTACTCTAGTCACTACTAGTAACTTTAATGTTTCGCTCAGTAAAGCCTATGGCCAAAACCATGAATCAACTGTGTCAGAGTTTCACTCCTGACCCTTCACAATACTCAAAAGGGCAATGTTTGTTTGTTTGTTTGTTTATTCATTTGTTAAGCGCACCAGACTCGTAAGTAAAAGGGCGCAATGACAAGGAAATGCAAGGCTTACATGATTACGTATACACAGGTTACAGACAGGATATATACAATATGAACAATAGGACTGTGGCAAGTTTGCATGATTACGGGATATATACAATATGAACAATAGGACTGAAGCAATATTGCATGATTACAGGATATATACAATATGAACAATAGGGCTGGAGCAAGGGTGCAAGCACTAGGATATAAAACATATATGGTTACAAATGCATGGGCTGCAGTATTTACATAAAGAAAGAGTATAGCAAGATATACTGTTTCTTGATTGCAGGATGGTGTCCTCAGGGAGAGGGTGATGGGGAGCTAAGGATTGGTGGCAGTGATATGCTTTATTAAGTTTTTCCTGAAAAGTGGATATGGTTGGTCAGCTCTCAACTCCTGGGGCAGTGAGTTCCAGCTTCTGGCTGCCTTAACAGTGAAGCTGTTGCCCCCGATGGTAGTAAGTTTGTATTTGGGGATATTTAGGCAGTTAGTGTTCCACGTTCTAGTGGGTCTGAGAGAAGTTCTTCTCTGAAGTTTGTCTATAAGGTAACTGGGGGCCGCGTTGTTCAAGGCTTTGTGTGTCAGAGAGAGTGTTTTTAGAAGTATTTTATTGGATGTGGAGAGCCATTTGTGTTGATGTCTCAAGGCAGAGATGTGGGTTTTCTTATTTATGCCAAGGGCTGCTCTTAAGGCATTATTCTGTAGCGTTTGGAGCTTATTAGTGGTGGATTTGTTAGCCCCAATGTAGAGGGCATTGCAATAGTCGATTCTAGAGAGTATAAGAGCTCTAGCCAGGATCAGACAGCTATAGTCCGAGAGGAACGGTTTACCAGCTCTAAGAAGTTTGCATGTGTAAGCTGTAGACGAGGTAAGGGATTTGACCTGTTTGTCAAAGGATAGTGTGGAGTCCAAGTAGAATCCCAAGGTTTTTACTTCCTTGGAGACTTTAATGGTGTTGCCGTCAATATTGAAAGATGAGTATTCTTGACCTAGTTTTTTAATATTGGCCTGCGAGCCCAGTATTATTAGTTCAGTCTTCTCATCGTTCAAGCATAGGCCGTGTGTGGCCATCCATGCTTGGATGATAAGGTAAACTTTGTTCACTAGGCCCGTGTCCGTACCGTAATCCCCAGAAAGTGGTAGGAGAATCTGAGTATCATCTGCATAGTTAGTGTAGGTGACACCCAGCTGGTCCAGATCGTCGAACAGTGGCTTAGTGAAGATGTTGTAGAGGGTGGGCGAGACGCAGGATCCTTGCGGAACGCCGCATAGGATGGGTGTAGGCTCGGCAGATGCTGAGGAGGAGAAGACTCTCATGGTCCTCTCACTCAAGAAGGACTCGATCCACTTGATAGCGTCCGTGGAGAAGTGAGCTGCAGAGTCAAGGTGCCGACATAGGACCTTGTGGTTGACCAGGTCGAATGCAGCAGAGAGGTCGAGTAGGAGCAGGAGTACTGTCCTTCCTTTGTCTCTCAGCTCGTCTATCTGGGACTTAAGGTCAATTAAGGCAGTCTCAGTTCCGTGCAGTGGACGGAAGCCAGATTGTCTGTTGCCCAGGAGTTTGTGCAATTCTAAATGCTTCTGAATTTGAATGTAGGCGGCTTTATCCAGTATTTTTAGTAAAAATGGGACCGTGGTAATAGGTCGGTAGTTTGTAGGAATGAGGGGATCAAGTGTCTGTTTCTTGAGGAGTGGTAGCACCCAGGATTGCTTGAGGTTGGCAGGTATAGTACCTGTAGCAAAAGAGGCATTTATCAGTTTGGTTATAAATGGGGAGAGTTCTCTAGCAGCGTCTTTTATTAGCTGTGCAGGGCAGATATCCCCTTTACAGTTTGAGGGCTTTAACTATAGGATAATTTTTTCTACCTCTAGGATGGACATTTTAGAGAAGTGGAATGTGGCATTATGTGCCGGAGGTGGCTCATTGGGCAGGAGAGTGTTAGGCGATTGCTGTAGGTTTAGAGCCTTCTTTTTTAGTTGAATTTTATTCTGAAGTGTATCGATTTTATGCGCTAAGGCTTGTTGTATGTCTGTGCACCAGGATTTGTCCTTGGTGCAGACGTCCGGGGTAGCAATAGGGGACTCTAGTTCTTTGAGTATGCAGAAGAGTTCTTTCATGCTTGAGTTTGAGCTAGCAATGCGTTGGTCGTATGAGTCGCGTTTTGCTTGGCAGATTTCCTTTTTGTAAAGTGAGGAAAGTGCAGTTAATTTGGCTTTATTCTCGCTAGAGGGGCATAGTCTCCAGTTTTTTTCACTTTTGTTCTTTAAGGTGCGAAGGTCTTTGAGTTGTGGGGTGAACCACTTGTTTAGGTGGGCTATGGGTTTGCTTGGTCTGAGTTTGATAGGAGCAATTTTATCCAAAGTGGTAAGCATAATATTGTTAAATTCCTGAACTAGGCTGCTGGGGTCGAGATTATCAGACAGTGCGTTGAGAGTAGGCAGTATGGCGGGGATGATTTTTTCTACCTTAATACTTTTATTACTTCTGGTTGGGCATGGTGGTGCTCGTGGTCGGGCCAGTGGAGTGGGTCTGACAGTGGATAAGAGAAAGGAGATCAGAGAATGGTCTGTCCATGCTAAAGGCAGGATGGATGTGATAGTGGCAGAGCAGTTAAGGTCCGCTACCCAGTCCAATATTCTCCCTTTAAGGTGGGTGGGTGTAGAGACTTTTTGAGTAAGGCCTAGTGCTTTGATCGTATTAGCTATTTCTGTGGCATTTTTGTCTGTTTGGTCGTTGAATCCTAAGTTGAAATCGCCTAATATAAGTAGTTGGGTGGAGGGTTTCAAGTTGTTCATAATTATATTATGCAAGTCTTCCTCGAAGGTACCAAGAGGGCCGGGTGGTCTGTATATAAGGTGTATGGTAATAGATTGTGACTCGTTTATCTGCATTTTGGCAGTGAGGGTTTCGCATGATTGTAGAGGCTGGGTGGGGGCTAGTCTGAGACCAAGAGCCGTTTTAGAGATGATAGCGATGCCGCCTCCTCGTGTATTATCACGGTCTTGTCTGATAATGGTGTAGTCGTCAGGGATAGCTAACATGAGGGTAGGTCCTGCTGCATTATGGAGCCACGTTTCCGTGATTGCGAGAAAATCCAGGTTCCCTTCCGTGATTAAGTCGGCAATATCCGTAGCGTGAGCGACTAGTGATCTAGCATTGAGGAGCGCTCCCTTGAGAGGGGGGTCCTCGGGAGTTTTGTTAGCTCTGATGGGTTTGTCTATGGTGGTGCAAACTTTAGGATGGAGGTTATTAAGCTGGAGGGTGTTCACATTGAAGGTAGATGTTTGAGTAGGCCATTTGGACTGGCTAGGCATTTGTGAGCTAGGTTTGTAATTGGTTTTGAGGTTGGAGGCCGGAAGGGCTCTTCTCAATGGTTCATGTAATTTGGCTAGTCTTGCGCGGAGTCTGTTGTTTCTATTGGACGTGGTACAAGGTAGGGTGGCATAAAGTATTGTTTCTTGGGCCTTGCAGAATGTGGAGAGCTTGGGTTGCATAGCGTTAGTAGTGAGTTGGCTTAAGTTTGAAGTAGGCATTGGTGACTGAATAATGTGGTCGTGACTGCTGAGGACCGATTGTGTGACTGTAGCCATAATACAGAAGGCTAATGCTAGGTGTGGCATCCTTCCAGTTCCAAAGGCAGGAGAGTGCTGTCTAATGGCGACCATAGGGCGCAACACAGGGCTCAGCATAGGTTAAATGTGGTCTAATGGCGACCATAGGGCACAACACAGGGCTCAGCATAGGTTAAATGTGGTCTAATGGCGACCATAGGGCACAACACAGAGCTCAGCATGGGTCAGGTGAGGTCTAGTGGGGACCACAGGGAGCAATGCGGGGCTCAGCATAGGTTAAATGTGGTCTAATGGCGACCATAGGGCACAACACAGGGCTCCGCATAGGTTAAATGTGGTCTAGTGGGGACCACAGGGCACAACGCGGGGCTCAGCATAGGTTAAATGTGGTCTAATGGCGACCATAGGGCACAACACAGGGCTCAGCATAGGTTAAATGTGGTCTAATGGCGACCATAGGGCACAACACAGGGCTCAGCATAGGTCATGTAGCAATTATAGGGCACAGCATAGGACAAATAGGTGTCTGAGCCAGACCATGGGGCACAGCACGTAATGCATTTGGATGAACAGTTCAATTTGAAGTGTCACGATAACAGAAATGCAGTTCGCATGCCCACGAGTGGTGGCGTACTAGCGAGATTGTGAGGTCAGTTTCAAACGGGGGTGCTTGGGCAAGTAGGCAGCTCATGCAAGGACACCATAGGAACTCAGATAAAAAGCTAAGTGAACTCAAATGCCAGATATGGTGTCAGCTAGATTCGAAATCTGTCAGGGTAGCAGGAAAGGCACTGCTGCAACTTGCATAGCGTAGCAAATGAACAACCAGTGATTGTACTCACATAGTTTACGGTCCAGTATACTGTCGATCACCCACGTACAGAGCATAAAAAAAAAAGTTCCCCTAGTGAGGCGATTGTGCAGCGCGACCTTTATGATGAAAATCAGGGGTCCATCAGTATGCTTCCGGAGCGAACAGGGGCAAACAGGGCAAGCAGCCTTATGTTGGCCTTAGGTGGCCGCCGGCTTCCGCCTGCCGGCGGATGTTTAGGCTTAAATGCAGCCTACGCAACGTTGCTTAGCAACGTGGGACGCCCAGCCTCGCTTTCGGGCCGCATCGCGCCCGACATTTTGTTTTTGAAAAAGTCGGCGCGAGCGGACCTGGGGGTTGTAGAGGCTGCGGGGACTCCTTTGTTGAGGTGGGGTGCCCAGGGGGGGCAGATTGGCCAAATGCAGGGGCAGCTGGGATCTGCTTTAGATCCTGTGAGGGGATCAACGCCGCCGTGAGATCCGAGGGTTTCGGCCCAGTCGAGTCGTCTTTGTTGAGGTCCAGCTAATGTAGTGTTAAACATCTGCAAGCTCACAAAAGGTAATTTATTTACAGAGCTGATTCAGCAAATTAATCAATGGACATGTTTTTGGGCGGTTACTTAGTGCTTTTAACATTCAGATTTATTAATGTAGGGAATGAAGCAGGATATGATTTTCGACCCGATATTGCATTGCATGTTTTTCTTGGATTTTATAGACCTCTGTGTGTCATTCATTTTCGTTACATTTTAGTTCATGTGTTAAATTGAAGAGTAGTAAGCATATGCAGATCAGTCTAAAATCCTCCATCAAAGAGAGCAGTCGAGCCCAGTTTATAGTCCACATCGCCTGTGCAGTGGAACTCTGGCAGCCCTAGATCTGTTTTGCATTTTTGTGCCTCATCGCTGAAATGCAGCTTGACTATCTAAGTTCTTGAAGCTTGGGATCTATGCCTGGGCATGTGGGCGACAAGTGCTGTCTTGAGTGGTGTGTATTCTGGTCAGGAAGCTGTGACTCTGCTAATGCTAAATAAGAAACACCTCTGGTAGTAGTAGCAAGCCACACACCCGGCCCACGATCACATCCACAATCACGTGCCTGCTCCCTGTTTTCCCTTGCAGTAATGCACTATTATTACTAACCATGAGGAAGAATCGGGTACTTACCTGGCTGCTATTTATCTTTAAGGAAGCAGAAGCTTTGGCAGCAGCTAAAGATCACAATTGTCTGCTTGGTTTTGTGTTGTGTTTAAGCTTCAATGTATTATGTTTAATTGAGATGTAATGCATTGTATGATTCAGATATGTTTTTCCTTTTAAGATTCAGGCATTTGTACAGCTGCAAGAAGAACTCACTGTCGAAGACGATTCATCAAAGTAAGGCATTTTAACTTGTCAAGGGCCCTAAGCGTCAAAAGCCAGGGCCTGTATGTTTGCATACAAGTTCTTGATTTACATAAAGAAAAGTGTATTAATAGTAGAGTAGGGAGAAGTCAAATGTGTTTTCCATATAACTGCTGTTTTTTTGACACACACTTTCCTGGGGACTTAGACCTATGCAGTTTTAAGAGCTACTCTGGAAACTACATTTCATGTTTCTGATTATCAGAAAATGGCAATTGGTGCGTCAGAAATGGTATCACATACATTTAGAAAATATAACAAAATACAGTCTGCAAAATGCATCGCACATATTAAGACGAAGCATTGGCGGCAGATCTATAAATGAAAATGATCAGAAAAAATGTAGCATTTGTAGAGGTGGCGTGCAATGACAGGTGTGGCAAAAACAAATTGTGTTTAAAAAAAGGTTTTTATCAATGTGATTTTCCAGTTATGCGTTGGAACACATGCCTGTAGGGGTGCCTCTACAAATGAAAAGGGACTTCTGAATCTAAAGATTGTCAGGATGTGAAGTTAATGATTCTTCCAGTGTCCAGCACATCCACTGACGTACTTTTGAAACATGAAGTATAACATAGTCATATACGTCCTTAACCCTCCTTGCACTCCCTAATCAATAATGCAATTTTCAAAGGATGTGACCAACGGAAAATTGCAAACCTGTGCATAATATATCCTTCGACTCCTGGCTAGTTAGTAGGTTAAACATTTAAGGCTTGGCCAACAAGAGTTTGCAAATCACGTGCTGCAAAGTTCATCCATAGTCCCAAACACAAATAAGCCTCCACCTTGGAAGTCTCTTTCAGGGTATACTCAGTTTGGACCCACCAGGGTCATTCTGTTTTCGCTCTTCTCCTTCAGACCCTTCCTGGGCCCCTCTTTTTCCGACTTCTTGTCAGGCTCCACCTTGTCTTCCAGTTTGGATTCTTGGCTTCTCAAAGTCATTTCCAGACTTTTACAGCACACACATGCCTTTAACCCAGACCTCAAGGTTCTTGGATCTAAGTCTCACCATAATCTTTCTTCTATTCACTCGTGAGGGTCTCAACAGGGCCTTCATTTACCAGCTCTCCTTGTACAGGTCTCAAGATGACCAGAGGTTTCAGCAGGTCTCACTACAACCTGGGTTCAGCATTTATTTTGGCAGGTCTCTGCAGAACCTGTATTCAACATTCACTTTGGCCAGTCTCTCCGGGGATGGCTGGTCCATAATGGGCAATGGGGCACTGACCCACCACCCATTATGGGTGAGCCAATCCATCCCAGTGAAAATACTGAGCTCACTTTCAGCTGCAGTAAGCAGCTGAGGGAGCTCTCTTGGACTGACCTTAGAGTACCGGGAAAGGTGCTTTCCCTTTCGGTTCTAGTACTCCAGCGTGTATGCCCAATAGGCCATGCAAACCCAGTTTTTTTTGTCTTCCCCCAAGCTTGCATTTTTTCCTCTTAAAATGCCTCTTGAGATTAGGCAGTAATATTATTAGAGCTACTTTCGATGGTACTGCTGTGCTGGTCACGGATTTATAAATATCAGTGGTTCTTCGTGGGTATATGCAGCGGGTAAGTTCCGATCATGGGTTCCCAGTTTTCGTTGGGCTTATTTGTACTCCTTATTTTTTGTTGGGCAAATGTCCGTGTTTTTGGGGTGTTAAGTATGCCTCTTATCTTTGGAGCTGGTTTTGCCTAAGTGTTGTCTCTGCTCTTTTGACAGAACAGTGTAATGATGATGGTAAACATCTTATTGAAATGTTTTCTAATGGTTCATCAGGAGGGTTAACCATTTATATATCTAAATGATAAGACAAAAACGTGAAATTTAAATGCTGTATTGCCCTTACATTAAGCGTAAACATTAAGGGGCTGATTCATGGAATTATTTGCTTCGAAAAACGGGGATTTGTGCGCCATTCTGCCCGCAAATCCCTGATTAACAAATGGAGATTTGCGGGCAGAATGGCGCACAAATAATTCCATGAATCAGCCCCTAAATACCGGTTTGTGCACGTTTTTAAAAGAAAGTCTTATTGTGTGCATAATATGAAAAGCAAATTTACAATTACTCACATGTTCTCTACATGTGCTTGCAAGTGTAAAGTCTTAATGTGGAACAGGACCCTCACAGAACAAGCTGGTGAAATCTGCTGCATCAAAGTTCTGGCGTCCCTTTGGTGCTCCCACTTCTGCCTAGATTGCCAACACTGTGTCTGCTTTCTTCTGCTTCTGCTACTACTGTATGCACTCCATTCACAGATCCAGCTCCTCTCAACTGCCTGAACCTGAGGAGGCCTTTTATGCCTCTCAGCTTCCTTCAGGTGTGGCTATTAGGCTTCATTGCCTGATGCCTCTTTAGTCCTCTTACTCGTCCAAGTATTTAGGGGATTATGGTACTTGTAGTCCCCAACAACAAAGTTAGTTCTTTTCAACCTCTGGGTTTTAAGAGGAGATTTATTTCCCTTTTAGTTATTTAAGGATGAATCATTAGTATTCGTTGTTACAGAGGAAGACAGTATATTTAAGGCAATATTTCTAGTTTCCTTTTCATTATACCTTTGGGAGAAGGAAAGATGTTTATCATGACATACCTTGCATGTTCTTTCTGTTATTAAGGTCTGTTCAGGTTTAAAGGTATTTACATTCAAAGCCACAGATCTTCTATGTGCTTCAGATGCATCATAATGAGACTACGCCATTACCTGTTTTGGAAACTTTAAAAGATTCTCCCTTTTAAAGGATACACACTGTGTCTCATCCCACAAGATCTCCTCACCATCCTGGGCCTTGTCTCCTCCCAGGTGATCCTCCCACAGTACACGACCCCCAATGTCAGGATCAGGAAGATTCTGCCTTTCCCTGGCCACCTGGGAGGAGACTTTAGGCAGGGGTTCAGTGAGGGGTCCGCAGGATTCATCAAACGGGTCACTGACCCCCCCCTCAACCCCCCTTATGCTCCCCTTGTTTGGTTCCCAACCCCTCTCATGGACCCAGGCACCACCCATACCTTGTTTTCGGGTTCCTGCTGCGTGGTGTCCTGCTCAGGCTTCACTGACTCTCTGGACGAGCTTCCTATCGCTCTCTCTCTGCTCACGCTGTGGACTGCGCCCCTGCTTCATCTTCAGCGAGTCAGGCTACACAGCTTCACTCGAGGAGGCATCCAAGGTCTTCCCCGTACATGGTTTCCGTTTGGTTTCTCGTAGCGTGCTGGTTCTTGGCAGTACCCTTGGAGATGGCGGCTTTTCCCCACCGTTGTCCCTGTCTTAGCTTCTTCCCGTGTCTCTCCGTCTGCAGCATTCAAACTTTGCTCTCGGTTCCTCAGGGGCAGGCTTGACCAATGGCACAGTCCTTCTAATTTGTACTTTGGAAGACCAATAGGCAGTCTCCAACAACTAGACCTCCTATGCTGGTCTACATAGGTATTCCTCATTGCTCCAACCTCCATTCTCGCAACAGTACTGAACTGATGATAATCAAAGAGTTCAGTGGCACTCTTCTTTGTCTCAGTATTCTCCTTGGTCTTAGTTTCCTCAACTGTACATAGATAGAGGTGTGGGGGACCGCAGGGTACTGAGTGGAGTTAAAGGAAGGAGGAGACAGACATGAGGCTGGGGAATACTATGTTTTCTCCAGGCCATCCCTAGTCCCATGGGTGGACCCCCACCCATGTGATCCTCCCACTGACAACCACCCCCAATGGGTTTATCGGTGAGCAGCCTCACCTTCTGGCCACATGGAAAGGGGCTCAACTAGGGGAGAAGGGACAACATACAAAGATTTGTCACAGCACCCATTGACTGCCCAACTCCATGCTAAACGCTATGGACGTTCCCACCAAGTTCCTACCTCTCCCCGCCCAAAATACTTCCTCATAGGAACGCTTTGAGCTCGCTTTAAACAAACCTTACCATCAAACTTTGCACTGAAGTGCCTGCCAGTGTTTTTTCAAAGCAGTCTTCTGAGAGTGAATTATTTAATTGGAGCAGTAAAACCACTATTGGTGTGATAAAAATGTCTTATCTAAATCGGCCTTCAGCCACGCGATTTATAAACACTATGCAAGTTCTTCCCTGAAGTCCTGTTAAAAACAAGCATTGGCCAGGCCAACCGTTTTGGCTTGTGTATAGGTATTAGGCACTGCTATTAGATTCCCAACTACTTGCTCTATTTTGCACCTGCTACCAACAATTGCTATTTAATACCACCAGGGCAATGCTTAACAAGTGCCTTTCAAATGCCTACACAAAAGCCTAAACTGTTGGCATTGCCAATGCTCGTTGCTTTAGCACGAATAAGGCAAACTAGAGGATCAAAACGCTGTACATTAAAACCATATACAATCGTTAAAATTCACAATAACACTCTAAAACAAGACATCGATGTAAAAATCTATAAAATATAATCAATTTCATGATTAAGATAAACTCATAACATACTCATGATCTAAACAGTTCAGTTAAAATTTATAAAACAGCACATATTGAAATCAATATCTCTAAATAACAGCCTGCTTTTAAAATCTTCCGTAACCTCAAGTAGTCTTCGGGCCAGCAAAGTTCTTTCGTTAAAGCATTCCAAAGTTTTACAGCAGCACCTGAAAAAGATTGATTCAAAGAGAAGAAGCATTTAAAACTGAGCAACTCAAGCTACATTAGGTGGCTAGACTGGCCTACATTAGTTCAGCCATTGTCAGCATGTTTTCTTAACTGTGGCATGCAAATTTTCTGCTCGGCATCAAGGGTAAAGCAAATGCAGGTGTTATGTGGCTAGGCTGGTCTACATTGCTACAGCCATTCTGGATACTTTTTCCTACTGTTGAATGGCATTTTTTGCTGCCCATCATGGGTAAAGCCAACAAGCCTGTTACATGGCCTTACTGGCCTACATTGGGGAAGCCAGTCGTCTTTTTGTGGCATGGCATTTTCACTGGCAAAGCCAAAAGGATGTTCCTATGGGGGATGCAGGCATACATTGGCAGAGATAGCAAGGGCATTTTTCATTGTAAGTATCATTACTAGCATTATCCACAAAGCACATGAGAGGCTATTCTTATACGGGAAAACAGGCATATATTGGTATAGCCAGCATGGACCTTTATGGGCACAGCTATCATGAACTTGTTTTTTATACTGGCATATACTGTGGGAAGTGCCTGCCAGTGTTTTTTCAAAGCAGTCTTCTGAGAGTGAATTACTTAATTTAGCTTTCACTTTGGGCAGGTCTCTTTTTGACCTGCAATTTCAGTATTCAATCTGGGCAGGTGGTACACAGCCTGAGCATCAGAGTTCCTTTTTCAAGATCCTACAGAACCTGCGGCCCGCTTTGTTGCCTTATGTTGGGGCTCGAGTAGCAAATACTTCCTACAGCAAAGTCAGCAGTCTTCCCCAGGTGGCATCTTCAAGCTCTTAAAGGAACTGCAGAGGAACATATCCTCTCTCTTTCTTGCTTTGGATTCTCTTCTTGATCCCGTCACCTTCAGTGGGCTTTTCCAGCACCTTTTATATGGACTGTTAACTTGCCATGTTCCCTAATTTGGGATTAGTTGTTCTTTTAAAAGATGTTTTAATGCTTTTGATTGAGCCTCTCTCAATTTACTAATTGGCCAGTTCTCACCTGTGCGATCTGTGCTTTCATTTGCTGAACACAACGTTGATGCAATCTTGGAAGTTCTTTGTTGTGCTCACCTGCCAGTGGCATTCAGCGACATGGGAGCAAGCGCTCTGCAGTGTCCACTCTTGACCACTTGGGTTGCGGTCTCACGGTTACCTTGCTTTGAATGCCAAGTAAGTTCAGAAACAAATTACTCTGCATATGTATTGTTAAGCACTGGGAGTTTACAATTAAAGTTCAGGGATTGCAGGCATGGTTTGGCTTTCCACTGAACACCTTGTTTCTATGATGCATTTTCCCATATGCATACTAGATGGGGAGTTAGATAATGTTAGTGGCATATTCTGAGAGACTTGTACAGACGTGGGTTTCATGGTCCTGGATAATGGACTCTGTTGGGAAAGATTTTATTTTTGCAACCTTTCCTGTGGGGCCCCATTCTGTTTGCTCTGTTTTTGATCCTGTCCTGACTGTTTGAAGGGAATTTAAGCCTTCATCTTCACTCACTTTGCTTGCCTTTTGCTCATTTATTATGGTGAAACTGATCGGTCCTTCAGACTATCAGTACTGGGAAACTTGGTTTCCCTTTTGAATGATTGTATTTTACAATGCAGTGTAAATGGGGAATGGACTTCTAAAGTGGGGGTAGTGGCCATATGGGAATCCCACCCATCGGGAGTCCCATCCATTGGGGACCAGACCAGCCCAGTGCCAAACAGCTGCCTTCCTCATACATGAAGATGTTGAGTTCACCCAAATCACCACATATTCTAGATTGACTTGTTTTTCTAGTGTCGTTATAAAATGTCCTAATAAATGATACGCAAATGTTCTTTGGGAAAGTGGACATCAAGGCATCAAAAGGGGAGTACCTTTGATAACCTGAAAGTGTAAGGAGTTGAGCAGGTGGTAACAATGCCAGCAGGAATAGGTACTTTTGTTAATGCCAACTAGGGCCAATGAAGGTGCTATTCTCCACGGAATAGCCAAGAATTTTCTGAGCTATGGGGTTTCCCTCATCCACTCCTTGGTGCAGCTCAGAGTTTGTGGTAGATTTACTTTGTCTGCACTCTGATAATATACTGTTGAATGGGATTGCACTCTTTTATACATAGTTGCAGGTCTGTAGCCCTTCTCATCTATGGGCCCACTTTCTTTGTGTTCGCTAGAGAGACTGAAGGCTTCCTCTTAACCACTTTAAGGGTGTTGATAGTGAAATATATATTTCTATTGAATCTTCAGTTTTACTGCTGCCAGTGTTGGGTTTGATTATGACAGCTTTTTCAGTTCCACTGCTTGTGCAGTCTCCCTGAAACATAGCCAATTAACTTCTCACAATCTAATGGGGTCAGTTGTCTGCCCAGGTGAGCTTTTTTGTAAGACTGTTTTAAATAATTCCATCCTTCATAAATTCTGTGGAACCTTCAAAGATAAATGTATCATCTCTTTAAATTTGGATAATGAATAAAAATAAATGTATCTTCCGTCAGCGCAGGAACTATTACAATTTCTGATAAACGCTTTGAAATACATAGTTACACAAACTTACATTCAGAACTGTGCAACTTCTTTTAACTGCTGCTACTTTTAACTGAACGATGTCAAAACTTTAAAATAAGTTGAATTACTGTATATTTTTGGAATTGCCTAAGACTCTTTTTGTATGGATCCAGGGTCATTTACAGCCGCAACCTGAGGGACACAAGTGATTCTTTCTGAACCACAGTGCATCTGCAAAATGGGTGTGGCCACAAGCTGCAATGCAAATCCTTTTTTGTGTGAATTTTATCTGAAAGAGGAGCACTGTTAAGAGAGGATTTTCAATAACATTCATATTCAAGGATTTTCTGCTGTGAGTGCATTAATACTCAGTGAATGGGCAAACATTGACCAGCTTTTGTTATGTTTTGCCCTCACCATTTGTCATTGTTTCTCAGGTTCTGCATCTGCTCATAATTTGCTTCCGATATGTTGTCCCTTCCCACGGTAACGTCTCCTAATGTCCCTCTGTCTCACCTCTTTAATATCAAAATTCACTGGGAACTAAAGGGCTTGGATGCCTACAAAGGAGAATTGTCTGCAAAATATACAAGACTTGCTATTGGTTGCCTGGTGAAATGATCTTATGGTCTTTCGGTTGTGGTTTTTGCTTGTGAAATTACAAAGTGGCACTGCAGGTCCACTGTGTACTATTCTTTCTATAGATGAGTCATGATTTTAATGTGTGTAATTCATTCATATTTTCGCCTCCACTTCACTGAGAATTGTGAAGGTATCATGAAGCAAGACACAGACAACAGAGTCAATGTGTAAACAAAACACTTTTATTAACTTAACTGTCAGGATGATTAGAGGCCTAACTTGCACTATGCTCATGTGGGATTTACCCACCTAAATAAAACTAAGGAAAGTCTGAGTCAAAGAGTTCAACTGAAGAATCTGTCTTTGTCCAAAACCTAAACTTGGCCTCACAGCTAATCTATACAATGTGTAGGGATGTCAGCAACCAAAATAAAGTGTTCCGCATAACGTTCTGAGCCTCTTCCAGCCCGCACCTTCCTTTCAGCTCCCTTCCCCAAGTATAAAACAGTTCCAGCAAAAACTCTCAAATGTACCTCTCTTGATTTCAGGATGATACAGTTTTAATCAATACTCGGCAGTCTGTTCCCCCAAGTTCCAAGTAACACAGTTCCAAACACCGAAGAACCTTGAGACTCCGGTCTCAAGTCAATAAATGTCTCAAATCTCCTTCCCCAAGAATTAATTTCAGCAGCTTACAGTTCTTTGCCACTCTTCTCTTCTTTTTATGGTGGATTTTCCATATACAAATTGTGACTGTGTTGGAATAATCTTCAAAGCTGTAGTTAATTCTGCTCTCAATGTAATTTTCTGTTATTTGCAATTTTCACATAGTCTGATATACAACATTCCCTTCTTTGTTTCAGTATTTATTTCTTTGTTTCAATATTAAAGCTCATTCACTTTAGAATACAGCACATACTGGTTTCACTTGGATGTAAAGTATCATTCATTTTAGTATGCCGCATCTAATGGTTTTACTTGGATTTGAAGTTGTTTTACTTCTGAATTTAATCCGTAACAGTTGTGAAGTTTTCACTCAGTTCAGTATTCAAGAAACATGGATTGTACTAAGTTTGGTATGCAATTCAACCTGCTGTCTAATATTTCCTTAATTTGCTTCAAACAGAATGTACATCCTTTTGAAAACGTTTATCCTCCAACACGCGAACACTCCGATACAAAGTATTCCTAATCATTCAATATTGGACAATGGATTGAATCAGAGAACTTCAAAAACGTGTTTTCTCAAGCACGCAACCACTCATATACAAAGTATTCCTTGAACAACCAAGTTTAAATGCTTGCAACTGGTTTCTCAATTCCTAGAATCGCACTGGTTGCGTTCAAAGGCTTCCCAGCAGCATGGATCGTACGGCCACTCCTGCCCCTCATGCACCCCTGTGTAGACATCCCAACACAGGGGACCGAGCATCTTGAGCACACATAAAAGGGACAGCCTCTCCACACAGCTCCCTTCATAATGTTTGGTTTGCTCCACGGAGCCCCAGCTCCCACACCACGCTTGCACTGGCTTTCCTGCTGCTGCTCCTGTCACTCGTCCACATGCAGGTCTCCCTGCTGTCTTTTCTGTTGCTATGCTGGTCTCATTTTATACACCTGCAGCTCATTGACATTCAATTCAATTACTACAATCTAACGTCAGTGTTTAAAGTTCGTCTGCATCTCATTGGCATCCCGAGCTGTAAATCACTTACAGGGATTGCAGCACCTAATTAAGCCTACCAGTGTCACTTTACGCGCCACTATGCAAACTAAAACAATAAGTAAGAGGTAGTATGTGCATATGTTGTGAGCATCTTTGCATTGTCCAGGGGGAGTGGGGTACACGGTTTTAACTACAGTTCCTTGCTAATTGGCTTGCATACAAAGTGACACCTACAAGATAAATTCCCAATGAGACATTTTCTAGGCTTCTGGTGTTTCATAGGGAAAGGATAGGTTTATGCAGCAGTGTATCACCCTTCTCCATAGACCATGCCTGAAAGCAGCTGTAACGGGAAGCTTGTTGTGCCAGTTTGTTGGGAATGCCAATCCAGCCAAGAACACGCATTGGCACAGGCAATAGGCCTGACTTTGTTTTTGTTAAATCTGCCCTCCCCCACGCAACAAAATGCTCGTACCCTGTACACTAACAAAGCCAGACCTACAGACTTTATTTAATTTATTTATTGGGTATTTATAATGCGCCTATAACACAGTGTGTTTAAAGGTGCAACAAGACAAGAGGGGGGCGGGGAACAGTGATGACAAAAATGGTCCTACTAGGCCTTGTGACATTCGGATTGGGCAAGTACAGTAACAAAAAGTATGGTGGAGAGGTGAGGGGTGGAAGTGCCAGTGGGTTAAGCAAGTGCCAGGGGAGGCCAGGTGCACAGAGCCAGGGGAAAGAAGAGAGTGCAGGGGAAGATGGTCCAGTGGCTAAGTGTGAGGAATGGGTCTGGAAGGGCTCGCGGGGTTCTGGCCCTGCCAGGCTAGTGTAGGGGGGAACGGGAGTCCGGAAGGGCAAGTGTAGGGTGGGGGTCATCGGGTCAGGGGTTACCAAGTGCAGGGATAGACTGGTAGAGGAGGGCCTGGTGCCCTGTACAAATCTGAAGGAACCAGGCAGCCAGTCAGAGGGGAACATTAGCAGGGGTGGGGAAGAGGGAAGGAGGAAGAGTAAAGGATGGTCTTGAGAAGCTTCCAGAATTGAGGAGCTCTGGCTCAAAAGTGAGAAGGGCAGGGAGGCCATTTCAGAGGGATGCACTCCGGTGGAGAGAAATCTACCCCCACTCTATGCTTGGAAAAGCATCTGATCTGGAGAGAGTTGGAGCTCATAGGCCGAATGGCTCTGGCAGGGAGGTATTTAGGGAGAGAGAGTTGTATGTAGCGGGGGTCCCAAGCCCCAGAAAGCCTTGATCCTCGCAGGAACCGGGAACCAGTGGAGAGAGTTTAGGGCTGGAGAGATGCGGTTCCTGGGCTTGAGGCCAAGGATAAGTCTTGCAGTCCTATTCTGATTTGGCTGAAGGGGGGCAAAGGGAGGAGTTAGGCAAGTTGGGGAAGAGGCTGTTGCAGTAGACCAGCCTGGAGAGGACCAGAGCTCTTAAACATTGAGTTTCTGGGGGAAGGTGAGGAAAGGGAGAATGCCTCTGAGGAGGTGCAGCTGAAAGTGGGCCTTCTTGGAAAAGTCTGTGATGTAAGGAGAGAGACGAGTCGAAGATGACTCCAAGGTTATTTGCCTCACAAGATAGTCAGGGGTGGGGGCCTATTGAGAGCGGCCCGCGTGTAGGAGGGAAAGAGGGAGCTGGGGTCCCATTGAGAAGGATCTATGCCTTACTAGCATTAAGTCAGAGATCATTAGCAGTGCACCATGCCTGAACAGCAGACAAACAGGACTGAGGGAGGAAGAGGAGGCGGCAGAGGAGGGGAGCTTGAAGGAAAGCTGCATGTCATCCCCATAACACTGGAAGTTAGGAGAGAAGGCAGAGATCCAATGGGCTAGAGAGGCTAGGTAGATGTTGAAAAGTCAGGGCAAGAGGATAGAGTCCTGAGGCACACCGCAGATGGAGAGAGATGGAGGAGAGAAAAGGGCCCAGTTGAACCTGGGAAGATCGGTCAGAGAGGAAGGTGGTCAGCCAGTCCAGAGCCAGGTCTGTGATGCCAAGGGTATCACGGAGATGATTTATAAGGATGGCAAGATTGACTGCATCAAAGGCAGAGGAATGGTCAAGAAGGTTGAGAATGGAACAAGAGTTGAAATTGAGATTAGAGAGCAGACTTTGCCAATGCTTGTTGACTATCCAGACTCTATCATTTCTATTCCTAACAGTGATCAAGCTGGAACTTTATGTATGGATGCAGAGTCAATAGGAGGCTACAAATAGGGTAATTGAGAGCCAAAATCAAGATGCATTGTGTTATTAAGAGGCCCCTCTGCATCTTGGCGCAGCTGATTTGATCATATGGTCTTTACAATATAGACCCCTTAACATCTCCATAAGTCCTCACCTGTACTCTAAAGACAAACTAGCATACATTGGCAAAGCTCAAACAGCACCCCAGGCTGTGTCCCACCCTGCATCCCATGTGTCTTATATCTTCAATTCCCATGCCAATAGTCCTCTTATTGACAGCACTTAGACGCACCACATGTCCGAAGATAAAAATGGAGCACTCTTATTTTTTTTCTGCATTCTTTTCTGCAACATTTCACTGACACATTTCACAGAACTTCCTGGGGTTCTGAGTGCTGCAGAATGTGTCGCATAGCTGTCAATGTTTGAGTTGCAATGACAATGACATTCTGGTCCAACTTCTGCTTTCCATTAAAGACCATTGGGCTGTCTGATTATTTGATAATGGATGCCTGCCATTTTTCAGTACAATGCTTTTTGGATCCTTTAAAATTGGGTACATTGAAAGCCATGGTGTTGCCATACTGTAGTTGTGAACAAAAATATTTAACTTGCAAAAGGAACAATAGATTCTGCAGTAGCACAAAGACATTGACAAACTGTGGCTACCTCCAGACACATGACACATCACACATGACATGAGGTATAAAGCCTCCCTGTCGGCATCAGGCTCGCCGCCATGCTCTTACAATTCAGAAAAGAACTCAAGGCCCTCCTTTTTAAGGAGTCTCTCCTTCTCAACACCTAGGCCATCACATAGCCCATACCCCACCTTACTCGCTAGAATTTGTCCGCCCCTCTCCTCATCGCCACCCTGTACAGCTGCTCCGTTGTGTATCTGTATTCCTTTGTAAAGCACTCTGTTGCTTCTTGAAGGTAGGTCCTCACTCAATTAATTACTATAATAATTTAAAAAATCAACCTCTTTTATAGAAAATGAGAAACTAATTTGTAATTTGACTCAATTTTGAAAGTTAGTTATCTGGAAGTGTAAGGGGATATGGCAACCCCAAACGGTAAAAAATAATCCAGAAGGCAAAATAATCACTGCACATGGGAAAACAAGGTTTATTACATGCAGAAAAGGTCTCAGATGGTCCCGTAAACCCAAACTAAAACTGAGCTAGTCTTAGCTCAGGGCGAGGTTACATAACAGAGAAACTGCAAGTTAACAATACTGTGCATAATAATGAGTACAACATAATCACATCACCCTCATTGGCTACCACCTATAGAGCATGTTAATCCCCCCATCCCCACTGGTCCCTGTTCCGATTGGCCACATCTAATCTAAACCCATTCCCCTAGACACGCAGTCCCCTACAACCTCACTTGCAAATCCAAGTACAGCATTGGTGGATTGCCCTTATTGATGCATTCATAAATTGAGACAGTCACGTGATGTGCACCCCTCCAATTCAAGAGCACTCAAGGTAAACTGGCAAATCGAACTCTGCTTTGATTAGACAATGGGCCTTCTCATTATTCCAGACACCACGGTGCACGTGAGCTGCACCCCGACCTTGTACTAAATCGATTAGCACCACCTTTGCTCCTCCTATCGCAAATTACAGACACAGCTCCCCGTTATCTTCTTCCCACCCCAGGAGCCTGGTAATAACGTGAGTGTGAATTTCAGCAATTTATTTATTTTTGGTTATACGTGTGCTTGTAGTTCAAATGTGATGGCTGCTCTTTGGTGAGGGCAGTAGTGCTTTAAATCTCCTCCTTGCCCGTTGGCATCACACAACCCTATGCCTTATTCTCATGAATTTGTCCTTCAAAGGGCGCATCCCTTCTTGCTCTTCCTTCACATAACCTTCCTTTCCCACCACGTTCAGACCCTGCCGCTGGATACAATGAACGCACCCGAAGTAGCCCAAAGTAGGCTGTTTGGCTGGGCTGGTGCTGTACGCTGAGTCGGCAAGAGGAAGCAGCTTGAAGCGTCTTTGCTGACGTAACGTTGCTGCTTCGTAGCGAGCGTTGATTAGTCCTGTGCTCTGTGGTCCGGCCCCCTACCAACCCAGAAACCCATTCTTCTACAGTGCCTCCAGCGCACCCGCGCGCGCACCCGAAGTAGCCCAAAGTAGGCTGTTTGGATGGGCTGGTGTGGCACCCTGTACGCTGAGTCGTCAAGAGGAAGCTGCTTGAAGCATCTTTGCTGCTATAACGTTGCTGCTTCGTGGAGGTACAGGATTGGACTGAGGACTGTGCATTGTCATATATAACTGATATTGCTCCCATCAGTGAACTTGTATTCACGTATGTGTCTTTAGCGCTGAAACGCTCTATAACGTTCTCCCCTTTCTATCTATTTAGAGCGTTGATTGGTCCTGTGCTCTGTGGTCCCACCCCCTACCAACCCGGAAACCTGTTCTTATACAGTGCCTCCAGACCTCCCGAAGTAGCCCAAAGTAGGCTGTTTGGCTGTTCGGGTGGCAGTGGGGCGTTGGTGGCTCCACAACGGCCTGGTTTTGTATGCTGATATTGGCCCTTCTTATTTTCAGGCAATTGAGGGCTGCAGGCATCAGTGGGGGTAAGCTTACGGTTTTGGGATTTAAAGGAGTGAATTGACTGCAGACATACTGTATGGCCAGTCGTTTACCAGCGTGGTGCTTCATTTGTTGTAGAGGGATTGTTGGAATATAGATCTGAGTAAGCACGTATAGCACGTATAGATGGTATGAAGCATCCAAGATACTCCTACAAAAGGACGGTGCCTTTGACCAGAAGGGAGACTATGACGGGGGGCGTTTATACAATGACATTCTTTCTGCCCCATTGGTCTTTACTCCGGTGAAAGGCACCATGAAAATGGCGTTGGAAATGCCTTTACTCCCCCCCCCCACCCCCACCAAGTGAAAATGGTTTGGGAGCCTTTAAAATAAATGTAGGAGATGAATCCATCCTATTGATTGAATCTGGACAGACAAAGGAGGATGAGATTATTAATGAGAGTGCAAAAGAGCCCCTAAAATTGATTGTGGAAGATGCTTCTTTACTCCTGGCTGATTCTGGATTCAGCAATAGGGTAGAAAATGAAATTCCCCTATAGACAGTTCATTATGGCTTTATCACAATACCCATTGAATCAGAAGACTGAGTGGGAAGTAACGCCCGCCCAAAAAGAAAAACGTTCTGAAGGGGGTAATTGGGAGGATCTGCATGAGGGGCAGCTAAATGTGAAAATCTTAGCTGAATTGCAACATCATACTTTGTTAATTGGCAACTTGATCAAGGCTGTAGAAATGAATAAACGTGTTTTATATAAAGCCAGAGGGGAAAGTGGTGGTCAGTAAAGGGATGAATACTGAATCCAAAAATGAAAATGGGGAACCAGGGATGCTGGGTAAAGTCACAGGGACTTGCCAGCATGAGCAAACATCGGGGTATCCCCTGTTGTTGGTGATGGTTTTGAGGGGGGGGGGGGTGATACAGAAGTGAAAGAGGTACATGAATCCTCACCAAAAATTCAGGAGGGGCTCCCAAAAAAAGCAATTAATACAAGAAAGCGGAAGCCCGATAAAGGGCTTAATAGAGCAGCAAAAAATAATTGGCGAAACACGATTAGGGAAGAGGTATCTAATATTGATATGGAAAAAAATGTAGTTGTGCCAAGGGAGGAGGATGTGTTTTGTACCAGGGAGGGAGGCATGGTGGCGTCTGGTAGGCTCACTGAAACTATGAAAAAAAGGAAAAAATAAAAAACAAGGAGGTAGACCAAATGTGAGCAATGATATACAGAGCGATACAAGGAGCAAGACCAGCCTCCTAAACTTCTTCCCTAAGAAAAAAGTGGTTAATGTAATTGGAGGTAAAGAGATGGAACCACCGATACACACTGAAGCTATTGTTATTCCTGACCCCATTAACGTTCATTTAAATTCTGATGTTCATCTAGAAATTAGTGAACTTGATGAAACTAGACATCACGATAAGTATGTTGTTACTGGCGAGATGAATGAGAGAGGGGACCTGGCAATGAACTCAAATCTGTCTATGTTCAAGTTAGTTCCCGTCCACACTGATTACAGGAAGTTGTCGCCTCTATCTTAGTCTAAGATATTTGGAGTTAAATCTAATTTCGAATCAAATGGGCCGGGGAAACATATTGCAAAATATATGGGAGAGGGTCAGGAGGTGTGGAAGGAACGTTCTGTAACTAAAGCACTTGGAAATGTAATAGAGAATCCTGATGATGGATCGGTGGATGATAAAGAAGGAGGATTAACTTTGACTGAAAGAATGATATGGAAAAAGATAAAACGAATGATTGAAGGGGGAACTTCAGTAAACAACGGAGACAAGGGACAAGATCTAGATGGTATAGAGGGGGAATTACCACTGATAGAAAGAACTGTGCAGAAAGTGATGAACCTAATGATGAATGAGTATCCGGAAAGCCCTATTGCAACTGAGACTCTGGGGCGAATCCCTACTGAAGAAGTGGTGGAAGATCAGGGTGTAAGGAGAAGTGGAAAGAGTGAGATAGGGAAACCTCTAGTGGAGAGTGGAGTGCGTAAGAAATTAGATCAGCAGTATGCAATTAGAGGCCCCTAGGAACTGGTTCCTTGAGGAAACACAGTTGAGACAGCCTCACTATCTGGAATTTCCCAGTATACTAATGTATTACTTGTTTCCGGAAGGTGGGCCATCCTCCTTAAATAGAAGAATAATTCTGGCTTTATTTAATGAGATCCCGAATCTTAGTCTCATCTCTTCAGGGGATATTAAATTGATTGATTATGTCCACCTGGAGAGATACGACTATGTTACAATTGTCTTTTATTCGAGATCAATTTACGAAGCAGTATTGCGGGAGGCAGAAACATTTTACAGGCTTGGCTATGACGTATGCAATTATAGCAAAGGTCTGCAAGATAACAATGAAGGCACCGGTGTGTTGTTTACAAAGGGTAAGGTCATTGAACAGCCTGAGAATTTAACCAGTAAGGCTCAGAAACAGAACAAGGATGACTTAAATGACTCTAGCCTGAGGTGGTTAGCAATGACCCTTCGAGACTCTATTATGCAGCTTCATAACCTAATAGTTAACCCCAAAGGTAGTTTTACCCTAGTGTCTTGGAACACAAGGGGTCACTAGTTTCTAAAAAATTCTCAAGAAATCTGTCATCTGCTATCTAAATGTACCTTTTTCTGTCTACAGGAGACCTGGTTCACAACCCCTTATGTCTTGGATGGTTTCATAGTACATTCGGAATTAGCAACACAAGGGAAATTGGGTAGGCCGTCTGGAGGTTTGATCACTGCCATAAAAGTTGAACGAGGACCTGTAATTATAAAAATATTCCGTTTGCCAAAATGATGCCTAGCAATCCTATTTAAGTTAACGAATTGTGTGGGTCCCTGTCATTTCTTGCTTGTTAACATTTATTGGAGTGTAAAAAAATTACATGATGGCCTCATTGGAATCGCTTTGTGCAATTATAGAAGAAGCACATCAACTCCATTCTGATGTAATGATGGTGCTTGCTGGCGATTTTAATGTTGGAATTGCATCTGATAATGGGTGTAAACATACCCTTGGCACAGAATATCGCTGCAAAAGGGGAGAACATATTAACAAAATTGCCCAGGGATAATTGTGGTATAAATTCTTTGAAGAATGGGGATTAATAAACGCTGGAGATTTAAAGAATGATGCGTCGGATAAAGCCACATGGTTCAATGGCAAGTTCTCCTCCAAAATTGATTATATTTATCTCTCCACCCCACTAAATGCCGTTGCAACCTCATTGTGTACAAGAAAAATGAATTGTAGCGATCATAAGATCTTGGCGGTACAATTTGTGGGGTTGGAGAGTGCTTTTGAACCCGTGATATGTAAAAACACATATTTGGTTAATACATCGGGTACTCATTACCTGGCACAATGATAATGCGGCTAGAATAAACGCTGTTTTTCAAACTGATTTCAATAGCACGAGTCTTGGGAAAAAGTTAACTCTGTATAGTGCTGATGCCTTTGATCACGATGTTAAAACAATTATTGAACAGACAGTTTCTGCATCGAGTTTTAAACATAGGAAGATAAAGCATTTACATACTTATGATGGAGTAGTCAAAACATTAAAAATAATCGAGCAAGGGAGTTGACATCTTCGTAAACAGCATTTTTATCCCTTTACCCTTCCCATGCACTTGCGCGATCTAAATGACACCTGGCCTAGTAGGAGCGTTGTCTGTCCTCCCTCTGTTTACCCCTCCCATGCCTCGTCCCGCCTCGAAACACTTGTGTATAGGCGCGTTACAAATGCCATATATCATATCATATATCATCTTGCCCCTATTGTGAAAGAGGCCCTGGGGAAGAAAATCAAGAAGAAATGGAAGAATAAAATCAAAGCCCACAAAGCAAAGATGTATCTGGTGGATGGAGAAGCTATGCTGGCAGCATTAAGGGATCCCTCCACTAGATCTTTTTGGGCCCTAATAAGTAATCGACATGTGCATCAGGCCCAAGTTCAAACTTGCACAATATCAGAACAGCAGTGGAGAGGCCACTTTGGCACTGTCTACGCCCACTGTAAGATCGGGAACCCACTACCTACTTCGGTTATTCTTCATGATTGGGATTTTCCATTTGAACAAACTGATATCAGATTGTTGATAGCTAAGGCATCATCTTCTAGGGTGGTGGGTTAGCAAATTTTATCTTTAAGGGCAATATGAATGTTTGGACAAAAATTCTATTTATGCTGTTTTCTGATATAGTGAAGTTGAGAGAAATCCCGAACTCATTGCGTACATAATATATATTGCCAGTCTACAAAAAATATGACCGATCATCCCCTGCAAATTATAGACCAATTGTACTCTTGGATGCAGATTCTAAGATTTTTTTCAGGACTGGTACTGAAACACATCCAAAAATGGGTAGCAGCAAAGAAAATCTTATCATGTCTGCAATTTGGCTTTCGCAAAAATGTTGGTACTGATGCAGGGGGGCTTCTAATGAATATTCTGCAGTGGAAAGCATGGAAACAAGCAAGTCCACCAGTATATGTAGCATCCATAGATTTGACTATGGCGTTTGATGGTTTATAGTGATTTTTCAGAAAAAAAGTTTCGAATGACAAAACATTCGAAAACAGTTTTTAAAAAAAAAGCTGTGACAAGCTATATTTAACATGAAAAAATGCATTTCTTTCTAAACCAATCCATCGACAATAGACATGGACTGGTTTCAATTGAAATACACTTTCACATGTTAAAAGTAGCATTTCAATGTTTTTTTGTAACGTTAAAACGTTACATGGAGCTGTCCTGTGCTGAAATTTCACCACTGGCCAGCCCCTTGTAACATTTTAATGTCTTGTGTATATTGGGGGGTTCCCCCCAAGCCCCACACCGCCCCCCCATCCCCTAACCCAACCCTAACCCTAGCCCAAACCCTAACCCTGAACCCCAACCCTAACCTTAAACCCCAATCCTAACCCCAAGCCTAGTCATTTTTGTTTGAAAAACAATTGATATGATAACCACATTTATTTCAAAACAATGACTATTCGAAAAAATGACTTTTCGACAAAGTATTGACGGATATTATATTCAAAACTTTGTGTTTTGAAAAAATGACTGGATACCGCGTTTCATATGGTGGACAGGAGCATTCTGTGCGGGAAGTTATATCATCTGGGACTGCCTCCTCTCTACTATCGATGTTGTATCATATGCTTGAAGGTACTAAGTTGCAGGTGCGTCTAAGTAATTCGGGATCATTGTCGCAGGCAATTAATGTTACGAATGGACTGCGACAGGGATGTGTATTTGCACCGACAATATTTAACCTACATGTATCAGATGCAGGTGATGTGCTGTAGACAATTGCATTTGTTCCACCAACAGTTGAGGGAGTCAAGATATCTTGGACTGCTTACGCAGATGACTTCATGTTATTTGACCACACGCCCCGAGGATTGCAACAATTACTAACAGCATTTAGAGATTATACAATAGCAAATGCTCTTATGATAAATGTTAAAAAAAACAGTAATTCTACGCCATCATTGCAGTGTAACCAGGGGAAATCCAGTGTGGTTTCTGAATCATGAAAAGTTGAGTATGAAACCTCATCTGCGTTATTTGGGCTATCCCATTTTTGGAAACAAAAAGAAAATGAATTCTAGGCAATTTTTGGATGGAAAAGTAAAGGTATTAATAGTTCAACTAAAATAATTGATGCGAAATATGGGAAATTCTCATTTGATCCAACTATGCGATATTATAAATGTAAATTAATCCCTCAGTTCTGTTAGGGTCTTGAACTCTTTCCGAGATGGGCCATTAAAGAACTAGACAAATATGAGGCAAGGATACTAAGATCTGTGTTTCGATGTTTACCTAAGTGTGTTCCACTAGAAGCGCTGCACTATGAGGTGGGTTTGTGTTCCATTAAAAGCATGGTTATGTGACGCAGAGTGTGTTTATTTCAAAAATGGAATGCTAGTCCTAAAGATACTATCTATGATATGATGAGAAAAGGGATACGAACTGGAACAGTTGTATGAGAATTCCTAAAGGAATTAACAATGGAATCAATAGCATATTTAGTTACTTTTGGAGCAACATGTGAGATGCTTATATTCAGTCCAAATAAGGCAAAGAAATATTCAGAGCAATTGGATTGGAATATAACCTGTACCAGGGTCGAGGGAACCAAATTATAAAAACAGCTGTTATCTGTTTACAAAAGGGGAGGCAGCATGAAACCATATCTGAGCAAATTTCCAGATCAAAGATGGAGAAATGATTTTAATGCGTTTTAAATGTAATGTGTTGTTGACCAGGGAAATCACAGATTTGCTAGAAAGGGGAAACGTAATACCATCATTATGCCGGTTCTGTGGCACTTTAGAGACGCAAGAGACTCTGCAGCACTTTTTAATCTACTGTAACTCACTGAGAAATGATCGGATACGCTACTTTCTGAAATGTGTTAATGGGGACAATGTTGATCTCAAAAGGTTATGGCGTGAAATGCTATATGGGAAAGATCTCTCTGCGCGGTGGTTAGATTTCTGGGATATACTTGCCAATTAATATCACCAATAGAAATTGAATAAAGAAAAGATTTACAGATGTATATCCAGTGAATGAAATGATGTAGGTGAACTGTACGCAATAATTTGTATTGGAACTTGAAGTAGGGAAATAGTCCATGTATATAAAAACGGGAGTATGGATGTCCTACAATTAGAAATTGGGTATATCTGTATGTCTAATTTTCTCATGCAATCTGTGATTTAAGTATAATTGGTTTTCTTTATTTGAATCTCGTTATTTATACTGGTTTTAGTTGTACATGATTTTCCTTTTAGATTAAGATGTGTTTATTTTTTCTATACTGAATGTTTTGTAAAGGTTATGAATAACCCATACAAATAAATAAATAAAAAATAACGCTTATCTGTGTGCCATGGGTGCTTTTCTCCTGAGGAAAGGGGATTTGTTTTTGGAGCTGCGTTACACAGAGCGCAGATCCACATCAGGGCCTGTGTTCTATTCTATTCATTGTGGGCTAGACCTTAACATACAAAATGGTGACACTTCTGCCATGTTAACACACTGAACTTGCTTCTACCACAGTACCTTGCTGACTATCTTCTATCTGTTTCAACTCTTTCCGCACATACTACACAACACAACATTACTAAGAATACGACAACAAAACAAGGGGCCTATAATATTGCCCCATCTATGACCTCTGCAACCGTAATATTACTACATTTGTTGCTCTTTCTGTGTTGCTATATGTGAGTATCAAATGTGAGTAAGACAACGCATGCGCTTTCTGCAGCATAAACATCAGTCTGCTCCTGTGACATTACATTCTAATTGGTTTTCCTCATCCTGAACCTTTTTGCCTGGTAAGGACACTATGTGGATCCCAACATTCCCCCCTTTAGTTAATACTTGTAACGCTCACCTGGCTCCCACGGAGGCGCTGGTCTGGTCTGGGTTGCTGTGGCCTCTTCAAGTGTGATGCACAGAATTCGGACCACCGATTGAACAGGACCCCCAAATCTTGCTTGTCTGGCCCGTAGGAATATCCTTCTGCAGATGAGAAAGGGGATTAACTGTCTGCTGAATAGTGTGCTTGCTCCCCGCTTTTCCCCCTTCGTTCTTCTCTGACTTCCTCCAAAACCCCCGGTTTAAGCTCACCTTATGGTTTGGAAGGATGAACTCTCCATCCTGCTTCTGGTGCAGGGGCGCGCGTTCGTCCAGTTACTTCACTGGTTTTCAGAATGGCGCTGGCAAATCCACTTGACTTTTCTGAGCGATACGCCGTAAGTATGAAGATGCAAAAGTTCAAGTGTGAGCCTCCTTTTATGTTGTTTTTCCTAACCTGTGATCTGTCCTTTATTTCAAGTGCAGAACAAAGGCGATGCGTTGAGGGGTTAAATTGCCGGTGGTAAAATCAGGTGAGTTAGTGATGAGGGCGACCCCTCTAAATGTCTTTATAATTCCCCAGTAATGTCTTTTGTCCTTTCCCCATAGGGGCCGGGGTGCGGTACCTGCCAAAGATGCGGCGCCGACCCGAGATGTGGAATGGTTCACCAAGAAAAGCCGGTAAGTAATATGGCTGAAAATTCGGCCTTCCTCTTGTGTTCCTTTGCTCACCTTTTGTCTCTTCTTCTCTCCCCTAGGTGCAGAAATGTGGCGACTGGTGCTGAGAGCCGCGATGGAGCCGGGCGGCGTCTCGGGAAGAGGTGAGTGAAGCGCGGCACTGCAGCGAGCAACGCAGTGCTTTTAAATGGAAGTCCTCCTTCAGGAATGCTGGCGTGAAAATTCCGGATGCAGGTAAGAAGGTTGAATAAGTTCTTGGTTTTCACCTTTCTCTTCTCTTCTTTCCTTACAGGTGTTCCAGGTTCGAGGCGGGCGTGGCTGGAGTCCAGGTGCAGGAGCTGACAAGTGAGCGTTCAGCTGCTGGGATGCAGAACAACGCGAAGCACGTGTGGCTGTCCGGGCGTGGCTTAAATAGCCTTGGAAGAAGTTCCAGGTGAGTATTCTTCCACAGCCCCACCCAAGTATCAAAATAGTTCCTTCAGAAAAATAGTCCCTCCTAAGCCTCATTTGGCTTGGTTCTTCATGCAGCATGGTCTGCTTCAGGTAAGTGCACCAAACACTTCCCCTTATGAGCCTGGCGCTTATGGCGCCAGGACTGATGTCCAACATGAGCCTGGCGCCAACAGCACCAGGACAGAGTCCAAAGAGCCCCTATAAAGGGCCGCTGGGCTTTTACCTGGGGGCGTGATGCCTGCTCCCGGGGGTGCTGGGCCTGGCCTGGTGCTCCGGGGGTAGGCATCATGACAGCACTCCCCCCCAAGGCCCCTCCCAAGGTCGTTCCCTCAGGAGGTTTCAGTTTCTTTGGGAAATTCCGATGGAACCTTTTTACTAGCCGAGGTGCATGTACGCGGTCGCTGGGTTCCCAAGATCTTTCCTGAGGCCCGTACCCCTTCCAATCAATTAGATAGAAAAGTTTTGATTTTGAGATCTTAGAGTCCTAAATGTTCTTCACCTCGAATTCAGGCTCCCCATCTATCTGGATTGGTTCTGGTGGCTTTATTAATCTGGTTCCTGGTTGCACTGGTTTCAAAAGCGACACATGAAAAACGGGGTGAATCTGCATGTTAGCTGGTAGATCTAGCTTGACTGCCACTGGGTTAATTATAGCTTTGATCGAGTAAGGGCCTAAATACCTTGGATTAAAAGTCCGAGGTCCCTTGAGAGATAAGTGTTTGATAGCCAACCATACTTGATCCCCTATTTGGTATGGAGGCGCCTCCTTTCGATGCAGATCCTCATTCTTTTTGTATTTCCCTTTCGCATGTTGTAAGTGTGCAGTAGCATCCTTGAAGGCTTGAGTAATCGTAGAATGCAAATGGTCCACTGCGGGCATTTCGAGGCTCAAAGGTGAGTCCAAGTCTGATGTACGAGGGTGATGTCCATATAGGGTATAAAAGGGGCTCTGACCAGTTCCAGAGTGTATCGAGTTATTGTATGCATATTCAGCCACCCATAAAATATCCTTCCAATTACCCTCCGATTGGTGCAACATACATCGTAGATATTGTTCAAGGGTCTGGTTCGTTCTCTCCGTCTGACCATCGGTCTGTGGGTGGTGGCTGGTTGAGAGTCTTACGTCGATTTGTGCCAGTTGACAACACTTTTTCCAAAAATGAGAAATAAACTGGCTTCCCCGATCGGAGATTAGTATGGATGGGAATCCATGCAGACGGATGATATTTTCGAGGAATTCCTTGGCAAGAACAAAAGCTGAAGGTAATCCTTTCAACGGAATAAAATGGGCCATCTTGGAAAATAAATCCACCACAACCAGAATAGTATTGTATCCATTACAAGAGGGCAGGTCCGTGATAAAATCTAGTGAGAAGGTGTGCCAAGGTGCTGGTGGAATGTCTAAGGGTTGAAGAAGACCGGCGGGTTTTGTTTTTTGACCTTTGTTTTGGGCGCAAACTCCACAGGACATCACGAAAGATTTAATATCCTTTCGCCAGGACGGCCACCAGAATTGTCGTTCAATTTTTTCCTCTGTTTTGGCAATGCCAGGATGTCCTTCCATCAGAGTATCGTGATGACGGGAAATAACCAGTTCTTGCAATTCCTTTTCTGGCAAAAATAAACGTCCTTGGAAGTAAGGTAAGCCATCGTTGATTGAACAGTCAGACCCCCTTTTGATCCAATCCTGCAAGGCTGAAGAGTCCAGGAATAGTTTTACCCGTGCTTGAATGTCTTCAAGGGTTTGTAAAGTGGTTATCCCCAAGATTCTTTGTTTGGGAATTATCGGCACAGGTTCTGAGTTTGTGTCCATTTCTCCCATTCCAATTCGAGATAGCGCGTCCGCTTTGCCATTCTTACAGCCGGGACGGTAAGTGATTACAAAATCGAACTCAGCAAAGAATAAAGCCCATCAGAGCTGTCGTGAAGACTGAGCCTTGGCAGTTTTTAAATATTGTAAATTTCGGTGATCAGTGATCACGGTGATGGTATGCCTGGCGCCAAGAAGATAATGCCGCCAAGCCTTAAAGGCGGACTTAATGGCTAATAATTCCTTATCGGTGATTGCATAATTTATCTCTGGCGGCTAGAACTTTCTGGACCAAAATGCTACGGGGTGCAGTTGGTTGTTTCGGGGTCTCTCTGAGACAGGACAGCTCCCATGGCTAAGCTGGATGCGTCGGTTTCGACTATATATGGGAGATCAGGACGTAGGTGTTTCATAATAGGTGCAGACGTAAATTTAGCTTTTAATTCCTGAAAGGCCTGTTCAGCTTCCTCGGTCCATTCAAAACGTTTATTCTTCCGCAAGAGTGCAGTGATGGGTTGCACCACCCGTGAAAATTCCGGGATAAACCTGCGATAAAAATTGGCAAAACCAAGCATGCTTTGGACACCTTTCACCGAACTAGGTGATGGCCATTTAAGGATGGCATCCACTTTCCGTGAGTCCATTCGGACCCCTTAAGGTGTCAGGATGAATCCAAGAAACTCAACCTCGGTGGTATGGAAAACGCATTTTTCCAGCTTTGCAAACAGTTTGTGCTGGCGCAATTTCTCAAGGACGGCTCTGACATGTTTTCTGTGATCTGATCCCGAAGAGGAGTACACCAGAATGTCATTGATATACACGACAACACAGACATCGATGAGTTCCCGAAGGACATCGTTCATGAAGAATTGGAAGGCAGCAGGCGCGTTGCACAACCCGAAAGGCATCACCTGGTATTCGAATAGTCCATATTTTGTACGGAGGGCCGTTTTCCATTCGTCGCCTTCTTTTACTCGTACCAGATGATAAGCCCCCCGGAGATCTAACTTGGTGTATATGCAAGCGTCCTTCACCTGGTCAAGGAGTTCAGGGATCAAAGGCAGAGGGTAACGATTTTTAACAGTTATCTGGTTCAATGCGCGGTAATCGATACAAGTTCTAAGGTCGCCTTCTTTTTTTGGCACGAAGAACAAAGCCGAGGATGCCGGAGACTTTGACGGGCGAATGAAACCATTGGTTAGGTATTGATCTAAATATTGTCTCAAATGCAGATTCTCCGGCTCAGTAAGGGCATAAATCCTGCTACAAGGGGGTTGTGCACCGGGCACCAGATCGATTTGGCAATCGTACGATCTGTGAGGAGGTAACGTGTTGGCCTGTTCCTTTTGGAAGACGTCCTGAAAGTCTTGGTATTCCGGAGGTAGTTGCATGGAGACAGAGGTTACTGATGCTAGACTGATCTTCAGATTTTCTGGGTAGCAGGTTCGTGCACACTCCGGAAAGATTATTCTCTTCGCTCGCCAATCAATTAGAGGATTATGTGTCTCTAACCAAGGGATTCTGAGAATAACCTGAAACTGTGGAGCCTTGATTACATCAAACACAACTGCCTCCCGATGGCCGTCCGGACCTACAAGTGTCACCTCAGCTGTGGAATGTGTTACCGGTCCCGAGGCAATTTCGGTTCCATCAACTGTGGTGATGACATCTTTGCTGGTTTTAGGACGCAGAGGGAAGTTAATCCTGGAGACAAATTCACGATCCACCTAGTTTCCTATAGCCCCACTATCGATGTATGCCTTTATTGCATGCAACCGCTTAGGCTGTGCCGGATCTACGAGGACCATTGGCACAATGAAATGCGAGGTCTGAGAGTTCGTTTTCAAGCTCGGCAAGCGGACCCCTACGCTTGTCGGGCGGGGTCGTTTCCCGATACAGAGGTTTCATGGATTTTATCAGTGGCTCCTACCACCTTCCTGGGCGGCCTTGCCGGGCAATCTCGTAGAAAGTGTCCAGAGGATCCACAATAAAGACATAAGTGCATCTGCCGTCTTCTTTCACGTTCCTTTTGAGTTAAAGGTCCTTTAACTCCTCCGATTTGCATTGGCTCAGAGGCTTCAGCCCCCTTGAGGTTAGCGTGGGTCTTGACTAACACCCGGGTCTCAAACTTGGACCGATCTGCTTTTCTGTTTTGCAGTCTGTGATCCAATTGGACCACTAAGTCTATATATTCTGAGTATTCTTGGGGCGGATTTACAACTTGGGCCATGACATCTTTAAGTTCTCCGCGTAGACCTCGATAAAATAACGTGATTCTTTTATCCTCTGGCCAGCCAGTTTCCACAATTAGTCTATTAAAGGTTGCAATGTAGGAAAGGAGGTCTTGATTGCCCTGACGCAGAGATTGAAGTTCGTCATCTAGAGCCTGCCCCTGGGAGTGACGAGCAAATAACATTTCCATGCTTGCTTGAAATCCTTGAAAATCACGAAGAATCGGGTCATCTTGAGTTACCAGTGGAACTTACCAATCGGCAGCACTGCCGCTGAGATATGACAATACAAAGGCTACCTTGGTCTGGTCATTAGGGAAGGACCCAGGTCTGCACAGGAAATGCAAACAACACTGATTCATGAATACGGCGAATCGTTTGGGGTCCCCAGCAAAGCGTTCGGGTGGAGCCAGCGGCATGTTTCCAGGTAGATTAATCTGCACCGGGTTACTGGAAAGCACAGGAGCGGGGTTCCCTCCGGAACCGGGTAAAGGAGTTTGTCCAGCTTGACCTTGCAAAAGCTGTCTAGCCAGGTCATCAGCTCTTTCCTTTGTTACAATCACTTCCCTCCTGAGAGCATTAGTCTCTTGACGAGCAGCATGTACTTCGGCCCGTAATTCCCCCAGTAGTTGGGCCAACTGGTCAGTCTCAGAAGTTTCCATAGCGCCTGGGTGGGAATTTGTAGGAAGGCTTCGCGTTCTGTAACGCTCACCTGGCTCCCACGGAGGCTCTGGTCTGGGTTGCTGTGGCCTCTTCAAGCGTGATGCGCAGAATTCGGACCACCGATTGAACAGGACCCCCAAATCTTGCTTGTCTGGCCCGTAGGAATATCCTTCTGCAGATGAGAAAGGGGATTAACTGTCTGCTGAATAGTGTGCTTGCTCCCCCTTTTTCCCCCTTCGTTCTTCTCTGACTTCCTCCAAAACCCCCGGTTTAAACTCACCTTATGGTTTGGAAGGATGAACTCTCCATCCTGCTTCTGGTGCAGGGGCGCGCGTTCGTCCAGTTACTTCACTGGTTTTCAGAATGGCGCTGGCAAATCCACTTGACTTTTCTGAGCGATACGCCGAAAGTATGAAGATGCAAATGTTCAAGTGTGAGCCTCCTTTTATGTTGTTTTTCCTTACCTGTGATCTGTCCTTTATTTCAGGTGCAGAACAAAGACGATGCGTTGAGGGGTTAAATTGCCGGTGGTAAAATCAGGTGAGTTAGTGATGAGGGCGACCCCTCTAAATGTCTTTATAATTCCCCAGTAATGTCTTTTGTCCTTTCCCCATATGGGCCGGGGTGCGGTACCTGCCAAAGATGCGGCGCCGACCCGAGATGTGGAATGGTTCACCAAGAAAAGCCGCTAAGTAATATGGCTGAAAATTCGGCTTTCCTCTTGTGTTCCCTTGCTCACCTTTTGTCTCTTCTTCTCTCCCCTAGGTGCAGAGATGTGGCGACCGGTGCTGAGAGCCGCGATGGAGCCGGGCGGCGTCTCGGGAACAGGTGAGTGAAGCGCGGCGCTGCAGCGAGCAACGCGGTGCTTTTAAATGGAAGTCTTCCTTCAGGAATGCTGGCGTGAAGATTCCGGATGCAGGTAAGAAGGTTGAATAAGTTCTTGGTTTTCACCTTTCTCTTCTCTTCTTTCCTTACAGGTATTCCAGGTTCGAGGTGGGCGTGGCTGGAGTCCAGGTGCAGGAGCAGACACTGTGAGCGTTCAGCTGCTGGGATGCAGAACAACGCGAAGCACGTGTGGCTGTCCGGGCGTGGCTTAAATAGCCTTGGAAGAAGTTCCAGGTGAGTATTCTTCCACAGCCCCACCCAAGTAACAAAATAGTTCCTTCAGAAAAATAGTCCTTCCTAAGCCACATTTGGCTTGGTTCTTCATGCAGCATGGTCTGCATCAGGTGAGTGTGCAGCATGGTCTGCTTCAGGTAAGTGCACCAAACACTTCCCCTTATGAGCCTGGCGCCTATGGCGCCAGGACTGATGTCCAACATGAGCCTGGCGCCAACGGCGCCAGGACAGAGTCCAAAGAGCCCCTATAAAGGGCCGCTGGGCTTTTACCCGGGGGCGTGATGCCTGCTCCCGGGGGTGCTGGGCCTGGCCTGGTGCTCCGGGGGTAGGCATCATGACAATACTCCATTAAGTAACCCTTTTGCCTCCTTCCTTCCATAGTCTTCATGTTGGGTACCCATGCCCTACACACATGACGCACACTTAATTTACAAATAAACAATTACAAATTACCCGCCCCCTCTGGCATATTCTTACAGGGTACCTGTCGTGAAGCAACAACCTCCATCCCCTGCTAGATCAACCCACTGTTTGATGTCATTTTGTGGGTCTGGTGGGGGTGATGTCAAGGTACCGGGGGCCCAAAATACTGCTCTATTTTCACCATCTTGCGTCTTACACACCCATCGCATCTATCAGTCTTGGTGTACTTATGTTTTGTGAGAGGAGCTCTACCCGCTGTTAATGATACCATCATCATCACGCTCTTCGGCAGGGTTTTTGTACAACATATAAGGATCTTCTGACACAAACAAAAAGGTAAGAGCAGAAAAACCACAAACTGAGGTCTTGATTGTGGGGTCTCCCCCCTAATCCTGGACAGTTTGTAAAGCTGTCCATTTTCATCTGAGGCTACTACAAAGGGTTCTTCCTTTCTTGCTTAGTCACCTCCACCCTCCAGTCATGGCTGCTCTTGTGCTAAGCAGACTAGATTATTGTAATGCCTTGTTCCTGGCTCAACCAGTGGGGCTAATACATTGTCTCCAGGTATTGCAAAATCTAGCCGCTCGAATTGCTACAAACTCACCCTTTGGCACTCGTACCTCACCAGTCCATGCTCACTGCACTGGCTGCCGGTGGCCATACGCATTCAATTTGAAGCCGTTTGCTTAGTCCATCAAGCTTTTTACCAGCAGTGTGGCGACTATCTTTGGGAGAAATGTGTCCCCTACTGTCCTGGTCCAGATTTTCGCTCTACCAATGCCTGCCTAGTGGTGATACCCAGGTTTCGTCTTCTCTGAGTGGGAGACTGGGCATTTTCCACTGCTGCAGGTAATGCATGGAATGCTCTGCCTCTTGCACTCAGATGTACCTGCAACCACTTGGACTTCAGACGCCTGCTTAAGACGCTGCTCTTTTAGATTGGTGTAGGCTGTCATCTGGATGTTGCCTAGCGCCAAGATGCCCTTGGGTGAATGTGCGCTTTATAAAACGTATTAACATCACAGGAATCAACATTTTACGGCTATATCTAACCATGATGGGGCCCATGAAAACATAGAATCAAAACCGTCAATGGCGTTCACTCCAGCTTCTTTCTCCATGGCAAGCCCCACATTGTGGAGGGCCACTATCAGATGGGTCAAAAACCCATTGTCCGCATTATTTGGGGGTTGTATATGAAACAAGACAGACCAATTTTCTTGCACATGCCCCCTCCATAGCCATGAGCAAATCCAGAATGTATCTATTCTGGAGGGTCATGAGCCTGATTGCCCTTAACTCACTCTTAATTGAATTAAGACCCTGCTCTATTTTGTTTGCCAACTGAGACATTTCCCACCTGGTGAACTGCAGCTGCGTAGCATTTGCTGCACTCTCGATACCTGGCACCAGGAGGGAGGTGAAAAAGGTCTCTGTTTTTGGGAAAAGCCTAAATTGATCCACGGTCACCTTCAACTTATCGGATGAGTCTTTGGTTAGGTAATTGGACCTCTTCCGACGATGAAGCCTTAGTGAGTGGCAGACACGCTTAATAGATGGTGGTGCATTGGGATGTGGGGTGGCACATTTTTCAGATACTACCAAAAGTGCAGAGTGTAGGGTGGTCAGTGAACGTATGCCCCAAAAGGATGGCAGGAGGTGTAGGTATGCATATTGCCCACACATCCAATACAAATCCATCAACGCTGCTGTGCCTTCGGTCAAATCAGGGATGAATAATGTATTATTACAGCGACTGGTTGTTCCTACAGGTATGGTACCATTGCCTCAAAAACTGAAAAAATATTCTGCTGGCTCTGTACGCCGGGGTCTCATTTAACTCGTTCCATGTCAGTTGTGGCACGCAATTTCCCCCAATTCCTGCCACAGTTCTTATCGCGAGGGGTCAGTAATGGAAAGCTGACAACTGCTTGTAGTTTTCTCAGCATTTGACATTTTAATGTAAACAAAAGTTCAACAAAAACCTAACTAGGCCTACTCTTCCAGGGATTCCGTACCTAGTCTAGGATCTAAGGGAAAATCTAGCATACACAAAACTTGCCCTCACAATAAACAACAAAACAATCAGCACAAAGCATGAACAACAGAAATGAAACATTACCAAATAGCCAGTGTCTTGGATGACCTCTACTTGTCCTGGGTAGATCTTGGTCCAGAGGAACGTCCAAAGTCGATTTCTTCCAAGGTAAAATAGTCAAAATCCGTTCTTGAAAAGTTCCAAAGAAACAGAGGTTCAACCAAAACCAAAGAAATCACTGGTAACAGTTCCTTCGTCCTTTGTTGAAAGGTTCCCCTCCCAAGTTCCACAAAGAAAACGGAATCAATGGTAATCCTAGATAACCTTTTTCCAGGATAGCATGGATAAAGTTCAAAACAAAAGTACCACTTCTGCTTTAACAATATTTCTTCTTCTGTACACTCTGCAACGTCTTTAATGTAACTTGTCAGGATGCTTCTTTTAAGGGGGTAGCTTTCTCCTTGGCTCCTCCCTTCTACCAATGATACTGTGAAACCAGGCTCCTTTGCCTTTCAATCTACTACCACTTTAACTAAATTCAAATAGAAATGTTTTAACAAAATTATAGGCAACCACAGTTCTTCTGTTTCTGCTGCAACTTGATACTTTGAAAATATATTAAGCAACTTAGACAAGACTCTTTGACCTCTATGGGTAGGCAAGGCTCTCTTCTTTCCTGTATCATAAGAAAGGGCAGCCTCTTTGTCTCTTCTGTCTGTCTTACAGATACCACACATCTGTCTTGGCTTCTAGACTGCTTCTCTTTCTCGGCTTCAACAGTCAAAGCTTCACACATGATTGTTTAGTTATTTTAACAAGCACCCACCTCCCTTCCCCAGCTTTATGCACACCTCTGGCTTCCAGTAGTTACCCCACAGCTGTATTGCCACTCTTCTAGCCTTGGATAACCTTGTCACCCTTGTATCAGAGGAATCTGGGTTTATAAACGCTTCAACAACTTCAAAGCATAAGTGTTCAGGTTCAAATTGGGCTGGTTTCACCTTAGAAAGGATCTGCCTACTGGCTTGGGTAATGCGTGTTCTTTTCGTGACTTCAACAACGACTTGATAATTGTCCTGAATGTTACAAGTGTTAGGTTTCACTTTAGAAACTAATTTAGGTACACGCAATCTCTCTTTGATGTTAAGCTTCCACTTAAAGACTTATGTTCCGTTTGGTTCATGGATCGTTCTGCTTCAATGTGGATCGGGAAACACAATTTCATACAGGCAACCTCTCTTTGATGTTTAACAGTCTTCTAACACTTCTGAAAAGTCAACTTCTTTAAATGCTTAACGGCAACGTTCTCCCTCTTAAAGGAGACACGCAACCACTCCGGTAATAGTTTAAATGCAACAAAGGGAAAAATAAAGGTTTTCTTTCTACGCAAGCACTTCAACTTGTGCGAATAAGCTTGTGATTCAATTCCCTTTGTGATAATTGACTTCCCACAAACAACTTTACTTTTACTAGCTTCTACTTACATGCAAGCCTTAATTCAGCTGGTTACAGTTAGCAAGGAGTTTTGTGTGCTTTGGAGTACGGAGCTTCATTGACCGTCTCCAAAGTCACAGCGGTTGCAGGCTGCTTCTACTTCCTGACTTTCTTTCTTGTCTACTACTGCTACAGGCACTCTTGGGACCCAAACCCCTCTGCCACACAGGTTTCTCGAAACCAGCCTCAACAATGGAGAGTCTTCCTTTCTCCAGCTTCCCTCGGATTGCTTCTGCACATGGGCCTCGGGGGAATGCACAACTTCAGCTCTGCATTCACAGCAATTAGGCGCACCTGGAAAGACTGCTAGTTTCTCCCGGTTTCTTCCAATGCTGCCACAGCTAAATAGGGTTTGTGAGCACAAGACCAACTCAGAGCCTGCAGGTGGAATCTGCTCTTCTCTTGCTCAGGGCATCCCTTCTGTGGTCACACTTACTAGTGAACTGCCAGCCTCATTCTCTGCTTCTTCTTCTTCTTCTTCTTCTTCTTCTACTGACCTTCCAGCTCCTGCTTCTTTCTACTGCCCCTTCCTGCTACAGACTTTTATGCCTCTCATGTGAGGCAATTGGCTTCATATGCAGGCCCTTAGAGTTAATTGCCTAACTCTGCCAAAGGCTAATAGGCTTGCCTGCCTATCCTTTACCTCTACATGCCTCTTCATCCCTTTTCTTCGTCACAGTAACTGAGGGATTCTGGGACATGCAGTACTTTTTAAGGAAATTAGGTTTTCCTACGTCTTCAATATTTTTAACAAGGAATTTTTAACTAAGGAATTTGTTAGAGGAGAGATTGTAGGGTTTAACCTTTTTAGAGACAGATGGGACAGGATAGGTCACATTTCCGTAATTCCTTTTAGCATACTCTTGTCGTTGGGAAGAACATGGGATTTTAGGGCTACAAAAGACCTGCTCTTTGGCCACAATACCTTGTTGGATTACACCCTTCCATCCTTAGTAGGAGGTAGAGATATATCAAAATGTCAGTAAATCCATTCCTGCTTTAACCCAGTGTTAAGAGCATCTCTTACTAAGGAGAAATATCATGTCTCATCCTGCAAAGTCTCCCCACTACCCTGGGCCTGGTCTCCACCCAAGTGATCCTCCAGCAGTACACCACACCCAGGAATGAGATCAAGAAGCATCTACCTTCTCCTGACCACCTGAGAGGAGACTTTAGGCAGGAATTTAGTGGGGGATCTGCAGGGTTCTCCACATAATTCACATGTGACACTACATCTTCTGAAAACCCCAGTAGGCACCCCTCTGCACAGCCCACTACTCCTGCCACCCATCTATTTTTGGAAAACAACACTTCTTCCATCTTCAGCAATGGTCTTATTTTAGATCAAGCTTACTCTTTCTTCTTGGCTCATTCGTCATCATTTCTATCCATTGTTACTGGTTGAACCGTGCACCCTTGGAAAAGACTGTACTCTACACAGGGCCAGATGCACCAAAAACTAGGCTATAAGGCAGCATTTCTTGAGGTATAAACAACTTGGGTGCGCCTGTCACATGAGGTATCAAGGAGCATGTTGTCTGACACGGAGCGGTGCACATCAGCAACAGCGTCTAAGATCACACCCTTATGCTGATTATATTCTATGTCGGCCTCAGTTTCCCTCCTAATTAGTGTGATCCCAGATTTGTCATTGTCATGATCATCTCTATACCCTCCTCCCCTTTATATGCTCCCACCATATAAAATAGCCGCACAGAAACAATATGAAACCTGCAGGGGAAAAAACACATAACACTCATATTAAACAATGCCTGTAGTGTTGAACCTGCAGAGGGATAGAAAAACAGAAAAATATCTAGACATATCTATACTTTTCAACATATTAGAAGGATTGACCAGCTGTAGCAGCATACAAAATCATGTTGCAAAGTATACTTTAATGTTCAGTGATCTGATCATTGTTAGAGGGTGGCCCGGTCTCGGGTGCTTTCTGAACATCGGATAAGTGGACCCAATACCGCAACTCCTTCACACAAACAGTGTCGCATAGACAACTGTGCCCAGTCCCTGAAATTTCTTGTCGTTACAGCGGCACACAAAATTCTATTCATAGATTTAGTCCCCAGGGTACGGTGGTGGCTCTGGCATGTTCAGTTCACCTTTCAGCAATATTTCTGCTTTTTCTTCTCTTCTAGGAGCAATCTGGCGAGATAAAAGCTTTATAGTGGTTAACTCCCACAAATACCCCCGAAACTCCTCCCCAAAAATCTTGATCCCCTGTGATCATATAATGCTGTACGTGAAGGCATGAGAGGTGTTTGCATTCTTCTCCCCATCACTATTTAGTGTAGGGACAAGTGGTGATCTTTACTGGACTCCGTTCTCAGGCTAAACAAAGATAAAGGGAGACAGTGCAGCCAGTTCTGGAAATTTGTATATATATATCTTAGCTTATTAATTTTTCCACTATTCCTTTGGCCTGTGGATTATAATCAAGCGCAATTTATGCAGGATCCCTAATAGGTATACTATTTCCTTGAATTATTCATAAAAAATGTGAGTGCCATTATCAGATTTTAGGACCTCACGTACACCCCAGCGAGGAAATACCTAGCGTACCAAGAATTTGTATGCTGATTTGGCATCCGGTTGTGCACAAGGATCAGCCTCAACGCAACGGGAGAATGGACACACCACAATAATAAGGTAATAGTAATTACTGCACCTGTTAAGCATATCCACATAGATGATATGAAGTTCCCGGAAAGGCCCAGTGGGATGGGGAAATGTGCTACGCAGTGGCCTGACAACTTGGCAACTGCTGTAAGGATGAGTGTTGTGCAATTTGCCACAAACGCATTAATGAATTCCTACAGGTTGGGGACAAACCAGTCCTCCTGGATAACGGCATATTTGTGCTGTTTCAAAACATGCGCCTGGTAGTGCAACTATTCAGAAGCAACCATTAGCTTCTCCTGTGGGATTACTACTTTACATGTAATGCTTTGTCTCCAAATCAAATCAGTCAGGGAATGTAAGCACCCCCTTTTAACCTAAGGTTGCTTCTCCTCCTGTGGTGCCTGTCCTTGTAACTCAATTATTTGTGTGAGCGGCACTGCAATGTATGTAGCTGCAACTGTTGATTGGTGACCTCAGGGTATGCAGTAACATCTGGGTCCCCAAAATGCACTGCTTCTTTGGCGGCCTTGCCTGCTGCATCATTGCCAAGTGAAATAGGGTCTGCATTTTGAGTGTGGGTCGCACATTTAACCACTGCTAAGGTGGGGCGGGTCAAAGCATAAATCAATCTCTCTTACAAGGCTGCAGGCTGTACCGGTGTGCCATCTGACCTACAAAGTCCCCTCCTTTTCCATCTGGACAGCCCTGAATGTACGGTGCTGGTTACATACACAGAATCTGAATAAATGGTCCAATGCTTCAGTTAATGCAATGAGCTTTGCTGCTTAATGCAGAATAATGTGTTGGTGTTCTTTTCTGTACTACAACCTCATATTCCCCATGTGCAAGGTGCACCACTGCTACACCTGTGTCTCTGGCCAGTCTCCTAATCAAACGTCGATGGCCCATCAACGAAAAGGACCTTCCTTCCTCAAGTATGTCCTCCCTTGCTCATACTAAATCATTTTCGGGACCTTCATAGCTAACACAATGAGGCCCTTACTCACAGGTATTGCAGTAAACATGGCAGGCTTTACTGTGCCACATCTCACAATGTTAATGGATGGGTTGGACAAAATGACCTGCTATGCAGAGGCCCTTTCTGTAGTTAAGGTGGATTTAGATCGCTCAAGAATGGCGAACACTGCATGCTCTACATATGTCACTGAGCACCCCATAGTGATTTTTGAGGACTTGTCGATGCTAAAGGCCGCCGTGGCCAAAGCCTGTTCACAGGAGAATTGGCCCTGAATCTAAAATACCACTGTAATGTGCATGCGTTTGTGGCCCACTGATGTTTGCCGAGTCAATGCCGCAGTCACTACTTGTCCATTGGAATGTGAGCATAAATTCAATTATTCTGTGTATCCGGGGGTTGCTAGTACTGGTGCATCACATATGGCATTTTTAAGTTCCTCGAAACATGTTACCATTTCTCCTGTCCATGTCAGTGACACTTTACTTCTCTGTGCTTCTTTGAGTCCATGCAGGAGAGGTTTTGTGTAACTAGAATAGTCAAAAATCCATGCTCTACAATAGACACAACCCCAAAAAACTGTTGCATTTCTTTAACTGTAGTGGGTTGTGGTGTATTCTGTACTGCAGCTGCTCTCTCTGGGGTTGCGCTTTTCCCTGCTGATGATATTATTTGTCCCAAATACACAACCTCTTTCTGACAATATTGCTTTTTATCCTTGTCAACTGTGTATTCTTTTTCCGCACGCAGTGTTGGTAGTGTAATTGAATCTGCTCTACATATCTCTTCTGTAGTGCTGTGCACCAGGAGGTCATCTACATACTGAATGATCGTAATTGGTGCATGTAAATTGCTCAAATCCATGTATAGTACTTTGTTAAAAATACTGGGGGACTCAAAGTACCCCTTAGAAAGTCTGGTGTGTTGGAACCCCTGCCCATGGTAGGTGAACGTAGTGAGGTATTAAGAATTGGGGTGTAATGGGATAGAACAGAAAGCATTTTTCATATCTATGACAGTAAAATGTGTGACCTCAGTTGGTAAGTGGCAAAGAATTGTGGCTGGGTTCAGTACAAGTGGCAGCTCAGCTTCAACTATGTTATTCAATGGGTGCAAATCCTGTATCATCCTCCAATTTGAACGCTTTGCTTTTTTGACAGGGTATATTGCTGTTACACAGGGACACCTGGGGCACTGTGATGCCCTGGTGCTATAATGCGACAATTGTCTTGCATATTCCCTCATCTGCCTCTCTTGACATTGGGTACTGTTGCACTCTAGGTAACACTGCTCCCTGCTTCAACTTAATACGTACTACCCCTATGCTATTCAGGAATTGCACCTATTGGGGGTTGTCTGTCAATAAAGTGCTTGGGACCTTTATCAGGTCTCCCTGTAAGTGTGCAGACAAGCTCTTAGCACCAAGTATAGGACACACAACATTCCTATGCTGGTTCATTATTTGACATGGGATACAAACCTCCAGGAGCATTTCACCGTCATAGTCAGCATCCTCAAACAGCTGTCCATCTGAAACCCACCCAGTGGTTGAGCAGGGTCAATACACAAAACTGTACGCTACTCCTCTCCCTCTTCATCAGTCCCTATGAGCACTATCTTGTAATCCTCAATCAATACCCCCTCCAAATCTAAAATGATAATGGTAAATTCTGGCAGCACCCTCCACGGTTTGTTTCGGATGCCTGTCACCCCACTCAGCAACACGATAACTCCATACATAAACATATCCGGGTGCAAAGGTATTCCCCTATTAGTGCCATGACTGTACAATACACATGTTATAGCCAGGACCCTAGCATAAACAATTCCTGGGGTGGAGCACACTACCCCTTCTTCTGAGAATGAAATTGTCATATTTAGCTTGCTTATCATATCCCTGCCGAACACGTTCACTGGTGTTACAGTTGAGAATAACAGCAGAGCCAACACCTCTTGGTTACCTACCTTGATGGGTAAGTCTTATGTATTGCCCCAGAGAACCTCTGCATGTCCATTACCTTTCCTGATAAGGAGAAGCACCCGTCCTTTATGAATTATTTTTAATGCACCTGTGTCCAACATAAAGACAAATGACACCTACCAGGGGGGTTCCTCTTCCAGGTCAGCTATGACTGACAGGACTGGGCGCGTTAGGGCTCTCCGTGGGCTGTCCTAATCTGGATATGTGTTTGACCCTGGGAATGCAAAGGGGTTACTGCCTATCACGCTTGCCCCTGTATATTGTGTCACTGTGCCGTGCAGCAAAGCATTACCTGCTGTACAGGTGGGCCCATAATCACTGTTCCTTCTATACTCAACTTCGTCAATTTCTTTTGGACTAACTTTGCTTGGTTCCATGTGAAAATAACGAATGAAATAATAACTAAAACTTTTTTTAACTAATTATAAATAACTAAGCACCCTGTTTCCCTAACTTTATTACCCCACCCTAACCCCCACCCCCACCCATTTTAATACTTTACCCCACACCCCATATATACTTTTAACCAAAAATATTATTCGTTATAAAAGTTATTCTGTATTTTCATATCGTTATAATCGCTGTATACCCTTCACTTCAGCCTTCTGCGTGTTATCGACGACTTCCTTTTCCCTCTGTTGTAGCGGTTTGCAATGATGCATTATAATTACCTGAATCTTTGCCCATCCCTTAGCTTGATACAACCTAATCCAAATCTTTCTGCACCTCGTTTGTGATTTCCTTCTGTTATAAAATATTGCTCTAGTCCTATCCCATGATTCCCCTGTCTCAGCTCTCCACATCTCCTAAATCTGAAATATGTATTGTGCTGTGTCCTCATCTACCTTCATGGTACGTGCCATGAATGTATGTCCGGTGCGATATGCGTTTCTTAAGGAAGCCCACACTCTAGCCCAACAATTGTTAAAATGGTCCCCCACCAAGAGATTCCAAGATGGCTGCCGGAAGAGGAGAACGTGTGTGAATGACACTCTCCCCTCAGGGCCGCTACCGCAGTATGAAATAAAGCAACGTGCGTGCAGGCAGCATAAACCCTCATTCATGTAAGGGCCAGGAGAAGGAGAACACAATATCCAGAGCGAGAGTGAAGTCTGATGAGGGACCACTTACGGTGCTGAACAGGTCCCGTTGCAGTGAGGGACAAGCAGGCTCTGTTGCGAGAAGCGCTAACCCAGATACCGGACACAGAAGGAGGGACGGTGCAGAGTTCCCTGGCCCAGGGTGAGATTAGGGGGACCCCAGAAGTCCTGGAGTGCTGGGGGAAGAGGGAATTTACTTCGGGGGATGAAGAAGGGGCAAGGAGGAGCAGACAGAGCGAGGACCCAGTAGAAGTGGCAATACACCGGCTCTGCCACAAGGAATCACGCAAGCACGCACTGATACGTGACACTCCGACAGAGGGAATTGATTGATATTTATTTGGGAAGGAGGGACCACCTGGGGCAAGGGGAGGGACGACCCCCACGAGCAGGAAAAGATCCCTAAAAAAATGACAAGCCAGGTCCAAGGGTCTAAAGACGAATGGGAACGGGCAATCGGCTGGAGGAGACATTGGACGAGCCCCCCACATATGAGGCCCTACACAGAGAGGGAAGAAGTGGAGCGAAACCCCACAATAAGCTAGGGGAATAACGGGGCCAGGAGACTGGATGCGAGCTGAAAGGAAACCCGCCCCATAGCACTGTGACGCAGCAGGGAAGAAAAGATCATATGGCCTGGAGGACTGAATAGTGAGATTGTAAACCACATGAAGAGCTCAAGGCCATAACCAGTAGGCACAGGGAACCCAGGAAGAGACCAAAGAAGCAAAGGAGAGGCCTCCCTCAAGGGGCAGGTTGGTGAAACCAGAAAGCAGACAAAAAAGGGTGTCTGTCCTAAATGGCCAAAACGTGGAAGGGGCAGGAGGAGCTTATAACAACCAATCCCTCCCAGAATCGGAAAGCAAGCGGGGGAAGCTGCAGGGAGAGGTTCCATCACCAGGGCGGAACCGGAACACAAGAATACATAGCTGGGAAACATTCGGGTGAACCCCAGCGGAGCCCATATGTCCGAAACAAGGGGGATGGCGATGGCAGCTACCCAACAGACCCCACAAACACGACCAGCACCAGGCATTAAACAACTGTGTACCTTGGTGATAACATTGCACTCTGGAGAGGTGGGGGGCAGTCAAAGCTCACCAATCCCAGCGACCAGAGAAGACGGTGCAATGGCACTATGCAAAGAGGACATGCAGAGCTGGTTCAAAGAATTCCAGGACCAATTTATGGTCTCCTTCCAGACACAATTTTGAGTCTCTGAAGGAAGAAATGAAGCACTCGCTACAGGAACTGAGAATCGGTGTAGCTAGGCTGGAAGAAAGAACAGACACACCGGAAAAGGTGGTGCAAAACATGGAGGAGGATACGCAAAAGAACGATGAGACCCAGGTCCGCCTGGCATGTATATCGCATAATCTAGAGATCCAATGTGAATTCCTGGAAAACCGCTCAAGGAGATCGAACATCCGGATAAACAATCTTTCAGAAACACTGGAGGACAAGGACCGGAAAGGCACAGCCCACCAGCTCTTTGCAGAAATTCTGGCATCTGACAAGAAAGAACTAGTCCAGGTGGACAGAGTACACTTGGTGGGCCCGAGGAGAACACGAGAACCGGGCTCTCGCCCAAGAGACGTACTAGTGGCAGTAACATTATATGGCCAGAAATAACAGATAGTGTGGAACGCGAGAATGGTGGAGTGCAACTATATCAATACCTTGTGCAGTCCACGCTTCAAAAAAGAAGGCCGATGGGCCCAGTGGTGAAATTCTTGGCGATGAAGCAAATAAGGTATAAATGGATGTTTCCTGTTGGTATACTCTTCTCATGGGAAGGACGACAGCATAGGATTATGACCTGTGAAGAGGGAGAACAGATCCTACACCTACAAGGAGAACTCCAAGAGGGCTGCCAGGAACAACCGAGAGGAGACCGCGGACGCAGAAGGCCGTGGCAATGGGAAACAGTGACGAAAAAGGGCAAAGGTGGAAGCAAAACGTGAATAAAGTCTGAGGGCCCGAAATCAAAATCATTAGAAGAAGATGAACAGGAGGGAAAGCTGACATATGTGGCACCCCGGTGATAGGGGTAAGACTATAACAAGTTATAATAAGTAGGGGGATCAGAGGGCTGGGAGGAGATGGGAAGGGTAGACGCTGCTTGGAATCCTCAGTGGGGTTTAGTACTCCCCACAATTACTTCTCTGGGGTGGAACGAGGGCCAGGCGCGGCTGACACATCGTCCGAGCGGTCATAGGAACCTGGGCCCTCCGCAGCGGAAGGGAGACAGGGCTGGGGGAGCTTATATGTTGGGGGTTTATGTTGTTGGAAATGGAAGGAAGGTGAATTGAGAGGGGTGGGGGGGCCAGAAGCGGAATTATATGGGGCAAGGAACTGGGAGTTAGGGGGAGAGAGAGGGAGAACGGGGCATCCAGATGAAGGTTCTTAAGGTTTTAACGCACAATGTAAGGGGACTCAATACCCCAGTTAAAAGGAAAAAGTGGAAAATGTTCTGTGAGGGGAAAAAACTAGACATTCTCATGTATCAGGAGACACATATACGTAAACAGGACAAAGATGAACTCCGAATTAGGGGATATACTCAACTATATCAGGCAAACGCGGGGGGAAAAGGACGGGAGTCCTGATAGCAATACACAATAGGCTGGGAGCACAAGGGAAGGACACCATGTCCGACAAAGAGAGAGATACTTACTTCTGAATGTCGATATTGAAGGCCAAATGATCATGCTGGGCTCTGTATATGCCCCAAATACGGGACAGGATGGGTTCCTGAGAGAGGTCCTATTGAAGATAGAGAGCTTTGCCAAAGGTGAGATAATTTTAGCAGGGATCTTAATTTGGCGTGGGTCCTGTAAGGTACTCATGGTGCCAACAGTTAAGACGGACACAAGTGATCACAGTTCAAGGGTGTTTATTAAACTGTAAGTGCAGGGTGGAAAAACGCCAAACCTAAATCTAAGATGGGAGCAAGTGTTGACCATCAAATGAAAAATAAGGTAGTCCTTGTGACGTTTTTTCAAATTAAAAAGCCTATACCCAAAAAAAGATTGCCAATTCCTTAAAACTAATATAAAGTATGAAGGATAAACTAATTACAGAGAGTGTGGGATAGAGTATTCAAACTGAAGAAAAAAACTGTTTACAAATAATAAGTCAGGATGTGATTGCCTCGAGGTCTCCCTTCCCCACGTTTTTAGCACAGGACAAGGTGGGAGCAGAGCACATGCTTGACCCTTCCCAGCACAAGCTAACAGTTCCGCATTACCTTTCAGGTTCTTTGTTTGTTTTAATATTTGTAATGCGCACCAGACCCGGGGGTATCGGGGTGCAAAAGGCAATAAGGATATTTTCAGCTTGGTTACATTGCTGTACAGTAATATACAATAGAGAACATACATGTAAATAGAAATATATAAACAGAGATTGCAAGGCCTAATAAGCATATGTACAGAGGATAGGAGATATAGTTTCCATGTGCAGGGTTTCATCAGAAGTTAGAGTTTATCCGTATGTAGCAGTGAAGAGTGTGTTAGGGGTCATTTTCCTTTATTCAATGGATGTAATTTCGGTTGCGGGTGAGTTTGGGTAGCTCTTAATGCAGGGGGGAGGAAGTTCCAGTGTTGTGCAGCTTTCACCTGAAAGCTGGTGCCTCCGGTTTTGGAGAGTTTGTATCTGGGCACAGTGAGGGTGTTGGAATTGGCTGCTCTGGTGGGGCGGATGGGGGAGTATCTTGTGAATCTGTCCATGAGGTAACGCGGAGCGGCGTTATTGAGGCACTTATGTGATGCTACTTTTAGCGCAATTTTGTCTTTGGTTGATAGCCAATTGTGAGCTCTCCTTAAGTCAGAGATGTGCTCTTTTTTGGGAAAACTCAATGCTGCCTTGAGAGCGATATTTTGTAATATCTGGATTTTGTTTGTAATGTATTTGTTGGCTCCTAGGTAAAGGGCATTGCAGTAGTCCAACTTTGAGAGAATTAGGGCTCTGGCAAGGGTAGTACAGCTGTTAGAGGAGAGGAAGGGTTTAGCTGCTCTGATTAGTTTGCATGTGTAGGCTGTAGATGAGGCCATGGAACTGACCTGTTTTTTGAAGGAGAGGGTGGAATCTAAGTAAAAACCTAAAATTTGTACTTCCTTGGCTACCTTGAAGATGTTTCCGTCAATGGTGCAGCATGAGTAGCTATGACCTAATTTGTTGATGTTAGGGGAGGTGCCAAGGATGATGAGCTCAGCCTTGTCGTCATTCAGGCATAGACCGTGCAAGGCCATCCATGCCTGAATGATGAGGTACACCATGTTCACCAAGGCCAAATCCTTGTCATAATCTCCCGTCAGCGGTATGAGGATCTGGGTATCATCCGCATAGTAAGTGTAGGTGATACCCAGACCCTCAAAATCATCGAAAAGGGGTTTTGTGAAAATATTGTACTGAATGGGGGAGACACAGGATCCCTGAGGCACATCACACAGGTGATGGAAATGGGGTTGGCCGCTGTGGATGTGGAGAAGACATGCATTGTCCTATTGCTGAGGAATGATTGTATCCAGCCTATCGCTTCCTGTGAAAAGTAGGCTGCAGAGTTTAGGTGGGTGCAGAGTATGGTATGATCTACCATGTCAAACGCCGCTGATGGGTCAAGAAGAAGTAATAAGGCGGTTTTGCCTTTATCTCTGAGAGTATCAATTTGGGCCTTAAGGTTGATCAGGGCTGTCTCAGTTCCATGTTGGGGTCTGAAGCCAGACAGACGGACTCCCAGGAGGTGCTTTTGTTCCAGGTATTCCTGTATTTGAAGGTAGGCTACCTTGTCTAAGATTTTGAGTAGGAATGGGACGGTGGTGATGGGTCTGTAGTTGGTAGGTATGGAGAGAATCTAAACATTGTTTTTTGAGTAATGGGAGAACCCAAGACACTTTGAGGTTGTTGGGGATGATGCTCTTAGAGAAGGAAGAGTTAATAAGTTTGGTAATGAAGGGTGAAATATCTCTAGCTGCATCTTTTATGATTTGTGAGGAGCATTGGTCACCCTGGCAGTTGGATGGTTTCAGGGGGAGAATTACTTTTTCAACCTCAAGGGTGGTAACTTTAGAGAAGCTGAAATGGTGGGAAGGTTTGGGTGTGGATTAGGTGTGGAGGGGGTGGGGTTAGTGGTGGTGGTGGAGGGAAGATTTTCTTTTTTTGTTAGCTATCTTGGCTTGTAAGGTGCCACTTTATTTGAAAGAGCGTTTTGTACGCTGGTGCACCAGGTTTTGTCTTTTACGCAGGTGTCGGGGATTGGGATGGGTATTTCCAGTTCTTTAAGGATGGTAAACAGTTCTTTATATTAGTTAGATTGGGCTATTCTCTGGTTCTATGAGTCTTGTTTGGCTGAGATTATTTCTTTCTTGTAGACAGTGGATGCTTTGATGAGGTTAGTTTTGTTGGTCTCTGTAGGTGATTGTCTCCATGTTTGTTCGCTCTTACGTTTTTCAAGTCGGAGTAGTTTAAGGTGTGGCGAGAACCATGTGTTCAGGTGTCTTTTAGGTTTACTTTTTCTTAGTTTCAGTGGTGCGATAGAGTCAAGTGCTGAGGTCATTATTTTGTTGTATTCGTCAACTAGAGTGAAGGGATCAGTTGGGTTGTCCGCAAGGGAGTTCAGAGTGGGGAGGATTAGGGGTACAAGCTTTTTAGCAGTAATATTCTTTTTGTTTCTGGTAGGTATGAAAGGGGCTACTAGGTTGTTAGGGGAGGTCGGAGTAGTGGCCTCGAGGGACAAGGTAATGAGATGATGGTCTGACCATAGTTGGGGGGAGATGGTATTGATAGCAGCAGTGCAGTTATGGTCTGCCACCCAGTCAAGGGTCCTACCTTTATTGTGTGTGGGGAGGATTATTTTTTAGTTGAACCCTAGTTCAGCCAGGGTGTCGACTATGAGTGTGGCATGTTGGGCTTTGGGGTCTTTGAACCCAAGGTTGAGGTTACCTAGGTGTTACGCTCACCTGGTATCCACGGGGACGCCACCCAGCCCTGGTTGGATGATTTGCACTCTCGGACCCTCTCCCGGTCCTTAGGTAAGGCCTCTGGTTAAAGATGGGTCTTAATATTGTAAAAGGTGGATTCTCCGTCCTGCTCCTCATGGCAGGGGCGCGTAGATGTGGGCGGCGAGCAGCTACCAAGTTACTTCACTCGTACAAGCCCCCCTGTGGGAATCCAGGCCTGCTGCGACTCCGTAGGTTTGCTGCTTTACAGTCTTTATATGCAGTTCTAATGTTCCTCTTAGTTCAAATAATAATGTCTTGCTTCTTTCCTTTTAGGTATGGAAAGGTATTTTGGTGTTGTCATGCAGTTTGAAGATGAGCATGGGCCGCTAGGCGAAAGCGCGGTGTACATGATGCTGTCCGGTGAGTAATGCACGATGCACGGCGCTGTTTCGCCTTTTATATTGTTAACCTGTGTCTTTTCTCTCCTTGCAGGTTGCGATGTTCCTCGCCGAGCGCCGTAATGTTACAGCAATGATACTGACCAGGAGATGACTACCCAGGTAAGAATTGTGTGGCTTTCTTCATTCGGGAGGAAACGTGAGTAAACGCTTACTAATGCTGTCTTTCTTTCTCCTCTTTCCAGGTTCTGGTATTTCAGAATGCATGTGGTGCCGGATGGAGTTCGTACCTTCAGGTGAGTGGAACTGAAGTCAGCGATGGATTGAAGACCGGATACTGTTCCAGGTAAGTTTCGTAGTGTTCTTTCTCTCTCTGCAGGTCCTTGGTTTCAGGTAAACTGGCATCAAAGAACTGGACACGGTGAGTGTTACACTGCACACAGCAGAATAACGCAAAGCATGTTCTGCTGTTTGGGTGCGGTTTAAATAGTCTCAGGTAAAGTAGTCCAGGTAACTAGTCCCAGGCCTGACACACCGAAAAGACTAGACCGCATAGCTCAGTTCCTTGTAACTGAGCTATTGCGTGCCTCCATGCTGGCTGAATCCCCCTGCCCCCAAGTTAAATAGTCCCAAGTAAATAGTCCCATTCTAATGTTGGTCTTTATGATGGTTAAGAGCCTGGCGCCAAAGGTGCCAGGACTGACTCCAAGAGAGTCTTGGATGAGGTTTTAAGGCCTTTGACCTGGCCCTAACTGGAAGGCCGACTTGCCAGTAAGGGCCAGGGGCAAGGGTCATGACACTAGGAGGATGTTCTGGGTTGCATTTTTTAGTTTATCGGCAAGGATAGTTGTGAGGGCTTCTTCAAATGATCCTAAGGGACCGGGTGGTCTGTAGAGCAGATGGATGGTGGGGGTTTGGGCACTGGCGATAGGCATTTTGGCTGTGAGTGGTTCACAGGTGTCAAATTTATCAGTTGGGGTGAGTTTTAGGTGAAGGTCGGTTTTGGCAATGATGGCAACGCCTCCGCCTCAGGATTGCATTCTATCGGCTCTGAGGATAGTGAAGTCATCTGGGACAGCTAGGGTAAGGGCGAGGCCTGCGGCTGTATGGAGCCAAGATTCTGTTATGGCCAGGAAATCCAGTTTTTCTGACTGAATGAGGTCTGCTATCTCTGTGGCGTGGGCTACTATTGACCAGGCATTTATAAGGGTGCCTCTGATATGTGGTGTGATGGATATAGGGGCTATTGCTGGGGGGATGGTTAAGTCTCTTTTGTAATGAAAAGTCTCTTGCCTTCGAGGCCTGAGGCTATCAACAAGCAGCACAAAGTTCTGCTCTACGAATACTTTGGGTGATGTCTTCACCCCTGGTTCCCCCTCTTCTGGGCTCATACCGCTCAGAAGTCGTATTCAACAAATTAACAAGACAGTTCCTTTCTCAGTGAACTTTAGGTGATAACTTTCCATGCCTGGATCTCCCTCACCCAGGCTCAGACCCCAGATGACAAGGAGGACACGTCCCTTCCACTTGTCTCGCAATACTTCTCGCTTCCACAAATCTTAATGTCTTTTAAAACAGGTTTTCAACCTTTGCCCCTGGTTTTTGGCTTCCCTCTGCCGGGTTCACTCTTGCTGACTTTTGTAACACGCTGTTCATGTGCTAATCTTCACCATGCGTGATTCACTTCCCTTAGCTTTCATAATTCTATGTTGATTAAAGACTTTCGACGGTACAGAGCATTTTACTAGACCCCTATATGACCACTTTGTTCATTCTTCGCCTCTTCCCAAGGCCTTCAGGTTACGGTAGTCTTTACCGTTGGGGAATCGCCCAGCATTTCCTGCGTGAGCACCCACGTGGTGCCCGACTCCTCTGTACCTGGTTTTCCCCCTCCTTTGTTAATAATATCCTTTTGCTTTTCAAAAGTTCAACTTAGCCTTTGGCTACTTTTAATTCAACACAGTTTGGTTTCTTATCGACACTCCCCTCGACTCACCAGCTGTGATGAACGGCTTAGCTTTCTTTCGCCTCAGAGTCATGTTTGGTACCACAGAGACGAGCGTCTCTCCCCGGCTTGGCAATCAGCGGAGGAGGGTCTCGTGTACCGTTGACATCTGATGCAGTACATGCTAGCTATTGTTCGCAGACTTAACATTCCCTCGAGAGGTTCCACAGGCTTTAGTCGGAAAGGGTAAGGTCGACTGTCTCCTTGTCACCCTCTTGGTCTGCGCCGTCTTTCTCTTCCTCTTGAACTGCTGTGCTGAGTTAGCTCTTATGTCGTGCGGTCTGCCTTGCTCGTCCTGTGCTCTTGTGCTCCACTTTTTATCCCTTTAGCGAAGGGAAAGGGCTGTCAGGTGTGTGTGATTCTGTTCAATTGCCTGGTTTTGCCTGACCCTGGTATTGGGACACATCAGATAAACGGCTCTGGTGTTAGTCCATTGTCTTTCATGTTGTGCGAAAGTGTTCGTGTGGAAAAAGGGGGGCAGTGTTTTGGAATATCCTGCATGGTAGAAAGGGGAAAAGGTGTTGAAAGAAGGGGGCTACCGCATCTCAGCTGTCGGTGTCCCACTCTCACACCCCAAGGACCCCCCATCCAGGTGATCCTCACTGGTCTTCCCCTAGGAACTGATCCAATGGTGATGGCCGTGTCCTGGCCACCTGGGTGACAGCTCCCCAGGGACTAGCCAGGGAGATACCTTCAGGTTTCTCACAGTCCCTAGACAGGATAGGAGTGGGACTACAGTACAGGGAGCACAGGCCCCATCTAAGACACTACATCAGAAGATGGCTACACTTGCCCTCATATCTGGAGGGTAGTAAGAGGACAGGGATTAACACACTACATGCATGTACATTCCTCCATGTCTCGGATAGATTACATCGGGACCTCTATAGGGCTGGTGGGGAGAGTAAGCGACGTAGAGCTCGGATCTATCTCTTTATCAGGTCACGCTCCTCTGTGGATGAGCATTACGGTGGGTAAAATGAAGGGGTGGCTATGGAAGGGTCGAATCCATTAGAGAGAAAATTGATCAATACTTTAGAGAGACTGAAACACTGGACACGCCACAGGAAATGGTGTGGGACACATTTAAGGCAGTGACGAGGGGCCATTTTATAGCACTTAAGGCAGGAAGGGACAAACAGACGGCAATGGGAAGAGGAACTAGAGGGGAAATTAAGAGACATGCAGGGGGAAATGTCCAAAAATCTGAACAATAAACTAAGAAGGACACAGACACGTCCAGGGCCAATTAGACACGCTCCGAACGAAGAAGGGCGAGAAGGCATTACGTGAAAGCAAGCAAGCTGGATAGGCACCTCGCCAGAAAGCTAAAAGAAAAAAAGGCACCCGGACAATCATTAAACTTCGAAATAACCAAGGACAGGACAAGACGACAAAAAAGGCTATGGGGGAGATTTTTAGGGCATGCTACCAGAAGTTATATACATCAGACAGCCCATTGCAAGATAAACAAGAGGGAATATCTAGCAAAACTCTCCCTCCTGCAGATATCAGAAGAGGAAAGGGAACTATTAAAACAGGAAATAAGGGAGGAATAGGTACAGAAAGCTATTAAAGAGTTACCAAAAAATAATGCTCTGAGAAGGGGGCATGGCATTACCGCATTTTTTGAGATACTATCAAGCAGCGCAATTATGGACCCTGAGAGAATGGCTGCAGGGGGAGTATCAGAAAGTGTGGGCCGAACAGGAGAGGGCGGTGGCGAGAGCCCGATTGAGGGAATTGTTGTGGATGGGGATAAGAGCACGGCACCCCAATTTACGTATTAGTGAGGTCATGAGGACCCCGCTGGCGATATGGTATGATTTAGCTCTGACAGGCACCTTTACTGGGATCCCGGGCCCGTTCACTCCAATGTTTGGGAACTCTGAATTTCCACCGGGACAGGAAAGAGAGGCGTATGGGAGGTGGGAAAAGGCAGGATGCACCAAAATCAGGGAAATGTATGAGGGGCAAGAAGTCAAGTCGTTCGAGACATGTAAAAGTAGGTTTCATCTGAAGGACTCCGATAGATATAAATATGAGCAACTAAGACATTTGCTCACTAGTCCCCACATTAAACAGGCAGCAACTAGGTCACTTACCCCATTTGAAAAGTGTATTATCTCCAATTCAGGCACCAGGAAACTGGTGTTGTCTCTATATAAGCTAATCAACGTTCAAAAGGAATCTGTGAGGTGGAGTTACATGGTGAAGTGGGAGTGTACGATGGGGGCACCGATTAGTAAACAACTTTGGGAGGATCTCTGGGGAGCAATCCCAAGACTGAACCGCTCGGTCCAAATGAGGGAAATGTGGGTGAAGGTGATGCTCCAGTGGCACATGACTCCGGAGAGGCTGAATATAATGTTTCCTACTGTATCTAAATTTTGTTGGAGAGAATGTTGCGAGGTGGGAACTTGGAGGCATATCTGGTGGGACTGTAAGGGAATTCAGGGATTCTGGGGTGAGGTCCGAACACAAATGCAGGGGATGTTTCCACATGTACAGCAGATGGGGGAGTTGGTTTGGCTGTGCGGGATCAGAGACTCAGCGGCAAAGAAGCTCACAAACGCTCAGTGGAGAAGCTTTATGGGTCTTTTAATAGCGGCTTGGGCGACGATAGCCCAGAGCTGGAAGCAACGAGACCCCCCTCTAACCTTTGTGTGGCTACAGAAAGTTTGGTCCTTATTAACGAATGAAAAGCTATTTTATAACCTGCAAGGCTTGGGGGGTTCCTTTGTGAAAGAATGGGGGATGGTACTTGAATATCTTCAATCAGACTATATGATTCAGTGGTGCCCACATAAAATTCGGATTTTGGACATCTTCGTGTCATGAACTCGATTAGTTGGAGCCTACTCTTCGGGAGGGTGGGGGGAGTGGTAAATTGGGGGGGACTCATTGTTGTGGTTGTTTTTGAAATCAATACAAATTTTGTTTAAAAAAAATAAATAAATAAATAAGGCTCCGGGCCCAGATGGATACCCAGTGAGTTTCTATAAGAAATGTAGGAATACCCTGGCCCCCACTCTCACAAACCTGTTTAACACATTCAAGCGCAAGGGTACCATCACGACATCAATGAATGAAGCTAACTGGTGGTGTTCCATAATCAGGGCTAGAACCCAACTCTATCATGATCATACCGACCCAATAGTGTTAATAAACCTAGATGCAAAATTATACACAAAGATATTGGCAAATAGGCTAACACACCTACTGCCGAAATTAATAGGGCAGGACCAATCAGGTTTAATACCTTCGAGACAAACGTTCAACAACACTCGTAGAATCTGCCACCAGATGGAGAAGACGGGAATAATCGAAAATCCAGAAATACTAGTCTTGTTGGATGGCGAAAAAGCATTCGACGGGGTCGAATGGTCCCTTTTGTTCCACATATTGAAACATATGGGGTTTGTTATAAGATTTCTTCAAATGGTATGTACTAATTACAACGCAACTACAATACGCATAGCCCTTACTGGTGTATTCTCAGGAAAAGTAACATGGGGCGGGGCACTAAACAAGGATGCCCACTATCCCTGCTACTATATGCTATCTACCTGGCACCACTATTGACCAGGATCCGAGAGCTGGATCAGCTGACAGGAATAGAAATGGCGGGAGAGGCACATAAGGCAATGGCCTTACCTGACAATGTGCTGGTAGCTTTGGCAAACCCGGAACATTCATTGCCGATACTAATGAAAGAACTGGAAACATTTGGGGCAATATGGGGCTTGAAGATAAACAGGCAGAATTTGGAAATACTGAACCTATCGGTGGACCCTGAAATGATGGACAGGTTGGGGGCGGAAATGCAACTAAAAATGGCAGGAAAACGTATAGGATACTTAGATGTAACCCTGATGAAAAACATAGGGCAAATGTATGGGTCAAATCACCCGCAGCAACTGGAAAAATTAGAGCAGATTTTATGAAGTGGAATCCCCCTACAATAACATGGTGGGGGAGAATGACAAGTGTAAAGATATTACCGAAACTCATATATTACTTCCAGGCACTACCCATTAGAATTCCAAAGACTGTCTTTAGATCCCTCAATAAGGCTGCAACGTCGTATATCTGGAAGAAAAGACCCCGCAAGGTAGCAGGTCAGGGCGGTAGCGGGATGACCACTCTCTGGACTTGTGGCTGAATTAACAAAATAGATACCCTAATGTTAGGATTAGTGAGATAGTAGGGGTAGGCATGGAAGTATGGGACTTGGCAATTGAAGGTTGGGTGCTAACGGAGAAACCATCTCTGTTCTACCCAATGTTTGGAAACCCGGAATTTCAGCCGTGGATGGAAAAAGGGGCATTAGGAAGTGGGAAAGAGCGGGTTTCCAAAAGATAAGGGATATATACCAGGGGCAGACTATTCAGTCATTTGAGGAATGTGTTCAAGATATAGGCCTGCCAAAGAGTGATGGGTATAAATATAACCAATTGAAACACTGGTTAATTACCCCAGCTATAAAGGAGGAAGCTACATGACCGTTGATACCATTTGAAAAATATATAACAACTCACACAGGCACAAAAACATTAGTATCAAATCTATATAGATATTTGAACGACCAAGAAGATCTCGTTCAATGGAACTTCATGAGGAAATGGGGAAAAGACTCTGGGGGAAACCATTCCAAGTAGATGTTGGTAGTACTTATGGGGAGCAATCCCAAAAACTAAGACGCTCTATTCAGGTGAGGGAAATGTGGATTAAGATGATCCTACAGTGGCATATTACACCAGAAAGGATTCATGTGATGTTCCCCCAAGCATCGGATCAATGTTGGAGAGGATACAATGCGGTGGAGAACTGGACACACATTTAGTGTGACTGCCCTGTGTTGCAACCATTCTGGGTGGAGGTGAAGAACCAAATGCAAGAGATGTACCAGGGAGTGGAGTGGGGCAGATGGAGGATAAGACCTGGATGTGTGAGATGTGGGACCCTGGGTCAAAAATACTCACAAAGATGCAAAAACAGGGTTTCATGACCCTACTGATAGCGGCATGGCTGGTGCGCAACGCTGGAAACAGTCAGCACCCATGACCCAAGATTGGCTGCACAAAGTCTGGAGTTTTGTAGCACTAGAATGCTTAACATACAGGATCCAGGGGGATATAAAGATGCATTCAAACAGGAATGGGGTCCAGTATTGACTTACCTACAAAGTGACTATATGGCACAATGGCACACAAGATCAGAATTTTAGACATCATAACGGAACTCAAGCCAAAACAACAAAGAGACACACACCACTTCTGGCAGGGGGGGGTGGGAAGCAGATGGGGGGGGTGTTTCTTCATTTTTCTTTTGTATTGGACATTAATGAAACATATTAAAACAGGTTTAAAAATAAAAGAAAAGTTCCCCTCCATGATTGTCATCACCCACCTAAAACCCTGGATATCCTGCCTTTTTCTAAATGTCATCTAAGTGATCCCCCTAATATTGTGGCAAACAGGCTTTTCATATCTACTACCGCTAGTGTAATGCCTGCAGTCTGATTCTCGAGCACATATATCCATGTGCCAGCTCCTGCGGTAAGAGATAGCCATGCCTTCATCCAATTATTTCTCTCCATGTGTGACCAGGGCACATACTGTTCTCGGCCAGGACCTTTATGCAACAATGGAAACTGTCTTCCAACTGCTTTGCCAGTAACTTCCTCCCCACCATTGCTTCCCTTTCATCACTACCATGCGACCTGGTCACTCACTCATCCTTGGACCTCACAAACTATCTACTGTGTCCTCATTTGTTCCCCATTACTCCTCCTCCTGTATCTCCAGCATCTGATCTAATAGACTCGTAATATAAACTACACACCCATGGTTTTCTCGCTCATTGCCTCCCATTGTTGCGACCATCATCCCTAATTTCATCGTGTACATCACTGATCGCGGTACTGTCAATTCTGAATGAAATGTCACCCACTCTCCATTCATCCGTACCTATTGTCACCCTTTTCCCTGTTCCTGCATTACTAACATGAGCTCTGCCTTTGTCCTTTCGACTCGCTCTTTCTAAATCTCTTTATGCCCTGTTCTCTGTCTCCATAACTAATGGATTGCGTGTGGCATTCACTGGTGTGGGCTGTGGGACATTTTCGTAAGTTTCAGGCACTCGCTGTCGCAATGCTGCTTGAGGCACATACTCTGGATTAGTGAGCCCTGCAGCTGCTTGCATGGGGTAAAACACTGTGGGGGAGGCAGGCCTGCAGAGGTTGTGGGTGTATCGCAAGACACGGGAGTTACAATGGGGGCAGGGCTGACACAGGTGCTTGTATGACAGTCTCTCCCCTTTTTAGGCTCCTCAGGAACATCTTGCAAACCCTCTCCCATTCTCCAGATCTCGAGAATACCCTTCCCGTTTCTTCATTTCTTCCCCTTATATTTTGCAGATAAATAAGTGTTCATGTGGCCCAGTACATCTTTATTTGTTCCTACTTCAGGCAAAGGCTTCTACTTTCTTCCTTTCGAATAGGCGACCCCCTACATTTGATACTTTCTAATTTTTTCCCGGTACAGCGGGAGTGCTGTATACATGTATTCGAGAGGGGTGAGGGAACTCATAGTTATGTCTTACCTACTGTGATGAATCCGATGGTGTCATCACTCCTTTCCCGGCTGCGACCTTTCCCCATGTGGCCAGAAGACGGCAGCCGCTACCTGATCCTGACCCTGGGGGCAGCTATATGAAGGAAGATCACATGGGGTGACCGTCTCCGGGAGAGTATCAGGGCACCATTGGGCAAGACATGTTACCCCTTCTCTTGAGGATACCCCATCCATACCCAATGCCTTAATGGCATATTGTTATACCTATACCTCCCCTCATCCACCTAGGGAGGGTACTGAAGACCTTCGCATAAGATCTGTATGCACGCCGTCAAAATCTGACTTGCCTTTTAAGACTCATGAAAACACCTTCTTAGACTGTACATAGAAGTCATCCAGAGCTGACTTCCTCTTAAAGTTCCCTGAGGACACTTGCCTAGACTATACAAATCATCAAAAATGGACTTCCATTCCCATAACTACAAGAATACTGAGATGAGGAATATGAGCAGAGTAATGCAAAGCAAAGAAGTCCAAGAGCACAAGCTGCGCCCTAGTTGTTGGGAGCCCATATCTGTGGCTGGGAAATGTAAACAGTAGAAGCAGTTGAAAGAGGTGCACTGTTGGCGGGAGAAAGTTCCTCTCAGTACGGACTGCAGAGAGTTCTGTGGAGCCAACCGGCTCAAGGACCAGGAAAGGGAAAGCTGACCGCGAGAGAGAACACACTGCAGGAACACCAGAAGGTGTCGAAGGGCTCCTGGGCGTTTGCAGGTGTTGAGATGCAGCGTTTGCCTTACCGAAACAAAGCAGTAGAGCCAGAGAAGCCGAGGAACAGAGGTGGCAAGATGGAAGGAAATGCTGAGCGACTGCCACTGGCTTGACGCAAAAGAAAGAGTATTCCAGCAAGAGCTGGTGAGTCCACCCAAGGGAAGTGGGGACACCAGACCGTATTAGCAGCCATGCCAAACCCATGTAACTGTTAATGAAGCATATTAAGTACATGAAAGGGAAGGAGCAAGTGAGCATTTCTTTGAAAGGGAAAACTGAACAAAGGTAAGAGACTTTGAAGTTTGTGAGTGCATGCAATACACATGTAAGAAAAGCCCTGGCAGGATAATATAGCAGGCAGATACAGTATCAGATAAAGCAAGCCTAAGAGAATATCAAGTTCGGAAGTGTATGCATAGCCTATATAAGAAAAGCCCTGGCAGGAGAGCACACCAGGCAAATGAAAGCTGTAAGGAAAATACACATGTAAGAAAGCCCTGGCAGGAGAGTATGCCAGGCAGTTGCAAGTGCGTGCATATAAGAAAGTCCTGGCTGGCGAGTATACCCGGCAATTGCAAGTATGTTCATTTAAGAAAGCTCTGGTGGGGAAGCACCCCAGGCAAGGACAAGCTTTGCAGTGAATAAGAAATGCATCACCTAAAGAGGTTTTGAGAAAGATATATCAGGACTAGCAAAAGGCTGTGCTGATCCAGAGAAGAGGAGTGAAAACCTGGCAGGAGAGTACACCAGGTATAAAGACAAAGTGCCTAATTGTTTTGTGTCCCAGTTATGTTGTTGATCAAGAAAAACTCAAGGAACTGATATCTTTGAATATACAACAGAGTAAGAGGAATCCAGGGAAAGGGATCCACCCTCTGGAACAAGGAACATTTGTGCTGGAGTTCTGCATTTTTCCTTTTTGAACATTAATAAACCACTCTAGTCGAAAGGCATTCCGCTTTTCACCGTAGAGATCATTTTGTTAGAATGTGTGGGCCAGAATAGTACTTTGGACACGGGATGGTTTTGCATTGGACATTCTGACATTGACAGACCCTTAGTTTTGGTTTTAGGTAGGGAAACGCCTCTTAGAGCAGGGACGGAGGGGCATTTCTCCACCCACTTTTATTTTAATAAATGTCTTTGACCAAAACCATGATTCCCTTGTGTCGGAGTCTCATTCCTGGCTCCTCACACTACTCACGTAATGATTGTTTACTGCTTGAACACTGATCCAGTGGTGTTGCTCTATCCTACCCTCCCAACACGGCCCACACTTCCTGTTACCCCTCCCAGTCCTCTTACCCCCACACACCATACACTTAATATTCCACACAACTCTTCTCTCAACACAACAACCACCACTCCACACTACAACACTTCAAAAAACACCTTAAACCCCAAATCAATAAAACAAAATCTTATACAGTCTCCACTTTGAGAAAAGGGAATTTACCTCCTTATGCCCCATTCTGCCAGCAAAGGGATCCCAGGCACGCCATATAATGGGCCTTCACAACAAAATCACACTTATTTACACAATGCTTTAGACCCTTCCTCTATATCCGGGTTACAGGAAGAAGGAATTTACCTCTACACACTCCCTTGTGCCAAGTGGAGGGATCACAAGTCCTCCATATGCTAGACATCACATCTTATTTTACATGCAGCGCTGCCTTTCCTCCGAATTGGAAGAGATCCTGTTTCCTCTCTCTTCTCTTTTACACATGCAATAATAGTGTGACATCACCTTTCCTCTCACAGAGGAGATCCCTCTGGCTATATATATTACTCACCGTAATCGGATTTCTGATGCTTGTATCTGCTTAGATTCACATGCTATGCATAGGCCAACATCTAGTGGTAGCCGCAGAGTATTACATTTTTTGTTTTCAAAGCTCGAAAAGGGACTTCGACAGGGCCTGCCAGTAATACTGTTCCATGGTCCTTCACAAAACGAGGTCCCTCAGATTTTTTTGTTTCTGACATGAGGTAGCATTGTGTAATGTGAGTACAGATGTAATAAAGCAGATAAGAGTAGGTAAAGCCATAAAACATCTATGCAACTTCTACTCCACAGGGGAGGAAGGGTGGGCGCATGTGAATCTACGCAGATACAAGCAGCAGAAATACTATTACGATGAGAAATGTATCCCGTCTGAGGCTTGTGAATCTGCTTAGATCACATGCTATGCATAGAGTATCTGGAGAAAGGTGATGGGTTGGGAGAAAGTACAGCGTCAAATAGATGTTTTAGAACCGCTTTTCCCACCTGTGAATCTGCTATAGAATGTGTGTTAAAGCGGTAATGCTGAGTAAAAGTATGTATGGAACTCCATGTAGTTTTTTTTTTTTCAAATGGCGTCCATCAAAATGTTTGCAATAAAGGCCCAAGGTAGCTCCTGTACCCCTGGTAGAGTGAGCTCTTGGTGTGAAAGGCAGCATTTTGTTTGATAGGGAGTAGCAGAGCTGTATGCATTTCACTATCCATCTGGAGATGGTGTTTTTTGAAACGTGATCATCTTCCCTGCCAGGTGCTATTGAGACAAACAGTTGGTCTGTTTTTCTTAGCAGTTTTGTCTTGTTTACATAGTAAAGAACCACCCTTCTTACATCTAGTGTATGTAGGTTTTTCTCAGCTGAGTTTGAAGGGTTTTGAAAGAAAGCGGGTAGTTCAACGGACTGATTAACATGGAACTTGGGTGAAAACCTAGGGTGTGTTCTTAGTACCAACTTGTCTTTGTGGATAACAAAGAAAGGGTCTTGCACTGACAAAGCTTGTAGTTCACTGGCTCTTCTTATGGAGGTGATGGCCACCAGAAAAACAATTTTTTATGTTGGGTGTTTAAGGCTGTATTTGTGCATAGGCTCAAAAGGAGGACCTATGAGCTTTGAAATGGTGGCAGGGGGTAAAGCCTCTTTACTCCCCCCATGAACGCCTTAACAGGGACCTTCCACCAGGACACCTTGTTTTGAGAAGTGGTGTGCTACGTGGATAGAGCTGCTAGGTGAACTTTGATGGAGTTGAATACTAGGCCAGAGCCTAGTAAGTGGAGCATGTAATGAAGAATGTGCGATGGTGTACATTCGATAGGGTTTACATTCGTTGACTGGCACCATATCACAAATCTTTTCCATTTGTTAAAGTAACAGTGCCTGGTATTTGGTTCACGTGCCTCTTTGAGGATTTCCATACACCTTTTGAGGTAGTTTTAAATGACCAAACTCTGACTTCAGGAGCCAAGCTGCCAAGTTCATCGATTAAGGATGTGGGTGTACCGCTGCCCCCCCACCCCCTCACGTGTTGGGTGAGCATGTTGAAGGGGCACAGGACCTTGATTGGATCAGACATCACCAGTTGGCGCATATGCGGAAACCAAGGTTGTCTCGCCCGCATAAGAGCAACCAGGATTAGAGTTGTTCTTGGTGCATTTTGTGCACTATCCTGCTCAGAAGCAGTGTTGGAAGGGGGGGCTGGTGTAAGCACATTTCCCTGACCAGCTCATCCACAGGGTATTCCCCTTTGGTCCGGGTTGGAGGAAACCTGGATGCGAAGTCTGAGCATTGTGTGTTTAGGCTTGTGGCGAACATGTGCAAAGGAGCATATCCCCAGAGGGAAAAGATATTGCTTGAAATGTCTCTGTTGAGCTGCCACTCGTGCCTTTCAGGTGGGGGATGTCTGCTTGGCAAGTCTGCTAGAGAATGAAGTTCCCCTGGAACGTATTGAGGCACTAGGAACATGTTCCACTTGTGTGCCGACTTCCAAATGTTTTGGGCTAGCCTGGACAGACTTGTTTATGTAAAACATGGCATTGGTGCTGTCTGTGAGGAATTGTATTGTTTGACCTGTTAGATGCACTTGAAAGGTTTGTAGGGCTTTGAGCACTGCTACCAGCTCCAAAAGTTTATGTGATTCTGTTCTGTGGTCTGTGTCCACAGGACATGCAATCTGTGGTGAAGGGAATGGGTTCCCCATCCGGAGAGTGATGCGTCGGTTGTAACAATCGCTTGCACTGAAGGGTTGTGAAATGGTTTTCCCTTCAACAGGTTTTCCTTTGTCCACCAGCATAGCACTTGAAGTAGGGTTAGTGAAACAACCACTAGAACATCCCAATGACTGCTTGCCTAAGACCACTGTTTCGCTAACAACGCCTTGCTCGGGCGTTCCCGGTTTTTCCTCTGCCAGACAGGTTGCCATTCCACTAGCTCCGCCTCATTCTGGCATGCCATGTTTGGCATGAGCTCTCTTTGTCCTGCCTCTCCTCCCCAGGTGAGGGTTCAGCACGTGTCCAGCTCCATAGATGTCTCTCTTGATCCTACCATTGATTGGCTCTTAATGCCCCTGTCAGGGGGTGAGACTTGCTACGGCTTGTTTAATCCCAGCTGATCCTGTGCACACATAGGGTCAGAAACCATAGCAATTATTCTCACACCTATTTTACAGTTATCAGAGCTCCCATGTAACCAACAAAGGTAACATTGGAATCTCTGTGATGGGGAGGATAACTGCTGTCCCTTCTTGGGGGCCTCCTTTCCTTTAAGGCGGTTGGGAGGGTCTCCCCAGTGGAATATAGCTTGCCCTGCCCCCTAGGGGTTTTAAGCAGAACTGGCTCACCTCCCTAGTCCCAAAAAGGGTTGCTCCTCCTAGGGGAGAGAGGACGAATTCCCTCAATTCGTCACATACCCCCGCCGTAGGCTTTAAGCCCTCTTCTAGCTGCTGGAGGGGGGGAGGGAGTGGCAGAGAAAGTACACATTTTTGTCTTATGTGCCCTTTTTATGTTCTATTGTGAAAGAGAGGCTGCAAATCCAAAAACTACTGCATCACCCTGGTGTTGGCGTCTTTCCGTAAATACGTTCACGTCAAGGGTGAGTGGTCAGTAATGAGTCAAAATGTTCTTCCTGTCAGGTAGTATCTCAATGTGGTAATGGCCCATTTGATCACTAGAGACTTCAGTTCCACAGTTCCATATTCTGTTCCCGGGTGAACAGTTTTCTGCTGGTATATATACTGGGTGTTGTTGGCCGTTATACAATTGCGACAGGACGGCTCCCAAGCCCACCTTTTATATAAATCAGTTTGGAAGGCTCTAAGCTCCTGCCTGGTTTTTGGTGGGGCCCTGAGTGTTGGTGCCTTGACCTTTTCAGTCTCAGGGTTGAAACAGGCCATTACCTACAATGTAACCACAGTGTTTTACAGCACTTTGTGCCAGGTGGCATTTTCTAGGATTGGATCTAAGTTCTGCTCTTTTTGAGTCCCTAGTGACCTCATAGAGATGGCGTAGATGTTGTTCCCAATTAGCACAATGAAGAACAATGCCATACACACATGCCCCCCCGCCCCCCCGAAGGATGAAAATGGCTGTAAACCTTATCTAGGAGCCTTTGGAATGTGGCGGGGGCTCCATGCAGGCCGAATGGAAGGACCATAAATTCATATAGCCCCTGAGGTGAGGCTTTATATAAAAGAAATGTATAAGCTGAATTTAACGAGACCTGCAAATAGACTTTTGTCAAATCCAGGGTGGTAACGAACTTGGCATTTCCCAGGCGCTCAAATAAGTCCTCGATTCTGGGCATCAGGTAATTATCGAAGACTTCGTAAGTCTATGTGAATCTCCAAGAATCATCTGTTTTTGCAACTAGGATTATAGAGCAGGGGCTCTCTGCTTCTATGACACCCAAGTTTAAACCTTTTCTCCATTTCCTCTGGAATGATTTTTCACCGAAACTCAGACATTTGATAGAGATTTTAGTTAGCCAATTGCCCCGCGGGTGGCAAATGGAAGACATGTTTAACCCTCATTGGTTACTCTGAAAAGACGTCCTGCAATTGGTGTAGCAAATCCTGAAGGTCCCTCTGTTAGTTTTGACTAATGTTATGTGGGATTAGACTATATTTGTCTCCCTTGCCCACCCGGAGTGCTGCCTTTGTTACAGTACTTTGTGATACAGGATCTGTACACCAATGCTTCAACAAGATTACATGAAGGTTTTAGGTCCTTTTGTCTTCTATCTGGTCCAGAAACCAGATAGTTTTGGGGACCATTACGCTCCAGGAATTTATATGGCACATAACATTTTGAAATAATTTTACTTTTGGATGTGGGTAACAGGACGAGTATCTAGTTGCCCACTGAAAAGGATCTTAACACTGGCCTTAGGTCATAACTTTATTTTTGGTGTTCGAGTTCTGGAGAGGTAGCTGTTCATAATCCCTCTCACTGTCTTCATGTGTAATCCGAGTTTAGTCGCGGCTTGAGATATAAGTAGGGGTTCCTCCTTTCTTTCTTGCCAGGCCTCATTCCGCATATCGAGCTCATGCTTTGGTTCCCTGCCGTCAGTGGTCGAAGTGAGCGGGAGTGGTGCTCCTCTACATTTTTAAATGACCTTTTACAGCTCCTATACTTTTATTTTAAAAAGAAACCGTTCTGGAATGGTTTTCGTTTTAAAATAAAAGTGTAGGAAGCAGTTGAAACTTGCCCTTTCAGTGCACTGCACTGAACGTTCCCTTGAACAGCAGGTGCAAGTGTTTGGTGGTGTGTATTGTGTGTGGGAGGGGATGTGATAATGGGGGTTTGTGGGCAGTGGGTGCAGGCCAGCAGGGAACATAGTTCCACTACTTCTTTTCGTACACTTCGACCACTGCCTGCCATACAACAACTCAAAGTGGGAATAAGCCAATGAAGATTGGCAAGTTTTTCGTACAGTGAAAAGGGCCCAAGTTTTTATTAGATCCACATTTTTGATGTGCAGTATCTCCTTCACATCTTGCAAAAAGGCGGGACATGAAGGTTGTAACCTGATGAGCAGATGGTATTTCTTTCCGGAAACTCTGTACCGAAAGGGGATAAGATGCTTCGAGATATGTTGTGTGGTAGTATTTCTTTGGGGAAAAGCCTCTTGATACGGGTAGCATAGTCCAAAATCACAATAATATACTTGGTACCTGCTTTGGGGGGCTCGAAGGGGTCTATGAGGAACCTGAGGGCATCCTCCCATCTACTCCCCTTAGAAATTCCTCTCAGATGGCCAGGGAAAGGCCATCACTTTTGGATCCTGACCCTGGGGGTGGATATGCGAGGGAGGAGCACCTGGGTGGAGGGACCTTGGGGAGAGGGTGTCTGCAGGTGAGACATGGTACCCCCGTTTTCCCTCCGAGAATGATTCCTACCCTTCCCCTTCCTTCATAGGGTTTTGTCAGTCCACATCTCTTCTACACACACATTATGCCCTTAAAGTGTATCCCTTCAAGTCTGGAACGAGGAAGAAGCGACTAGGAGTAATGCACACTTGTAGTCCGTTTCACCACTTTAGTACTGAGGCGAGGGAAATGCCTATAAAGTATCAGGCATGTCCTGTTAATTGGTGTAATGAGGATCCTGCAAACTATCTGCACCTGCAGCCTATTGAGAGGGAGAAACTGCCTGGAGAGACTGTGGCAGACGTGCAGCAAGGAGCAGGCTGGAGCAGGACCGGCGGAGAGGATGCTGTGTGTTCCCAGGGCAGGAAGGAGGTGCTGCAACCTGAGCGTGCCGCAAGAGGACCACCACCCCAACACTTGGTGTTGCGTGTTCCCAGCTGCAGCCGGGGAACACAGAGAACTCCTGATTGCCGCTGGACGCTGCCCGACGGTTTTCCGAAAGTGAGCGCTGCTCGCTGTGTCTCCCGAAGTCTGTCTGGGAGAGGAGAGTGGAACGAACAAGACGCCCAGCGAAGCAGAGCAGTTCTGGTGAGTACGAGAGAAAGAATAATCGTACCGGGGTGCTCTGGGGCGAATGTAAGACATTTGATGTTGACGCACAAGCGAAAAGCGCATTATGGGAGGGTTTGGAACACAAATAAAGAAATAAGGAATTGGGAATTCGTTACAAAGTGTTTTGAGAAATGGAATTGGGGAATGATGCAAATTGGAAAAGGTGCCAGGAATTGTGGTACACACAGCTGCAAATATTGAATACCGAACTAAAGGGAAGACGGGGAAAGCATGTGAAATTGTAGGACAAGGGAAAACGAATGTATGCTACGGTGAAAGGAATTACATTTGTCATAAGCATTAAGGAACCAAAGTGAAAGATGTTATGAACGCTTATGAACTGAATGAAAGACCAATGGAAAAGACAAGTTGTTGAATAAAGAGGGGAAAGCTGAGTGCACATTGTGGCAAAGCCAACAGACTGCCAATATACAAATGGTGAAATGCAAGTTGTGGCAAAACCAAAAGACTGGCAATACACAAATTGGGATTAAGCCCTAAAGCTGACAGAGAGAAAAAATAAACCGCAGCAGATGTTGAGTGATAACACCGGTGATAGGTGGAAAACCATTCTTAATCAAGAAAGCCTAATGAGCATAAAAGTACCAATGGTTATCGGTTGCGTGACCTCTAATGGGTGGACCGTGTGGTCCACCAACTGTGCCTAGACCTAGTAGCCTACCCTGGGAAAGAGCCAAGAAGAACCCACAGACAAAGGCAGTGTATGCTAAAGTAAAAGAGAACATTTCTCTTGGGACGGGTCATAAGAAGAAAAAGTTGGGACTGTGCATTATTCGTGAAACCCAAGAGACATGAACAATTTGGAACTGTGTTCAACTTGGAGATGGGGACCCTGAGATATCCTGGAACTGTGGTGAACTTGGGAGAAGAGACCCCTGAGGTTTTTTTGGAATTGTTACACTTGGGGAAGGGAACCCCGAGTATTGTTTCTTTGTGGAACTATTTTGAACTTGGGGAAGGGGAAGCTGAACCCACCCTCCGAGCTAGAAGAAGCTCAGAACTTTATTTTGAACACTGTTTCTTTTGGTGCTGCCATCCAACCACACCGTAAGTCTTTAATTGAGAGGGCTAGTATAGGTTTTGGACACAGGCAGACTTTTAAGTTGAATTAATGACACAGACGATCCTTAGTTTTTTAGGTAGGGAAGTCCCACCTTAGAATAGGACAAGTTAGGCCTTAATCCATCTTGACATATACAATGAAGTTCTTTTTTTTAAGAAAGTGAATCTATTGTCTGTGTCTTGCTTCATGATGCCTTTACAGATGACACTTTTTTTTTTATAGTTTGTTACTAAACTTTTCATTTGTCCTTTATCATACACTGATTTACATTTAAACGAAAATAGCATAATAAAGAGAGCAAATAATGAAAAAAAAAATACAAAAATTAAATTAAAAGGAAGGAGGCAGAATAGTTGCATGTAAATGTCTCGAATTCTTATCAGTCTTCTTTCTACATGCTAGATAAAGGGCTTTGCCAAGCACATAGATAATTGTAACCAGATCACAATATATCCGTAGCTATCCTAGAAAATGTTTTAATTCAATGAAGGGGAGGGGTTGTAAGGGAGCATTTGGCACCAGGGTGGTTGAAAACTTCTGGCGAACTTCACCGGCAGAGACATAGGCCTTGACATCAGCGCATTCGACAGGCAAGTAAAATTTGTTACGGACTTGGTCCTGGGTTTTCGCTATCCTCTGGTGTTCTGCTGTCAAGTGGGAATTGGACAACTTCATAACTATTCTGCTGTGACTGTGAGGGATAACAAGTCGGGCTCTTCGAAATTCCCCCTCTCTCCACATAACCTCAGGACAATAAGCCTCTTTTAATGAAAGAGAAAGATCAATTTTGCTGTAGGCTTTCATCTTCCAGAACAACTCTCTCAAATGACCCCCCTCTCCCTCCCAAATTCTGGTCATTCTGTTGTGCAAATGCAAGATCAGGTAGTGTGGTATCATCCAAATCGATTTGGAGAAGTGGTGTTAAATTCCTATCTACCTGCACAAAGCCTAGGTCTCCTCATTGTGTATTGGGCCGGTAGGATATCTCGGGGGCAACGCTTTTGTCTTGGAAGCAAGACAGCGCAGAGCAACACATGTTCCAAACTCGGTCCCATGCTTAAAGACTGGTTTCCGGTGTTACCTCGGAATAAAAGATGAATTGATTATTGCTCAAAATCTCTATTTCACACCACTGTGGGGTCAGGACATGCCCAAGAATTCCTTGGGCTGTTTGGATCTCCCTTCTTTACTATATAGGCATGAGATCTGCATTTTACAATATTACTTTGATTTCTCCCTGATAGTTTGGGTCAATGCCGCCGCCGGCCACACCTAAAGAGTGTTTCCATGCTAGCCCCGATTTAGCGGCTCACCTAATTTAGCTGCCTTCGGGTCGAGAGATGACCAGGCTTGTAGAAATCAGTCTCCTTTCTTGTCTAGAGATTTTGACTTCCGCTATGCTGAAGAGCTCAAACCCAATAGACTGGGGTGTGTAGCACATTCAGGAAGCTTGGCTTAAGGGGTAAGACGTTTCTCTAACATGGGGCCCAGCCTTGTATTTGGTCGTTTTCCTCCCACTTTTGACACTAGTTAAAATCAACAAAAGTGTATCTTATGCTGATTCATTTGTTTATTTTTAATAGCGGTTAGGACAGGTTTGGACAGCAGACTTTCTTGGCTTTGTACGACATCCTGATGAGCACCCTTTGGAATTCTTTACTTTTCTTTAGGCTAGAATCTCAGACTCTGGGATGGTTGAAGTTATTTTTGGTGAGAAATGAAGGAAGTCACTCACAATGCCTCCTTGTCCATTTCCTGTTTGTCCTACCACATTACATAGTCTCCCTCTAAGCACTTCTATTACTGAGTGTTTTCATTTTGCTGGGTGAAGCACAGCATGGACAGACAATTTTCTTAATTGAAAACAAGCAAAAATAATGTTCTGTCCTTTCACACGTTTTCATAGATATACCCTTTTACTGAGTTGTGATCCTTTGTCGTAAATAAGTCCCTAGTCATTGTTCTAGATAAAAACTGACCAATAAATGACACAATTCCGTGAAGTGTGCCAAATGTAACTTGGCAATAACCCAACCAGTCTGCGTCAACAAAGCCCTCCCGTCTACTCTCTTCCACTACTTCTCCCCCTCCTAGAAGAACGAGCAAGGGCCTAGAATGCCCTGTAGTAACATGATGTATGCCGAAGGACAAGGATGAGTAGAGGCTAAAATGCCTACTCAGCTCTCGCACTGCTTCAAACCAATAGCCAACACAATCATTAAGATATAACTGGCAGAGTTAACAGATGTATCTCCTTCGCCTTTTGTGGTGCTTTGGGCCTAGGACTGGCTATGCTCCTAAGAGCGGTGTGAATGTGATTCAGTAGCAACACAAACTGCAAAGCATAACAGTCCAAAATAAAGAGAATGTCCAATCAAGGTTTTATGAAAATAGATCTACTTTAATAAACACACCATCTGCAAAATATCTAAATAGAAAAACATAAACCACCATTAAGGAAAGAATAGGAATAAGCAAAGATGGTACAATGCAGCACTCTGGATAATGCATCAGGAGCGTAAGGCAAGTAAAAAAACAAAATGTTATTAAAAAAAAGGATACGACTTCAAGGTGGCCACCGACACAGGATAGACGTGTCGACGGTGCTCCGGAGCCCACCAGCAGAGTTAAACGGTCCCACCACCCCGTTTGATTAGCTGAGACGGCAAAAAGCCCCGGGGACGTAGCGTGGGCGAAGGAGGAAGCCTGGTCCGAGACACGGGCGGCCAGGAGAAGCATAGCACCCTCCAAGCCCAGAGGGATGCCTGGGCCAAGTGCGTCGGAAGGGTAGGAGGAGCAGCAGCCTGTCAGCGGCGCCTTAACCATTAGCGGAGCCAGCCCAAGTGACAAGCGGACCCGTGGAGGGGGACAGCCCCCCAGCAACCAGGCAAGGAAGGCGTGGCCTCCCCGAGGGAGGTTCCGCGGCTCTGGCCGGCGGGAGAGAGCGGCCGGGAGAGTACCGCAGCGGCTGCTGACACGAAAGCCCGAGGGGGCTCTACGTAGCAAGTGGCCTGAGCGAGTCGCGCTCATCAAGCAGCCGCAGGAGGAAACTTCCAAAGAACTGCGGTAAGGATTGGGAGAGGTGCAGGGGACTGGCTGCGCTGACAGAATAGTAAGCTCCCCCCCAGAGCTGTCAGGAAGAGCGGAGTTGCAACAGACAAGGTACAGGGGGCACAAGGACAGAGTGTGGTGCTGGGTGGCCCCCACTCCCACCCGGTTGACCGCGAGAGAGCAAGAAAGGGAATCAACGGAGCGGATCCCCAAGAAATCGGACCGGACCATGTTTTGCAATTAGTAATGTGCTATAACATATAGAAAGTCTCCTTTTCATCAGATTTATAATCACGAGTAAAAAGGAACGAAGAAACATGGATATGCAGTAGGCGCCTCACTGTGATGACAGACACCAGTTTGTATATCAGTGGCAGTGTTGGCTGACATTTCAAACAGTGCAAATAGGTACTGCACTAGGCACATGCTACAGAGTGGACGTTTCTTTTGTACTACATTTGGGGAAAGTGACAACGGAACGGCCCAGGAAGGGGCGAGACAAGACTAAGGGGAGGAGGCAGCAGCATCAAGTGTCCCCCCCACCTTACTACCCGGGGTTAGGGGCCCATAATTAACCCACGTCCCACAAGAAGGAAGGACCCTGGAAGAGTGTGACCACCGGCGAGGAGGAGTGGCGGGGTGGAGAGCAGGGGGCACGGCTTGGGGCTGAGACAAGGCAAGACTGGCAGCCGTTGGGGCGATCAACATCTCCCACCCCCCCACACAGAGAATTCTTTGGAGGTGAGGCGACGAACAGGTCCTCTGCGAGGATAGCAACCAGGAAGAGGGAGCTACCATCCCGGGGCCACAGCGGATTCGGTTGGCTTGGTGCCTCTACAGCGTGAGGGGATTAATAGTCCATCATCCCCAACTTGAGTATGTCCTCGAACAAGGGCAGGCAGACTAAGAGCGGTCTCTCGCAAGCAGAGACTCTGGGTACCCTACCAACTTTGTGGCAGCATAGAAAGGAGTGTGATGAGCAGGCAAACGCTCATGAGAAAGGTCGGAGTCCGGGCCCCCAAACCGAGGACACCCCGCTGGCCCTGATGTCGCGTCAGGATCTCCATGGAGAGATGCTAACCCTACAGAACAATTTGCCCAAGACCTTTCAAGACCAAATCCAGTTGCTCAGATCAGACATAGCCAGGCTATGGCTAAGATGAAGCAGGAGGTGGGCCAGTTAGGAGAGAGGACGGACATTCTAGAAAAGGGCCTGCAGGAAGTGAGCAAGGAGGTCACTGAGAATAGTGAGGTGATTGAAAGACTGGACACAGCAACAAGGAATTTGGAGCTGAGGATGGAGGATTTGGAGAATAGGTCCAGGAGAGTCAACTTTCGGCTGAAATGGCTACTGGAAGCAGTTCAGGACAGGGACTTGAAGGGTACGCTGCAAAGCATCTTTGCTGGGCTACTGGACGAATCGCCCCAGAATACGTTGAATTGGATAGAGTCCACAGAGTGGGCCGTATCAACAAAGGAGCAAATGCTAGACCAAGGGACATACTGGCGGCCTTCGCCAGATATACACAGAAGTAGGCAGTCTTGAGAGCAGCTAGGCAGAGAGAACCTCCAAGTCATGACGGCCACAGAATAGAGCTATATCAAGATCTGGCCAACAGCACCTTGGTGAAGAGTAGACAAATGAACGCTATCCTGACATTCCTCAGGGCCAAGGGGATTAAGTATAAATGGACCTTCCCCTTCGGCCTCCTCTTGGATTGGCAGGGAGGACAAAAGAGGATAACTTCTCTGCAAGAAGGGGCGAAGCTGCTGCACTTGGATCGGGATCAGGATGAGCCAGGGGGGAGGTCGGAGAGATCACCAGAGGCAGATCACCGCCAGAGGCCCAGGGCTTGGGAATGGTCTACGCTAGGGTAGAAAAGGAGGAGGAAACCTGCCCCGAGAGGACCCCCTGAAATGGGGGAGAGTGGAGAAAAACAGAACGGTCTGGGGGATAGAGCCAACGGGTTGAAACCCTGATAAGGTACTGACTTAAAGGGGTGGTGGGCTCAGAAGCAATCTTCAGGTCATGGGGCAACAAGGAGCAACCATCCTGGGATTGGTAAGGGAAGAGGTGACCCAACAGGGGACGAGGGGAGGGGAGAAACCCCTGTTGAGAGAAGGGGGGGTTGGGGGAGTTGTGGGCAAGGGGGGGGGGCACGGGCGATACTTTTCAGCGACCGGGAAGGGCGGCAACATGGTTCAAAAGGGGAAAGGGCGAGAGGTTTGTGTATGGGTGTGGGGGTTAGCAGGCCGAATGAAAAAATGCTCAGAGAGAAGTAGCCCCATGAATGGGTGATTACATTGGGTTTAGGATTAAACTAGGTAATTCAAGTGGATAACCCATAATGTGAGGGGGCTCAATTCTCCCCTAAGTAGGAAAAAACTGGAGAGGTTTACGAGGAAGGGGGGGCCGGATACATTGGGCTTGGAAGAAACACATTTACTACTCAAGGACCAAAAGAGGTTGAGGCTTAGGGGCTATGATCAAATCTTTCAGGCTTCAGCTAGCACGAAAACGGCAGGTGTGGCTTTGGCTTTTAAAAACTCAGTGCATTTCAGGGAAGAGTGTACAGTCCGGGACAAGGGGGGCAGATACCTTCTAGTGCGTGGCACGTGTCTGGACACTGTATATACAATTGCGGTTATATATGCCCCAAATGCAGGACAGGAAATATTCCTGAGACAGTTCCTAGAAATCTTAGGCGAAACGGCAAGGGGCCCTGTAGTTTTAATGGGAGACTTTAATTTAGCCTGGGACGGTGTTCGGGACAGATCCAGGGAGAGGGCAACGGGTCCAGAGAGCGTTTTTGGCAGGTTTACGGGAAAGAATGGTGGGGTTAGGCTTGAAGGACGTATGGCGTGAATTAAGGGGGGACGAGGTGGGATATACGTTCCTCTCTGGGGTACATGGTACTCAATCTAGAATAGATTATATTTGGGTATCGGCGACCCCCTTGGGACGGGTAAAGGAGGTAAAAGTAGGCCCCCTAGACATAGCAGATCATAAAATTATTACTTTGCATTTAGAGCTAGGTGAGAGAAGGAGGGGGATATGGAGTTGGAAATACCTGGCGGCCCTTTTGGGAGACCCTGTGCTCAGGGAGGAAGTCGAAGGGAAAATGAATAAATTCATGGAAGAAAATAAGAGGGGGGGGATACATCTGAGGATATAAGATGGGATGCGTTTAAAGCTGCAATTAGAGGCGAGCTCATAGCAGCCAAGGCCAACCGAGATAGGCAAATGGGAGAGCTGGAAATGCAGTTAGAGGGGGAAGTAGAAACCGCTCGACAAAAGGCAGAGATAACGCTGAATAGATCCTCTTTGAGAGAGTACAGGTTTCTGGGGAAGGTTAATTTACGCAGAATCGGTGAGGAATCCCAAGAAGTTTTAAGCCAAGAGATTACAGAGGATGAGGCGAGACGGGGGATATCAAAGATGGGTATACAGCAGCATTTTACAAAACATTCGCTGCTTTTCTTATGCCGCATCTGACCCATCTATATAATACGTTCAAAACTACCAGACCTATAATCCCCTCTATGGAGGAGGCTAAAATGACCCTGATCTTAAAACCTCATAAGGACCCAATGGAACAGACCTCATACAGGCCAATTGCATTGATCAACATTGATGCTAAAATCTATACAAAGTTCTTGGCCAACAGACTAGAGGGACTGCTCCCGGATTTAATCCACCAGGATCAGTCCGGGTTCATTGGGGGCAGGCAGACATCGGATAACATAAGGCAAGTAGTGCACTTGGTGGAAAAAACGCAGAAAACTAACACTCCCGCGGTCCTACTTTATTTAGATGCCGAGAAGGCTTTTGACCGCGTGGAGTGGTCGTATCTGTTTCGCACCATGGCAGGGATGGGGTTGGGAGGTGACTTCTTAAAAATGATGAAGGCTAACTACCAGGAGCCGAAAACTCGGATCATGGTGAATGGGTCTCTCTCATGCTCCTTTAGACTGAATAGGGGTACAAAACAAGGCCAGTTTCCCCATTGCTCTATGCCATATACGTAGAGGCACTCCTGCAATCGATACGGGACGAGGATGGGGTGCAGGATATTCCGTTTGGGGGAAAGCAACACATAGAGGCTAAGAAACAGCATTTCAACAAACAAATCATGGCAGCAGAAAATGCATCAAGTAAACTTTTTAACATCTTGAAATCGATCGGAAATGGGCCGCTGTTGTTTCCACCAGCGTGAAGCGTAGGGCCGAGATGACTGACTGGACCGGCCCACTCAGCCTAGTTTGTCTGGGTCGAAAGGAATATCCTTCTGCAAAGGAGAAAGGGGATTAACCACCCGTGGAATCGAGCGTTAACCCACCTTCCCCACCCCCCGTTGTCTTCCCACAGATCACTCTTGATATCTCCTCTTTAGTCTAACCTGATGGCTTGGAAGGATGAGCTCTCCATCCTGCATCAAACGCAGGGGCGCGCTGATGACCAGTTACTTCACTGGTGTGGAGGAATTGGCGAGTTCCAGAGCGGTATTGACTCTAAGAATCCAGGCAAGGCGCCGTGAGACGGTAGGTAGAAAGAGTTCAAAATGTCTGATCTTCACTCTGTCCGATTCCTTGCAGGTTGCCGGTTTGCCGTCACGAAGAGTTCCACGTGGCAACCGGTAAGATTTAGGTACGTCTATTGTGGATTTTTCCCAATAGTCCTTTGTTTTCCCCTTAGGGGCCGGGGTACGGCGAAGATGCAGTGTAAGCTGCGCCGACCCGAGATGAGCTAATTACCCCCCTGTGGTAAATCAGGTAAGTCTTGGGGGAGTAGCTTGCCTTATTGTCCTTTTGTTTCCCCTTAACTCACCTTGTTGTTCTTGTCTCTCTAGGTGTCGGCGAGCGGCCGGGAGATGCTGAAGATCGCGATGGAATGCGGAGATGCAGCGAAGGCCGGTGAGTTCAGCGCGGCGCCGCGAGATGCGAGGTGACGCACGTGTGACTTCTTGCTTCCAGCTCGAGTGCGTGATGGATCAAGGATTCAGGTAAGGATTACTGTGATGCTCCTGTTCTAACCTCTTCTCCTTCTTTCCTCTTATTTCTAGGAGCTCCGGGCTTGAAGCAGACGTGGCAGAAGACTGGAAGCTGCTGCAGGCACGGTGAGCGTTACGCTGCTGGATGCAGAATAACGCGAAGCGTGTGCTGCTGTTCGGGTGTGGTTTAAATAGCCTTGGAAGAAGTCCCAGGTGAGTATCCTTCCATAGCCACACCCGAGTAAAAAGTAGTCCCTCGGGTAAAATAGTCCCTCCTAAGCCTCATTTGGCTTGAGGCCTTTTGCAGCATGGTCTGCACCAGGTAAGTATGCAGCATGGTCTGCATCAGGTAAGTATGCAGCAGGGTCTGCATCAGGTGGGTTTTTCTACTATGAGCCTGGCGCCATGGCGCCAGGACTGACTCTATGTTTATGAGCCTGGCGCCATAGGCGCCAGGACTGCACCCAAACAGCCCCTAGCTGGGGTCTTTGGGCGCGCTCAAAATGGCATGATGCCTGCTTTCGGGGTTGCTGGGCCTGATCTGGTTTCCCGGGGGCAGGCATCATGACAGGGCAAGACCAGGCACTTGGGGAAGGAGGGAGCAGATCTCCGGAACAGGTGCTACTGGGCCTGCAGGTTTGGGGAGCAGCAGGAGAGCCCCGCAGCAGTGAAAGAGCAAGAGTGATATTGACACTTGCGGCTATGACACTAATTGCTCAGAGATGGAGGAGTGTTAATGTACCGACCTTTCATGACTGGCTGCAAAGGCTATGGGACACGGTCGCTTTTGAGTGGCTGACCTATGCTATCAATGGGGGGTTGTCAAAATTTGCTGGGGATTGGGGAGAGGCGCTGCCCTTCCTAAGAGACGATTATAGGGTAATCTGGTGCCCCAAACACCTCAAGATCATAGACCTGCATTAAGCTCAACAAACACGCCCAAGCGGGCGCGGCCCTGGAAAGAAGGGGAAAATGGCCAATGGGGGAAGGTTTGGGGAATTGTTGTTCTTTCTTTCTTTATATTCATGTTATAAACTCAATAAAGAGATGTTTAAAAAAAAAAGGATACGTTTCTTGGATGCAAAAAGGGATTTAGTGACTCCACCACCTAACCAGTTAGTGCCCAGATCTGAACAAAGATGGCAGTTAATAGTCAATAAAACTTTCAAGCAGTTCGAACCTGGTTTCGATCAAGCTCAGTTTAGTACGGCGGATTGTGGGGGCCCAGGCAACAAGCTGTTGTCGAGCAGGTTCGAATGCGGTAGCTCCTTGCAAGTCAAAGGCGGTGTTTGATGAAGCAGGTCGGGGCACTTGCAATGATGTCTTCAAGGTCGAGCCGGGTTGGGTTGTAATCTCTGGGATGGGTCCATGAGTAATGCTCCAGTGGTCCCAGTCGGCAAACGGTGAAACGGTGATTCTGTTGCTCCTATGTGCGGTTTGGTGAAGCAGCACTCCAAGCGTGAATCGGTTTGAGTTGTGGCGTAACCCTAGTTCGAGTCTGCAATGGACTCTCCAGCAGTTCAAATCGTGTTACAGTGGTGAACAGTTGATTATAGCCTAGCAGGTAACGGGCTCAGCAACAGCACAATGCAGCGTCGAGCCGGCTCAAGATGCAGACAGTTATTCGACGGTTTGGACGAGTACCAGGAAGCAGCACCACCAGAATCCCTCAACGTTGTTGCCGTTCAGCTTGGCTTCGATGGCAGTCCAACCAGTTTTTAGTTGGTTTAACGGGAAGCCTTGGCTAATCTGGTCCTCCAGATGCTGTGGGATCCAATTGAGAGGCTCGAAGGCAGGGTGAGTCCATTCAGGGTCTTCTCTTCCAGTTTTGAGAGCTTCTGGTTTAGAGTGGCAAGTCCTGGTCTACAGCAAGCTTCACCCCCAATGTCCCCTTGGTGGGGTACAGGCAGAGCTATTCTCTGCCTTGTACTGCTCCTTCTTCAGCTCAGTGGTTGAGGGCTTTGGAAAGTGCAACTCTCCCAAAAGAGGTTCAATGAATCCGTCTCTAGTGATGTTCCAGACTGAATCAAAGAAGTTGTTTGAGACCCCTTCTTTTATAGGTAAACGTCCATAGGTAATTGGACTAAAGCTAGCCTGCTTTAGGGGGTGTCCAATGCCTGCTCTTAAAATAAGTGGACTTTGCCCTTCTGATATCACACCCAAAGTGACTTGTGCTTAAGGAAGTGGAGGCAGACAGAAAAGGGAGATAGAGGCAGAGAGAAAAAAGATTGCGGAATCTTCTTCCATCTGTATAGAACTCCCCCTGTCTGCACTAACCGTGCTCCACTAGCTTTAGCTTTGATCTTTTACTGTGTCATGAGCTTCAAGCCCTGCTCAGATTGCGAGAGGCAAATGTTTTGGTGTCGAATCCCTATGCTTGTATATTGCCTTCCAGATCCTGTCAATCCATGCATCCTAACGCCCTCCGTGAGTGTGCCATCAAACTCTTCACTTAAATGCATAAAGTAGCTAAAGGGACGTCATCAAAGTCGCTGGTGTCGGATCCTTCGTCAAAGAGGGCCCGATCCATTAGTGATGTCCAGTAGAAAGAGTCTCCTCTGGTGAAGGAGGACAGGAGGGAGAAGTAGCACAGGAAGAGGTCCTGCTCTCCCAGTGACTCTAGGCATTACTCTTCTTCAAACATGCTTGATTAACCAAAGCCATCACTCCTGATACAGGGACGCTGATGAGACCTTGGAGGAGTAATCCGCTGTTCCGGTACCTTTCCTACTAAATCTTCTTCCCAAAGTCAGTGGGAGAATTTCATGCTCCTGATGCTTTACCAAGGCCCAAGCTTGATGGCTTCAGCCTTCGCACCAGTGGAGGGGCAAGGTCTCAGTGTGCTTTTTTAAGCTGGCAGAGATACTTTATCAGCATGCAACAGCACACCTGTTGGATTGGTTCCATCCCCTCCTACAGAGACTGCTCTATCCCCATACAGCTCGGCTCAGTTTTCAGCCGTTGAGCCAACAATGCCACTTCAGTTGGCGCTTTGCTGGGGTACGTGCTATGCTAGCATCTAGGAGTGATTTCTGATCAAAGATGGTTCATTACTTCGGTGAAGCAAACCGCATACATAATGTTGAAGGATAAGACTTCCCCAACAAGTTCTAGAATCGAGACATTAGCCTGGCTAATTTGGCACCTGACTTGGGAGATGCCAGCCGGTTGGACACCTCACCCGGTATGGTCTTTTTACAAGCTCCCACTTATATGGAACCTCGCACATCCTTTCAGAGTACCATTGCCAACGTGGTAGTCTCTGGACTAGACTTGCGGTTCAATTTGCTGTTACTGATAATTTGGGAGAGGATTCTGCCAGAGGGACTGTGCATCCCTAGAATACAGTTGTAGCAACCCCTGTTATGCCTTTTCAGAAGCCTGCCTTGGTCCCTTTGTTGGACCTTGGCCTGGAAAAAATACACAGGCCAGCTCCTTTTGATCTAGGGTTTATGTCTACTCACCTCACACTTAAGGGTATAGTATTTCAGGCCTCCACTTTGGGGTTAAAGTCAGATACCTTTCCCCCAGACAGGGACAGCAATGTTCTACATTCCCGCAAGATCAAGAGGTTGGATGCTTGAACCCACACGTTTTTCCCCTCAAGCAGCCTAGCCTTGAAGCCATGAATACCACTTGTGCTCTGGCTAGATATATACACATCCTGTGGCCCATGACTCCTGAGCTGGCTGATAACTTGACAACAACGTAGGTGCAGGATGGGCTTGTTTGCTTCCTTGGTGGAGGTTGGAAAAGAAGCCACACGTCAGACCCTACAAACTAGCCTTGATACAGCAGACTGCGTTGCCCAGATGATGGATGCAGCAATTCCTGATTGAGGAATTCAGGGTTTGCCCCAGATGTTCAAGCCAAACTGGTTGACATGCCATTTGACAGCGACATATAGTTGGAACAAAGTCCTTGGAAGGCCTCCAGGGCCACAGCCAAGTCCCCTGGGGTTTTCTCTTCAACCTGCACATTCCTTTCAGCCCTTCTCTTCTTTTGTACACTACGGCAGAAGTCAGCACCCTGCAGTAAACAGGGTCCATAGCACTTCCCTCGCCTTTGCATGGGCAGAGGTGCTTCTGCTATCCAAAACCCTTTTAATTTTTAACTTTGTCTATCTTCCAGTGGGGGCGGGCAGGTTGTCACAGTTTTTCAAGGAATGGTTGTAGCTACTTCACAGGGATACATTCATCCTTTCATTCATCACAGATTCAAACACCCTCCTTCTCTACCCTATGGCTCCCCGAGTCCTATCTTCCTGGCAGAGGTCAGGGTTCTATTGGAAAAGGGCACCATCAGGCTGGTGCCTGCCTCAGGGCGAGGGAATGGGTGGTACTCCTTTAGGCCCTTGATTTCCAGTACTTGCTGGTGTCACTGGACCTTCAAGACACCTACTTTCATGTGCCCATCCATCAGAGGAACAGGAAGCTCATAGTGTGGGATTCCCATTGCGAGTAGTCCGGTCCTACCATTTGGTCTTTTCTCAGAATCTAGGGTCTTTACTAAGCTGCTAGTTCTTGTGGGCGCTTTTCTGTAGAGCAAGAGAGTTCATGTCGTCTGAAATTTTGATGATTTGATTATTTGGACCCTGTTCCCAGAGTTGTTGATGGCTTATATGCACCATACCTGGCAGCTTTTTCAGACCTTGGTCTTCTTCCTGAACCCCAAGAAGTCCCAGATTTCACCATCCCAGTTTCTGCAGTTCATCAGAGCAGTACTTGACACTTGCACAGGCAGGGCCTCTCTCCCTGAGGTCCGAGTTGTAAATATCTTGCAGATGGTGTCCATGTTTCGGTCTGAGAGTTTGGTCCCAGCCCCTGCTTTCCTGTATCTTCTGGGCCTCACAGACTACTGCATCCTAATGGTGGCAGAGGCCTGGCTGTGAATGCGTGGACTCTAGTTACTGTGTTAGTCATTGGTCACATTTTGAGTTCGACATGTTAGACTTTTGTAGGTCTACAGCAAGGTGCCTCAGGAGGTGATGTGGTGTTACCTGTGGGCCAACCTACTAAAGAGGGAACACCCAATGCAGCCTTAGCCCAAATTGATGTTTGTAACGGACGCATCCTTCAGTTGTTGGTGTTCCTACTTGGGGATCTGGCGGTGAGCAGCATCTTGTGGTCCCTATCCAAGGCTCAGGAGCACACAAACCTGCTAGAACTCTGGTGGCTTTCCTTCCCTTGGTACGGGGTATGTGTTATAATGTTACGGGAAGCATGCTGGCCATGTGCTAACTCAACAAGAGGGGTGCTATAAGCATGGATGCATTGCTTTTGTGGTTCTTGACTTAGTAGAATTGTGTCCCCGTCCATTGCCCATCTTGGGGGAACATTGAACGTGGTTGCATTTCCTTAGATTGTCATCCCCCTGATTGCCAGAGGGCCCCGGAAGTTTGGGTTCACCTTTATCTTAATCGCTCTTGAGTGGGCCCAAAGGACATGGTACCTGCAACTTCTGGACATGTCCATCGGTCCCGCTTGACATTTTCCAGGGAGCGTGACCCCGCTCCCTCAAACTGGAGGTTCTGCACCTAAATCTCTGCAGCCTCAATCTTCATGCTTGGCTGCTGAGAGACTAGGGAAAAAGTAGCGGGACCTGTCTGATGACATCCTGGGTGTGTTCAGTTTTTTCTGCATGCCAGTTTATTGTTCCTGAATGGGATTTCAACCTTGTTCTTACATTCATTATTTATTTTATTTATTTATTGTATTTGTTGATCGTGCCCAGACCCAGAGGTATCACTTATGGCAGCTCTGTTTTAGCATTTACATTCATGTTCCTTGAACTTGCTCAACTTTTTATTTTCACGGTTGCTCTCCTCTCCACCAGGCTGATGAGTGAGCTCTATGCTCTATCAGTCGGACCTTATTACCATGTTTTCTCCAAGAACGTTACCCTAAGGTAATCGTGTTGTACTATCATCTCTCACAGGAAATCCATCTCCCTTCACCTCAACCTTCTACGGTGGTGGAGCAGTTTCACTGCCTAGTGCCCAGGAGGTCTCTTGGTTATTATTTCGAATGGACTCCTACCTCCCACGGATTCCTCATCTATGATATCTAGCTCCTAGCACCAGTTGCTCTTCAGGAACTTTTTCTGCTGCCATGGAGCACAGCGCAGCCCCTTGTCAGTTCCGCCCGATGCCTCTATACGCACCGGACATAACATTGTGCCAGTATATCTAGAGGCGCTGCGCCCATGACCTAATATTCTTTTTTCTGCACACTCTGCTTGCAACTAGTAATACCACTCTTAGCTATTTTGTTAAACAAAAGGTATTACTTTGCCTCTCAAATTCATTGCAATGCTGAATCCAACGAGGTCTTTGGGGGTTCAAACCCTGCACGGATTGCGGGCATCAAATATCCCTGTTGGACCCGCACTGCATATGCCCTTATGGTCTTGGTGAAGGCCACTGCGTCGTGCCAGTCGATGCACCCAATGGCCATCCTGGGAACTCGGAGCAAAATGATTCACTTTTCTCACGGAGCGCGGCTCCAAAGAGCAGTCCCCTCCTCTGGAAGAAGAAAAAGAAGCACTGCTCGAGGTCGCCCGGCAGTTCTTTTCGACATCACTCGTCTTCATCTTCGAAGAAGAGCCACCACTCCAAGGAAGGACAGGAGGAAGAGGCCCTGCAGGTACCTTTTCCGACCAAGTACTCTTCACCGGAGGAATGGGAGGCTTTCTGTGTAAAGATCCTTGACATCTTTGCCAAGGCCCCGGTGACGTCGGCTTGATCTATCAGCTTAGGCCCGGGCGCCAACGACTCTGGCCAAGCCAGAGGATACCACCACTCTTGGAGGACCTGGAAGGAAGTACGCAGTACAACGCAACAAGATCACGAAGAAGGGGTGCACTGTTCCAGCTTTGCATGTCGTTTCTCTGAATATGGTCCCGGACCAATGGCGCCGGTGGTGCCTTCGGTGACACTAAAGAGTTCCTTCCACTCCCAAGCAGGACAACTATGTCACTTTTAGATGGCATTTATGATGAGGAAGTTGATGTCCCTTTCGGACTGGAACCCTTCCACTCCAGGGAGTTGAGAGACTTCCCAGAGGAGTTTTACGGTTAAACAGGGTGATTTGGTGACCTAGCAGCCAACTTGCAGGAGGCAAGTGGCCTGGACACTGCACCAGAGGTTGACATGCTGCCTGCTGCCACCCCTGGTAAGCAACAGATTACTTTTCAACACCTGATGGTGAAGATTGTCGACAACCTGGGGCCGTCAGCCCCCTCGAAGCCTTAGATGCAGTATGGCATGTGTGAAATTTTGGATGAGGCTCCTAGAAAGGAGACATTGCTGCCTTTCAACTGGGCAGTGGAACTGTGGGCCAGAGTGGCATTGGTTCTCATGGTGGACCGTGACCTGGCCAAGAAGCACATAATGGATCCTTCTGACACCTTATTTCTCTCTGCCCACACTTGTACAGAGAGTTTGGTGGTGCAGGCCATGACGGCAAACCACTTAATTTCTGTCATTGCCGCTGTACAGGGAGAGCAAACGGTTGGATGTTTGGAGCAGGAAGATTTTTGGCTCCTCAAGCCTGGGTCTCTGATGCGTCAATGCCTTTTGTGCCCTGGCCAAATTCTCCTTTATCCTCTGGTCCGTGATAACTGAGGCGGTGGAGAACATCCCCGAAGGGGTGGATGCAGGGCCGCTTTCAGGCCCTTATTAAAAACGGCAAGGAAGCCTCCCGTAACATTTTGCAGTCTAGTCTGGACACCGCAGACTGCCTTGCTAAAAAAATGGCTATCAGCACCGTCTTTAGAGGTTTTTCTTTTCCGAGGACGCCGGGGTTCGCCACTGACATCCAGAAGAAGCTCCCACACATGTCCTTCGATGGCATGAATTTGTTCGGCACCAAGGCTGACGAGTCTCTCCAGACTTTCAAAGCCTCTAAGGCAACAGCCAAGTTGTTGGCACTAGCAGTGCAGCACCAGCATTCGGCGAGCCTGGCGGGCAGGGGCAGGGTTGTTTCTCCCTTCGCCTCCTAAATCTAAAGTAGTAGGGGGCAGATTTCTTCGGGCCGACAAGGACAACGCTGTCCCTGCAGGGGTAGTGGGTGCAGTGTACCTAGAGGAGGAACTTCCTTCTCCTCTGTGCCCACTGCAGCCCCTAGCGCAAAGCCTCTGTGAAGCGGACTTCCAACATTCTTCCCCTGTGGGGGTAGAATATCTTAGTCTGGCGAGGAATGGAAAAATAGCCCCTTGGACACCTGGGCCTTGCAGGTCGTCCAGCAGGGATACTGACTCTCCTTTGCCTCTTGACCTCCAGGCCACCCCCCTTGCCACCAACCCTTGCCTCTGGAACCTCTCCTGCTGGAGGAGATCCATCAACTTCTGGCAAAGGGGGCCATTGAGATGGTACCCTGCTCAGAACAAGGCTGGGGTTGATACGCAGCATACTTTCTGGTGCCAAAGCATGACAGAGGTCTGAGACCCATCCTGGATCTGCGGCTTTTGAACTTGTATGAACGCAAGCACAAGTTCAAAATGGTCCCTATAGCCCAGATCCTCCCGGCTCTGGACAGGAATGAGTGGCTTGTTTCAATGGATCTCCAGGGTGCTTACTTCCAAGTGGCTATCCACAAGAAGCATAGGAGGTACCTGAGAAATCAAAATGGGGAACTGTCATTACCAGTGCAAAGTCCACCCTTTCGGCCTTTTCTGAGCAACCAGGTTCTTCAGCAAGCTTCTAGCAGTAGTGGCGGTACACCTCAGGAGGGAAGGCATTCATGGCTTTCCCAACCTGGAAGACTGGCTCGTCTGAGCCCACTCACCAGATTTAGTGTTGGCACATCTGTTTTGGACGTGCAACCTGTTGCAGAGTTTAGGCTTCTCCCTGAACTACAAAAATGCACAGATTTTGCCATCCCAGTCCCTCCAATTCATTGTGGCGGTCTTGGACACTCGCCTGGGTCAGGGGTTCCACTCAAGGAGGGTTCTATGTCATTTCATCACTGAAAAAAAATGGTTTATTTTTATTTTTGGGGTGGTTCCGCCACAACCCCATCCCATATTGTTTTTTCACTATTCGTGACCTCCCCACCCCTTATATACACTTTCCGACCCCCACCCCCCTATATATTGTGATGAGTTTTTTAGGCAAAAAATATTTGTAAAAAACATTGAAAATAGACTGTTGATGAAAGGACGTTGTACCCTGAGGACAGAGTGGTGAACATCTTCAAGATGACTCAGGTTTTTCAACCTCAGTCCCAGCCTCTGCTTTTGTGTGCGCTTTCTGGGTCTTATAGCATCATGCATCTGGGTTGTACGAGAGGCCCGTCTGTGCATGACGTCACTACAGTGGCTCCTAAGCTTTCAGTGGTCTCAGTTTGAGGGACATACATCAGACCTTCTACTGGTCTCGGAGAGAGTCTGTAGACCTGAAATGATGGTTCGTGAAGGGCGACCTCCTGAAGCAGGTTCTCTTTTGTCATCCCTGGCCACTAGTGATCCTTGTCACAGATGTGTGCCTGAAGGTCTGGGGTCCTCACCTACAGTGTCTGACGGTGAGCACCCTGTAGTCCCATTGGAGTGCTGGTAGCATGTCAATTGGCTGGAGCTGAGGGCATTCAGGATGACCCTGGTTGCTTTCCTCCTCTCTGTGAAGGGCAAGACTGTACTGCCCCTGGGGGACAATACTGTAGCCATGCATTACCTCAACAAGAGGTGTGACCTGAGCTCCTTGCCGGTGTTCAGAGAAGCAATGCCATTGTGGTTCTGGGCTTGGGAGATCAGAGTGTTCTTGACTGTGGCCCATCAGGCCGGCAAGGAGTACACTTTACCCAACGCACTGAATAGGCATTCTTCAACCTCTGAGTGGGAGCTCTACCAGGATGTTCTGGAGGAGATTATCTCCCTCTAGTGTACTCCCCGGGTAAATCTCTTCGCTTCCATTGTAAACAGGAAGTGTAGGTGGTTCTGCTCCAAGGAATTTCATCACCGGGGTGTTCTGGGAGAAGCCTTGACAGTTGAATTGGACTTCAAGCTGCTCTATTCGTCCCTGCTGTCATTCCGCTGGTTCTCAGGAGACTGTGCCTGCTCGGGCCACAAAGATATTGATCGCTCAGGACTGGGCCCGCAGTTGTTGGGCATGGCCATATGCCCCCCTTGCGTCTTCTGCAGAGAACGGACCTCCTTTCCCACTCCGAGGGGAGGTTCCTACACCCAAACCTGTGTAGCCTGAATCTTCATGCCTGGCTGCTGAAAGGCTGAGGTATAGTGAGTGGGATTTGTCAGAGGACGTTCTGGCCATGCTTCTGTGTGCTAGAAGACTCACCACCAAGTCCATTTATGCCTGCAGGTAGCCAACCTTTTTGGCTTGCTGCCGGGAGAGGGATCTGGGCCCTTTTACTTACTCCACTTCCTTTGTGTTGGAGTTTCTTCTGTCTTTGGTTTGGACGGGCCTACAAATAAGCACAGTGAAGGGTATATTACGGCATTTCGGTCTTCATAGGGCCTTTCGGATATGTTTCCCCCACACCAGTTTGTTCTGGCGTGGGATTTGAATTTAGTGTTGATGTTTTTATTGGGCACTCCGTTTCAGCCCCTTCATTCTTGTTTTTTAAGACTGGTCACGCTTATGGTGATTTTCCTGGTTGCAATCACTTCCACTAGATGTGTGAGTGAGCTCAGGGCTCTGTCTATTAATCCTCTCTACTTGGTTTTCTCCAAGGAGGAGAAGACGTTGAGAGTTAGACCCTCCTTCCATCTCCCTCAAAAGATTGATCTACTGGTCTTCTTTCCTCTGCCTCACCCTTGCAAAGCAGAGGTACAGTTATATCTCATGCCGGACCTCAAGTTCTACTTCTCTCGGACAAGGGAGACTAGGACTGATGAGCAGCTATTCGAGCAATTCATTGGTTATGCGTGTGCCCGAGCAGGCAGGGATGTTAGAAAAGCAGACCGTGGGCCACATTACGAGTTTGGCGGGAACCCGCCGGTACTACCGGTGGGTTGCTTCCAAACTCGTAACACTGTTCCACCACCTGATATCCCTATGCCACTGAGACATTGCAAGTCCCGGGGGCCCGAGATATCAGGCGGTGGAACATGTAAGTCCCCATTCCCGTGGAGTCCAATAGGACTCCACGGGAATGGGGACACAGAAGCTCCAACATTGTTACTACCGGTGCTTCCGTGAAAACCATGCCTGCAGGGGGCGGTGCTCCCAGCAGGTTAGACCTGCTGGGAGCAACAGCCACTGCAGGCATAGTTGTATTCTGGCGGTCCGGAAAGGGTGCTGGTATGTTGCTACCCGCACCCTTATTTCCGAACTGCCAGACTTAGAATGAGGCCCCATGTCTCATGGATCATTCTCTGTATCTGAAAATGCTACGATCTGGCCATCAAGGAGGTCCCTGCGGGTCTCGGGGCTCACTCCACCAGATGGTTGACCGCCACGTTGTGTCTGCAACGTGGAGTGCCTGTTCTGGACATTTGCCAATCAGCCAGGTGGCCTTTCTTTCACACTTTTACTAAGAATTACTGCTTGGATTCTATATCTGGTCAGGATGCTCGTTTCGGCGGGGCTGTCCTTCAGAGTTTTCTGCTTTAGGTGGTGTCCTTGCTACCCTCCCTCCTCCAGGTCATTGCACTGCTTTGGGAAACTATCATAGATCAGGAATCCATGGGAGGAAGGAGTCCATTAGGAGAACAAATTACTTACCTGTCGGCAATGTTCTTTCTGATGGATTTTCCTCCCACGGATTCCTAATCACCCTCCCTACCTGCCCCTCTTGGAGTAGGTAAAACACCTTAGTACTGGGGTCCCTCAGCATCAGAGTGCTATGAAAAAAAAGGTGGACCTGAGGTCACGGGATGCAGCGCCTCTATATATATACTGGCACCAATGTGCTGTCTGGCGCGGGGTGCGTAGAGTGGTCGGGCGGATGTGGCGCAAAGCCGCTCTGCATCCCCTGATGGCAGAAAAAGTTTCGAAAGAGCAATTGGCAGAATAGAGGAGGAATCTGTGGCAGGAGCGCCTATCAGAAAGAACATAACAAAGTAATTTATGTTTCTCTTTGAGCAGTGATACCTGGAAAAGGATGGATGACTAGCTCTTTGTGAGTTATGCTGGTGCCCATGCAGGCAGGGCTGTTGCTAAGCACACCCTGTACCTGTGGCTTGCCCTCTGCATTTCATATTGTTATGATCTGGCAGGGAAGGATATGCCTGATGGCCTCATGGCCCATTCAGCCAGGGATCTAGTATCTGCCTCTGCACTACAGAGGGGTGTCCCTGTCATGCAAACCATGGGCTTCCCGGCACATGTTTGCCAAGCAGTACTGTCAGGATTCATTGTCCGGACAGGATGCTCATTGTGGTCACGCAGTTCTCTGGAGTAGATGATAATCTTGCTCCCCTCCCTCCTTCAGATTCTGTACTGCCATAGGAGGCTATCTAAGATGAATGTCTGGGAAGAAGGAATCCATTATAACGGGTCTGCAGCCTGTGGCTCTCCAGATGTTTTGGACTGGGACTCCCATGATCCCTCACAATTGACTATGCTGGTTCGAGCTGATCAGAGTTGTAAAACATTTGTTGAGCCAGAGGTTGCAGAGCGCTGCATTATAAGAAATTACCTCAGTCTGGGTAATGTTCTTTTTGACGGATTAGTCCTTCCTCTAAAGTGGAAAGCTTGTACCATTGGCATCATTTTAGAGGGGGAGGCAGGGGTGTTTGTCCCCCCTGCCCCCCAACTTTCATGGCACACCATTTTGTCCCCATTCATTTGGATGGGTTACCTTTTCTTCAGATGTCATGTCCACCACCTCAACATTTTCAGCAAAGTTACTTCACTGGCTAGTACACCTCCTGCTGTTCTCCTGTCCCTCAGCTGCTGAGTGCTATGGAAAAACGTAGACTATGGGATGTGTCTGGGGTGTGTCTGGCTCCAGATATACTGGCCCTAGCATCACGTCTGTCGTGAGGAACGTGCAATGGCATTTGGCAAAGCCATGCTTCACACCCTAGTGGCTAAAAAAGTTTCTGAAGACTGCCTAAATCGATTTAGGGAGGAAGGATTATTCCATCAGAAACAACTTACTGAGAGGTATGTAATTTTTTTATCTGCCTATGACCATATTGGTGACATTTAAGACAATGTCTTACTGTAACATTTGATAGTGGCCAGGATCCTTATTTTGTTTCTTGATTTTCAATTTGTACCAACATATGCTATGTCCCTTTCTCCGTGTATGGGTGTTGGTGATCATGTTTGGCTATATATATCCCTTCCACTGTTCATTTTGTTAGAATAACTAATTTCGATTGTTAGTTTTGTTGCTGTTTTTTAATAGTTGGTGACTTTTAACATATTCCAATCACTTTTTTTTGCATTATGTATCTTTATACAGAAACAATGGTAAGGTCTACAAGCAGAAACCATCTGGTGCAGAAAGCAACGGCTCCCTCCATTGTGACGTCCAGCAGAGTGGACTCGATTTGTACCTAGCAGCATGCAAGTTCTTGGACACAGCACTTTCATTTCCACCAGAAAAGATGCCCTTATTTCAAATGTAATCTCTTCTTTTTGCTTTTTGCCTTTCAATATGTGAAAAAACCTTGTTCATTGTAAATTATACATTTTCAACAAAAAGTGACATGTTACACGTGTTTGTCCAAATATGTCATTCTTTTGGTGGCAAAAATAACAATGATTTGTTCACAAGGAACCCCAAAACTTGGCTAGGTTGGTGACCAAAAAAGGGCCTCACCAAATCACAATCTGTGCAACTGAGCAAGTGATAATTGTCTCTACATGGCAGAAATGCTTGGGTGATGGGGATTGCAGAAAGTAATGAGTGGAAAAAAGGTTTTCCAGCCCACCATGCAATTTCTGCCTAGTGGAGTTGTGTAGAGAAAAGTCTCCAATCATGGGAGGAGCAGCAGCAGCAGCAGGAAAGTGCCCCGGTGAGAAGCCCCTGTGGCGATATGCCTTCTGAGGTGTAGATTCACAGCTGCGCTCTGCCAGTGGCATGATACTTGTTTGCCACAAAGTTAGCAGTTCCTAGGGGTATGGTCAGATGTGCACGGGTCATACCACATGCAAATATAGGCCAGCCTGCTTGCTGTCTATTTGTGGCATCAGGCCAAGGCTTCAGCCAGTGGGTCTCGACCTGACACTTCCAGGCTTCTTCAGTTGCTGGTCCATTTATGAAACGTGTGCGAGTGTGGGGGGTGGGGGGGAGTGGGGGCCTGTCCTTGTCCACCTCCACCCACTCCTGGAGGACTTCCACTTCTTCCCTCGCTGCACCTGTGACCTGGCCCATCCTTGTGTTTTATTACCTTTCCGATGTTGCTTTTTAAAAAAAAAAACATTTTTTTTTTGTTTTAAAAAGTATTGCAAATTTTTCGTTTTTTATTTGTTCATGTATTCCTCTTATCCCCCGCCCCCCTCACTCTCTGCTCATATTTCTGGGACATAATGCCGATTTTGATAAACTAGGAGGTTATACTCTGTATTATGTGACAGGATTTTATGTCATGTCTTGGGTTCATTAAACATTAATCACACTTCACTTTCTACAAGGCCGACAAGTGCTGTGGAGCACCTGCAAGGTGACATTGTAGCACTCCAAACCCTTGTAAATAAATAATGTGCATTAGTGGCACTCAGTTCATGAAAAGGGCCACAACGTTCAAGTAGACCTGGGCATGTAAAGTGTTAAGGAGGCACTACACCCTTCTTATCCTAAGATTCCTCTGTTGCCATCTGGTAACAGGTAACTGCTGCCCAGGTTGAGGAAGATGTTCATGGATAGAGTATTCCGATTCACTCAGAGAAGAGCCTAACCTCAGCCCAAGAGGAGTCAAGCCGTGTTGATTTCACTAGCACTGCTTTGTTGGTGGAGCCAAGGACAGTCGCACGGCAGCAAGCATTCTCCCTGCCTTGATTATCGACACGGGAGAGCCCCGGGTACCTCCGACACACAATGAAGAATTCTTCAGCTTGGTTTCCTGGTCTTATGCTTTCTGTTCTCGAGCTTTTCGTGAAAGTAACGTTTCCTCGTCGAAAAAGGTCAAGGGCACTTCCCTCGTTCTGATCCCTTTTTGTTTTGCCGTCTTTCACCTCGTGTAAAACTGCCATCTTGGAACTGTTGCTTCCTCGTGTGCTTTGCCTCGCTCAGTGTGCTCTTGAGCTCCGCCTTTTTTCTATGTGGGGAAATGTAATGGAAGTCAGGTGTGTGTGATGGTTAGTAATTGCCTGACTATCGTATTGGGACATGTCAGGTATTTGGCTCAGGTGCTAGTCTGTTTTCTCTCATAGCGAACTATCCATGAGAAAGTATTTGTATTGTGAAGGGGAGAGGGGTATGAGTTCCTAAGTATCCTACCTGGTAGGATGGGATAAAGGTGTTACAGGGAAGGGGGATACAGCGTCTTGCCATCCAGTGTCCCCCTCCCACTCCTTGAAGACCCCTCACCCAGGTGATCCTCCCGCACTGGTCCACCCCCAGGAACTGGATCCAAAAGCGATGGCCGTGTCCTGGCCACCCGCATGACAGATCCCTGGGCACTAGTGGGTTGGACACCTTCAGGTTTCTCACAACTCCCACTCGGGTGGTTGAGTCCTCAATCCAAGCCTCAGCAGCCTGAACCTTCATGCCTTGGATGCTGCTGAGAGGCATAAATATAAGGCGTTGGACGATGTTCTGGATGTGCTCCTTTCCACTCTTCCACCAAGTGTATGCCTGCAGGTGGTGTACGTTTTTCTCGTATTGGTGTAGGGTGAAGGGCCTGGAACCTTTGACTAGACCTACTGCCTCCTTTCTGGATTTCCAGATTTCCTTGGCCAGCATGAGCCTGCAGATTGGCACTGTTAAGGGGTACTTATTCGCAATTTTGGTCTTGAAAAGGTCAGCTGAACTGGGCTTGTTCTTCACCAGATTAGTGAAGCATTACTGTCTGGATTTTCTGTTTGGTAAGGAAGTTTGCATTGGCCAAGTGGTCCTCCAGAGTTTTTTTGTGTCTGTGAAAGTTTTCTCACTCTTCTCCCTCTTCCAGATTTCTGTTTTGCTATGTAATGCCTATAAAAGAAGAGAAATCCTTGGGAGGAAGAAATCCATTAGTATAGTGAATTATTTACTGCTTAGTAATATTCTTTATGATGGATTAGTCCTTCCTCCCAAAGATTCCTCATCACCCTCCCAACCTGCCCCTTTTGGCAGCTAGCCCATCCACATCACATCTTTTCTGGCCTCCATGGGCTGCAGAGTGCTAATGAAAAAGGCTAAATGAAGTTCATGGGAGGCACTGAAATCAAACCACACATTGGGTGCACAATGGCGTTGGGCTGTGCTGACACAAAGCTGCACTGCACACCCTGGTGACTGACAATGTTTCTGAGGACAGCAGGCGCTAGAGATAAATGAGGAGTCTGTCGGTGGAAGGAGTAAGCCATCAGAAATAACATTAGAGATGCAAAAGCTTATCAGATGATTACATGTCAATGCTGGTAGCGGTAGAAGCCCCATTAACACTAAAAGCGTATGAGAAGTAGAAAAGCTTTAGTTTCTGATGTAGCAGAAGGGGAGCCATCCAAACCACTATCAATTTACCACAGTTGTTCTCTCTACCTGTTGCACCTGCAAAGGCTGGTCTGTGCCAGGTGTCTATCAAGGTTCATCAATCAGAAATGAATTTCTTCATCGGGGTCCACATTCATTATCGCAGTTCATGGACCCAACAGTTAGGATTTTCATTCAGGGTCTCTTGTGCGCCTTTCCCACAATCACGGCATTTAGTGCCATGGACTTTTTAGTTAAATGCAGTACTTCCTGCTCTTATGCAGCATCCATTCGAGCCCATTCAAACATGCAATACTAAATTACTGTTTTGGAAAGTCGCATTCCTAGTAACTATCATATTAGCAAGATGGATAGCAGAACTCCAAACTTTCTCAATAAAAGATCCTTATTTAGCCTTCTGTACAGCATTTCACAAAGACAGTAGGCCTCATTACAAGTGTGGCAGTCTAGAAACAAGGGTGCCGGTAAGCTTACTGGCACCCTTGTTTCTGGGTCGCCACACTACGAGTCTGCCTGCCAGGGCTGCTGCGTCCGGCAGGTCTGAACCCTGCCGGGTGCAACGGCTTTGGTAGGCAGTTGCCATGGAAGCACCAGCACATGTCGGCGGCGGTGCCAGTGCTTCCTAGTCCTCATTCCAATGGAGTCCTGAATGGGGACTATAGGACTCCATGGGAATGGGGACTTACATGATCTGCTTCCTGACTTCCTGCTCTGCCAGTACTTGTAATGTTTCCGGTGGCACCAGGAAGCCAGTCCGTGGATACAGTGTTACGGAATCGGCAGCAACCCGCAGGTCGCACTGGCAGGTTACCGCCAACCTCGTAATGAGGCCCTGAGTGTCACATATGGGTCGTGCACTAGGACTTACCACACATCTGTGCCATTACCGGGGTTTTGAACAAGGTCGGTCTGTCCCTGGTGGAGGCCAGCCTTTCAACTCTGAATAATAGGAGGTGGCCAGTCTGTCCCCCTCAGCCTGCCCCCATCCCCTGACTCAAGTAAGGGGAAACCCTCTGGGGAAGGAAGTCCCCTGAGAATACAGGACACCCATGAAGTTCAGTAACAGCAGGAAGATCTGGAAGGATGCAGGAAAGAGAGAGCAGGTAAGCAACAGACAAGCAGAACAGAAAAGAAGAGCAAGGAGAACGGAGCAAAAACAGAGAAGCACCAATGCAGCGTACCTAGCGTTGTGATGTGAAATATCCAGTGCCTGGACCGGTTAAGTTCTGCATTGAGTTATCGTCAAGCGGTCATGTAAGGCTTCCCAAAATACTACACCATCACCCACAGTTCTATTGGCTCGCGTGTCTGGCCCACAGCGTGTGCAGAAAGTGGCGAAATCCAACACACAGATTTTCTAAACTGCACCCCAATTTCTTACCTAAGCGGCTTCAGAGCTCGCCCTCAATGAGGTCATCTTGCTCCCGACTGCGGAATGAACACTAAACTATCTTGACATCAAACAAGTGCTTACATTTTATCTGCAACACGCTAAGGTCTTTAGGTCTTCTCATCGTAGCTTTTGTGGGGGGCGAGCAAAGGACAAGTACTCTGCAAGCAAGGACTGACCTGCTGCATGATGCCCTGCATCAACCCACAACTTGTTAGTGGTTTCGCACATTTGCAAAGCACTTGTGTCTGGATGATGAGTCAGGAACCTGGGTGACAGTTGGCCAAGCAGTGGTATGTTATCTTTTCCCAAGTTATGTGCAGCTTGTTTCTCATTTACATTTCCTTTATCGCATGCAAAATGATGCCTTGCTGTACTATGTTCATTCAGTCTGTTTACATGTATTCCATAATGCAAAAAAGGGCAATATGAGTTTCAACTGCTAAAACTGCTTGGTAACGTATTCAGGCATGTGAATTTATGAAAGATCCAATGATGGAGAATAATTAGTTAATCAACTTAACTGTAGCTCTCCAGCTTTGGTCATGTTCAAAGAGTGTGCGCAAGTGGTCTGTGGTACTTGTGGTGACCCCTTGCTGCCTTCTGAACTGTATCCCTGACTTGAACAGATTTACAGTTATAACCCAAGGAGGGCACTAAAGGTGCAGTAAGCAGGGTGAAGCCCTAACAGGCTAATATTGTAACACAACAATGGAGGGCAACACACAACTGTATGTCATTTAAAATTAGGCAGTAGGGAAAACCCATTAGGTATAGAGGAACAGCACTACAAAAAAATAGCGCTACAAAAAAGTGGCCAAGGAGATACAAGGTCAGTTAGAAAGACAGTAGGAAAGGAGGAACATCACTGTCTAACCCTGACCTAACCCTAAGGATTTGGGGAAACCTTTCCCTAGGAAGCGCTGATGTGCCGCTTACAAAAAGGGGGGGGACAGTAAAATCGGTCAAAGAGAATCCATTTTTGAATAACAAACAACATGAAGGTTGTTAGACTCTTGTTTGTCCTTGGTCACTATAGGCAGAAAAAAGGGGGAGGGGAGTGTAAAAGTAAAGTTTACACCTTGGACTAAACATACATATACATAGTAACAGATCTGAGCTGTCTATTGTGGGTACATTACACTTTTACTATCCCATAGACAGGTCAAGACTTCCCAAGGTGGCTCTACAGCTAAGATCAGACTGAAAACAGGCTTAATGTAACATCGTTGAACTGCTGTAACACGAATGTATTAATACAGCAGATAGCCCCTATTGGGGATAAGCCAATTTTCAAGTTAGAGCTAAATGAAGACAAACATGTAGGCCGCATAAACCCTTCAAATCGAGTGTAAGGTATGAAAGAAGAGGACGTGAGGCTACACTAAAAAACATATAATGGGTTGTTCATGGGCAAGGTAGAATGTGTTTTGGTTCTTCGCCATGCAACAACCACTGTCTACCGGTTTCAGTGGTGTATTTTGGGTGTGACCACTTTCTTCAGGACAGTCTTCTAAAAACCAGGGGGAAGAATTCTATGGTGGTACACAATGTTCCATCACCATATTTCTGCCAACCGGGTTTTATATACTTTACCCCAATTTTCTAGTGCCAATGGAGGAAGGTTCATGGAGGAAACCTAAGGGAAAACAAAGCAAAAAGCCTAAGTAACTCCCAGATACTGCCATGCGCACTAAATGCTAGGAGACCGCAGGTGAAATCACTGCGTCGCCTTTCGTAGATCAAAGAAGGACCTGAGTGGTCCAATGTGCACAATTGAGGTACATGCAAATACAGGGTCAAAATCAGACAGTGTGAAACTAGGCAAAGTGGTCCATGATTATATTTTTTCATGAGTTAGTAAAATATCATCATATGTTGTTTAAAACATCATCATATGTTGCTTAAATTCCCCGCTCCTAGCTCTGTTCGTAAGACAGACCCGAGTATGCCCAGGCCTGGCCAGAAACAAGTGAATTAATAATACAGCCTTTCATTTGCATTTAGTAGGGCAATGTACGCCCTGTACTGACCTTTCTAGCTGCAATGGATATCAAATTTGTTGTGTCACTAAGCAGAACACACCTCACAGGTGAACCGTGTTGGGGTCGCTGTGTGCTGAAACAATAGATGAAACGGCAGGCATCACTCAGAGTGTATGTATACTCTATTGTCCTCCAGGCTTTCCTTATACCCGGGGGGACATCGTGTGGTGGAAGCACTTTTTTGGCACTCTTTTTGAGGCCCGAAATTCCCAACATGCGGTCCTACCTCAAGGACACCACCAGCATTTTAAAACTGGTGCAGGATTTGCCATTTAATCCTTCAACACAATTCCTAGTAACTCTTGACATAGAAGCGTTATATACTAACATCCCGCAGATGGAGACCCTAAATATAGTGGAAAAAACCTTACAAGAAATGGGGCCGAATTTGGAAATGCCAGCCCAGTTCATTTCACAACTCACAGAAATAGCATTGACAAGGAACATTTTCCTATATGGGGAAACATTCTTCCTGCAATGCTCAGGTACTGCGATGGGAGAGACTTTTGCTCCGTCCCTGGCCAACCTGTACGTGGCCTTTTTTGAGGAAACACACATATACCCTCAAACAAACCCATACTTGAATAACATCACAGTATGGGCTTGATACATTGATGATATCCTCTTAGTGTTCACGGGGGACGAAGTCACATTGAACAAATTCATTCTCTGGATAAATTCCAGAAACAGATATCTGAAATTCACCCACGATGCGACAAATAAAACCACACAATTTCTTCATGTGGAGATAAGCGCCCATTCCGGTGTTCTGACTATGACGATCTTTAGAAAACCTACAGACCGCAATTCGTTGCTACAATACTCTAGCTTCCACCCGAAAAGCCTGTGGGACAACCTGCCCTTCGGGCAGTCCCTCGGGTATAGGAGGAATTGTTCTAGTTTACAGGAATATGACACTCAATCTCTTGCCCTGAAAGAACGTCTTCTGGAAAGAGGATATCCTTACAGCCTTATCAGGCAAGCCAGAAAACGGGCGAGGAACATCCCACGGGAAGTCACATAACAACAGTCAAAACGTCCGGAGGGACAACAAACAATTACAGCAATCTTTGGTTTTTCTTCGAAAATCAACCAAATCAAAAGGGAAATTCTTAAGCTCTGGCCAATCTTGAACGTCGGGGCAGTAGACCTTGCCCCTCCACGTTTTGCCATCAGAAAAAGAAAAAACATCAGGGACATCTTAGTTCACTCCTATAAAGAACAGGGGGAAAGTCACATCTACCATCCTATGGAATACTACACCTGCTACTGGACACACACCTTGTGGCAGGTGTAATGTGTGTGATTTGACCACACGTACAAAAACTCTGGAATTGGGTCTCCGCACTCCCTGGAAACAGAACACCCTGACCAACTGTAACACAGTAAATGTTATATATATGGTTACATGTCCCTGTAACCTGGTTTACATTGGAATGACCAGCAGAGCCATAAAGAAACGGATACAGAAACATATGTCCTGCATCAGAACAAGGGGGGAAAATGCACCGTTGGTAGCCCACTTTTTGTCTCTCAAGCATAGACCTGAGGACATCAGATGGAACATAGTAGAAAAGGCCAGACCCGGCCACAGCTTCCCCGTATCTTCGGAGATTGCAGTTGCGGAGCCAAGTCGGGAAGTAAAAGTAAGTAGAGCCTAGATAACGTTGCGCACGCATTGTTTAGCTGTGTTAGCCTTCGGTCCTGCCTCTTTCACTCCCCCTCTCCCTCTCTCTCTCTCTTACTCCCCATCCCGCGCTCTCTCCCCTTCCCTCCCCCACCTATTTTCTTAAATCAAGGCTGCGCGGGGGACCTGCAAGATGGCTCCGCCTGAACCCACGGATAACACAACACATGTTGTCCAGTGGGGGTTCATGGCATGAGGTGTCGGCTGCAAGACAGCGTGTCTGCTTACACCACACGATGTCCCCCGGGTATAAGGAAAGCCTGGATTACAATAAAGTATACATACACTCTGAGTGAAGCCTGCCGTTTCATCTATTGTTTCAGCACACAGCGACCCCGACACGGTTCACCTATGAGGTGTGTTCTGCTTAGTGACACAACGAATTTGATATTCATTGCAGCTAGAAAGGTCAGTACACGGCGTACATTGCCCTACTAACTGCAAATGAAAGGCTGTATTATTAATTCACTTGTTTTTGGCCAGGCCTGGGCATACTCGGGTCTGTTTTACGAACAGAGCTAGGAGCGGGGAATTTAAACAACATATGATGATGTTTTAAACAACATATGATGATGTTTTACCAACTCATGCTAAAATATAATCATAGACCACTTTGCCTGGTTTCACACTGTCTGATTTTGACCCTGTATTTGCATGTATCTCTATTGTGAACATTGGACCACTGAGGTCCTTCTTTGATCTACGAAAGGCGACGCAGTGATTTCACCTGCTGTCTCCTAGCATTTAGTGCGCATGGCAGTATCTGGGAGTTACTTAGGCCTTTTGCTTTGTTTTCCCTTGGGTTTCCTCCATGAACCTTCCTGCATTGGCACTAGAAAATTGGGGTAAAATATATAAAACCCTGTTGGCAGAAATATGGTGATGGAACATTGTGTACCACCATAGAATTCTTCCCCCTTGTTTTTAGAAGACTGTCCTGAAGAAAGTGGTCACACGCAAAATACACCACTGAAACTGGTAGACAGTGGTTGTTGCATGGCGGAGAACCAAAACACATTCTACTTTGCCCATGAACAACCCTTTATATGTTTTTTAGTGTAGCCTCACGTCCCCTTCTTTCATACCTTACACTCGATTTGAAGGGTTCACGTGGCCTACATGTTTGTCTTCATTTAGGTCTCACTTGAAAATTGGCTTATCCCCAATAGGGGTTATCTGCTGTATTAATAATATTTGTGTTACAGCAGTTCAAGAATGTTACATTAAGCCTGTTTTCAGTCTGATCTTAGCTGTAGAGCCACCTTGGGAAGTCTTGACCTGTCTATGGGATAGTAAAAGTGTAATGTACCCACAATAGACAGCTCAGATCTGTTACTATGTATATGTATGTTTAGTCCAAGGTGTAAACTTTACCTTTACACTTCCCCCCTTTTTTCTGCCTATAGTGACCAAGGAAATACAAGAGTCTAACAACCTTCATGTTGTTTGCTATTCAAAAATTGATTCTCTTTGACCTCTTTTACTGTCCCCCCCCCCCTTTTTGTAAGCGGCACATCAGCGCTTCCTAGGGAAAGGTTTCCCTAAATCCTTAGGGTTAGGTCAGGGTTAGACAGTGATGTTCCTCCTTTTCCACTGTCTTTCTAACTGACCTTGTATCTCCTTGGCCACTTTTTTGTAGCGCTATTCTTTTGTAGTGCTGTTCCTCTATACCTAATGGGTTTTCCCTACTGCCTAATTTTAAATGACATACAGTTGTGTGTTGAACAGATTTACTACGTGCTTTACAGCAGTTGCTGTGCTGAGCCGCTGTCCCTTTAATTGGAGCCTGCAGGACAGCGTAAGCAGAAAGAGGAGGTCCAGTAATATAGAAAACACTTCCTAGCGCGGAGCGTGTGCGGAAGTGTACGAAATTGGTCTGTGGTGCTTGTGGTGACTTCTTGTGATGCTGACTCTTGGGACTGTATCCCTGACTTCAACTGATTTACTACGTGCTTTACAGCTGTTGCTGTGCTGAGCCGCTGTCCCTTTAATTGGAGCCTGTGGGACTGTGTGAGCAGGAAGAGGGGGTCCACTAATATAAAAACCACTTCCTTGCGCGGAGCGCACGTGGGAATGTGAACAAGTGGTCTGTGGTGGTTCGTGGCAGAGCCGCGAGGAATTGCATGTGTTGATTACTCCTGCTACCGGAACACGAATTATGACAACAGCAGGCCCGCCCACCCGCCAACAATTGAAGCTGTAGGATGCGGCCACGGCAGTGGAGAAACAGGTAAATCCCCCCGCCCCCACCTCTGAGCCCGTCTACTGATAATGAGATGGAGGTGGCGGTAAACATCTCTTTCTCAGCTTTGAATTCTGTCCTTGCTCTGGCGTAAGGTGACCAGGGAGAAAGGATAGGTGGAGGAGGGTGGGAGGGTGAACCCATCCATGTAAATGAGAAATGTAGTATTCACATGAACAACTCCACCAATTTCCAAGACTGTGCTGAGAGGGGGCCCCAATATATGGAGCCTGACCTGGGGAGAGAAAAAGCTACCATACTGGGACATAGTATGGATAAAATTAGATGCGGCTCCCCCATCGGAAGCAAACTCACTTCGAAGGGCAAAAAGAGGAAGTGAAAGAAATGACGTTGAGGAACAGACGGGGGCGTCAAAATATATGTCCCCTCAATCGCTGGTTGAAAATACTACGATCAGAGGCAAACGCTGATAAAACAAGCTCAGTAATAATTGAAGCGCTAGGTACAGCCTCCCACTCTGCAAACCCCCAACTATCTATGATTGGGAGACTTAACTTGAATATTGCATCAATGAAAAAAAATTAAAACAAACCATTTTTCAAAAAAGGGTCTAGAAAGTGTTCAACAAAAGAGGCCCACGAAGAGAAGGAGACTTGAATCACTGCTGTGATTTTACAACACATTTTACAACACGCAAACGCGGAAGGAGAGACTTGGTATCTCCATCAGGGCAGGAGAAATCATTATAACACGGATTTTTCCCAAAGCCCTGAAAGATATACATGGAGGTGGGAGGAGAACCAAGAACGATCCCAAAGTAGAGTAAGGACTTTTTTGGACTCATCAAACTTGGAATTCTCGAGAAACCTGTTAGTAGACTTAACTTCACAGGCATCCGTGGTGAATTTAGGAGCCCGTTTAACATCTGAGGTGATACATTCCTTTCAGGATAATTTAATGACTGCCTTAATGACTAGGGAAGCCTGTCTATCATCTGAGGCCTCAACCGCCTTACAGAACAATATAATGGCCTCCTTAACGATCTCAATGGCCCCTTTTTGCGAACTACACAAATCATTAAACAACGCAATTAAAGATCAATCAACTCTGCTGGCGATGGTATATTCCAAAATGATATTCTTGTAAACATTTAAGACCGCAACACAATTAAGAGTGGAAAAGGAAGCAGAGAACTCGGCAAAGTTCCCACTACAAAATCAAAACAGGGAAATCGACCTCAGGACACCGATCGGGAGTCATTCACCCAAAACACAGATCAAAGGTGGATAAAGATAACTTCGAGCAAGAACAACAAGGCACAAAGGTAGAAGTACAACGGTTTAAACCATCTGAAGTGACAGAGAGCACGCCCATAAATGGACCCCCAAGGGAGGATAAACAAGACCCGATCCGGGGGAAAGTGAAGAAGCTCCCAACGCCGCCAACGAAGAGGTGGTTTTGATATTGGAGTCACCTGCAAAGACGATGGGAAAACAAATGACAGCGCAATAAACCAAATCCAAAACCTTTATAATAGTTGACAAAAACAAATGACCCAAAAGGAGGGAAACCGGAACATTGTATCTTACGCCCTCCAACTGAAAGAATCCCAAAATATCCAAAGAGGGACAAAAAATAAATGAAATGGTTTGCGAGCCTTCATAACTCCTCAGGCAATGAGGCAGGAACCTCTACTGCAGATTGATCTGAGAAGTACCCATCCAGTTAAAATTCTAAGTTTAGATGACAGCGTCCAACTAAAAGAAAAAATGGCATTAGATGAGCCAGAAACTGAAGGAGGTCCAGACAAAGATCTGGATCTAACTGATTTAATAGACTGCATCTCAGAAGAGGGTGGCTCAGTGATAGGCTCGCCGAGCCAAAACAATTACTTATCGAAAGGAAGAAAAGTGGAGTTTCAAAAGACTACATTTTATCAGTCTGATGATGCCTAGGGTCCTTTCAAAACTCTGGAACACAAACTGGAAAAAGAAAACCAACTAGCAAATCAATTTCCCAAAAAAAGGGAAAGTGGGTCCGACGAGATGGATTACCATTCTAACAAAGGGAATCAAAAGGAGGCACAAAGACTGTCCGAGAATAGTCACCATCTGCTTGGAAAGACTTCTTCAGTCAAATGACAACTTGATCCTTAACAGAAGGAACGTTTTAAAATTGATTCACCATCTGACCAAACTGAGGAACTTCTGAGAAAAATCTGACCAGAGAATTGAAAAGCCAGAGAGAGCTCATGGAATCAGATACAAAGGGAGAATTAATCTGATTTTAAAAAATGGGAAAATGTTTGAATGTATACCCCTTGAGAGTGGTGGTGAATACAGCAAACCACAAACGACAAGAATCATAGAATGAGATTACTGCAAGGGGGAAATTACAAAAAATACAAGAATGGTCATGGCTGGCAGCCGCCCTTGCCCTTGATGTGAACTTGTTTCTTCGGTTTCAAACATGTTTTGGCCACTGCATTTTAAGTACTTTGCAGTTGTTGCATTAAAAGGTTTGGCAGGCCTAGGTGTATACTAATGTTAAAGTCCAGTCGTAAGGAAACAAATGAGTTCATGACCGATACCCGGTGCGTAAAACCAAAATGGGAGTAGATGTTTAATGTAATCATGTGAAAAAAAAAACATATTTGTTTGCTTATATCCTTGAGGAATATGGGTATTTCATCTCTACCTCTTGCTAGATTTTGCATGAGTTGAGTCTTAGGAGTCCAAGCCTTAGAACTGTGATTATAGCACCAACATCATTATCCATTATTGAACCATCACTGGGTACACTTTTGATAATATACAAAATGTAAACGAATGAGCAAACATGTTTATCAACGCCATAGTGGAGGCTGGTATGTAGTGCTAGAGTTTATGCCTACCATCACTTGGGCTGTGGTTTTTTTTTTATCTCATTGCAGATGGAAAAAGACATTTATTGATGGACTAAGTAGTAAGCACCAATTTTGAGTAAGCTTCATGCCATGCTTGCTAGGATACAAGACAAGAACAATTTTGAGGCTTGGCTTTAGTCTGGTGGTTTAGAGGGATTATAGATAAAGTACTGCATGTTGCTCATTATAATGAAGGGCGAAGCGTTTTTCAATGTTTGGGATATGGCCAGGATTAGAGTCAGCCAGGAGGGGCACCAGTTTCAGTTGCAATGCTGGGGTTGCTAGAAGGAGGTGAAAAAGAGGAAAAAGTGCAGGGCCTCCGCAACTGCAGAGGGATGATCTGGCCATGCCTTGTGATGTTTCATTACGTATCTCGAGAATAGTATCTTTTTAGTCAAAGTGCATTTGTAATTTAGTTACCATAGTCTTTTATATGAATTGAGAAATGCCTGTGATGGGTCTGTGGTTTCTGGTGATATTTCAGTCAGGATTGATTTTCATAAAGAGCGATTGTAACCGGGTTGATGCATATTCCTTCCTTGAATGTTTGTTCATGCGGTATGCGTTGAGCAGGGTCAGCCGCTCTGCACATCCTTTTTAGGTTTGGTGGGGATGATGTCGCTTGGTGAGGTACTTTTTTAAAGATGTGTTAGTCTGGCTTGAGAGGTGGTAGTTGAAGTCAGAGAAATATTAGCAAAAATAGTTGCTCTATCAGGGCTGGGTCTGCTTGCGTAGGTACAAAGTGGGGTTTGAGGTTCTCTTTTATAACATAGTGTATTTTGTGGTTTAGTAAAATAGCTTGTCAGAATTCTTGAGCTGTGTTAGCTGTGGGCTCAATGCTGTTGGGGCTTATCAGCACAAAGACTTGAATTTTGAGTTTATTTAGCCTAGGTTATTTGAGAGGTTCAAATTACTTTATTTTGAAGATTACTTTGTTGTATTATTAGTTGTGGGCCTTGCAGTGCTTGATGTTGACATTTTATGGGTTTGACGATGTCCTGTAGTACTCTTACGTCCCATCCTCTTTTCTCCAAATTCAGGGAATATTCTCCCCGGGATGGGGATGTGTCACAGCATGATGCCCAGCAGCATTCAATTACAGCAAAAGCGATCCAGGTTTTCCCATTTGGAAGAGGCTTGTCACTATATTTTTCAGAGGGAGTGTGTGGAGTTCCTGGAGTGGAAGGGGGTAAATGCTTGGGCTCATCTTTTTTCAGTGGGACGTAGCGCCGGGAAACATCATCTGCATGTCCCCAAGGGAACTGTGTCAGAAACCTGAGGGTGCTCTATCCCAAGTAGATCCCGGGAACCCCTTATTCAGATGGTCCCAAAAGGACTGGCCCTCGCTTATCCCAACCCTAAAGGCAAACAAGCAGGGAAAGATCACCTGGGTTGGGAAACCCAGGGTTATCCTCAGGAGAATGCCCAAAGGGAAACGTGGTATGTTACAGAGGAAGGAGAAGAGGAGGGTGAAATCTGAGGCCTTTATGGGCTGTGCCACATCTGCCCCCCTTCCTCCCATTAAATCTCTGCTACACAAACCCAATAACCACTCTGTACAGAACTGATTCCCTAGGATCTCAAACCCCTGTCATCATGTTTGCTCTCTGAATATTCCAAATACTTTTTCTTCCTGTCCTTCTGATTATTATTTCCCGCACTCACAACCTACTCAGTAAAATACTACAATTCCCACAGTCTCTCTTATTTATTTCACAGTCCCAGCTACTTCCGTTTGCCCCACAAACCCTACCAATCCCATCCCTCTGATTGTCATTTTCCGAACACCTAATCCACTATGACAGAACACTACCGTTCCCACAATCCCCTCTGTTCTGTTATCCATCCCAGTCATTCTCACCCATTTCACAAACTGTCCCCATCCTACCATGTAGGATATTTAAAACCACTGCTCCCTCCCTTCCCACACAAACACTTTTGCACGACACACTAGCGAACGGACCAACACCCGAGCCGTTTACCTGACATGTCCCAATACAAGGTTCAAGAAAAGTCAGGCAATTGATCAGAATCACATACACTTGACGTTCCTTTACCTTCCCCTTCCCCACAGGGATAAAAGGTGGAGCAAGAGAGCACAGTACGAGCACGGCAGACAGCACAACGGCACAGCTAACCAGGCACGGCAGTTCAAGAGAAGGAGAAAGGTGGCGGGAATCGAGAGGTTGGCGAGGAGAGAAGCGACCATGCCCCTTTAGTCCCAGACCCGCAGAACCTTCATGGAAGAGGACACAAGACTGCGAACAATAGCACAAGTGTATTACAGCAGATGTCAACTATACACAGGGCAAGCCTACGCCGATAAGCAGGAGCGAGGGAAGCAAAATCCCAGTACAATCGAAAGACTTTGATCTACAAACAGTAAAGAAAACAAGTGAAGTGAATCCCGCCATAATTGAAAGTAAAGAGCGGTCAGCGCCCAAAAGAGGGGGGACCAGGCGTGAACCACTATCGCCCTAATCGAGAGCCACAGTGAACCCGGTGGAGGGAGGCCACAGTCGAGTGGGGTCGGAGCCTGGCGGAGGGGGATCCAAAGGTGAAAAGTTGCTACCTCAAAGATTGGTGAAGGTAAAAGCAAAAGAGAATAATGAGACGGCAAGAGTGAACCCGAAGGAGGGATGCCAGTAAAGAGGGGAGAAGTCCAAAGTCCCAAGAAACAGTGTGTTGACAAGAGGGAACCCGGCAGAGGGATGTCCACGTTGAAAAGGACATTAAGATTTGTTGAATTAACTTTTTTGTTTGAACTTTATTTTGGAACATGACAGGCCCTCGAAAGCGAGAGAACATAGCTATTCAGGGTCTTGATCATTAAGGAACCTCCTAGGGATTTGCGACCAGAAGAGGGGGATCCCGGGGTGAAAGTCGTCACCAAAAGCATTTGTAGAACAGAACTGTGTGTTTGTTTGGAACTATCAGGCCCTCAAGGCTGTTTATTGGAAAGAGACTTTTAAGCCATCAGAGAACCTGATAGCTGGAGCGGAACTGTCAGTTTATGCTGGGGAAAGTTCTAATTTGTGCTGTGCTCAAGAGACCCACCTTGTCCCGTGCTGAAAACGTGGGGAAGGGAGAACACTGGCAATTACATCTTGACTTATTATTTGAGAACACCTCTTTCTTTATTGAAAGTTCTATCCCACACTTCTTTTTTGTATTTAGAGCAAGAACTTGGCAATAGGTTTTTCTTAGTATAGGCCCCTTTTTTATGTCGACACAACGCCACTAGGATCGACTTATTATCAGTTGATGGTTGACGCTTGCTCCTATCTTAGATTTAGGTTTAGGTTGTGTTTTTCCATCCTGCATTAATAGTTCAATGAACACCCTTGAACTGTGATTACTTGTCTGTCTTTACTGTTGCCTCACAACTGTCAAAGCTGTTGTAAATGCATGTCACTGCGCACTACCAGTCAAAGGCCCTTGGTGTCCTTTGGGCCTAAGATCGTTGACTCTTCAGTAACACCTACCAGCGGACTGAGCCCCGCGGTATCGCACAAGCTGTTTAAAATTAGCCACACAGCTATGGTGTTGCCAGATGCTACCTAGGAGGGGCTCCTATCCGGACATTGGGCCTCATTACAAGTTTGCCAGTCCAGAAACAACGGTACCGGTAAGCTTGCCGGTACTGTTGTTTCTGGACTGGCAAACTACGATTTCTGCGAGCGGGGTGCCTTTCAGCCCGCCAGGTCTGACCAGCCCGTAGACTTTGACAGATCCACCGGCACTGTTGCACACAGTGCCGGTGCGTCCTTCCTCCCCATTCCCATGGAGTCCGATGGGACTTGAATGGGAATGGGGAGTTTCTTTTTCTTTGTCTGGGATCTAATGGCCCGGTGAGTCCTCATTGCCAGGCGCTGGAAAAAAACACAACTCCAGCAGCAGCTGTGCTGTTTTTTATGGCAAGGCTACCGCCGGGGTCATAATGACCCCCATTGTCTGCATGGCATAGTAGGGCCTATATATAAATCTAGTAAGTCTGTCAGCTGTATTCCTTGCTCACGGACAAAGGCACAGAAGTGTTGCCACCTTGGGTGCAATCAGAACCTACTATGGCAAGCGCATGCAGTGCACCTCCCAGCATCATTACTACAGAGGTGACTGTGTATGGAATGACTTTGTTCACAGGTGGAACTTTTAAGAAACCATTAGTGACCTAGAGACAGTATCGCAGCATACCTGTGCAGGTTACTAAAAGCACCACAAAGGAGCATGATCAGCATGATTAGCCATCATACCCTAGTGCCCGTAACAAAACCTCAGAGCTCTCGTTGGAGCTTACCCACAAAATGTGGTGCACCAATCCTCTGCCAGCACTGCTTCACAGAGTAGCACCAGTGCAGTGAAGGAAGCACCCGTCTGATGCTGGCCCTTCGATTTGGGAGGCCACCAATAGAAATATTGATACTCTGTGTGCTTCATCTTTTCAGCCAGTTCCACAGACAAAAGGTAGTATGGTCGACAATGCACTTGGGGACTTGACTCCCAGATCTGCACCAATCGCTGCTCAATCACTTATCACACCAAACACAAAGCAACACGATTTGCAACAGCTGCAGGGCTAATTCTGCCCAATGCCTTTAGACATTTAAACAGTTTGTTACTAGTTGGGTTGATGTTCTCCTTTAAGGACATTATACTTCAGGCAGTGCCAAAAATGCTTTAGGACTATGCTCCTCCACCTGTTCCATTACTAACACAGTGTCAGGTCCCCAGACTGGTGGCTCCTGCCGAGGTCTCGGTATTGCAGCCCCAGTCTTCTCCTTGTAACATAGTGACCGCGTGGTGATCCTCACATGCACCTGGGAAGGACAACCCCAAAGTCTTGAAGCAGCTGTAATACTCGGAAGTCATGTCGCCAGGCCAAGTCAACCTGACCATTTCAGAAAGCCCAACATTCAAAACCCATGGCTCCCAGAATTCCCCTTTTAGGCAGAAGGAAAACTTAGAAAGAATCATGGAGAATTAACTCTGGATTCAGGAGGAGTAGGGTGACTATTGGAAAACCGTAAACTGCTCACCAGAGTTGGGAAGCAGCCTGACCAATATATCACTAGGCTCAGTCTGCAATGCCATTCCAAAAATCCAGACAGCGAAGGTTGACACTTGTAGAATCCCACACTGTCGCAGAAGGAAAACCTGGAGTGGATTAGAAAAGTGCAGCTATGGATTCCAAAGATGGAAAACTATTGGGAAGACCTTACCACCCCCGAGTCCCCACCAGCTCCCCAAAAAGGGCAGATTCACAAAGGAGTCTCTGCTTCAGTTTCTCTCACTACTACAGCCATCAGCGAAAGAGTCTCCTGCACCCACCATCTCCATTAATATCTACAATATAAACACAGATTCAATTTCAAACACCCCACACCCCAAAAGGACTTCACGGCGCCATTACACTGATTTGCTTGCCACAGAGGAGAGCCAAAACGAACTCCAGATGGGAGAATCCCTCCAGCAACAGGCAGGTAGGCAGGCAGAGCAGCAACTGAAGCCCATCACCAAGGGTGCACATTCCATACAGAGAATCTAGATGACAGCTAGCCTATTTGAAGACTTCCTCCCTTGAGTCAGAATTACAAGGCATGCCAGTGACAGAGCATGCCCAGACAAGTCATGTGACACCTCCAGCCAATCTGGGTGGAGTCATTCAACCCACACCATATGTAAGCTCCAGCACTCTGAGCAGCATTGATAGGAAGTTCAGGAGTGCAGAGCTGGTGAGTTACAGTGTGGGAGGTTGGAGTTTGAGAGCAACAGATGACGGTTCCAGGGAGAGAGAGAGTAGTAGGAGAGAAGTGGAAGGCGGGAGAACCGAGTAGGATGAGGTGGGAAGCAACATTAGGTAGAGTGAGGTTTGTGGTTGGTATGGTCTTTTACAAGTCTACAGTCCTGCATTTCAGACCGTTTTCAACCTCCAGGGCTTTCACTAGGTGTTTGGGTGAGGCGGCCACTCATCGCAGAAAATAATGGATTCACGTCCATACCTAACTCGATGACTGGCTCATTGAACAGGCGTGGGTCCGCCTGTACTGCCCTTCTCATCTGCTACAGTACACATGTTGGGGTTTTCACTAAACTTCAAAAGGTCAAAAGACATACCATCTCAAGCACTCCAGGTCATCTGAGCAGTCCTGTGCATATGCTCAGACATGGCCTCTCCTCCAGAAGACATTGTTGGGAACATCTTCCATATGGTACAGTGTTTATCCGATCCGAGAGTCCGGTTTCATCCTCTGCCTTCCTCTGTTTCCTGGCCACCTGCCTCTTCCTAGTGCCTAAGACCCTTTTACGAATGAAGTCGCTCCAGTGACTTCATCGCTGTCATTGTTTGTTTCAGGGCAACTTGACAGACCTGTCTCAAGCAATGGCCTCCTGTGGTGGGTCCTCCAAAGTAGCTTGCCAGAGGGAGAGCCTTTTTACTGACACCTATCTTAAGGGCAGAGGGGCTCACCTGAAAAACCTTACTATGAGCTACCTGTGGTCTGCAGATGAAAGACCACAGGTCAACCTACCGGAACTATAGGCCATCAATCTGGAGCTAGTGGCTTTCCTTCCTTCTACGTGGGGCGCGTGTGTTCAGATTCCGACAGACAAACCAGTGGCCGTACATTATTACCACAAGTGGGGGTGATGTGGGGTTGCTGCTTCTGTGCAGGGAAGCATTGTAACTGTGTTTTGGGATTCTTGAGAAAGATACCTGTCTACCTGTTGGAAGGCCATCAGACCAGGTCGGTAAACATTGTTGTGTTATTGGTCGCCCATAAGTGGAAACTTCATCAGAAATTTCTGGACAAGATCTTCGCCTGTTGTTGGACCACACAAGTGGACCTTTTTGCCTCTAGTATCAACATGAAGTGCAAATTGTTCTACTCCAATGCAGTTTACCCCAGTGGGAGCTCTGTGGGAAACAGTAATTGTAGAGTGGAACTTCAATCTGCTCTGTGTGTCCCCTCCGATTTCTGTCATCTCTCCAGCCTTCAGAAGACTGAGGTGGCTTGGGTACACCATCATCCTGACCATCCCAAACTTAGGCCTTCTGTACATCTTCACCTGTCCTTGCTGGAGTCCCCAGGCAAGGGTGGATCTGCTTTCCCATTTGGAGGGCAGGGTGCTTTGTCCAAGTCGGAGAAGACTCAACCTTCATGCTTGGCAGCTGAGAGACTCGGGTACCAGGAATGCTACCTGTATGTGTACTTCCTTTCAGCAGGATGCTGGCTACCAAATCGATCTATCCCTGCGAGGTAACATTCTCTGACTCGTACTGTTAGGAGTCCCAACTCTTTGGCCTGTCTGACCTCTTAGGTTCTGAATGTTGTGCTTTTTCTGGCCAAAAGGGCCCTTCAAGTTGTCATTCTGTGACTGGGGTTCCTGGAAAAGGAAAAGATGTCTCTTTAAGATGAGGCATGCACTTACCTGAGACGAGCTGAGTAACCAGACGAAGGAGAGTGTATCATACACAGGGGAAGCCCCCTGACGGGATAACACTTTGGAGAGACGGACCTCAGACGAGCTGCGGAGCCTGTGACTTTCGAGGAGGCACAGAACTCCAGTCTGATAGGCCAGAGGACCGGCGCATTCAACAATGGAGAAACCATTGTGCAATAGGAGAGTGAATCCTTTATCAGGTGGTGGCAGGACCTCATCTATATCATGGTGAGCAGGATGCCCAATGAACCACGCCAAGACCATCAGAGCAGGAAGAGCAAACAGCTTCCTGGCGCCAGCACCCATATACTGCAGCAGCCAGAGGGGAAGCCGAGAACGGGAGACTGGCATGAACAAGAACGCAGATACAAAAGAGGAATACCCAAGCAAATGCCCTGCAACATTGACCTGCATATAGAGAGGTAGCGGGGAGAACAGGAGAAGCAGGATTCCGCCGGGGCTACATTATACAGAGAATGAAACTTGTCCCAGTAATAACAACAAGATATTAAATAAACTGTTTAACTGGAAGTGTGCCAAGCAGATAAAGAGAATAATGAATAACCCTGTCTGGGTGGTAGATAAAGACTGGGAAATAATACTATGGAAGGAAGGGAAATTACCTTGGGAGTACAAATGTGTGAAGAGTAGAGAAAGTATGGCATACAATCCTTGTAATAACAGATATGAGATAAGACTATCAAGTGAACAAGAGTGTGAGCAAGTATCACAAGGAAGGTTGTCACAGACACAGCACTAAAGAGAGTACAAAGACCCAAGAGTATTGTGGAAGAGCTACAAGAGCTAATCAAGGAGATATCCAGAGACTATTCAAGATCATCGTGTTTGTCAGTAAAGAGAGACATTGATATAAAGAGACTTACCAGAAGATAACAGAAGACCAGGGAAAACAAGCTTGTCCTCACTTGAGTGTGTTATATTAGTGGTAGGGTCAGGTAGAATAAGATTTGGACCAACGACATTTTTACTTTGGGATTTCCTGACGACAGTCAACTTTAGATAGGCAGGGAAACCTCTCCAGCAGTAGGGGAAGAAGTGCCTTCTTTTTATAAGTTCATTAAAAGCAAATAAGAATGTCCTTAACGTATGTGGGGGAGTAGGCTTGGGCGGTGGGAGGGACGAGGAAATGCAGTGGGCTGGAATTTCCAAAGCTGAGTGTGGGGAAAACTGTGCCTAGCTGGCGTCATAGTGAACTGCCGGCTCCATATAGTCCACCTGTAAAATCTCATCCGGATTGATGGGTACCAAGGATGTAGATGCGCAGCCACAGTGAGTGATTGGGTGGCTAAAAAAAGAATTCTGACACCTGGGGGATATTTCTAAAATGACAAATCTGTAGGTGAAAGGACTAATCCCTCAGAAAGAGCATTACCAAATATAGCAACAGTGTTTTTCTGTCATGCTCTGCTGGCTGAACCCTTCCCTGCATTAGACAATGACAGTGTTAACACAATGACATGTGTTTGCTACATCCTGAGTTCCTAGGCGATGGGTCAAGCAATAATCACATAATCCCCAGATTATATTTGGCTCTAAGGGATATCTGTTACCTTCATAACTGGCAAACATGAGCCATCACAGATTGAGACACTTCTCCAGCGAGCATTACCATTGAAACACATATAGTAATGCCGGTGCATTGCTATACACTGATGCTTCTTAGAGACCCCAGTGCCTATATTATTTAATTGAACTGAGGTTAAGTCGCATTGGTAAGGAAGAATACAGGGCGCTTTTCTCTAATTTGTACTTTATTGTGTCTCCTCTACTCCTTCCCAGTAGCCATCCACTGCAAGCCAGGTATAGATGTGCCATACATTACTCTTAAGGAAGTTGACGATGTAATTGGCGAATTGGCGCTGCAAAGAGTGGCAAGGCAGCAGGGCTGGATCTAATACCAACAGATCGATTTAAAGATGAGCGTCTATTTGGGCCCCTACGCTTTGTCAGATATTTAATGCTATATTATCCACAGGGAGGATTCCCAATGCCTGGCATAAAGCTGTCATTGTCCCAGTGTATACAAAGGGTGGAAGGGACATTCTGGCTAATTATAGACCTACCTCCCTTTTAGACGGGGCCGGGATGTTGTTCAGGAAGTCATATTGAACCATCTACAACTCTGGACTGATGGCAATGATGTGATTAGCATACATCAGGCTGGATTCCAGTAGGGTCGGGGAACAGTGGGCCAATGCTTTATGCTTTACCACATAGCTCAGACCACACGGTCTTATGTAAAATGCACCTGTACGTGTTATTTCGGGAATGGCGGACTGCATTTGATTCTGTGTCACTCATGGAGTTGTGGAGGGTACTGATGAAGCTAAAGATACCAGAGTACTTATGACTATATGATCACTTTACTCTGACAAAGAAGTATGTGTTCGATATGGGCTGCGACGTGAACAGACAACTTTTTCTTGGAGTAGGCTTGGGTGATATGCAGGGGTGTATCCTGGCCCCAATAGACGCGCTATTAAGTGGGTGCCAAGACTGCCCTAAGCTGGCAACAACCAAGTTTTGCGGCCCTGTTTTATGCTGATGATGCAGTCCTGATTGCTACCACGCCCCATGGTCTTAAGCAATCCCTTTCTGTTTTATTGAGGAAGTGTAGATACCTTTGTCTTACTGTGAACACGTCTAAAACCAAGTCAATGGTTTATAGACCAAATTTAAGGAAGTATATTTCAATTAATCTGATGGTAGAGGATGACCCAATTCAACAGGTTAATAGCTTTGACTACCTCGGAGTAAGATTTCAGCCAAGTCCAGGATGGGTGGCCCAGACTAGTAGAGCGGCCCTCACGCTGGAAAAATGTAGCAGCAGCACTAGCTTATCCTTTTTTACCCATCGTGGAAGCGGTGCTTTATCACCAGCACTGGAATTGTACCAGAAGCCAGCATTGTCAGCAGCATTTTATGGATCAGAACTATAGGGGGGTTGCAAATGTTGAGAGGATGCTTGTTAGGGAAATCTATTTTATGAAGAAATGATCATTACCCGTTAGTGCACCAACTGCCCATGTCCATTTAGAATATGACACCACCCCTCTGTGCCCAGAAATAGCGTTCACACCAGTATCCTTCTGGGTAAGAGTATGGATTCAACCTTGCCCAAGGCAGTGTAGTGATGCACTGCTACACATTATGTCTCTTGATGGATGCAAACGCTTGAAATGTATATCCCATATGAAAAACCTATTGATCAACCTGAAAACTAGCGAGTTTTGGGAAAGTCCACAGAGCCTCCGTGCTTCCAGTCTGACTTGGCTTAAACATAGTCTTAAGCAAAGGGCATGGGACCATCTTTTGCTCGATGCCTCGGGACTAAAGCTGGGCTTCGAGTATTTGGAACATGAGCAGGAGTCTGGCCCTAAGGCTTTCTTAAATGTAATTATGCCAGTTTACGAAAGATCGCTGTATGTAAGGTTTAGACTAGGAATGTTTCCCATCGCTGCTTTTACACACACATGGAAGGCCTCTGATAAATGCCCAATGTGTGGTGCTGGCAAGCACACACTTTCACATTTTCTTCTTCTCTGCAAGTCGACTCTGCGGCTAAAACAGATGTATTTGAGGCCTATCTTGCTGGAGGCTAGTATCTACTCACTTGGCCCCCAACTATTTCTAAATCAATGTTTTATTCCTTCAGTAATGTGTGCTGTTGCCTGTTATTTGCATAGAGCATGGCTGCAGAGGAGGAAGATACTGACAACGTGATGATGCCATATGTCAACTCTTTACTAGTATTGTGAATCCTCAAGTGTTCTAGGCAGCGAGCATAGCTCTCCTAGTATTTGTTTTTATTCGATTTTTAAGCTCTGCTAACACTGCTTTTGATGTATTAATGTGGGATATGGAAGAACTGTCATTTTCTTGCTTTTTATTTTTTAATGTAATATTATGTATTTTATGATGTTTGAACCTCATTACTTTTTGTTGAGTAAAGATTTTTCAATTGACGCACTTCTCCAGCCAGCATTACCAGTGAAATACATATAGTAAAAGCCAGTCCATTTCTATACACTGATGCGTTTTAGAGACCCTGGTGCCTATATTACTTAATTGAACTGAGGTTAAGTCAACATTTGTCCCTATCCAACCCAACCCCACATTACAGACCCAGCGCCGCCATCATCCAGAATTACTGGTGTGGGTAATACCGGCAAAGAAAATACCAGATGGCCAGGAAACCGGGGCTGGTAATATCGCCACAATGGTATCGCCATTATATCACGAGATTGGATTTGCTGGTAATACTGGCAAAACCAAGGCAGGGATAACACCTCAGAGCAGCCGGTAAATGGACACAGGTGAAGCAAAATAGGTCACAGGTGCACACAATCCCCCCAGGTGAACCCTATGCACACAGGAAGGGTACAATAGGGCCACACCTTCCCCCAAAACACATCCCGACTCAACCATGCTGCCAGTCATTGCTGCAAACATGGAGCTGGAGGTGCTGCATGCCAATCTACAGCTGAAGGGGTTGGAGTACCAGCAGATGGAGAAGGAGGTCATGGAGATAAGGAGGTGGAAGGATGATGGGAAGGTGGGGGTGCAGATGGCAATACAGAGGCGTGCAGTGATCTCTCGCACAAAGGCCACACCCTGTGCCCTCACTGACAGGCTGATATGAACCCTGTACCACCTAAACAGGGAGATCATACTGGACCTCCTGACCCACATCCAGGAGGACACTGGGAGCAGGATCGGCATCAGGTCAACTATACCACTGCTGGTAAAGCTGGTGTTGGTCCTGCACTTCCTGGCCAGTAGCACGTTCCAGAACTCTGTAAGCCAGCTGCACAGCATTTCGCAGCCTGCCTTCTCCAGAGTGCTGGTGCAGGTGCTAGAGTCCTTTCTGCGCCATGTGGGCCAGCACAGCTCCCTCCCCACCACCCAGGCACAGTTCAACACCACCAAGGCCCACTTCTATGCAATTGCAGACATGCCCGATGTGGTGGAAGCATTGGACTGCACACATGTTGAGCTGGTGCCCCCCCCCCCCCACAACCCAGAGGAAGTCTACTGGAAGTAGTTCCATTCCCTGAATGTCCAGGTCACCTGTGACACAGACTTTACCATCACGCACTGCTGTACCTGATTCCCAGGATCAACCCACGACACAATGATCCTGAGGAACAGAATGCAGCCGGGCCTACATTGAGCGTCACAGAGGACAAAGGGCATGGATGTTGGGTGAATACATGTACAATACCATCTACCTTGCAGCGTGAGAGACAGGCAAAGGAGGTTGGCAACAATGTGTCAAATGAATGTCTGGAAAGCACCCTGCACATGCAGGACTCACCAGTGCACCCCTCAATTGACAGGCCACAACACACAGAAGTAGCACATGACTGGAGATGTAGCAGTCACTGACCAGGCCATTTCAATTCCAACAAGATTTCCACATACAATGCACTTCAGGTACCGAAATGCAACACCCCTGTGATATGACAGTGAATTGGCAGACATGGCCACCTAAGGCCATCAAATGTACGTCCTGGGACACCCCAAGAGCCTGCAGATGACATGCAGCAACAAAGAAGACCAAGGCAGAGGAACAATCACAGGGAACAATACAGTCCAGTGATGCACAATTAGCCATGCCTAGCCAGTGACACGTGTATAACCGGAATAGGTGGCCAGGCCCACACACACTTTGCGTAAGCCCTGGGGCTCAGGCAAAGGCAAGGTACAGGACCCACAAATAACAATGTTGCCCATGACGTTGACATTAGTTGAGGCACCCAAAAACACCCCCATACATAGACTGAGAGACTGTCGAAAACTACTGAGGGGACACTACTGTCATCAGACCTGGCATGCACTCTGTCCACAAGTAATGACACACACCATCATGCATGCCACACAGACCATCTGCACGTGCAACCCAGACAATGCACAGGACCAAACCCCTCTGCCCCCCATGGCATGCCGGCCTCACAGTCATATACCAAATTGCAATGAGTGTTGACCGTGAGCTGTGTGCAGGTGTTACCTCATCAGACTGCAAACCCCCCTCCCCCTGAGCAGTACAATACTCATGCAAGGACTGGAACGTGAAACAGCGCTGCACAATGAGACATGGGTCATGCATTCACAGACTGACCATTGAGATGCCGCCGTCACAGGCAACACCACTGCCGAGCATCATTACTCACATCTGTGTCCTTAACCCTTGCAGGTGACTCTGGACACTCACTGCATCTGGGGCTGATGACCTCTCTGAGTAATCCCCAGACGCTGCAGGAAGTGGCATAGAACAGGGACCAGGATGACCATCAAGCCTGCTTTGGGTTCTTGAAGGCACGTTTCAGATGCCTACACTGGTCTGGGGGTGCGCTCATGTACAGGCCAGAGAAGGTGGGGCAGGTAGTCCTTGACTGTGCAATATTGCACTACACCTGCTTCAGGCGCAACATACCCCTCCTCCCAGATCTGGACATTCCACCACCGGAGGAGGAGGAGGATGATGCAGCGTCAGCCGGGCCCATGCACGTGTGCATGGAGGGCAGGGATGGGCGCATGGCCTGCCAAGAACTGCTTGAGGACTTTTTTTGTTCCCCTCCACTCTGTACACCCCTTGCACCTTTGTAGTCCTCATGCACCATCACAGTAAACACTTGTTTGGAAACAAGGAATGTCCTGTAAGTGCTTTGGGTGAAAACAATGTATTTATTAACAACATGAATGCACACAAGCCCTACACCCACCTCTCCATAGACTCCCTGTCCCCCTACCCTAACACCCCACCTCCCTAAATAACCCCCTCCTTAAATATGCCCCTCTTGGCCTCCCCAAACACACCCATGAAGCACCCAGTCAGTGCACAGTGTCCCGTGCGGCTCCTCTTTGACATGGGGCTCTTCACAAACTTCATTGGGGAGTGCTGTGAGCAGTGCCGTGGGCTGCCATGTTGGGAGCTCTCTGTGGTGGTGACCGATGTCCGTGGGTCAGACCCATAGCCCACATGTGTTCCAGGGACAACTGCATGGCATGGCTTATGGCCTCAGCTGTGGCAGAGGCAATCTCGTTGACCTCACACACTTTTTGGGCAAGGGTGAGGAGGGCAGCAGTGGCATGGCCTCGAGACCTGGCACTCCTGCGGCTGAAAGCCTGCATGTATTTCCGCCTCAGTCTCATCTCCAGCTGCTGGCGTGCAATTCCAGGGAGTTCTGTGAGGCGATCCTAAATTGCACGCATGTGTGCTTCAAGGAAACGGATGCTAGGCAGTGAGGGGAGCTGTGTGGTGTCGTGGGGCTGAAAATGGCGTTGAGTAGGACGTGTCATAGTAATCACCAGTGGTGTCCCTGCCACGATCGCCTAGTGGCTGCTGTGCCCGGGGTGATGATGGTGGTGTGGCTGCCACAGCTGGTGGTGGTGGGGCTACCGCAGCTGGAGGTGGTGGGGCTGATGACTGCGACGGACCAGTCGCTCTGCCCTGCTGCCCGGGCCTGCTGACGAGTGGCATGGCCCTTACAGGTCTGCCTGCATCTGCTGGACCTGAAGATGATGTTCCTGGCGCGACACTGTCGGAGGACTTTGTGCCTGTTGGGGGAAAGATGTGCATGTTGTTAGTCTTCTGAGAGTCATGTCTGTGGCCTTGCATTACACTCAAGCTACATTGTGTGTCTTCTTCTTGTCATGCGGCTTCTTTGGTCTGTTTGCTCTGATGTGTGCTTCTATATGTGGGTGGTGGGAGTGCACATTGACTGTTGGTCTGCCAAGATGGCTTATTTAGTGTACGGTGGGCCTGTGATTCCTATCCTGTTCTCCCTTGACACACAATGGGCGCTCATCATGTGTCTATTTTTCGGACTGTACATTTTGTCAACAGTGCTTGTGCATGGCTACATCTACCTGCATCCCCTGCTGGCATGTGTGTGTGTGATCTTGCCATTTGCCATTTGCTGTGACTGACACGTGTTGGATCTTTTCCCTTGCCCATTTGGTGTTTCTCTGCCTGGGGATTGTAAGGAAGGCATGGTATCAATCTATGTAGACAGACACAAGTAATCACAGTTCAAGGGTGTTTGAACCCTGAATCTAAGGATGGGAGCAAGCTACACCATCAAATAATAATGCAGTCCTAGTGGTGGGGTTTTTTTCAACATAAAAGGGCCTATACTAATAAACCTATTCCCAATCCTTACATCCAAATACAAATGGTGTGGGAAAATGATGTATGCCAAACAAAAGTATTTAAAAAGCAATATGTGAGGATAGTTGAGCAGTTTGTTTCCTTTCCCAAAATTTTCAGCACAGGGCAAGGTGGCACACTCGAGCTTCGCACACACTGTGGCTTCTCCGCCCCGAGGATGCAGTTCAAGTATCTGGGCCATCTGCACCAAAGTCTCTTTCCCAATGAAAGTCTCTTACTGCAGAGGACCTGACGTAACAAACAAGTACCAAAGTTCCTTTCTCTTTAAGGGTTTTACATTCACCACATTTCATAAATTCTCTGGTTTACTGTTCAGCACGGGTCTCCCTCAGCCGGGCTCGGACCACTTTAAACACACTTTCTTGCTTTCTTTTGGTTATCAAAATTCAAAGACTTTCGACTGTGCAATGGATTTTTCTTAACCCATCGCAGGACCATTTTGATTCACTCCATCCATAAATTTTACTTATTTTCTTTTGTTTCTGCCATTTCTTGGCTGGGTAGAACATACAGAGACTTTCGACTGAACACACGCTCAGTGCCGGACCACTCTGTTGCTGTGTTGGTACCTTCTCTGTTTCATATTAAAGTTCAAACATCCATCTGCAAATGAGCTTTACTTGCATGTTTCATCACACAGGTTAATTTCCCTGCTCTTGCGCCTTTCATACAACGTTTGCGCTTCTACCCTTGACTTCAACACAGACCGGTCTTGCATCGGTCTCCACAACTCACCGGCTCTATTAACTTCTCTGGCGCTGCTTTGCTCCTGGAGCCAAAAACGGTACCACAGCGTCTGATGCTCCTCCATGACTCGACCAGTCATACAGGAGGGTCCCGGGTATCTCTGACACACAATGTAGGTTTCTTCAGTCTCGTTACCGGCTTTACAAAATCATATCTGAGGGTTTCTGGAAAGTAAAATTTTCTAACCAGACAGATCATGGGTTTCGCCCTCCTTGTTTTCCCTTCTTGGTTTGCCGCCTTTCTCCCCTCGTTCAGCTGCCATATGGAAAATACTGTTCCTTTGTGTGCTTTGCCTTGCTCATACAACACCTTCCTCCTCCTTCGCAGCCCCTATCTTTATACACCTGGGTCATGTTAAAAAGCTGCATGTGTGAGTTGTTAATCGTAATTGCCGGACTCTGGCTGACCATAGTAGTGGGACATGTCAGGTACAATGCTCAGGTATGAGTCTGTTTTCTTCTAGAGCGGGCTCTCGATGTGAAAGTGTTTGTGTAGGGAAGGGGGACCAGGGGGTTACAGTTCCCAGTTATCCTACCTGGTAGGATGGAGTAAAGGTGTTATAGGGAGGGGGATACTCGTCTCACCATCAGGTGTCCCACTCCCCGAAGATCCCTCACCCAGGTGATCCTCCCACACTGGTTCACCCCCAGGAACTGGATCCAAAAGCGATGGCCATGTCCTGGCCACCTGGATGACAACAAAAAAACACACATATGCTCACTGAACGGTGTCACCAAACTGAAGCTGTCAACAGCACATCACAGCTCTCTTGCTCTTTTTTCCACTCAGTCCTATTAACTTACTCGCCTCCCTCCTTGCCTTACAGATCCGCTGGTAAAAGAACCTTTAACATAATATAACATTATTATTGTCTCAATACGCTGTAAGTGGGAACGCCCTTGGAGGACCGAAGTCCAGAGTGTTGGGGGTTATGGAGTACGATTAGGATGTGTGTGTGCATTTGGGCAAAAAAAGGCATAGCTGGGCTGGCCAGGCTCCGGTACAGAAGCAACCCATGCGGTCAGGCATGTGGATGGGTGCTGAGAGGAGTAGGGGGGAGTCAGTGCTAGAGTCTTGCTATGTGTTCAGCGTGTCCAAATTTCGTCATAGGTCTGCGCTACATTCTGCTGTCATGTGTGTTGAGGCGTAGTCTGGTATAAGTAGGTATGAGAATTGTGAACAGCATGATCGAATTTTGTCATAGTCCTTGCTGTATACTGATGTGTGTGGATATCCATGCCTGCGGCCAGTGAAGTGGTTTATTATACATAGCTATAATGTGGCCACATGGAATGTTGTGATACAGGAATGAGAATATGTTTACAGGAATGGTGATTGAGAAGCGTTGTTAGGACCATTTGAAGTCAGTGAATTAGCTTTTTGGAGTATGGGCGCGAAGTGATTTTGATTGAGATTTTGAAAATTAGAAATTCTTGTCGAAGATTAGTGGTCTACACTTGAACGTTTGCAGTGTGAATTATTAGCCCTGAGGAGGACCTTGACTTCAAATGTCGAAACATGTGTCGGCAAAGCCCACCTATTATTTGAAAATTAAAGATATTTGTATGAGATTGCTCAAGTGGTTCTTAATCTCATTACCAGTGGTTTTTTGAATTACTAATTAGGCATTGGCGCAAATGGGAAAAATTATTAAGCAGTGTATTATACATACCTTGCCGCCATTGATGGCGCTTTGTTGTTAGGGCCGACACTCAGATACTTGGCTTCTTCTGTCGACTCTTGCGGCTGTGATAAAAAACAGTTAGCAGCAGGGACAGTCTATGCTCCAACTATTTGCCACAGGATGCGCACGGGTTGTGCTTCCAGGTTCTTCTAGGTGGGTCGTTTGGTAAGTCTACCCAGATATCAAAAGCTTACTGATCATTTTAAGGAGGCACCTTTACCAAGGGCTGCTGATCGTATGGTTCATATTTGCGCAATACCTGCCCACCGCCCCCCATTCCTTCCAGATCAATGCTAGGCTGGTTCTTGATTGCCTCCCTGTGGTGTTGCACAGGGGACCCCCACCAGGCCTGCTGGTTCGGGATATGGCCATGGCGGCCGACTTCCCATGAATTCCCTGCAGTGCATCCCAATCCGTACGATTGCAATGATGGTGGCGGTGGTTCTATCACACCACTGTGCTTTTACCACTATTGTTGCGATTTGCCTGTTTTTCCGTACATGCCTGGTGCAGTCATTCATCAATCCTGTGACATTACATATATGAGTGCTGTGATTTAGCTAGTGGCGCTTGAGGGGAGGCAGGGTCATGATAGGTGTATGATAGTGTGTGTGTGTGTGGTCCGGGCTGCCGCAAACAGTCAGCACTGTCAGGTGTTTGGAGGTCGTTGACGGCACAAATGCATTCGCCACTGCCTGGGGAGACTGTTCATATACTTGTGATCTTAAGTTTTAGGGGGTTTTCAGGATAATGTAGTGACTAGCCAGGTTTTGAGGGCTTTTTGAAAGGTGAGGTAGTTTTCGGTGTGGCGGATGTGCAGAGGAAGAGTGTACCAGATGGTGGGTGCTAGGATAGAGAAAGCTTAGCCGCCAACTCTGGTGGAGTGGTGCGGTGGAATAGCCAGGCAGAGACCTTAGCCCGATGAGAGGTTTCTGGGGGGCTGGTAGTGGAAGATTTTGTTCTGAAGGAACTCTGGTCCTGTATTATGGAGGTCTCGGTGTGTGATGCACAAGGCTTTGAAGGTTGCTCTTAGGCTAACTGGAAGTGAGTTCAAAATTGTGAGTGCGGGGGGTGATGTGTTCTCTGGGCGATAGGGCAAGGAGCAGTCCGGCTGCTGCATTTTGGATACGTTGAAGTTTCCTGAGATGGCATGCACGGACGCTGAAAAAGAGGGAGTTGGCGTAGTCCAGGCGGGAAGTGATAAAGGGTAGTATTGGGGAGACACTTTCAGGGTAGAGAGGTAAGGAAAGGTTTGTTTTAGAATGCGTAGATGGAAGTGGCAGGTTCTGGATACAGAGTTGATGTGCTTGGAGAGGGATAGCTCTGCGTCCATGGTGCATCCAAGATTTTTGACGGAGGTGGCAGGTGGGGCTCCAAGGGAAGCCGACCACAGTAACGGTTGGGGGATCAGAGTGATTTTGCCACATATTGGGATCTCTTATTTGCCCGGATTGAGGATTAGGTGGTTGTTAATAATCCAATGGTCGATGTCTGAGAGACGAGGTGAGGTGGGGAGGGCTGGGTCTTGGGGATTTTTTAAATCATTTGCGTATCGTTTGCGTAGTTGTAGCAAGGTAAGGTTGTGTGAGCTGGCAGTGGGCCTAGGTAGATGCTGAAAAGGAGCAATGAAAGGGAGGCTGCTTGCGGCACCCCTTTTGTGACTCAGCAGGGGGAGGAGAAGAAAGGGTGAAGGAGAAATATTTGTGAGCGATTGGAAATAAAGGAGGTGATCCAATTAAGGTCAGAATCTGTGATGCCTAGGGTGAGGAGCCTGCTCTTCGGTATTGTGCGGTTGATTGTATGAAAGGCCACAGATTGATCCAGGAGGATGAGTGTGGCACACCCTTCTGAGTCGACACTTCTTTTTAGATTGTTCCAGATGGAGACCAAAGAAGATTCCATTCCACAGAGGGGTCTGTGTTGAATCCGTGCTGATTCCTCCCAGAAACCTGGTCTGGGATCCTTCTCATGTGGCCAGAGAAAGGCAGACGCTTCCTGATCTTGACCCTCTGGGTGGTGTACTGCGGGAGGATCACATGGGGGAACAGACCAGGAAGACTGGGAACCCCCAGTTTAACTTTCCCCATAATCCCACACTTCCGATGGCTGTTTACCAAACTGTAGAAGTTAAAAGAAGCAACTTTGCTGAAGGGGACTACAAGTTCCATAATCCCAGAAGTACTGGGACGAGGAAGATGGATGAAGAGGCATGCAGTTGTGGTAGTCAGGCAATTAAGCCTAACAGCCCACACCTGAAGGAACCTGGGAGGCATAAAAGCCCACTAAGGTGCAGGCAATTGAAAGGAGCTGTAACTGTGACTGAAATGCAAGCTGTAGCAGTAGTAGCAGAAGGAAGAAGGCAGAAGACACGAGGTTGGCAAACCAAGCAGAAGTGGGAGAACAAGAGAGACGCCGGTATGTGGAAACAGCGATTTCACTTGCTTGTTCTGAGAGGGTCCTATTCCCCCAAACTCTGAAGTGCAGAGGCAGTGCAGTGGAAGGTATGCAGGAGAGCTCTCTTTCCCCATGTGAGCATGATTGATGTGGTTGCTACGCGTCAAACGTGCTGGAGACCGAGGAGCAGTTGTCGAGCCGTGGGTCTCAGCAACGAGAGGCCCTCTATAAACATGTGGCCGAACAGGAGTCACCTTCAGGGATGAATGGTGTGGGTCCCTAAGAAGCCAGAAGCAGTAGAAGTTGTGGCAGAAGTCATGGAAGCAGTACGACCCGCAGAACAAGTGTTAAAGACGCTGGTGAGTGAAGCACAGCATTCTAATACCTTGCGCAAGCATTGCCGGCAACAGTATCCAGTTCCCTATTCACTTGCATATGGGTTAAAGCAAGTAGAAGTTGTTTATTGAAGCTGAAATATCTGAATAATGGAAATGTATCACTCGGGTATAATATGGAATTTATTTTACTCGCTTGGAAAGCAAACGCTGCTTAAATGCATTCTTCAACCTTTAAAAGACTGTTACTGTCTGAAGAGTTGTTGCGTGTCACTAACTGAGAAGAGTGAACGTTGCTAAGACCAATACCGAATACCTAACCTTGATAACACAATTGCTGAAACTTTTACCTTGTGATAACGACATCAAGGAGTGGTCGCATGTGCCTAATTGTGATTCCCAAATTGGGACTGAACGCTATCCTTCACTTTAACATGGCATACCGTTCATATATAAGAAGTTCAAGTGTATATATTAAAAAAGAAGAGACCAAGCATTGACCAAGCCGAGTTAAAAAGCAATCTAACTGTACTGTGAATTTGATAACAGTTCAATTGGCCTAGGATACAAGTGTGCAAGCATTACCTGAAGCTAAGAGAGTGGCACCAAGGCTTCTGGGTAATTACTTGGGCTGATAGCTGCCAGAAAGGCGCAGGTAAAGTTGTAGAAGGGAAACTGGCTATTTTGAAGTGGACACAACCTGTAGTGCCAGAGACTGGAAGACAGGGAGAAGTGAGTCTTAAAGGCAAACCTAGGTATTTATTGTGGCAGACGGACAAGAGAGGTAAATAGGCTTCCCCTTTTGAAGAGAGATATTCAGAGGAAGAGTGCCTTGCCTACTTGAAGGTGTTGAAGTACTTTAAAGCATATCTTGTCGAAGGCTGCCTAGAAGTACAAATCACTGAAGCTGTGGTAATGGTCCCAAGTACTGAAGCTGTGGTGGTACATCTGGTTGTCAGTAGATGCAACACTGAAATAGTATAAACAAGGTTGAGGAACTGTGAGGTAAAGGTGTTTGTGCTCATGGTGAATCAAGTAGAAAAGAAGTTGTTGAAGTGGAATCAGCAGCACTGAGAAGTCATCCTGAGAAATAAACCATTGTGAATTCCAAAACTGTAACTAAGGAAATACTAAGTGTTCACCAAGAACTATGTATCACTGACAGTTGTGGGTATTGCATGTCTTTTTGAACTGTGGCAAATCTTCTTGAAGAGGTGAGAAAGCATTGGGCCTGGGATTACCATTGTTGCTATTTGGTGGAATTGGAAAGGAGAAGAGATTTGCTATCATTGCAACTTTGGTTAACAAACTTTTACTTCGACTTTGAAACATCAAGAGCTGATTTGAGACATTAGAAGGTTATTCAGAAACTGTGCATGTTGTTCATGTCATGTTGGATTGCCATATATTTTTTTTGTCTACTTGTTGCTTAGTGTGAGGGCCAGTTATCCTATGTTAGTTTTTTCCCTTAGCTTTGAGTAGTCAGGGAAATCTTCAGCAGAGTAGGGATAGTGAGGCATTTATGATTCTATTTATTTTGAGAATGAAATGGCATATTTTGATAAATCATCAAACAGTTGTCTGCCATGTATTAATGCCCCCTAACAGGTCAGTACCCCGATTGGGGTGGGTCGAGGAGATTATTGGCTTCAGTGAAAAGGCCAAGTTGCTTATATGGCACACAGTCAATTAGTTTGGCAGTGAAGTGGGTATTGGAGATTGGGCGGTAGCTTGATGGAGAGAGTGGGCCGAGGCTGGGTTTTTTTGAGTAGTGGTTTTACATTAGAGGTTTTGAAGGCCTCTGGGAAAGTGCCTGATGGTAACTCGTTATTTACAATGGAGCAGGCTACACTGCCAGCACTGGTGGAGGTAAGGATCTTTTTTATGACAGCAGTGTTGTCACAATTGGTTGAGTTTTCTTCAACAATTAGTTATCATGCCATTATAACGCTGCCCACACATATTATACAGGTCGGTTTATGAGCGCACACTTATGTTACAGGCTATAAGCATATTTATTGCCCCAATTAGGTTGAGCCCTCTTGCCATGGATCATATGTCGAGCCAGTTTGCACTGTGTCCTTTATCCCTTCACATTCAAAGAAATATGAGGCTGTTGTAGTACACATTTCAAGACTCAAAATATAGCAGTATGTCAGAAGCCTGCACTTAGCTTGGGGTAACCAGGGCTCTTGATATGTCAGGCCCTTCCACCCAACTCATGCTGTTTATGTTAATGAGTGTTCCAGAACTCTATGGATAAGGGTCTGCTCTGGGGAAATCCTTGGTGGCAAAGGCATGTCTGGAAGTGGTTGTTCATTAGGTAGCGATATGCCCAAGGTGGCCACTGGAGTGCCACTTGGCTTGCTGGGACAAGTAGTACACAGGTGCCCATAAGGCTTTTTGTCCACTAATTCTTGTTAAAGCCAGACTAGCTGTGCAAAGATCTTCCAGAGAGGGTCCGTGCACATTCTTATCCACTCTGTGCGTGTGTTGTAGGTGTCCGTTGGTTGGTGAGCACAGTCTCACAGGTGAAGATTCCCTGTGCATGGGATTACAAATGACAAAAGCAAGGAAGTGCGGTAACAACTATATTTGATTAATATTTCTTCCAGGCCAATCATATTTTGGAAAGCATTTACAAGATATGATTTAGTATGACATATTATCTGATTTTGTGTTCTAGGTACAGATGGGCATTTGTTCCAGAAGTAGATACAGAAACATTGAACATTCCAATGGATCTCGTGGAAAATCGCCAAGAATGCAAACCTCATGTTGTCAGGATCATGGAGCTTCTCAAACCAAAATATGGGGTAAGATTGAGATTCAGGCTCCTGTATTTAGCGGTGACCATGTATTCGAATCAGTGAAATTCTTGCAAATCTGTAATGCCATACAAAATATTTAAATACCCTAGATTCTCTGTCGAGTTGATGATAAATGTTATGTATGACATAACAGCTTTCCTAGAACAGTCTTCCTAAAGAGTGTTATGTTCTGTACTGCATAAAATCTTCATGCTAGATGTTGTGCAGCAGTGTTCTCTGAACTGTAGTGACAAAGATTACTGACTGTTGAGCATGACCTTAACACCAGCATCTATGTTCTTAGATGGCACTTGGGGGAAGTTCAGCAATATGCACTGTCTTCTGTTACTTGATGGCCTCCCACTTACATTGGCCTACCTTCATAATATACATCCATGCCAGGCTTTAGGGCCAGTCATTCGGCAGCTCCTGGATCTCTTGCGCTGGTTCCCCTCCACACCTGCTGCCAGACCCGGTGGGGTTTGACACAGCTGGGCCTGACACATTTGATCATTCCTTTTTATATACTGTATCGAGTTCCTCCCTTGCGGATTGTAAAAGTCCTTAGTCTCTGTTAACAACTAACTATGTATGCCTACTTGGGGCCATCTTGTACCCAGTAAGAGCACAGTCAATGACATTCATGTCTGCTGTGTACTTATTTGTCCTAGTGGCTTTAGGTTTATCTTCGGTATGGCAACAGTACATGGGTTGACTTTCAGTAAAGTGGTTCTGAACAGTGGGAAGGGCTAGGGAATATTGGGGACTGGCAACATTCAGTGGGCTGTACCCCATATGATCGTCCCTGTCCCCAGGGATGTAGTCCCTCCCCATGAGGTCCTCCCGCATTAGACCACCTGTAGGAGGACTATTAGGTAGTGGCCACACCTCCCTAGCCTCATGGGAAAGGGCTCCCCCTTGGGGAGAAGTGACGACACCTTGTGAATCTTCAGATTGTTGATTGTCATCCCGGTGTATATGACCATGAGGCATTTATTGATGGTGCTGTTTGGGTCTTCGGTTGAGGTTACCTTGAAGGTGAGTTGATTATCATCTGCATAGTTGTAGGGGGTCAGCCCATAGGTTTGAATAAGTTTCATTAGGGGGGAAATGTAGATGTTGAAGAGGAGTGGGAAGTGGCTAGATCCTTGTGGTACGCCGCAAGTGATGTTTGATTTTTAGATGTAAATGGCGGCAAGTATGTTCTTTCAGTTTGGTTGGCAAGGAAAGATTTTAGCCATTGTAGAGCAAAGTCTTTTATGCCGCATTCCTCCAGTCTGGCTTCATAGCCGAGAGCAGTGCTGGGCATATTCGACCCCTCTCCTGCCCCACTACCAACAATGTCAGTGCCGATAAATCTTTAGACACCGAAAAAGGTTCTATGGAAGCTGGATCAACCCGTGCATCCAAGGATGTCAACGCTACGGCATCAGAATCCCGATCGACACTGACATCCACCATATTGGCATTGAGAGACAAAACATTCAACCCGCAACCCCAGTCTGAATTTTTCGACACTATGGCTGGTATCTTCGGTAGTAATTACGCTGATGATCAAGGGGATGTTCACCCGATTTACTTGGGTTCAGGAAGGGTTGATTATTTTGAAGAACAAAATCACCTTTTGCAGCTGCCTCAAGGCCTCCATTACACTAGCGGTCTGGACACCTCTCCAGACCTCGAATTCCAGCAAACTCAGACCTATGTTCATAATACTTCTACATTCAGGGCTTTAATAGAAAGGGTTATTGACACCCTGGGATTGCATTCATCAGTAGCACCCATACAAGGTTATGACCTTACTGACATTTCAAATGAAGGCCCCACCACAGAACACAATATGTCTTTAAACCCTGCCATTGCAGATCCTTTAACAATGATGTGGCAAAACTCTTGTTTCATTCCTCCCGTCAGCTCCACCATTTCCGGAAAATAGAAGCTGGCTAGAGGAGACACCTCATACCTCTCCGCTCACCCTTCCCCAGAGGGGCTTGTTATGCAGACTGCTACTGTCTCGTATAGACCGACATCTTCCACGTTCATTCTGCCTCCAGACAAGAGAGCAAAAAAAGTTGATGCTTTAGTGAAGAAAGCCTATTACTACAGGCAGTAGGCCCTAAAAGCTACAATTGTGGCAAGCAGTTTTGCCAAGTACTCCTTTGCTCTATGGACAGCAGTTGAAAATGCTACTCAATATGTCCCAGAAGGAGAAATGTGCAAGGATTTCCTACAGCTAGTGGAGGATGGGAAAGAAGAGGTGGCCAAACAGTCCCTGTGAATGGCCTGGACATCGCTGACTGTGTGGGCCGATCTATGGCATCAGCCATAACACTAAGAAGGCAGGCCTATTTAAAAACCTCAGGTTTTTCGCCTAATGTCCAAGTCAAGCTTCTGGACATGTCCTTCGAAGACTATCTTCTATTCAGCCAGAAAGCTGAGGATTCCTTAGAAAAATTTAAAGAATCAGAAACCGCTGCCAAGTACTTAGGCCTAGCTGCGCAGCCGGGCAACCCTGCATTTAGCTTCGCCTCTAGGGCACAAAGGTACAGGAGATATGCTCCTTATGGCAGGAGAGTGCAGCTCCCGCAGGCCAGGCAAGGGCAGAAGTGTTTCTCGTGCTCTGGAAAGGGGTAGAGGAGCTTCTAGAGGCCAGCACGCAGCGTTAGCGGTGGGGGCAACCCAGCCTATGATGCCGCTTTGATTTTCCCCTCTCAGAGCGCACCGGTTGGAGGACGGTTGGTGCACCAGTGGCAGGGAATTACTTCTGATACCTGGGCTCTTCCGCTCATTCAGTGGGGTTATTATCTGCCATGTGTAAGGAAACCACCGGACAGACTGCCCCCACCACCAATCCAACCGGCACAGGAGCTCCGCGAAGAAGTGAGAGCCCTGTTGTTGAAGTGTACCGTGGAAGAGGTACCTCTCGAGCAGAGAGGATCGGGTTGGTATTTCCGGTAGTTCCTGGTACCCAAGAAGGGGGGAGGTCTCCATCCCATTTTAGACCCTGTGGCCTTCAACAAAATCAGGTTAAGCAATTCAGCAAGAGAATATGGTGACTCTGCAAATATATAAATACTACTCTTCTTCTTTCCTGGAATAATGATTCACAAGATATTTAAGACTGTCCTTGTGGGGGATGGATCATATGTGGCTGCCAAAACAGCGATACAGGATTATTTTAGCCCACTGGTAAATGCAGACCACAAAAGAGTTTGTTGAAGCAAGCCCGTTAGGAAGTGCAAAAATCTTTAGGCATGCATCATGTGGGTCTACGTTAGCTATCCCTATCCTACATGCTTCTAGATGAGGAGGATGAGTTTTTTCGCATGGTCAAATCCAGGACTTCCTGAGTATACATAATATACTAGGCCCTAGGCAATCAGGTTTTCAGAGTGCACACAGCACTGAATCTACTCTTAGATCTGCCTCTATCCATGTGTTGAAGTATTTTAGTCTTCAGATCGAAGGGCAATGCTTAATTGTTGATGTTCATGGATCTTACGCTTGCTTTTGTTTTGGTAGATCATGCCACCTTAGCCAGCAGACTATTAGAGCGGGCCAGATTCTCCAAGGAAGCTGTCAGCTGGGTGCTCTCATTCCTGTCTGACCGTACTGCAAAGGGTTTTCATGAGGATGCCATGTCAGAGGGATATGCTCTAAACTGTGGCATGCCACCGGGATCATGTCTGTCTCCAACCCTGTTTAATATCTTTATGCTCACATAGTTCGATCAATTAGATGCTGAAGGTACTAGTTATGCTAACCATGCGGACGATACTCTCGGCCTGAGTGTTTTCCAATGGTATTTCGCCTCTATAAAATGCTTCCATGAATCAGCCCCTCTGTGTCTCTTTCCACTTACAGGCGATTACATGAAGGACACTAAGGTCATCAACTCCACGTTTAACCAAATTCATCTCTGGATGTTGCATAATGGCCTAGACCTAAATAACTCTGAAACAGAGATCATGATCTTGCGCACTGCTCCTAAATTGCGTAACTTAGATCAGGCCTACTCTTCCTTTCAAATTGCAGACTACCGCCTTCCTACTCTCAAGTAGGTGAAGACAAGGGGCGTAATTATTGATCAAGAGCTCTCAATGAAGGCACACATGAGTGGCTTAGTGTCGAACTCCTCTTACTACATTAAGCTCCTGGCCCAAATTAGGCCGTGTCTTGATGCTTCGAGTTGTGCCACTCTGGCTAGGGCAATCATAGGCAGCCGTCTGGACTACTTTGCCAGTATCCTACTAGGCGCTGGGAAAGGAGAATTAAACCGCCTACAAGTTGTGCAAAACAATGCTGTGAGGGTTGTGGTGGTCATACAGAAAACTGATCATGTGTCAGTAGCACAGAAATCACTACACTGGTTGCCTATAGCAAAAAGGGTCATGTTTCGTACCCTATGCATTGCACATTCATGCCTTCATGGAAATAGTCCTCGTACCTTACAGCTCAGCTTAAATGACTATCTGACAGACGCAGCCTCCTATCCAACAACATGGGTCTATTGCAAATTCCCAAGGCAAGATTATCACAGGTAAAAGACGGATGCTTTTCAACTTCCGCACCACGATTACGGAATGCTCTTCCCCCTGACCTGAGATTGTGCGCTAGCCTTCCCTGCTTTAAACTCAAACTGAACATGTTCCTTTTCGAATGAAATAGAGCTCTACCATTTTATGCCTGATCCCTTATTTGATTGTTAATGTTGCTTGTTGTCTGTCAGTTTTAGCGCCCCCATGCCTCAGGGCCTTTGTTCCAGCGCTTTAGAAATAAATTAAATGAATACATAAAATTGATCAGGTAGTCAATAAAAAGACAGAGGCTCTTGACACCCACATTTGACATAATAAATGCTTACCTATAGAGTACCATAGTCTTATCCACAGTGGGTATATATGCTGTATAATAATATGTTCACCTCTGCAAGAACTAGTTTATTACCATTCTTTTGTTCCCTGTAGGACTATTCAGATACAAGAACTCGGCCTTTGGGTTTTTTTGGTGGCCAAAATATTGCAGGATACAGTGAAGGGCACTGGGTTGCTTTCCTGGTGTACCTAATGCCAGTGATAATGTCAATAAATGCCTCATCGGAATAAGAACACCTGACAAGATTAAGAAATGTACTCTGCCATCTGCAAGGTAACTGACTAAAAATAAACAGAGGCAAGTGTATGTTCCAGCACCGGATCCTAGAAAGGCAGCCGACATCAAAGTATTATCACCTCCCACATTGCAGTAAGAAGTGTGACATTTATAAGTTTGGTGAACATTTGGGGTTGCTTTATCCCGGATTTGGTCAACATCACAGAACCATTGTGAGGCCTCATCAAGAAAGACCACCTCTTGACGTGGGGTAAAAAGGAGAAAATGGCTTTTGGCAAAACCAGCCAGGCGGTGGCTGATGCCACCCTTCCCTTTTTAAACCTATTTTATTTTTTATTTTATTGCTGAAAGAGCGGACCTAACTCGAGAGCAGCAGAGTGCTGTTCAGAATGTGGGTAGCATAGTGAGGGCTGCAGAAGTTGTAGTGGGTGCCAGCCCCTCCAGGAATGGAGCTGTTTTGGTGCGAATTAGAAAGGAGCATGGCTTTCCACTTCCTATGCCAGCAAGGTCTACAGACCAACTGAGCAACTCTATTCCCAAATAGAGAGTGAGGCATTGACAGGATTATAGGTCTGTAGACCAGTTCACCAAGAAAATGCAATGTGTCTACATTTAAGAATAAATCTGTTACTGGCATTGCTCTAGGAAATCTTCCATACCATCATTTTTAACATGTCTGCACAATTCCAAGAAGGGGACTAGCGATTTGCAAATCAGTATTGGTAATGCCACCTTGTTTCACCCTTATGAGCCTCTTCAGCGAGGTGAAGCTTGGATTTCTGTGGCACAGGATATCTTCCTACCTTCACAAAAGAAAAAATATTATTTTAACATCCTCTTGTATGCTGTGTGTTTCTTGCATCCACCCGAATGTTGTCCTAAGAGTTTCCCTTTACTGCCTAGTCACGTTTACCACTAGTTGAGTCAGGTAAACCTTCTGGGGAAACAACCACATTCGCCTCCCACAACCCCTACCGTTCCCTCAACATAGTTACATTTGCATCAGCCTGAATATTAGATTTTATTCTTAATCAGCGTGTTTTACACCATTCTGTGAACATACTGTATAACAGGATGTCATGGCGAGTCTGTATTATTGTCTGATTTTCTTTGACGATTAGTAAATTGTGTACAATCTACATAACACAATTTTAGTAAAGGTATTAATGGTTTCATTTTTATTTGTAGGCAATCAATTTAATGAATGAAATGACGTCAAAGAAACTTGAGTTTCCTCTTCTTAATCTCCATTCTATCTCGAGTATCACCCAGTTGCTGCCATTCTTCAGAATTCTGAGCACCGCTTTCAAAACGCAGGCTAAAAGCCCACCGGATTCCACCTCCTTCACCGTGGAGTACCCTGTTGAAGATGGCTCCAGGGTTTTGAAAGAACTAGAAGAAAACATTGAATATGATTTTCTCGATAATTTAGAGAGTTAATCCTCTAGCAGAACGGTTTCCCTAATTCTGTTGGAATGTATTGACAAGCCGAGTGAAGTCACCTTTTCTGACAAAATGCAGTAAACTAAAGGACCACGCCCGGAGCAATTTATAGGAACATATAAGTTGCCGACTCTTCTTTCTTCTCACTGATTGTACAGTTCAGTTAATTTCATCCACATTGTTTCTTCAACAGTGGGTGCCATTGCAATTTGAATGTTCTCCGGTTAAACTTTAAACTTGCTGCATAGCAGCTTGAAAATTGTACTCTGCCCATTTAAAGGAAATCAAATTAAACAAGACATCAGCAGAGCAATTTGCCAAAAATATGGCATAGGGTGGCAGTTCTGCTCCCACTACATATCTTGTGATTGTTGCTATAGCAAAACAAGAGGCGGCTTTACTTTTTAACATCAGGTGAAAAGACATTGCGTATTATTTCAAAGTCCATCATGTAGCATATTTGATTGAAGGTTCCTATCACTCAAGGTGTTTTTCCAAAGTATGTTGGGAAAATCTATCGCTATTCCTTTGTAAGCTAATGTTAAACATGGTTGGAGTCACATTCCAAAGAATACCGGTCAGAGGAAGGGCTTAAATTAATGTATTGTTTACTATTGTTTATGTTTTATATGTTATTTATGCTTGATTGAATCATTTACTGTTCCTTCCATTCATGTACATTTCAACCTTTAATTACTGCCAGACAGGTTCCTCTGTGACGCATACTGTGATGACCATTACAATAATGCAAAAAACATCTGTGCCCGTTTACGCAGTTTGGAGTTGTCCTCCTAATAGAAATACAAAAATCATGTTTATGTTTGTATAAAGGCGGCTTGATTGACACGTAATCCTAGTTTCACAGCAGAACATATTCCAAGTAATATAGGCATGGAAGCTGTGTAGAACTTTGCAAGAAGGTTGCAGACGATAATTACAATGGTATATATTGCTTCCGCCACTTGGTCTTTTAAAACGGTAACAATCAAAGGTGAAAGCATACGTTCTAAAGATGAGCTAGGACATTTCATAATGTTACCTTAAAGGAAGGCTGATGAAAAACCTGAGCCATCATATATGGGTTATATAGAGCTGTATCCATTACTATTTCAAAAGCAGCTGGCCTGTTCAAGCCAAGTTTATGTCATATTCATATCCTCTTGATCTTCCTCTTCTGGTAGGGTGTTAATTTGGCTCACGGCTCAGTTCTTCCTATAGTGGAGTACCAAGGACCACTGTTGTTACTTGGTCCTGTAGATGCAAAGCATTCCCTTCTGCTGATTGATTCGTCTGAGGTCACACCACCCAGATGTCTGATGTCAATTTCTTATTTTAAATCGAACTACAGCCATTTTATTGAAACCATTTAACACCTTATATTGAAAAGTGAATTCCAAAATCTGGATAATGGCAAACAATGCCAACAACTCGTGAACAGCATTGCATCAATCCCATCAGTGAATATCGTGGGACTGGCTAGGTCGTAATGGCTTTAAAATTAAGCATCCTTCGGTCAAGACTGTAAACCTATGAAATCCATAGCCCTTTTCCATAACTGCTTGCTCTTTGCTCACAAGCCCCGTTTTAATCACCAAGAAAAAATCTGTAAATGCTATTCGGCTATCAAGTCATCTCCGTCCAGCATATTGAAAAGCCCTGCTCCTATGGTACTATTAAACTCAGCAGACTCCAAGCCCTCCTCCCAATTACCACCCTCAGTGCTTTTTATTCTTGCAGCATACAGACTTCCGAATTAATCATCTGAAGATATGTTTCCAAGTTACTTAGTGCTCTCCACTTAATGTAGTTTCTCAATAGTTCCCCAAAATGCCCCTACCTGCCGTCCTCATCAAGCAGTTGGCTACCTTCTGTTTTAAGCACTAAAAATGAATAGTCCTGGTCGATTGCTTTTGCACTTTACCTACAAGTTCACCAATAGTAGTAGTTGTTAACTTGACCCTATCCAGGTGCCTTGCAGAACCACTTTTGCTTTGGTCTGTTTAGGAGCTACCATTTCTCAGTACGGCGCTAAAGCCAAGGCATTAGACGGCTCATAAAGTCTTGAGTTATGGCTTACATACCCCTGATCGGCTGCGGGCATCTTTTTACATTTGTCAGTGATTTGGGAGATACAGTTCCAAGCCTTCGTTAAGTTCTGGTGGAACACACCAAGCAGGATAAAAGAGCAGCTAGTGGTGTAATGAAATTAAATAAATAACTAACACAAGAACTAAAAGAGATCCAGTCCAGGTCTTTTAGCAGAAATATATAAGCATTTTCTCGGCCAACTATTTTAATGGAACTTCCTGGTCAGTTGATAACTCTTGAGGCCCAACTCTGGAATTGCCAGGGTAGTCGATAAACTCTGAAAACAGAGCCATTAAACCTCCTTATCCACCAATTATGTTAGGCAAAACCCTTGCCTAAACTCTAATACAGGCGTGATTGGGCAGTATTGGATACTGTCATAATTAGATCTATAATCAACAAGCCACTTTGGTCAGAATGCAGCTTGATTTGGGGTCCGCTTCAGTAATGTTTGCAATGGCCACGCCACTAACCAGAGTGAAATTTGTAAAGGAGATTTTTTTTTCTGCAAATTTGTGTATGTTGTAAACAGGAATTACTCCTCCAGTAGAAACGTCACCATCCAAGCTGTGTGGGTCATTTCAGTGTCTGCTGGCCACATACTTTTGCAATCCATTCCAATAATTATTATAAATAAAATATCATATGATATCATAACTATGATCGATATTTCCAGTACCTGTATGATTGAATATTGATTAAAGGTGTTGCTCTCCTTTCCTTACTGTATAGTAATAATTTGGACAACAGCTGCTTTCTGACACTGCCCCATTCATGTCTGTAAACCATGCATTAGAGCAGGGGTCTGCGACTTTTGCCGCTATATACGTTTTTGGTATAGATCTGCCATCAGCCCCAGCCAGCATATTCAGTGGTGAGGGGTCATGGGAGTTGTAGTGCAAAATCTCTGTAGAGCCGCAGGTTGCAGGACCCTGCTCAACAAGATGCAACTCTCAGTTGGGAGAGACATCCTCAATCTAGAAATGAGTCAGCACAGGCTGGTCCTCTCCATTGTTACCATGGAGTTGCACACCCTGTGAAACAACAACACAGATGGAAATCGGGGATACCTTCCTAAAAATTGCCTTACTCTCTCTACTTGGCTGCCATTCGTGACGAAAAGCATGTGCACAATATTCCTTTTGGTGCACTCTGGCAGAAGCATAGACTTTACGGTGAACACGCTTGAATGTCATTGGGGACAAGTTGAAACAGGACAATGACCATGCACAACCGCTTCTGATGGGTAGAGATTGTTTTGTTGTTCTTTGCTGCATGTCTGTCATATTCATCTCTAGCAAAGAGTAATTCTTAAGTAGTTCACCGGCTAACAACAAATGGGGCAACTTAGATGCAGTCAGCCAAGCTCATGGAGAGGCACAGTAAAAAGAATACAAACCTATGAAATTAATGTAATTGTTTTATGGCCTCTGTACATGTTGATGCAATTATGCCTAAAATGGAATGCTGAGTGTACCCTTTAACTCAATGTGAATTAATTCTTGACAATTAACTTGAATGGGATGTTTGCACAAGGCATTTTTATGTGCATTCTTTGGTGAAACCGATGACGTTTGCAAGCGCCAAGATTTCCAATGTCTTTTCAGCGTACATTTGTGAATAAAATATAATACAAAATAATGCATAGACCAGACTCTGGAAACCTTCAGGGATGCACGTATTCAAAATAAAGGGTTCAGTAGACGAATGTATTTATTAGAAATCAGTTTCTAATTAATAGTGTTTTCCTGCACTTTGCCAGTATTATAAAGAACCATCATAAAGGGAAATCTTTGATCCCGCACTTCCATGCATTCCGGGCAGAAAATAGGAGATTGGTAATAATCCAACACATAATGACAGCAGAGTTGCCTATTCCCCTTGGAACAAGTGTAATTTAAAAAAAATAACATTATCTGTATTTCTTGGGCAAATTGTGTTTATGTTGTTTCCGTGTCATCCCTAATGACAGGGTGCATGCTAAGCCGGCCCACCTTCTAGTCTTGCAGACAGATGAGTGAAATCTGAGGGAGTACACATTGGGGAGAACTCTAAAGTGCGTGTTTGCGTTGTGTGTAAATTTAGTTCTGTCTGTCCCTGTGGTAAAACAGCCTATGATGGCTGACGATGTACATGTGTCGCTAAACCTAAGAATATATACTATTCCTGCCATATAATGGTGGTACATTTTAGGCACATTGGGCCGCGTTAGGAGTTAAGGCTACCTATAGTAACCTCCTTGCTCCCTGGTGTAATGGCCCTGTTATGTGCCTCCACCCACTTTAACAGTCTTTCCTGGTCCTCCGGAACATCGGCCGTTTGCTGAGTGGCCTACCCTCCTCCCGCCTTCTCAGGACTATCCGGCTTCATACCCCTGCTAGCTAATCTCTTGCTTCCTCTCTCCAGATCGTACATCCTTTCCTGCTCCTTCCAAGTATCATCTATTTTCTGATGTCTCTCTTTCTCAGTACAGCTGTCCCTGTTCTCTATTCAGCTCTCCACAACAATTCTTTCTTCTGCATTATGACCTCCTCCTCAAAACGATACTCCTTCTAAATAGCTCTGTCCTCCTTCCGTTTGAATGCAACATCTCCCTGCTTTCTCTCAAAATCAATATCTGCCTCTGTCCACCAGGTGGTACTAATCTCCTTCCTTTCTCCAACAATATCACCCTCTCCCTTCTCCAACATTATCTCTCCTTTCTCTCTCCATCAATATCCTCCTCTTGACTCACTGAAGCAATAGTTGTCTTCAACAATTTCTACCTCTTTCCTACCCTTCCAGATGTTTCTTCTGACCAAATAGCTTACTTTCTCACAATGTCTTTCTCCTCTAACAAAACAGTAGCCCTTTCCTTTCTCTCCAAACAGAATCTCTCTCTATTAAGTCAACCAAACCTCCTTCCTCCTCCAACAAAACAGAATCACTCTTTACTCTCAATACCTCCCCTCTCCAAACTCCATGCTTCTTTCACCTTAATGCACACTTAATGCCTTTCTAACCATGCCTCCGCCAACAAGGTCTTTGCACTCAGGGTCTACACAATGGGGGTCTCGGTGTCCTCTGATCGTCTCTTGCAACTTCTGCCTGGGAAAGACCTCCACTGACTGTGTTTGCTCCTCCTCTTTCATGGTACTGAGACCCATAGATTTCACAGATGCAGTGTAGGCTGGGCTAGCTTGTGATTGGGCCATGTGCCTCTGGTCATGCGATCTGACAAAGGGTGGCCCGTATCTATATCAAGGCCTGCTACCATATTGGATTGTGGAATGGTCCTGGGCATGTCTGTGCCCCTCCAACCCCCAACCCTCTCTGGAACCCTGCTGGCACTTTCATTGCCTGCATTGAACTTTGCCTCTCCAGTGTGTAAATCAAAAGTTATAGTAGCCTCTGATAAGCAGGAAAAGCTGTTTCGTATTCCATTAAAGCTTTCATCACATAGAATTGTCAACTTTATTTTTTTGCATTTGTATAGTGCACAGGCAGCCCCAGGGCATCGCGGCGCTGTTACTTGTAGTTCAACTTACTTACAGTACAATACAGGAATCAGTCAAAATACAAAAATGCCTTTATGCAGGAGAATACATTACAATATGCATTCAGGTATTTGGGGTTGAAACGCTGAGGTAGGAGTAGCTGCGGTATGACGCCGTTATGTGAAGAGTAGTGTTTTGGCAGCTTTTCTGAAGGTTAGGTGAGAGCATTCACCTGAGAGTGCTGGTGGCAGTATATTCCATTGTGTAGCTGCTAGATAGGGGAAGCTGGTGCCACCAGCACGGGTTCTCTTGAATTTGGGCAACGTGAGCATGTTTGTGTAAGGTGTTCTGGTAGGTCTGTTTGTGAGGATGGGGTGGATTTTTTTTCGGAGAGGTAGGTGGGATCGGTTTGGTAAATACATTTGTGTGTGAGTGCAAGGGCTTTGAAAATGATTCTCTTTGATAGGTAGCCAGTGTGCTTCTTTCCTAGCGTCTGTGATGTGCTGTCTTTTTGGGATGCCTAGAGCTGCTGCACGTAGGGCATTGTTGTGAATGACCTGTAATTTAGCCAGATTCTCTGAGGAAGTTCCTGGGAAGAGGGCATTACAGTAATCTAGTCTTGATCCAGTGATGGCTCGGGCGATGGTAATGGAGTTTTCTTAGGATAGGAAGGGTCTAGCTGCTGTAATAAGGTTTGCGTGGTAGGCTGCAGCAGAGGCAATAGCATTGACATGCTTGGTCATTGATAGTTTGGAGTCGATGTAGACTCCTAGAGTTTTTACTGCGCTGGCAACTGGGATTGTGATATTGTTGATGCAAAAGTGACTGAATTTAGGGTCTAAGTTCTTGAGTGTTTCATTGGTGCCAACTAGTAGTAGCTCAGTTTTGGCAGAGTTCAGGCAGAGCCTGTTTTCAGTCATTCAGGCTTGGATTGTGTTGTAGATCTTATTTAGTGTAGTGAGTCGGTGTCAGTCTCCTGATAGGGTAAGGAGGATCTGTGTGTTGTCGGCGTAAATAGTATACAAGATGCCTAGTGCGTCCAGAATGAGAAAGAGGGGGTGTGTGAAAATGTTTTAGAGTGTAGGAGAAATGCAGGATTCTTGTGGGACCCCACAGAGGATGATCGTGGGGGAGGCCGAGGCAGAGTCTGAGAAGACTTGCATGGTTCTTTCTTGCAGGAAGGAAGATATCCATGCAGTGGCTTCTGGTGAGAATTTGGCTGTATTCGTTAGGTGGTGGCATAGGACCTTGTGGTAAACGAGGTCAAATGCTGCAGAGAGATCTAGGAGGAGAAGGTGGGCTGGTTTGCCGGCGTCTCTAGTCTCGTCCATCTGGTTTTTTAGGTCCAATAGCACGGTTTCTGTCCCATGTCCTGGACGAAAGCCTGATTGGCGTAGCTCTAGGATTTTGTTATCTTCAATACATTTCTGCACCTGAAGGTAAACAGCTTTATCCAGTATTTTGAGCAGAAAGGGTACTGTGGTGATGGGCCTGTAATTGTTGGGAGAAGTTGGGTCTAGAGTAGGTGTTTTAAGTAGTGGGCATACCCAGGCCTCTTTAAGGCAGGTTGGAACTTTGCCAGTGGCAAAGGAGGCATTTACAAAAGCTGTGTGCTGGCACATTCTTTGATACTGGCCGAGCATGTGCCTCCTTTGCACTTAGATGACTTGATGGATTTCATGATATTAATCATGTCCTTCTCTTCGATCTTACTGAAAGAGCAGGGGTCTCTGGATGAGGGTGGAGCAGGTGGCGGGGGTGAAGCAGTCTTTAGTGATTGTCTGGAAGAGTCAATTTTGGTTTGAAGTTTGTTGATTTTAGTGAGCATGGCTGACTGGATTTCTTCACACCAGGTTTTGTCTTTGTTGAAGTTTTGTGGTGTGGCGGTTGGGGTCTCTAGGTCTCTAAAGATAGAGAAGATCTCTTTGGTGTGAGATTGTGCTTCTTGGATTCTGGATTCAAAAGAGGTGGTTTTAGCTCTGATGATAGCTTGTTTGTATTCTTTGGCAATACTTCTGAAGTCAAGGTGGACGCGGGTCTGTGAAGCTCTCCGGCATCCAAAATATCCGGTGTATTATCCGGTAGACTTCTGCACAAGCTTAGTGTAACAGCAGCATAAGTTGCAATCCTGGGTCGGCTGGCCCCTGCGGCGGCACCCCGAGGCGAGTCGGCTCTGATGCGGCCGTGAACATGTCGCTGTAGGTCAGGCAGACCGCGTGGAGTGGAGGAGGGGCGGCCTCACTGAGTGCTGAGCATTGCGAGGAGGCTTAGGCGGACTACCGCGGGCGCTTGCTGGGGCCCGGTGGATGTGTGGTGGAGTGCCTGGGGGCCGGCAACGCTGTATCTACTGGTGCGCTTTGTGGGTCCGGACTGTGGTGAGTGGCGGCGGGCGGGCGATCCTGTGGAGTGGCGTCTGCCTCCCGTGGCTGGACGGGGACCTGGCGGAGAAGCTACTGGAGGCAGTGATTCTGTGGGTGCTCTCCCTGGACTGCGGTGCCCTCCGGGTGGTGTTCGGCTGGAGGGGTGAGGGAGCGGACTGGCGTGCTGGAGGAGCTGACCCGGTCCCTCTTGGGGAGGGTCGGCGCTTCCTCTGTGGTGGAGTGGTGCTGGGGGCGGATCGCTGCCGGGAACTGGTTAGGGAGGGCGGCACCACCCCTGGGCTCCTGTTCCAACTTGCTGAGCCCCCGGGCGCCCGGCCCTCTCTTAATCTCATCTCTCTCCATCCTACACCTCTCTGGATGCTTGCCTTCCGGTCATTCCCTGCCCCCCCCCCCTCCTTGGCGCTCTGAAGTGCTTTGATCTGCAGGGAGCCCTATATACGTAATCCACCAGATGAGCGAATAGTCGCTCCTGGCTCCGGCGTGAGCACCAGCAGGAGTGCAGAGGAGCGCTTGGGGGCTTGTTGTAAAAACTGTTGGAGGCTGCGGCCCAGTGTGGGCCTCCCCTGGATTGTGGTGCCCCTCGGGTGAGATGTGGTGAGGCGGACCGGCGGAGGAGACATGCTGGGTCCCTTGGAGCGGAACTGAGGCAGCATTGGTGGTGATTGCGACGCCCGGAGCTGGCTGTCGGGGCGCCGGGAGTGAGTGGTGGGTGTGAAGCGGCGGCGCTCGGGATCACCCCCCCTCCATTGGTCCAGCGCCCAGGTGTGGGCTGGGAGAACCAGAGGACTGCGTGGACTGGTTCTGGCTTTGTGGCGGCGAGGCTGTCGGTGAGACGGGCTGCTGGCAATTGGATTGGTCCCCGCCTTATGGCTCAATGTGCATGGCTGGAGTGAGGTGACTGAGGGCAGTGGTTGGACGTCTGGACGTTCTTTGATCCCAGACTGGGGGGGGGGGGTCAGATCTGGTGGACTGGATGAGCTGTGCAGCATCTATCCCTGTCACAAACCATGTCAAAATCCAGCAAAGGAGGCAAGCAACAAGCTAAGTTGAACTTTGAAAGCTCTGCACAGGCCAAAAGCAGCAGGACTATGGAGGATTCAGTAGCGCCGCAAACCTCTGGATTAGATACGGACCCGGGTGCTGCCTTTCGGGACATTAAAGCTATGTTCACGCAATTACAATCTGGGATTCAATCGCTGGACGGGAAACTGGATACGTTGACCTGTAAAGTAGATCATATGCAAGTCCGCCTGGACAGGCATGGGGAAAGGCTGGATGAGGCGGAGGGGCGAATATCCGGAGTGGAAAATATGGCAGCCTCTGTGTCAGGGGAGATGTCAGGAGTGAGGCAGGCTCTGAAAGAATTCAGGGAGAAGCAGGAGGACCTCGAATCGAGGTTGAGAAGGAATAACATTAGGATTGTAGACCTGGCTGAATCAGCTGACCAGAGAGACATGGAAGCCCTGGTGGAGAACATTCTGAAGGAGTCGCTGGGGCCTGACGGGTTCTCCCTTGTGTGTGTCGTGGAGAGGGCACATAGGATCCCCAGCGGGCGGAGACCGGTCCCGGAGGCGCCGCCCAGACCGCTGATAGCCTGTCTATTGAATTACCGAGACAGAGACATGGCGCTTTGAAGGGCGAGAGAAAAAGGCATCGTCACCTACAAGGTGAGCACTATTACATTTTTTCCTGATTTCTCGGACAGGGTGCAAGCGGCTAGGAAAACATTTCTGGACGTGAAGTGGCGGATGCGGGACAGAAACATGATGTACGCAATACTGTTTCCGGCTAAGCTCCGGGTTGAACATAATGGGAAAGCACTTTTTTTTAGGACTGCGGAAGAGGCAGTGTCTTTCCTGGATGGTCTTCCGGAGACCACAGGGCAGCGTGTTAACAATGGCCGACACGAGGCCTGAATGTAGATGCTCTTCGTTCGTGGAGCCTACCATGGGATCCGAGCTTTGCAGTTTGTGCAGGAGTCGAGGTGTCCGGAAGGGGCGCTGGAGGGCTGGGCTGGTAGTTGCCCCCGATGCGAAGGCTGGAAGTTGAATTGTTGTGTTTTGGGGGTGAGCCGGCCAGTTGAGTAGAATCAACAATGGGCACAATAGGGACAATCACAGTGCGAGTAGAATCACAAATAGGTGCAATAGGGGCAGTCGCAGTGCGAGTAGCATCAACCTTGGGCGCAATAGGGGCAGTCACAGTGCGAGTAGCATCAACCTTGGGCGCAATAGGGGCAGTCACAGTGTGAGTAGCATCAACAATGGGTGCAATAGGGGCAATCGCAGTGCGAGGAGAATCAACAATAGGTGCAATTGCAGTGCGATCAGTAGTTGCATTAGCATTGTCTAAAGCATGTACTTGAAGGGTTTGCACAGCAAAGGCGTCTTGATGCAGCGTGGGTATGATCTCAGAGTTCACGTATAGTTCATCAGTAGTGGCTTGAGCACCGGCAGTAGAGGGGGTGATTATTCCACGCAGTCTACCTGCGTTCTGGTTCAGGTGGAGTGATGTAATGGGTCGAGGTCCTTGGGTTCTGTACCCGACGTAACGGTTACGCTAGGCAGGGTGTGTTGGGTGCATCGGGTGATGCTGGGGATAAGTGCGGGATCTTAGGCGCGCACATCTGAATGTTGGGGCGGGCGGCTTAGACCACGGTAGCCATGTGGGGTGGGGCATGGCTTGTGGGGCTCACCTTGGGGGTTTGGCAAACTAGCTGATGGTGTTCCGATCATGCGCGGGATCCGTAGGTGCATGCTCGAGCAGCTGAGTGCTGCAGAGAGTGGCAGAGGCCTTATCCAAAGGCCTTTGCCAGGAAGCGACTTTGCCTGTCTGTCAGACTCCTCTCCCTTTAAAGCGGGAGAGGAGGGGCTGGCAGGCGCAGGGGCCCAATCAGCTACAATCGGGCAGCGATGTTTTGCTTCGTTGTCATGGCAACTGGAGCCTCCATTTTGGCACAAACAGATGACGCTGCGTGGGACATCATGGTGGCACGGCGAAAAGTTGTTGCTGCAGGGGCCGTGGTGGATGCTTCCACTGCTTTGGGTTGCGGGGTCCTTAATCCAAACTGTGCGGATCGTTGCTCTCGCAGCAGAGCTGCAGAGAGTGGCAGAGGCCTTATCTGAAGGCTTTTGCCAGGATGCGGCTTTTGTAATTCCTATGATGTTAGTAGGTACGGGAGAATAATGGGTGTTTGCTTCCTGACTTGTGTGTGTGTTTCATTTCCTTCCTGGTCTTTAAGTGCCACTTTGTTTTGATAGGACTTGTGCAGTGTGATCTAATCTGCCTCATCCCACTAAATGCTTTCTTCAAAGATTGAAATGTATCTAAACACTTGCTGGGGAATTCAGAAGTTAGTAAATGTGATCCCTTAAAGGCAAAGGAATGAATTCCTAAACAGAGAGTTTGGGTCTGGTTGGAGGGAGCTTCGGGCTCCCATCATACTAATGGACTTCTGTCCTTTGCCTTCTAAGACCCTGGGTTCCTTGGGGTCCCTAAGGTAGAGTGAGTGACTGGCCCCTGTACACATGCATGGGGACTTTGTCACACCCGTTATTCAGTGATTTCCCTTTGCTTCTGCCTCAGAGTTCTAAATCATTCCACATTGTGATGTATCTCAACCGTGTGTAGTAGGCAAAACAAATGAAAAACAAGACCCATCTTTATTCCACAACATATTTAGGTAAGGGTTGGATTAATGCGTATGTGGCCTGGGGAAATGTACTACAAATGATGATAATCTCTATAAGGTGAGCAGGGTACTGGAAGAACCATCAAAAGGTGGGTCCACTTCAGTTGTCCTAGACCGTATTTTTTCCAGTCTCTGTAGAGGTTTTTTATCCTGTGCTTATACCAGTCTCCGTCTCTGCCTGACACACCCTAATCTATCAAAGAAAGTTCTCTCTAGAGGCTGGCCGAATAAATATTCAAAACCTAAGCTTAACAAGTCCTTAGCCATCCGGCTACCTTTTTAAATAAACAAAATGTTTCAAGGATTAGCTAAACAGAAAGTTCACACACATCCTACTCTATATAAATCCATCCCTATTCTAATATCACTAATATCACATTCACTTAGGTAGGCTTTTGACATTGTTATTCAGTCTAGTTGCTACTTTTTGCCTCTCTGCTTTCACTGAGGCCGATCAAGCCCTCAACCAGTCTTGTGATCTTATGACCTTTTTTTTTTTGCCTCCACCGCTCCTGGCACAGTCTTCAGGTATCTACCTCTTTATGGTAAACGTTTGTCCTTTCTCTGCATGAGCTTGTGTAAGGCTTACATCCAACCTTTTGCTTGATTCGGGATCTGACTTACAAGTGGTCCTTCAAGGACCTGGGTTTCAGGATTCAGGAATGGTGCTCCCTCGGGGCATCCAGCCAGGGGTTAACAAATAGCCAGTTTGGGATAGTGGAGAGGAGCAGCAAGCAGGGAAGGCTGTTACCTACTGATGAAGTTTCTGTGAATGAGGAGGAGGGGAGCCCAACCCACACCTGGTGTCATTTTTAGTAGCATTTAAAAGCTTGCACTCACACAATGAGCATATCGGCAAGCAGGGCAGGTGTGCTACACCTCGATGCAGCTCCACAATCATTGTTATTGCTGCAATTGATGCTGTTGCTGTTATTGTTGTGTCAGGGGCTTCGAGGGTGGTGCATGTTTATGGTGGGGGAGATAATGATCTCTCCCTCTCATAAACACCTCTAATTAGAACATTAGAACTCTAGAACCAGAGCCTGGAGATGATTATCCGACCACTGGATATGAGGCCAAAAACTAAGGGCCCGGCTCGACTGCTTGGAGGCTGCCCAGGAAGGGACCTAGCATTTATCCATTAATTCAAGAAAACTTGTGACTGTTGCCCCCCTCCTCCCCCACTTCTAGAATTGCCTCAGAATTGCTTGCTGGTCGGAAGCTGCTGTACTTGGTACAGTGCAGCTTAACTGCGTGCTTGACGGGGGATCAGGGGCACTGCTTTGTTGCACTGTATTTCACTGTTGTACTGTACCCTTCGTTGGTGCTAGAACTTGGATTCTGGAGCGGACGGTGTCCCAGGTGTGTCTGTCCCATCCATAGTTGCACAAAGCTGCTGTTTTCTAGTCACCCTTCAGCCCTTCTTGCCAGTTTGTGCCATTCTTTGGGGCTGACAGCTATCTTTTGACCCAAGCTCCATCGGATGGCCTACTGACCCAAAAACCCCAAAGCCTGGAATAAGACTTTTGAGGAGATCAGCTTGTCTTGGTGCTGTGGACTGGTAATCGGCTTGTCTCATCTTACTCCTCACATCCTGGGTCCCACAAACTGCGCAGGAATCGCACAATAGGTACTGTTTCTATTGTTAAGGATTTCAATCGGGCGACACACATCTTGGTCTCAGCCTAGTATGTAGCGCACAGCTGAGATACCTTTCTCTTTATTTTATGCAGATTCAATTTGAGATGGTACACAACTTGTATCATACCCCCTTTTTAAAATACCCCGGGTCACAATGGACCATGTACCAGGCTGGTTGGTGAAAATGCAATATTTTAATTACCTTAAGATTCAGCAATCACCAATGGGGTGATAATTACAATGAAAATGGAAGCAATGCACTTGGTTAACCTTCTCCTAGAACATATACAAAGCGCAAGTGAATAGGAGCACTTTTTGAATTCGGATAGATTGCACCCAAGGTAAGGTTTCCCCCTGCGACGTTCCCTCAACCCCCAATTAATCAGATTCTGAGTAGATAGAAAGAAGCAGCAGGTAGTCAGGAATAAGGGGCAGAAACCGACCTTCCCTCACAGAATGAGAGGCAAAAACCCTTTGCAAAGGCATGAAATGACACTCGGAAATGGACAAATAATTAATGTGCGGTTAAATGTGTGAGGCAAATATGATTTCTCCCAACAACAGGAATGCAGAAACACTAGCAATCACAATGCAATGGATCAACAAGAAGCATACAATTCGAAAATGAGTGGCATGTTAGAACATTCTTGGAAAGTTGCAATTTTCTCAATTCCCATTTAAAATGATACAAACTTTTTTTATAAAAACAGGTGAAATACTGAAAATCGCAATGCGGTTTTTGGTCTGGGGGACAGAAGTATTTCACAGGGACAATATCAAAGTGAAAGAATGGTGGTAGCTGAAGATTTGGATGAGATTTTCAGGGTGGAATGGGGTTCTGTTTTAGGAAAATAGAGCAGTTAAAATGAAAACTTTGGTTTTGAAAGAAAGGCAGTTGTTACTTAAACTAAATTATCTAGACTATATTGTTAACTAGGAACACAGTAAGCTCCAAGGTTGATTCACGAGGTCAACATTATCACCCTAGTGCTCAGCTTTAACTGGAAATTAGCTTGATAACTCAAAATATAACAGGGCTTAGGATTTACACCAGACAGAAATGGAAAGGGATATGGCGCTAGCACTTAGAAATCAAGGACTGGGTGCACAGAGAATTCTAACTGTTTTTAACAAGTTACCAGGGTATAAATAGGATTGCTTAGAGAGTGTAATACAGACAAAAGGGTCAAGATGGGGAGACTGTTTCTCTGTGATGGGTAGATACTCACATTCCACACTTAAGTTTGGAATTATGGAATAGCCAACTGGGTCTGGTCACCATGCGGCGGGCGCGCCTTACATCAAACAGCTGGGCAATTCTGGTCACCGGATGGCAAGGACAGCTGGATGGCAGGGTTGCAGCGGGCATGCAGGTAGTGGGCAGCAAGCTTTTCTGATTTCAGGATGCAAAAGGTACCACAGCTTTTCCCCTTTTTAATGGGATTTTAGTGGGTTTTTTCTGGATCAATGGCCTTGCTGGGACAGGATCAGGATCAGCAATGCTTTGTCCTTCCTGGAGTAGGGTCAGCAATGCTTTGGCCTTGTAGTGAAATCTGGAATCAGCAAGATGAATGGAGCAAATCAGGAACGCAGCCACAGGAAATGCAAGAGAGAGTCTGTGTGGAGCTCTGTCAACCACTCTTATTTGTAGGGCATGGTGACATCACAGAAGTATTGGTGGGCAGAACTGAGCTAGGCCTACCTCCAAGAAGCGGATAGGACAATCAATGTTGGTTGCCTCCTCGAGGAGGAGTCCCAATTTATGAGGTTGCATTTTATGAGGTAAAAAGCCATCCCACAGTCCTTTTTGGCAAAAATCAGTCATAACCTAATTTACACATTTATACATTTGTGGCACTTTAAGAAATCCTATGGGAAGATTACCCATTGTATGTAGAGCATAGCAATCCAATCCTCACGGTTGTGGACCTTGTTTCGCCCTTCTACCAGTGTTTTGCGCTTTTCAGTGAGAAATATATTACTTAAAATTCTATAACTTTATATATGGGTGTAGATTCTCAATAAGCATGTAAGTATTAAAATTCGCAATGGTATCATGGATACTTTCCGTATAATACCCAAATCTCTGCCATTTCGATTCCCATGTGGCAGTGAAGTCTATGACGTCTTAAATTAAAGCCCATAAAATCCCATTTAAACTGTAAACTTTTCACATTTTTGCAAAGTCCTGTGGCAAAGATAAAACTCTTACAAGTTTTATTTATAAAATAGTCTTTGAAAACAAATGTTCAGTATGGTTCCCTTTATATGGGCACAGCTTCCAAGCCATCCCCATAAGTCCAAGGTTTTTCATGGAGTTTTTCTTTGAAGCTTTCTGTAGAAGACACGAGGAAGTGTGATTTTTCACTTCTCACATCCGTGTCCTAGAAGTTCCATTGTAAGATGGCTCAGCCCAGACCCAGGTCTGATTTGTATGTGAAGTTTCTTTGCCTTTGTCAATAAAAGTTTTCCAACCTATAAATTATCATCCAGGTGTCCTGGAAGTATATGGTGGTTCCCTTTTGGGGGAAGCCTTAGCTCTGACCAACTGGAATAACCTGTTTTGGGAGCTTGCAAAATCCAGCCCATGCAGTTTAACAGTTTTCTTTTTCTTTTATTGTGTCCTAAATCAAAACAAGCCTGTTGAATAAAACAGCCCATATGTTTCGCCAGCAACAAACCCCTTTACATTGCTAGGCACGGACAAGCTTTCATTCAACATTTTACTTTTTGAAACAGGCATTTTTTTGGTTTGTAAAAGCCCATTCTGACACATGTGGTGAAAGCTGGCATATTCCTTTCAAATCTGGTTTTGCTCTTCCATCTGGATTCCCATATGGTTTTGTAGCTGTAGTCAGCTTGTTTTACACAACAGTTTGTACAAGCCAAAAGTCTTCATGAAATTGACATGTGCACAGAAAGCTATGATTTCCTTTTCAAGCAGTGATTTCTTTGACATTTTGTAGCAAAATGTAAGCGTTTCCCCGTGTATCTGAAGGAAAGCTTTTGATTCTCAGGTTTGGCCTGCACAGCCTGTCATTCAGGAATAAGGCTCTTTTCTGATGGAGCACAATGTGAATATGGCTGGGCATGACAGGGTCTTTTTGATGAAAGCAGTTTGATGAAGCCAGGGAAAAATCGCCTTAGAGCGGCATCATTTTAAAGGTGAAATATTCCCTTTTCCAATAGAAATTTTGTGCTTGCAGCGAACAGCGCTGCTTTTTCACTCCATTTCTTTAAGACAAACAAGAACATGCCCTAGTAGCCTTTCTCAGGGTGCTCCCTGTTCCATCTTGCCCAATGGCACTTGGCAAAACAGTGCAGCCATCCTTTTGTTGCTGCAAAACGCAGATTGGGTGCAATGGCAGCACAGCCATTTTACTGCTGCTGAAGTGCAGCTTGGTGATGTGGGGAAGTACTGCTGAGTGGGTAAATATATGATATGATATGGCATTTGTAACGCGCCTATACACAAGTGTTTCATATCCCACACTATAGAGAAGTGCTCCTCTTCCTTGGGTCACCAACACCAACCTCCAAAATCTGTGAGATTGGGCGACTCTGAGGAGTGTGGAACACCTTTTTACACCTGCTTGCATTTTCCTGGACGTTAGTGCATTGGAATCTGGATATTTTATTCTGGTAACTGTTTCCCCGCTGGCTTGAGTTTACTTTTCCACTGTGTAGACTCTTGTATCACCTAGAGCGTTCAGCATTTCATTTACTTAGGAACTTTGAGAAACGTTGCATGTAAATTTGTATCCCCTTATTCCCGGATACTTAGTTGATCTGGACATGTTTTTAGACCAGCTGCAACTTTATGTAATCTGATATTTCATCACCCTAAGACATAAAACAAGAAGTCACGGTAGGTCTTTAACCCTCAAGTCCACCAATCTCACTGATTGTATAACCCCCTCTTCTGATCTGGAACTTCTGATCGACCTGTGGTGGGTGATGACTGCAGGAAATAGCCTTTGAACCACCCATACCCCTTGCATTAAGAATTAACATTTCTAAAGCATGCAGGGATTTATTTATTTATAAAAATCACAAGGAAAGGGATTTTTTGGCACAAAAAAAACGCATACTGAATTTACCATTGATAACAGAGCGAAGGCCATGGGTCCTTTACAATGGGGTGAGAGAATGTGTCTTGAAGACCAGATCTCGCAGGCGAAGGTGGACACCTAAACCAGGGACAAGGGCAGGACAGAATGGCATAGGAACAGGATGGTGGAGAAAGTGCTGAATAAAGAATGGTAGGGTTATAGAAAAGTGCTTTGATTGTTCATGAAGGGTACGGAGAGTGGATAAGAGGGTGATGTAGTAGTGTAGAGTGCTAGGAAACAGGTTCTTCAGAAAGAAGAGCTTCAAGGTTGGTAGAGCTGGAGTAGTACGGAGAGGAAGGGCATTCCAAAGTAGGGGAGTGAGGAGAGAGCGTGAAAACGACAGTGAGCACCAGGGGCTCAAGTTGTGGCAAGGAGGTGAGCTGAGGATGATCTTCATGAGCGAGGAGGAGAGTAGGGAGTGCAATGAACAGATAAGTAGGGTGGGGTGAGTTCATGGATAGTTTTGATAAGTTTATACTTAGCCCTTTGTTTCATAGATTGCCAGCCAATCTCTCGACAGGCAGAGGAGATAGAGATAGTGAGAAAGGTTGAAAAGTGTGCAGACCGTGAAGTTGAGAACTTTGTCCAGAGGTGAAAACGTATATTTGGGAAGGCCAAAGAGGAGACTGGCACAGTAGTCCGATCAAGAAAGGACTAAGGAGGAGAGTAGCTGTTTAGCCGTATTGAAAGGAAGAAGATGGCTTGCTTTTCTGATATTGAGGAGGTTGAGTCTAGCTGCAGTGGAAGGTTTGGAGATGAAAAGCGAGAAGTTGTGTGATGGGTCGAAGTTGACACCAAGGTTATGAGCAGAAGCAGATTAAGAAAGGTAGTCAGGAGAGGAAGAGAGCCTATTTGGCTGGGAAGTAGAGAACTTCAGTCTTAGTGGAGTTGAGCATCAGCGAGTGAGACACCATCCAATATTTCATGGTGGAAAGACAGTTTGAAATTACTGTCAACAGCTTGTCAGATAAGGAGTGAAAGGAGAAGATCGAAGTGTCATCAGCGAAGAGTTGATGGGAGAAGCCGTGATCGAAGACCAGGGTGCCAAGAGCTGAAGTATAGAGAGTGACGAGAAGTGGATTAAGGACAGGCCCTTCAGGAACACCAACAGTAAGGGGGAGAGTGGGTAGGTAAGGCTGTTCTAGGACACCTGAAGGGGTTTTGGAGCAAGGTATAAAGCAAACCAAGCGAGGACCTTATTTCTAATGCTGAAGAGAGATCACGTAAAGAGATGGTCAGAATGATTGACTGTATCGAAGGCAGCAGAGTGGTCGAATAGATTAAATGTTGGCATGCCGAGAGGCAGAGATGAAGTTGCTGACACTGAGGAGTGCTGTCTCGGTAGAATGCAGATGTCTGAAGCCAGATTGAAGAGGGTCCCGGAGGTTGTGGGTATCAAGGAATTCACTGAGTCGATTAAATACTACTCGCTGTAGGATTCTGGAATAGCGTAGTAGAAGAGACAGGGTGAAGGTTCTCAGGACAGATTGGCTGTAGACCAGGTCTATTAAAGAGATGGATGACAATACCCGTCTTATAGGAATGAGGGAAAAGGGGCATTGTCAAGAGAGGACTTGAAGAGGGAAGTAAGATGCGATGCAACACTGGGAGCTTTGTCTTCACAATGTGCTAGGAAAGTGGGGCCACAGGAAGGTTTAGCCTGAAGGAGTAGGGTAATCTCATCTGGGTTGTAGGGGGCAAAGGAAGACATAGTAGCAAGAGAAGAGGGTAGGAATGGTGGAGAAAAGTGAGCAGGAGGAGGGGATAGAAGGTAATTAGCGAGGGTATTGTGAATGGCAAAACATTTAGACACAAAGTAGAGGGCAAGATCATTTGCAGAGTAGAAGAGATGGAGGTGGGTTTAGGAGGTGATAGAACCGAGTTGAGAGATTTTTGGATGCACCTAGGTTGGGAGGATTGAGACGAAGTGATAGACAGATAGAAGTCAAGTTTGGCAGAGCCAAGAGTAGAGAAATAGTTTTGAAGAGCAGTGAGATGGAGTTGGAGTTCAGAGGAGTGCCTTGACCTTTGCCAAGTACAAAGCTTTTACCAAGTTATTTTCAGTGTGCAAATGAGAGGTGTTTGTTTGTTTATTATTTGTATGGCGCACCAAACCGGAAGGTAACTGGGCACAAACGGTACAAGAAAACTTTAGGCTTAGGTTACATAATAGAAGGTACCAAGGTGGTTTACATAGTACAAGTTACCAAGGTAGGTATTCACAGGAGAGGAGAGTGGCAGTGTAGATGAAGAATACAAGATGAGAGGTACATAAATACAATCAGCAAGATTATCATTAGATAGTGAGTCTGTTACATGTTAATAAGTAGATGCAAACGGTAAAGTTATTATCTATTGATATGCAGTAATGGAGAGCAGCAACGTTAAATATCGTTGGTTCTCTGCCAGTTCATAATGTTACGTCTGAAACTGAAGTAAGTTTGTTCAACTCTTGGTGCAAGAGGGAGCGAGTTCCAAGTTTGTGCAGCCTTAACTGGGAAGCTACTACCACCAGATTTTGTTATGTTAAATCTAGGTATACTAAGGCAGAAGGAGTTGGCAGTCCTAGAGGGGAAGCTGGAAGTTTTCCTGACTATACGTTCAGGAAGGTTTAGTGGAGCGGCATTGTTGGGGCATTTGAAAGTCAAGGATGCTGTTTTGAGCAGGATTCTGTTGTTGATTGTGAGCCAATGATTTTGTATCCTTAGCTCGGATATGTGCTCTCTGTTTGGAATATTTAGTGCCGTTCTTAGAGCATTATTCTTTAAGGTTTGAATTTTATTTAGGATGTACTTGCTAGCTCCCATGTAAAGGGCATTTCAGTAATCCAGTTTTGAAAGTATGAGGGTGTAAGCTAAGGTAATGCAGCTTGTTTTAGATAGGTACGGCCTGCAAGCTCTAATTAATTTGCATGTGTAGGCTGTTGCCGATGACATAGTGTTTACTTGTTTGCTTAAGGTTAAAGTAGAGTCAAGATAGAAACCAAGGGTTTTTACTTCCTTTACAGCCTTGATGGTGTTAGCATCAATGTTAAAAGTAGAGTAGTCAGTGTTGAATATTTTTTAGGTTGGCCGTGGTTCTGAGAATCAGGAGCTTGGTTTTGTCGTCATTCAGGCAGAGGCCATGGGTTGCCATCCATGCCTGAGTGAGGAGGTAGATTTTATCACAAGAGCCATGTCTCTGAGGTAATTGCCCGAAAGCAGTACGAGGATCTGGGTGTCATCTGCATAGTTAGTGTAGGTGACACCCAGATTATCCAGTTTGTCGAACAGCAGCTTTGTAAATATGTTGTACATAATGGGTGAGACACAAGAGCCTTGTGGTACGCCACAGGTTATGGGGGTGGGGTTGGCTGAGGGGGAGAAGACTCTCACAGTCCCATTATTTAGGAAGGATTGGACCCATGCTATTGCGCCCTTGGAGAAGTGAGCCGCCGAAGCAAGGTGTTTGCATAAGACTTCACGGTCCACAAAGTCGAAGGCAGCTGACCAGTTAAAGAGGAGTAGCATTGCGGTTATCCCTTTGTCCTTGAGCTCCTCAATTTGAGTATTTAAGTCAATTAGTGCTGTTTCAGTGCCATGTTGTGGCCTGAAACCTGATTGACGGACACCTAGTAGGTGGTTAGTTTCAAGGTACTGCTGTATTTGGAGATATGCTACTTTGTCAAGTATTTTAAGTAAAAAAGGCACTGTTGTAATTGGCCTGTAATTAGTTGGAATAGAAGGGTCCAATGTTTGCTTTTTTAGCAGGGGTAGGCCTCATGACTCTTTTGTTACTTGGGACAATGTTAGTTGAGAAGGACGCATTGATAAGTTTGGAAATGAATGGTGTAAGGTCTCTGGCTGCATCTTTAATTAATTGTGCCGGGCAGTTGGGGGGGCGCTGTTGTGCCGAAACAAGATGGCCGCTTAGGTGGAGAGCTCCGGACAGGGAGAGCGAATAAACCTTGTTTCCGCACCCTTGGCTCTGTTTGTTCAGTTGGAAATCGCTGGTGCCTCTTCTGGAACCCCTCCGGCGCATCCCTGCGGAATTTCGTGGTTAAACGCGCCCTGGACGCGCAGCTGCGTCTCCTGATCGTGCTTGGGCTGCTGCTCCCTGCTCCTCCAGCCCCGCAGCTCCGGGGACCGCGGCTCTCTCCACCACCTGAGAGCGCGGCGCTGCGGGCTGCTGTGGGGAAGGGGCGCCCAGCCCCTTGAGGCGTGCTGTGCTGCAGTGGCCGGCGGGGTTGCCTCCCTTGCTCTTTCCATCACTGAAGGCGGCCTTGGGACCCTGGCCCTTCCGTGTGCGGCCGCCACCCTCTTCAAGACATCGGCGTGATCCGAGGCTTTGGAGCTCCAACACCGCCTACTTGCCCACCGCGGCTGTCCCTGTTGCCTGCACCTCGTCTGCCTCCCTCCACTGGGTGCCCCCTCTCAGGATCGCTGCTCTTGGACGACTTCAAGGTAGGGGGCCGGGAGGGCGGGTGGGGCCGATGCCGGAGATCCTTGTTGCCTGCCCGTGTTCTCCTGGAGTGCCTTGTGGCCCGCCTCCCTCCACTCCCGCTTGATCACAGAGCCTCTACCTGACCTGGCGGCGGTGGCTGGCGCTGGATCCCTGGTGCTGGGAGCTCCGGCGGAGCTGCCCCCCGCCCGCGCCCCTCAGAGGCGCCTGCCTGGATCACGCCTGGGCCACGCAGCGCCATTGTTCTCTCTCCTGCTGGCGCCCCCCTGCACACTTGTTGGGGAGGCATAAATGCACGTCCTGTGATCCTCGTACTTGCACTGTGCGGCCCGTCTGCAAACACCCCACTGCACGCCTCCGCCGCAGCGCCACGGACATTGACTCTCCCTCCTCTTACAGCCATGCAGAACAACACCTGGGCCAATATACGATATTCCATCGCTTCCTGAACTCACCACTCCAAACTACCGAAGTGGATTCTGTGGTTCCTTGCTGCCTCACTGTGCCAATTTAAACTGGTTGGTTCAGCCACGCAGTCCTCCGATTACGCTGCGCGCTTTGGGCACTCCGCACCCTCCTGTCCGGTTACTCAACCTCCCTTGGGCACATGAACGTTGGCTCTCCGCCTCCCTACAGTGGTGCAACTATATTAAGAGACTGTCCTGTGTGCGCTCATTAACTTAAGCACATGTCATCAGAATGTGCAGGGCTGGATCTGTAGGACACTTACCACCTTCACTGAACTGAGCTACAATCTGTGGACCCACTCGCTACCCCACGCCTGTGCTAGCTGTTCATGCGCCCCACGCCCTAAGGCCTAGGGGTGGTGGCCCGTGTTGGCGCCTGGATTGCCTTGCTCACAGCTCCCCGCAGAGGCTGAGGCACTTCACCTTGTGCTACGCTGTACTGATCCACGAACCCCCCGGCTGCCAGCAATCTGTGCTATATCTCCCTGCACTACGTCCCTGGACCGGCAATCCTGTGTCACCATCACGTCTGGGCTCCCCTCTGGCTGCTGTTGGCTCGCCTCTGACCCTGCATGTCTTGGGGGAACCTCCCTAACACTGCCTCTAGCGTCCCTAACTGCTGCCCTTGCGTTACCCCCCCCCCCGGGGCACTCACAGGGTGGTAGTTGGTAGTCCTGACCGCTGTTTCCTAATAAGGCCCTAGGCGCCGGACGCGCCCTGTCACCATGACCAAGGGAGCAGGGGCTAGCAAGAAACAAAGCTCATTAAATATGTTCGCCAAGGCACCCTCCAAACCGCTGATCGACCCTCCAGAGGAATCACCGACTGCCACAACATCCTCAACCCCTGATGACTCGCAGAAAATGCTGGAGTATATGTGTGAGGTCTTCACCACGCTGCACACTAAACTGGACGATATGAATGGGACCATCTCATCCATAAAGGCCCATATCGAAAGAACAGACAGTAGGGTTGCCGAGATCGAAACAAGGGTTGGCACTGCGTAGGACGACCTGGGTTCCCTACGCGCCGTTGTGACCACTCTGACCAATCGGGTCTTGGTGGTCGAAAAGAAAAATGACAACCTCGTATCCCGCTCCAGGCGAAATAAACTTTGTATCGTCGGCGTACCAGAGGACAACATCAGGGAACCCATGGAGGATTACGTGGAACGCACCCTTGATAACCCCAAGCTTTCGGCACAATTTGCAGTGGAAAGAGCTCACCGTTCCTTGACCGCGAGGCCCAGGCCGGGTACGCCGCCTCGTCCCATCATAGCCAGAATCCTAAATTTCCGTGACCGTGACGCCCTACTCCGTGCAGCCAGGGCCAAGGGGGAGCTGCGTCTTGGGGCGGCAAGGATACACCTGTACCCGGACTTCTCTGTGGCTGTGCAACAAGAGCGTAAGACCTTCCTTGCAGTCAAAAAGAGACTTAGAGACTTAGGAGTCAAATACTCCATGCTCTTTCCCGCTAAACTAAGGATCGAACACTCCAACCAAACATTCTTTTTCACCATCCCAGAAGAGGCTTCAAAATTTATAAATGAACACATTCCCGGTTGATCTAAACATCGTTAATACAAGATTCAAGTTTTCAATGGTTGTTACCGTACCTAAGCCACGTGTGGGACCGCCACGGCGTTGCCCCTCCACGATGGCCACTTGTTAACCGTATTTCACTGGTTGCTAGTTTTGTCAATGTTGCTCCATTACTCCTTTGCGTAAGTGGCCCTCCAAGCCACACTGTCGCACTGTATGCAGTAATATCGTTTTCTGGGCCCCTCCAGTGGTTATACCTCGGAACCCTGACTTGCCCATGCTGGGACTACACCCTGCTCTTGCGTCGGTGTGTTGGGGCCCACGGCTACACCCCTATGCTCCCCTTGGTCCTCTATCTAAAGGCCTGGGCCCCACTGTACCCCGCACCTACTCTAAATACTTTGATTAATCCTATTGCATAGCATAACTCTCCTTACGCTCTCCCCTCTCCAGCGTGCCATTGCCTGGCTGCTAACAGACCCCCAGGTGCTGATGCCTAAAAGCTCGTGGTTGTTTTGGTTCTGTTTGGGTTTCGTCCCTCTGATTGGTGGAGGGATGTGTGTGGGGGGTGGGAGGACGACGTTATGGTTAAAGTCTTGACAGCCACCGGAGGCGCTGCATGCGCGACACCAAAACATTTTGTATATGTAGATATGCAACCGCATACATCCATATCGTACATCTTTCATTTACTGGAAATCCCCTTGCAGTCATTCAACTATTACCCCCTAAAATATGGCTAACACCGACCTGACCTTTATGAGTTGGAACATCAGGGGATTAGGCAATTCCAAAAAAATGCGACAGATTCAGCTTCACGCTGAACGCCACGGGGTAAAGATCTTATGTCTACAGGAAACCCATGCTCGTTTGGAGCAATGTGAACGATTCGCCAAGCAATGGGGGCCCTAGAGGTATTATACCAACTATTCCACTCAGAGCCGTGGCACCCTTACCTTAATGCACAAAAGCCGCGTGTCACCACTCCCACATAGATCCACTTGGTAGGTATGTATTAATCACTGGTATATTACAGCATTAGGAGGTAGTTATCCTGAATATATATGGTCCCAAACGTTGACGACCCTGATTTCTACCTCCACCTGGCCACTCTACTCGAGAGCTACCCCCCGATTCCTATCTTAGGGGGTGGGGATTTTAATACAATACTAAACGTCACCCTTGATAGATCAGGATCTAGGCCTCGCCAACTGTCTAAAGCAGGATATACTATCCTCACCACGCTTCCCCGTCTGGCACTGGTGGATGCCTGGCGTCTAATGAACCCTGAAGCCTGTACATACTCCTTTTATTCCTCAGTGCATGATTCCCACTCCAGAATAGACAGATGGCTTATTACAGACATGCTGATAAGATGCCTGTCTCACCTGGCCATTCTCCCCAGGACACTATCAGACCATTCACCGGTACTTCTCTCCTTAAACTGGGGATTGGATGCCAATAATACCAGACAGTGGAGGATGAGTCCCCATGCGCTTCTTGACCAGGTTTTCGCTTCCAAGCTCGAATCCTCCATCGAGGAATACTTCGACATCAACTCAAATTCTGTGTCAACACAAGCTATACTCTGGGAATCCTTCAAAGCACACACTAGAGGGATCGCCATCTCCAAAAGCTGTGGCATCCTGAAGGGCATCCGTGGCGATATTGCTACTAGTGAATCAGCCCTGGCCATCCACAAATCCCAATACACTATAGATCACTCCACGTCCACCCTAGCAGCGCTGGGATCTGAGCTGGACAGGTTCTGCGGCCTTGCCGAGCGCGAGGTTAAGTTCCTGGACTCCCCACGACCAGTGAGGAAATACGGCAAGGGAGAGCAGCCCGGCCAGATGCTAGCTAGACTGCTGTGCCGTGAACTCAGTGCCCCCAATATTCCGGCCATTACTAGACCGGATGGCACACTCGCCACCTTCCCCCAAGATATCAATTCTGAGTTCCTCTCGTTCTACACCTCCCTGTATTTGGAGGCTGACGGGTCCAGGTTCCCGAAATCGACTCCTACTTAGAGAATCTTCTCTATCAGTCCTGACAGCCGATGCTAGCGGCTTCCTTGAGAGGCCCTTCACCCTTGAGGAACTTGTCGAGGCCATCGAGTCACTGGCATCCGGGAAGGCCCCTGGCCCAGATGGGCTCCCGATGGACTTCTATAAACAATACAAGTCTCAACTAGCGCCGCACCTACTGGCCCTATGGGAGGAATCGTGCGACAAGGGCATACTTCCCCCGTCCCTCCGGGAGGCACTGTCATGCTCTCTGCTTCCAAAAGATCAGGACTTGCCCGACTCCCTTGGAAGCAGACCCATAACCCCGGTTCCGAGTGCCAGCCAGTCCCAATTGGGACCTTTTGGACCCTGTCCTGGCGCCAGTGGCACCAGGCTCATAAAGATGCCCAGTCCCAGCGCTGGAAGCGCCGGGCTCATAATGCTTGGGTGGACTTACCTGCAGCAGACCATGCTGCTTACTTACCTGCCAGTTGAACCCCTGATCCTCTTCTGTTTGGGACTACTTTTCCTGTTGGGTGGGGCAGGAGCCACTCCCTAGGTTCAGAACACTGGAACTCTTCTGGAAAGCAGGAACTCTTTTCTTACCTAGGCGGGGCTGTGGAAGGAGACACCTAAGCACTACAGGAGGCTATTTAAACCACACCCGATGGATGAATCTTGCTTTGTGTTATTCTGCATTCTCTGCAGCAGAACGCTCATCGTGTCTTCTGCTTCTGATCCTGGGCCTAAGGGAACAAAGGCTTACCATCCTGGAATCCAGTCTTCAGCAGCACCTGTAAAGACAAAGAAAGAACAGGTTAGCACTACGGTCTTCAGTGGCAGCGCATCTCTTACCTGGTCCATCGGCTGTCACCAACGCCTCGCGCTGCATTCCGGCATCTGAAAGACAAAGGCTTACCTACTCTTCGCACGCTCCGGAGGCCTTCGGCGCTGCATCCCGCATCTGAAAGACAAAAGAAGGTGCGTTTAAAGACATTGGGCAACTTTTTTACTCACGTGCCATTACTCCTTCCCACGCCGAATCCAGTGGGTATTCCAGCACCCTTCAGCTTCTCTAAAGCTCCGAACTTGTACCTGCAAGATAAAAGGGACAGTTAGTGCGCATCGTGAAGCAGGCTACAAGCGCTTACTTATGTGCTTCCAGGCGCTTCTATTCCTCACGCGGGTTCGATCCTCAACTCTCATCAGCCCGCCATCCGCCATCGCCGGAACCCTGCAAAACAAGAGATATCATTACAAAAGACTTTTAAGACATTTGAAGTGCCCAGAACTTACCGTTCGTGCAGTTAACGACGGACAGCAGTCCTCTGAGGTCAAGAGGCCTGCACCCTTATCCAGTGAAGAAACTGGTTACGGCACCCTGCCCCGAGGCAGATGGAGAGCTTGGCGTTCACTTACCTAAGGTGAGGTCGTTAACCTTTGGGGTTCTACAGGAGAAGAGAAAGGGAAGAGGAGAGAGGCACCCAATAACCCCAGTTCATTAATCCCATATTTTCTATCTGCAGACATCTTACTCTTCAAGTCAGACATACAGTGCACAGAGGTCCAGCCCAAAGAGCCAACCGTGTGTTACACATCACCTTTGAAGATACGGCATTCACCCAGTCAAGACCGGCGCCTCTGCGGGAATCAGGTGAGCGTTACAGAACACAAAGCCTACCGCAAAACTCCCACCCAGGCGCTATGGAAACCTCGGATACCGACCAGCTAGCCCAGTTACTTGGGGAACTAAGAGCAGAAGTGCATGCAGCCCGTCAGGAAACGAATGCTCTAAGAAGGGAACTGATTATTTCCAAGGAGCGAACAGACGATCTTGCTAGACAATTGCTACAGTCACAAGCCGGACAAACTCCGTTACCCGCATCAGGGGCAAATCTTCCTTCAACATCCTCTACGAACCCAGTGCAGATCAACCTACCTGGGAATGTACCTCTGGCTCCGCCCGAACGATTTTCTGGTGACCCAAAGAGGTTTGCAGTATTTATTAATCAGTGCCGGTTGCACTTCTTATGCCGGCCAGCAGCCTTTCCAACTGTTCAAGCTAGGGTAGCTTTCGTGCTTTCGTACCTTAGTGGCAATGCGGCAGACTGGTCGATCCCTCTAGTTAATCAAGATGATCCGGTTCTCCATGATTTTCAAGCTTTTCAGCTCAGTATGGAAAAACTGTTTGCAAGACATTCACAGGGGCAGGCCTTGGACAATGAGCTCCTTTCATTGCGACAGGGTAATCAAGACCTTTTGGCTTATATTGCGTCTTTCAACAGACTGATAGTGGAAACTCGATGGCCTGAGGACAAAAGGATTACGCTGTTTTATAGAGGTCTACGTGTAGAGCTCAAAGATGTGTTAGCCCAAGTAGTGAATCCCCCGCAAGACTGTTCGGACTATATTGACTTAGTCGTTCAAATTGACCACAGACTGCAGAACAGGAAGGCTGATCGTTCCAAGTTTGATGCTCAAGTATTTTCCAAACCACCAACTCCTACCAAAGGAGTAGACTCCGGGGAACCCATGCAAATAGGGGGCCTGAAAGGACCACTAACACAAAAGGAGCGGGAAAGGAGAAAACAGCTGCAATTATGCCTCTATTGCGGAAACTCGGGGCACTTTCTTCGAGACTGTCTGGTGAAACCAGCCAAGAAGGCAGTAGGAGCTGCAGTTACCAGGGTCACAAACTCTGAGCAGGGAAACGACCTCGCCCGACAAGAATAGAGGTCCTCTTGCCGAGCGTTAAAACCAGTTCAGTGACCTCGCATTTCGTGATACCTATGGTCCTTATTAGCCCTGAACATCCGGATCGATTACATGCGATTGAAGCTTACGTCGACAGCGGTGGCATCGGCAATTATGTGGATCATGAAATGGTTTTGAGGATGAATCTAACTCTTTGTCCAAAGGCTGTAAAGGACGTCATTACTACGGTGGATGGTACGGAGATAGCCTCCGGACCAGTAACGCATACCACCCAAGAAGTGACGCTAGTAAGCCAAGATGGACACCATGAGAAGATCGTGTTCGATGTGATCAAGGCCCCTCAGTTCCAGATTATTCTAGGAATTCCTTGGTTAGAGAAGCACAATCCTCAGATCGATTGGCGAGCAAGAACGGTTCAGTTTCCAGAATGTGTCTCTACTTGTCACCCTCGACCTGGTGTTGCACTGGCAGCAATTTCCTCGAAGGCTCCCCAGTTACCTCCTGAATACCTAGAATTCCAAGATGTTTTCCGGAAGGATCAGGCTAACTCTCTACCTCCTCATAGGTCTTATGACTGCCAGATAGACCTGATACCTGGATCTACTCCTCCTTGTAGTAGAATTTATGCCCTCACCGAGCCTGAGAATCTTCACCTCCGACAATACCTGGATCAATACCTAGCGAATGGGTTTATTCGTCCTTCCAAGTCCCCTGCTTCCTCAGCTTTGTTCTTCGTTCCAAAAAAAGAAGGGGACCTTAGAACTTGTATAGATTATCGCGCCCTGAACCAGATCACCGTTAAGAATAGATACCCGTTACCTTTGATCCCTGAACTCCTGGACCAAGTCAGAAAAGCATGCATATATACAAAGCTGGATCTTAGAGGAGCCTACCACTTGGTACGAGTAAAAGAGGGCGATGAATGGAAGACGGCCTTCCGCACCAAGTATGGGCTATTTGAATATCAGGTCATGCCCTTCGGACTTTGCAATGCCCCGGCCGCCTTTCAATATTTTATGAACGATGTCCTCAGAGAGCTCATAGATGTGTGTGTTGTTGTTTACATTGACGACATCTTCGTTTATTCTTCATCGGAAACTGAACATCGGAAACACGTGAAAATGGTCCTCGAGAGATTGCGTCAACACAAACTTTTCGCTAAGTTGGAAAAATGTGTTTTCAACGTGACTGAAGTTGAATTCTTGGGATTCATATTATCACCTAGCGGAGTGCGTATGGATTCAAAGAAGGTCGATGTAATTCTCAAATGGCCATCGCCATCCTCCGTAAAGTGTGTTCAAAGCATGTTAGGCTTCGCTAACTTTTACCGCAGGTTTATCCCCGAATTCTCTCGAATAGTCCAGCCCATCACCGCCTTGTTAAAGAAAAACAAACGTTTTGAATGGTCTACCGAGGCGGAACAAGCTTTCCAGAATTTGAAGACTAGATTTATCTCTGCACCGATCTTAAAACATCCTCGCCCAGAACTCCCCTACATCGTTGAAACTGATGCTTCGAGCCTTGCCATGGGGGCAGTTCTATCACAAAAGGACCCAGTAACCAATCAGTTGCATCCCGTGGCATTTTGGTCCCGCAAATTCTCGCCTCCTGAAATCAATTACACTATTACTGATAAGGAACTTCTAGCTATCAAGTCCGCCTTTAAGGCTTGGCGGCATTATCTTCTGGGGGCCCGACACACCGTTACTGTGATTACAGATCACCGAAACCTGCAATATTTGAAAACCGCAAAAGCTCAATCCTCTAGGCAACTCCGTTGGGCACTATTCTTTGCCGAGTTTGACTTCATAATTACCTATCGACCTGGTACAAAAAACGGTAAAGCTGATGCCCTTTCTCGGATGGGAGTGGAAGAACATTTGATCAATCCTAAACCTGTACCTATCATTCCCGAACAAAGAATTCTAGGTGTAATCGCCACACAATCCATAGAGGAAGTTAAGGATAAAGCCAGGCTACTGGTAACTCCAGCAGACATACAGAATTGGCATCTGCAGGGAAAGGACTTTACGGTGAAGGACAACCTATTATATTTCCAAGAACGGTTATACCTGCCCAGCACAGATTTACAGAAAAAGGTAATCTCTTGTTATCACGATTCTTTAATGGAAGGACATCCCGGTATGACCAAGACCTCGGAAAAGATCAAGCGCTACTTCTGGTGGCCGTCTTGGAAAAAAGATATCAGAGACTTTATAATGTCCTGTGGAGTATGCGCCGAAAACAAGAGTCAAAAGGGAAAACCAGCCGGCCTCTTACACCCTATTGACATCCCGCCTCGCCCTTGGCATACGCTTTCTATGGACTTCATCACCGATCTACCTCCATGCTCCGGATACAATACGATCCTAGTAATCGTGGACCTATTCTCCAAGATGGCGCATTTCATTCCACTCAAAGGCTTACCAACAGCAGCAACTCTGGCCCGAGAATTTCTCGAAAACATCGTCCGACTGCACGGTTTTCCTTCAGTTCTAATTTCGGATCAAGGTAGTCAATTTATTTCTCATTTTTGGCGAAGTTGCTGTCGGTCGGCTCAAATTGATGTGAGACTTTCGACCAGCCACCACCCTCAAACCGACGGACAAACCGAGAGGACCAATCAAACTCTGAAACAGTATTTGCGCTGCATGCTACAACAAACTGAAAAAACTTGGAAAGATATCCTTTGGATAGCCGAATATGCCTACAATAACTCTGTCCACTCGGGAACTGGGAAGACCCCGTTTTTTCTTTTATACGGTAGTCACCCTCGAACCTCGGAGTTGGATCCACTCCAAGATCTTGGAACACCAGCAGTAGACCACCTGCATTCTACAATCACCCAAGCCTTTAAGGAAGCCGTTTCTCACCTTCAAAGGGCTAAAGAACAATACAAGAAAGGAGCAGACCAACATCGGAAGGAAGCCCCCCAATATCAAGTAGGAGATCAAGTCTGGTTATCCACCAAATATCTACCTCTAAAAGGACCACGCACATTCAACCCAAGATACCTTGGTCCCTATTCCATCACTACCATAGTAAATCCAGTAGCGGTCAAGTTGGACTTGCCCCCTCACATGAAGATACATCCGGTCTTCCACGTCTCTCTATTAAAACCCGTGCAACCTCAAACCCGACTAACTACATCTCCAAAACCTATTCTAGTTGATGGAGAACTTGAGTTTGAAGTCAAAAGCATCCTGGATTCCAAGATCTCCAAATCTAAACTATTTTACCTGATTGACTGGAAAGGCTACGGTCCCCAAGAAAGATCCTGGGAACCTGCAGAATATGTCCACGCGCCTCGTCTAATCAAAAGATTTCATCAAACATTTCCTAACAAGCCCAAACCCCCGGAGAAGCCCGGTTTGGGAGGGGCCTTGAGGGGGGGTGCTGTCATGATCTCTGCTTCCAAAAGATCAGGACTTGCCCGACTCCCTTGGAAGCAGACCCATAACCCCGGTTCCGAGTGCCAGCCAGTCCCAATTGGGACCTTTTGGACCCTGTCCTGGCGCCAGTGGCACCAGGCTCATAAAGATGCCCAGTCCCAGCGCTGGAAGCGCCGGGCTCATAATGCTTGGGTGGACTTACCTGCAGCAGACCATGCTGCTTACTTACCTGCCAGTTGAACCCCTGATCCTCTTCTGTTTGGGACTACTTTTCCTGTTGGGTGGGGCAGGAGCCACTCCCTAGGTTCAGAACACTGGAACTCTTCTGGAAAGCAGGAACTCTTTTCTTACCTAGGCGTGGCTGTGGATGGATGAATCTTGCTTTGTGTTATTCTGCATTCTCTGCAGCAGAACGCTCATCGTGTCTTCTGCTTCTGATCCTGGGCCTAAGGGAACAAAGGCTTACCATCCTGGAATCCAGTCTTCAGCAGCACCTGTAAAGACAAAGAAAGAACAGGTTAGCACTACGGTCTTCAGTGGCAGCGCATCTCTTACCTGGTCCATCGGCTGTCACCAACGCCTCGCGCTGCATTCCGGCATCTGAAAGACAAAGGCTTACCTACTCTTCGCACGCTCCGGAGGCCTTCGGCGCTGCATCCCGCATCTGAAAGACAAAAGAAGGTGCGTTTAAAGACATTGGGCAACTTTATTACTCACGTGCCATTACTCCTTCCCACGCCGAATCCAGTGGGTATTCCAGCATCCTTCAGCTTCTCTAAAGCTCCGAACTTGTACCTGCAAGATAAAAGGGACAGTTAGTGGGCATCGTGAAGCAGGCTACAAGCGCTTACTTACGTGCTTCCAGGCGCTTCTATTCCTCACACGGGTTCGATCCTCAACTCTCATCAGCCCGCCATCCGCCATCGCCGGAACCCTGCAAAACAAGAGATATCATTACAAAAGACTTTTAAGACATTTGAAGTGCCCAGAACTTACCGTTCGTGCAGTTAACGACGGACAGCAGTCCTCTGAGGTCAAGAGGCCTGCACCCTTATCCAGTGAAGAAACTGGTTACGGCACCCTGCCCCGAGGCAGATGGAGAGCTCGGCGTTCACTTACCTAAGGTGAGGGCGTTAACCTTTGGGGTTCTACAGGAGAAGAGAAAGGGAAGAGGAGAGAGGCACCCAATAACCCCAGTTCATTAATCCCATATTTTCTATCTGCAGACATCTTACTCTTCAAGTCAGACATACAGTGCACAGAGGTCCAGCCCAAAGAGCCAACCGTGTGTTACACATCACCTTTGAAGATACGGCATTCACCCAGTCAAGACCGGCGCCTCTGCGGGAATCAGGTGAGCGTTACAGGCACTGATTACAGTGCTCCTCAAACCTGGTAAGCCCCTACTCATTGCGGCTCATACCGTCCACTCTCGTTGATTATCAGCGATATTAAAATATTCGCCAAACTGCTACCCAACCGCTTAGCCCCGTACATGCCCCACATTATCCACCCAGATCAGGCCGGTTTAGTCCCTGGTAGGTCCACTTCCCTAAATTTACAGAGGCTCTTCAATGTAATCAGCAGAATCGGCCCGGTCACACAGGCGGTTGCAGCTACGTTGGACATGCAGAAGGCATTTGACTCAATCTCGTGGAAATACCTATGGCGAGTTCTCGAGAAATGCAAATTTGGCCCCAACTTCCGAACCTGGATAAAGCTGCTTTAGACTGCTCCATCGGCCAGAGTCCGCACAGAAGACAGATGCTCCGCCCCCTTCCAGAGGCACACGCCAAGGATGCCCCTTCTCCCCCCTCATTTTTGCCATAGCTATGGAGCCCTTCGCTGACATGATTCGGCAATCACACTCGCACAGGGGTTTGCGCACAGCCGGCCAGGCCGATAAAGTCTCCCTCTATGCTGACGATGCCCTCCTGTATATCCGTTCTCCTGAAACCAACCTTGCCCCTATACTGGCGGATGTGGCCCGTTTCGGAGACATATCCGGCTTGAAAGTAAACTGCTCCAAGTCTACCTTATTCCCACTCACACTCAACACAATCCCCCGTCCCCAGATTTACATGGGTTCAACTGGTCTCCGGCTAGCGTCACTTACCTAGGGGTGGTGGTCTCCCGGCACATGGCACAGCTAAGTGACGACAACTACCAGAGCTACCTAACTAACCTAGAGGCAAAGACCTCCAGCTGGACTAAACTCCCCCTCTCACTAGCAGGCAGAATTGGAATACTTAAAATGGTTGTATTACCTCAATTATTGTATCGATTCACCAATCTGCCTCTGTGGCCCGGGGATGCTTTTTTCCAAACACTGCGCGGTATATGTAACACCTTCCTCTAGCACTCGGGGGCAGTCCGCCTCAAATTATCCACACTGACCATCCCTAAGGTATTGGGCGGATTCAGTGCACCAGATTTCATCAGATACTGGGTGGTGGCCCAATCTCCGTTTGCTGCATACTGGTTTAATACCATCGATTTCCCCCCCCCCCCCACATGTTTGCCTTGAGAAACTAACGGTCTGTGACCGAGTGATTGGATCCCTGGTCCTCAAGCCAATCCCCCCTGATTCAAACTCTACAAACCCTGTAGCTAGTACACCCTTGGCTTTGACCAAAATCTGGACAATGGTCGACGCACTCCACCCATTTCACGGGGGATCTGCCATTATGGAACTTCTTCCCCGATGACCCATACATTCCACATTCGGTGGTCACCCACTGGGCGGATGCCGTCTTTCTAACACTCTGTGATGCCTTCGAACAAGGAAACTTTATCGAATGGTCTGATCTCCCTCAGACGCCGACCCTGACCCTCGGTGTGGCTACAATACTCTTCACTCCGTGAAAATCTCAAGTCCAGATATCACGATTTCCCCGCCTTGCCACCCGACGAGCCCATAGTGGCGGATCTCTGTTCCTTTCTCTCATTCAGAGGCAAGGTGTTGAGACTTTACTCCTTGTTACAGACTAGAGCTGCCCCCCCCCCCCTTCGCCGGGCTAAGGTGTGGAGATTACCGACGAAAGATGGTCCCGGATGTGCGCTCGCTCCCACGACGTGTCCTACAACATCAAATTTAAACTCATCCAGTTCAAGATCCTACATAGGTACCATCATACACCTATGAGACTTCATCGCATGTTCTGTACCGTCCCGCCCACCTGCCCCAGGTGTGGCATGGATCAAGCTTCCTATAGACACATGCTATGGTACTGTCGCCGCCTCACCCAATTTTGGCTGGACATCTGCTCCACACTGTCTGACATTCTGGAGCACATGATTACCCCCACCCCACTGCACTGCTTGTTCCATGACCTTCCTCCGTTGTCCCGCGACTCTAAAACTAGCAGGTCTCTGCATGCTGTTGGCAGTCCGCTGCATATTACTATGTTGGCTCCGCCCTAGAGCGCCTACTTATACACAATGGCTCAGGTCAGTCACATGGGCTCATGAAACGGAGCAGTCCTGGAGCGCAATGCAGCACTCACATTCAAGGCCAAGGGACACCTGGCCGAGATTCCGAGACTATATGTCTGCCATGGCCTCACCATCAACTCCCCCCCCCCCAACCCCGACCTCCCCGGGAGGCTCCCCGTAGATGTTGACCCTTCTGGTGCAGTTATTAATACTTTGTATATTGCCTTTTCTTGATACGCTTCATTCTACTCAGTATGTACTGATTACTATCTGTGTCGCTTGTTTTTAATACTGGTGCCGTGTGGCTCCCTCTGCTCTCTGTTGTGCTGTCAAGTCAAATAAAAAAAGTTTAAAAAAAAGAAATTGTGCCGGGCAGTTGTCGCCCTGGCACCTTGATGGTTTCAGCGAGGAAATAATGTTCTCAACTTCAAGGGTGGGGACTTTGGAGAGTTGAATTGATCTGGTAAATTAGTCAATCCATTGGGGATTAAGACTTGCGTGTCCTGGATAGGTAGAGTGGATTTCTTGTTGGCAATCTTGTTTTGGAGAAGTACTATTTTGTTTTTTAAAGCGTTCTGTATGTTAGTACACAAGAGTTTGTCTTTTAAGATGTTGTCTGCCGGGGGAATAGGAGCTTCCATTTCACGTAGGATTGTGAGTAACTCCTTAGTATTAGATCTTGCTTTAGTAATCCTGTCATTGTATAAATCTCTTTTCATACAGATTTCTTTTTTATAGTTATCAGCGAAGTTAATCAAGATAGTCTTATTTTCACCTGAAGCGGTATGTCGCCATATAGCTTCTAATTTTCTTTTTTCTGATCTAAGGGCTTTTAGATGTGATGTAAACCAGGCAGTCAAATGCTCCTGTTGTTTGCTTTTACGCAATTTGATGGGTGCAATAGTGTCTAAGGCATTAGACATAGTACTGTTGTAAGCGTCACCTAGGATGTTAGGGTCAGAAACAGTCGGGAGTGAGTTCAAGGATGGGAGGATGTAAGGTAGTAACTTACCTCTAGTGTCAGGTCTGTCTACTCTGAGAATTTTTACATTTTCAGGGACGGCTAATGCAAGGGCTGGACCAGCGGCTGCGTGTAGCCATGACCCTGTGACTGCTAGGATGTCTAGGTTATTCATAGTAATGAGGTCAGCTATTTCCGAGGCATGTGCCACTAGAGATCTAGCATTTATTAAGGCATTATTGATTTTAGTAAAGCTATTGAGGTCCTGGGGGTTTGTGAGTTTGGATGAGCTAGTTTTAGTCTTTGATGGATTATTAGGTGAATGTTTCTGCATTTTGGAAGTAACCGCCTTATTTAGATAGTAGGGCAGTTTATCCTTAGAGAAGTTGTTATTGGGATGGTGGCCAAGATTAGATAAGTGGCTGATTCGTGGTTCATAAAGGCAAGGTAGTCGGGCTCAGAGTCTATTATTTCTTGCAACAAGGGGGCAAGGTGAGGACGTTAAATTGGTCATTTTCAGAAGTTGTGGGCCTGTGATATAGAAGCTTAAAGCTATGATCTGTTGGATAATTGTTACTGCAATAATTGATAGTAAAGTCCGTTGGGCAGTCTTGGAAGTCATATTTCAGCTCACGTCTTGGGAGACAAGGTTAGCTAACTATGTAAATCACTTTTACTTCTTTCACTTCTTAGGCAGTGGTTAGCATGTAATATATACTATAAGGCCATGGTAGGATCACATGTGCAATAATCACAGATTAGCCAGTTGGAGGACAATATATGCTATGAGACACTGGCAAGGTGACAACATGTACAGCAAAGACTGGTTTCGGCATATGGCGGACAATATATGCTAAGAAGCACTGGCAGGATGACAACATGTACAGAGTAGGCTAGAACCAATTTTAACAAGGTAGGAGGCAATCAATTTTGACAGGGTAGGCTAGAATCAATTACCAAGGTAAGCTGTAATCAATTTTCACAGACTAGGCGGCAATCAATTTTGGCAGAGTAGGCCAGAATCAATTTTAACAAGGTAGGCGGTACTCAATTTTGGCAGGGGTGAATAAGAGTATGACTTGCTAATTAGCAGTAGTATGGCTAGTGCAGAGTAATGACATGAGTAGAGATTACAAGGTCAGGCAAATGCATAAAATGGGAGGCCAGAGGCATGTGTGTGTACATATAGGATACGATTGTGGCGAATATAGCCAGTACGAATATGCATATAGTCCAGCGTTCAGTGTTCGAGTAATAGTTCGTTCTGCTCATAGGGTAAAGATGAACGCACTTGCAGGTTTGGCAGACGGGATGTGTTTCAAGGGTACAGGGCAGAGGCGCGGACTACTGCATTTGTCTGAGTGCATGCGTAGACGGTAGTACCCAGAAGAGTAGTTGCGGCATCAAGCATGTGAACGTTGGTGGCGGTTTGCTTAGGAGAAGTGCGGCACAGTTGGGGTTGCATGCACAGGTGACATGTGGATGGCAACACAGTCGGTCACTTACGGCCAACGGAATGCGTGGCATAGATGATTGGAGAGAAAGGAGGTATGGAGTGCTGGGAGAAATTAATTGGGCAGTGGGAATGGGTGTCGGACTTCGTGACACAATATCAAGATTAGGAGTGTCTTACCATGCGCTTTGGCTGTCGGTGGGCAGACATGCAGCGTGGCTGGCCCCTCATCTCCCGCAGGTTACAATAAGGCTTGCACAGGTAATTGACCTTAAAAGGAGGGCCTTGACCGAGGAGATCCGGCTTTGCTTTCCGGTCGACCAAGGCTGGATACATTGTAGATTGCGGCCAATAGGAACGGGCTGGGGCTCACTGCAATGGTTGCTTGACAACCTAACAACACAAAGCTACGGCGGCCATCTTCAAGCTTGGGCCTTGTGTGGATTTCATGGGAAACGAATAACTTCTTGCCGTGGGACACTCGGATCTGCTCCACCGTGTCTGTAGTCAAGGATCAGGTGAGACAGGCTGTAAGAGGTGCCCACGGGCACAGGGGAATCCAGAGATGTAGAGGAGAGGATTTAGGAGTGAGGGTAGTGAGAGGAAAAGGGAGCATAGAGAGCAGTGTTAAAGTTAGTGAAGGCTTCTTCAGTGGATGGAAAGGTGAGTTCAGCGTGGGAGGCGATAGAGGGTAGTTTAGGTCAGTGAATTAGTCTGGGAGTTTGGGGGAGGTAAACATGCACTTAGCTGTAGTAGCTGGATAGAGTGAGGAAGAAGCAGGATTGGAGATTGAGGCAAAGATGATAGAGGGAGAAGGTGCGGTGGAGCTATTGGAGGCAGAGAGTTCAGAGGAGATGAGAATAAGGTCTAGGGAGTTGCTATTTGAATGGGTGGGCAAAAAGTGGATGGAAGCGAATGAGCAGTTAAGTAAAAGAGAGTTAAAGTCAGTGGATAGAGCAGTAGAGAGTGGGGGAGGTTGAGGTAACCAATGAGGTGGTGATAGGGAGGGATAGACTCAATTAGTTGGGAGATGTGGCCAAAGAATTCACCTACCGGAGCAGGTGGCCGGTAGAGAGAGAGGATATGTATGCCATAGGGGGCAGTGATTGTGGAGAATAGTGTATTTGAATGAGAGGGAATTAGAAGGAGATAGGGGAGCAAGAGAGATGGGAAGTTTGTTGGATGAAAACAGTCCTACACCACCACCTCTGCCAGTGGGGTGGGGAGAGTGAGTGAAGGTGTAGGCAGGGTCATAAAGGGCCGCAATAGTTGCGAAAAATTCAGAGGGCGAGTTCCAGGTTTCAGCAAGAGTAATGAGGTCAGGAGAATGAGAAATGAAGTTGGAGGTGAAGGAGGTTTTATGGCACACAGACACTGCATTCCAAAGAACAATAGAAAGAGAGTGAGATGTAGAAGCATAGCGACGTTGAGTCTGAGAAATAAGAGGTGCTAAGGGTCGATGCGAGAAGAGGATGTGTAATGGCAGTTAGGATTGGAGTAGGGTTTGTGAATAGAAAGAGTAGTGGAACGAGAAAAGCGGATGGGGATGGGAAGAGAGTTGAGGTAGTTCTGAGCAGAGCCAGAGGAGAGAGAAGAGAGAGGTAGAAGGGAAAGGAAGAAATAGCATGAGAAGAGCATGTTGAGGGTGCAGCTGAGAAGAAGCAATAAAGGGTACTTTCAGATAAGTAGCAGGACAGAGCAAAGCAAAGGCTCATAGGCAAAGAGGCTGGTCAACAGCTGGTCTTCACCCTTCACTGTTAAACCCTTACCTGGGACACCCCTTGCTGGACGCCCCTAGTGAGTTCAGAAGGGTTGACACATGCTCTTCTCACCTGATTGCCTAGACCATCAGTGGTTGGTCTCTCTGATATTGTCCCTGGTGTTGCTGGAATGAGGCAATTTCATCCTGATTGGTGTTACCAGAGGCATCCTCTTGTGGCCTTCAGCTGGAGATGGGGCTGATCCAAGATGGCTACTGGAGGTGATGTCACTGACTCAAGATGATCACAGGAATCGATGTTGCCAATCCTAGATGGCCACTGGAAGTTAAGTTCCAGACAGAAAGTGAAGTCAAAAACCAGAAGGGATGGCACACATCATTGTCATCTAATCGCATAGTTCATCAGTGGTTGGTCTCTCTGATATTGTCCCTGGTAATGCTGGGATGAGGCAATTTCTTCCTACATGGTGTACCCCGAGTCTTGTGTGGCCTTCTGCTGGAGATAGGGCTGATCCAAAATGGCCACAGGGAATCACTGGAGGCTTTATATTGGTAGACCCGCACTGTTAAGAGTCTGACAATAGGTGAGTTTGGGCAAAAGCATTTGAGCAGACTGTCATTATTTAATACCCCTGAAAAATTCAAGGTTCTGAGAGAGTGCGATTAAAAACTTGCCTTAAATTATTCGAAATTGCTCCCTTTTTAAAAAAAAAAAATTATTTGTACAGGGCTGCTGGGTTTTATTGAGGTCTCATCACCTTTTAGCAAACAGCTACCTATTATATAGTAGAAGCTTGTGATTATCAATTGTTTTAGCATAGCATTAAAAATATGTTCAATTTAATATTCATCATTGTATGCTGCATATTGTTAAATTGATTGTATACACCTGTCTCGAACAGATCCCTAAAATTGTATTATATTCTGACCTCCCTACCTTCTCTGTAAATTGCTGTAACATGAGGACGTGCAAGGCATTAATCATCTACCAACACCACGGCTGACATTAAACAAACGAGAAGATCACAACAATTAACGACTAAAGAGAGTATAGGCTCCTTGGATGAATGCCTAAGGAAGGTAACTGGCCAAATAGAAGAGAGGATAACGTTACTTAAGGAAGAATTCCACAAAGATCTCCAAGCAGCAAAAGCTTACTATACTGGAAAGGATCACTGGATCTAGTGACGCTCAAAGCCTTGCAAAAGCAGGCTCTTTATCCCACCCTGTAATTGTTCCAATTAAGAACTTGGCTGGTCCAAATAGCGCAGACAGATGCATCCCCTTACCAAACAATACCTCGGCTCCTGCATCCTAGGTTTCTCTTATCCCAATGGTTACAGGGATGACTTGCTGTATGGAGTTGGGAACTTCAACTGCCAATACATCTTCTGAAACCCCCTACTGCTGCTGATATACTCTCTCGTCCCACATTAGCTGACTTAATTCCAACTATTTCAGGGAAAGTTGACACTTGAACCCTGACCTTAAATGAGACTTTTACATTCTTAAAATCCTTTAAGCAGAGAATAATGGAGACCCTGGCTATAATCAATGACGCTTTAAAGTCTAGTTTCCATGCTAATCAAGAGGCCAATACAGTAAGAGACTCCAATGCATACTTTACTTTGGGTGAAGCTACTACATCTGTAGAAAAAAGCCCCCACTCCCCTTTAACCACAAGAGCTGACATAATTTCTACAAACCCAATTCCTTCACCAGGGAACACCAAAATGCTGAACCCCAATGATAAGCCTTGTCCTAAAGAGGACAAGTACTTGAATTTAAATAGGACTCTAGATCTTCCCCCAAAATCTGCACTACTAGTGGAGGGAGTAATAGACACCCCAAGCTTAAAAAGGGGCATGTGGAGAACACAGTCTCCTTGATATTAAAGGGCCTTTTGGTTAACCCCCAACGAATACTTACAGCCAGACATGTACTTTTACTAGGTCCTATGGCGAAGCAGCTTAATGGGGACTGTATTATACTTACTTTCTCTGACACTAGAACCTTGTCCTATCTATTAAGCTCAACCTTGGCTTTACCTAAAGGGTTGGTGGCTTTAGAACCTGGGCTACAATTATTCATTGACCCTCCAAGAAATTTGACTTCTGCATCAAATAGATCTGCTGTCAACTGATTGCCCACTAGGCTTCACTAGAAGGCATTATTTGGAAATGTTACAACACTCTGAGAAAGACATTGCCTGCAAGCTACACGCAAGTGGCCCATACAGATTACTTAGAGAGACCCTTGCCTATGGATATCTCCCAACACAAGCCTTCTGGTAATCCAACAGAATCCTCTCGAAGTCTGATAAATTTGAACTTTCCAGCCATTGTTCCACCCAAGAATGCATGCTCCCAAAGAGTATCAAGGGGGATAATCATCGCTGAAAATTGATTTGAGATCTTGTCAACAATTGATTAATTAGATTGACGTTGTGCCATTCTTGAGGTCACTTCACATCAGTGATTAATGTGGATTCCCAACATAGTATAGTAACGCAAGATGATCTCCTCCCCTCCCCATCTTTGAATCAGGGAGACAACATCCCCTTATCTGCTCCTTTTAACTCTACTATTGTGGTATGTTGCTGGTTCCCAAAACAAACTGTGGTATGTTGCTGGTTCCCAAAACAAACTGGGCTCGCAGACAAGAGATAGGCTCACCACATTTGATACTTTTATTCCAGGAAACCTGGATGGATCAAGCTGTATTGTTAGATAGATGTGTAACACACTATATACCTGCAACAAAAAACGAAGCAGTTTGGCAAGTTTGTGGGTGGTGTACTGACTCTCCTAAAAACAGCCATTGACATTGATATTGTACATTTTCCATATGACTCACGCAGTTCATTGATTTTGCAATTACAGAATATGTCTAATGATACTTTATACTTAATCAACTTCTATACTAATTGTACAGGTAGTAAACATAAATCCTTTTTAGGAGAGCTTAAGGAAGTTTTATCCCATGCAGCAACATTGAATATTTCTCCTAGTAATTACTGGCTCATTGCCGGTGGAGATTTCAATGCTAAGATTGGTCATGGCCCAGATAAGAATTATTTTGATGCTACCGAAGAGACTATCCTTAACATTAATTCTCCTGTTATGACTGACCCCAAAACAAATAGGGTTTGTGCTTGAGCACATTGTTAATTGAACTGGCTCTTTGTACGATTAATGGCGATTTCCTTCTGACTCCTCTGGGTCCTACACACTTAGAGGCTATCATGGCTCTTCGACCATTGTTTATTTTCCTGTGTCAGTGAATAGATGGGCATCTGTTCCTGATTTTTATGTTACCCTGATTGGTTTAGCGATCACAATGCCCCATTTAGGCTAATGATTATTACTGAATCGACATTAAAAGGTCAGATGGCACAAATCTAAAGAGCATATTTTAAATTTTAACTGAATGCGTCACTGATCATCCTTGATGAGTGAAATCCTGACCCAAGATGGCTCAGCGAAAGAGATCACATGTAACTATATTAAATACATGGACACAGTTTATTTTGTTTTTTCTAAATCTGTAACTCTGAACACCAGTAAACCTGCGTGTGAGTGGTTTGTTGACCAATGTTGGCTTAATCCAACTTGCCAAAAGCAATAAAAAGTCAGCCCCCTAACAGATCTTCTATTGTCATCGCTCTTGCACTTCACAGAAACGTTATTGGAAAACGCAAATCCGACCTGTTAGCAGAGGCATGGGACAAACTCATCTTGAAGCTGCTAAAAATATAAACTCTCATAGCTTCTGGCACATGGGTAATTGGGGCCCTAAGAACTAGCGTTACAATGCAAGGTTGGAATCTGAAGTTCAGAATTGCGAGTGGACACAGTATTTCTCTGCCTTATATAATGCAACCATAAGCACTATTATGACAAACTCCGAAATAATGGTAAATAACGATAATCGAGCAATCCATCAGGACATACATACAATTATATTTTTTTGATACAGGAGATGTGAACTTCAATATGGGAATAACTCTTTAATAATTACCAGGCCCGGATGACATTCCAGCCAATCTTTTCCGTAGTCTTGAAGGCCATTGGGCACCCCTTTTGGCCATTGTGTCTAATTCCATAATCACCTGGTTTTTATTCAGACGCATGGAATAAGGTGATCATATGTCCCATCTTTAAAAAGGCCTAAGAAACGCACCTGCATCATATAGGTCAATATCATTACTTGATTTCATGTTTAATATATTTGGCAGAGCAGTTTTAGATAAGCTACGAATTTGGCCAGATAAAATAATTACATCTTAGTTGTAAATCCTACTGGGATTTAGAGACTGACCGGGATCTGTGATCAAACACCATCGGCCCAAGACAATTTGTATGTAACCTTTATGGACGTTTGTTCTACCTTTGATGGTGTCAATAGGTCCAAGTTGTGGCGTTTACGCAAAAGATGGAATGTCCTGAAAACCTACTGGTTCTACTCTGTTACAATAAGGCCTGTGTTAGATATGGCCCTAAGGGCCATTGTACTCCTTATTTCCCTGTAAGATCAGGTGCGCGATAAGGTTATGTCCTTGCACCTTTTTTATTTTCATTATACACTAATGTAAAGAGGCACACCCCCTGTTTTTCAGCTTCCAGCCCGGCTGGTGGAACCAATGAAGTAACAGCGCGTCCCACAGCCCAATACCAGGGACACACAATTCATCCCTAGCATGAGGCTCAGGAAGGTTTGGGGAGCAAGACCTGGATTATGGACAAAATTGTGCATTGCTGAAATAAAATCTGATGGGATACCATTTTAGGGGGGCGTAGGAGTAAAGTAATTTGAGGCATATATGCTGCTGATAATCTGAATGTTGACCTATGTGTAAATAAATAATAAAATGGTGGCCTTGTTTTTTTTCACGAATACAGCTAGGTCTGATTTTTGTAAACCTCAGGCCCAGATAAGCGCAGGACAACGAAGGCAATGGGGGAGAGGTGAGGCTGAACAGTGCTGGACTGCCTATGTTATATGAACAAGGACAAGATAATGAAGCACCGGGGAGTTTCACAGGCAAGCTTGCTCTCACACCTGGAACAAGTGCTAGTGGAAGTGTCCACAGTACCTTGCGGTTAGCACATAAAAATAGCTTCAAAAACAACAAATGCCACGATTGTTACAACAGCAGGATAATCAATGGAATGTATTTTGTATTTGTATTATTGGAGATTCATAGAGCGCTTTACTCCAAAGCGTTGTACAAGAATAAAATGCAGTACAATTAAATACAATTGACCAACTATACAACATTTACAAGGTGAGATCTAGGACTCAAGAAGATGTTTCTTCAAGGAAGTACAGAATAAAGAATAAGAGGTAAGATAGTAAGGAAGAGAATTCCAGTGCAAAGGGGCAAGAAGGGAAAAGGAATGAAATCATGATTAGGCACATGGAGGGTGAAGGACAGATAATGGGAATTGAGATTGAGAACAAAGAGAATGAGCAGGAAAGTAAAAAGATACCAAAGATGACAAATAACTAGAAGCAAGAACATAGAGAGATTTAAACACAATATAAAGAAAGCTAAATTTGAGACGAAAGTAGAAAGAAAGCCAACCAAGCCAGGCAAGAGATTCAGAGATAGAATCAGGAAGGGATATCAAATACAAGAGGCGAATAGAAGCATTACAACAGACGTAAGTGGGGCTAAACAAGAAATAGGAAGGCCAAAGCGAATAGTGGAGCAATCGAAAAGGTGAGAAGAAATAATAAGTTTAGTAGCGCCAAAGGTCAGAAACGGACAAGCCTTCTGAATATTAAAAAGATGAAAATGACAAGAGCGAGAAATAGTACAAATATGATGGGAAAAGGATAGATCAGTCTCAAGATAAAGACCAAGGTTAGGAGCAGTACTTTAGAGAGAGGTAACAAGGAAGGAGTGAAAAAGACAAAAGGGCTGGGGTGCAAGGGAATCGTGTTAGCAGGAAAGACCAGAACTTCGGTTTTGGTCAAGTTCAAGACAAGAAAGTGGTCAGACATCCAAAACTTGATTGAGAGCAAACATGAAGTTAAATTATTGTGAATAGCAGATGGGAAGGAAGAAAAGGAAATAAAAAGGTGTGCATCATCAGCATAAAAGTGATGCGAGATCCCAAAGGACAATATAATTGCTGCAAGAGGAGAAGTGTAGAGAGAAAACAAAAAAGGACCAAGCACAGAGCCTTGGGGAACATTATGAAGAAGAGGTAAACTATCAGAAGAAGACCTAGCCCAGTAAACAGAGTAAGTGAGATTAGAGAGAGAAGAGCGAAACAGACAAGGATAGACTCGGCAAAACCAAATGAAGAAAGATAAGAGTAGAGTATGAGCAACAGTGCTGGATGCAGCGGATGGATCCAATGGGTATAAGAAGAAAAGAGAATGTTTTGTATAGCGGGCAGAGAGCAAGGAGTCGGAGGTGGTTAAAAAGAGGAATTTCAGTTGAATGACAAAGACGAAAGCCAGACTGAACACAAGGAGGAATAGAATTATCAGTGACAAAAGCAGAAACCTGAGAATACACTAATCGTTCAAGTAGTTTAGAGAGGTAGGGAAGAAAAGAAGTAGGACCGAAATAAGAGGGAATAGAAAGATCAAGTGATGCTTTCTTCCAAATAGGAAGAAAGGATGCATGCTTAATGGAAGAGGGAAAAGTAGAATTGAGAATAGAGATATTAAAGAGAGTAGTAAGATAGGAGACAAGAGAAGGATACGCTTTAGGTATTAAAGAAAAGGGACTGGGATCAGAAGGAGAACCAGTAGGATGAGAGAAAGCTAGAAGGGAAGAAGTTTCGGAATAAGTACTAGGAGAAAAGGAGGATATAACTGAGTTGGGAGATAAGAGTGTAGAGAGAGAAGAAAACGGAACAATAGCAGCATGAAGTGAAGCAACTTGAGAAGAAAAATGTGTTACAAAATCAGAGGCGGTGAGAGTAGAGTGAAGTGAATGATCAGGAGTGGAGGGTGTAAATAAACGAGATAGAGATTGAAACAATTGTCTAGGATGAGCAGACTGGGAATGCAAAAGATCGGAGTAATAGGCATGTTTAGCTCGAGAAGAACCTCATTGTAAAGGGAATGATAGGATGAAAAAGACAGAGACTCAGACTCAAATATGGATTTGTGGCAACTTCCCTCAAGATGACAAAGAACTTGCCGCATTGAGCAGAGATGAGGGGAAAACCAAGGTTGAGGAGATTTACGAGAAGTAGAAAAAGAGGAAGCAGGATAGAGAATACAAGAGCGGTAGAAAGAGAAGAAGAGAGAGAAATGGGAGAGCAGAAATACAAGATGAGACAAAGAAGGGAATGTTAAAAGCACAAGGATGAATTCAAAGTGGCAAATTGAGTGAATTAGCAAATGGAACATCGCAAACTGGCACGCGACAGCAGCTGACAAGATTGCTGGAAGAGCATATATCTAGGCCTCTGCTTGAAGCAGAACAGTTTTAACCGCAGTACAAATTAGAAGACTTGCACAGAAATGCTCTTTGCCTGCCTTTCAAAATAATTGTAACCTGCTTCAGTTGTGACAGAATGATTGCTATGCAAAAGTAGTTAAGCAAATTAATGCAAGCGTTCACATCACAGTCAAGATACAGCCAAGAACTAGAGGGTGCCTGCTAAAAATCTCTGAAGGCTTCAAGGGATGAGCCCGTCCACACAACCAAGAAGTGACAAACGACAAGGGGAACTAATGGAAAAAAACAAAAATCAAAATTAGATTGTACAGCCTCTATAACTCCAGGAAAGAGAGTTGAGGAATGCAGCTGGGGGAGAAAAGACGCAATCAAGGGTACAACAACAGCACCATCATCAATAAAAAGGGTACAATACCATCTTTGTTCCAAATGGGCATCAACCCAAGGGGATAAGAAACCGAGCCCATAAATGACGCTACATCTCATCACCGAAACCTGACTGCTAGAAGATTCGACAACATAGCTGTGAATAAATGCCAGTGGGTGAGCCATCAGCAGAATTGCACGAGATGAGAAGTGCACTGTAAGGGTGTGAAAGGAGGAGACTGAGTTGTACTTTGCCGGTCCGGAAACAACAGTGCCAGTAAGCTTACCTGCACCGTTGTTTCCGGACCGGCAAGATTAGAATGAGGCCCAATGACTCCCCCTGTTATTTTATAGGCTTCTCATAATGTACAAAACAGTATTCCAACTCAAAGCTTGATGGGAGAGCTCTCTTCCTTTGGTCCTTTGCAGGTGTGTCACAAAGTCACAAATTCACAAACACCAGGGGGAATGACTCCCTTCCCCAGGTGTTTCTTAGGCTTCTTACAATACCAAGAGAATGAATCTGTCTCCTTGACTTTAGTTGCAACATTAATAAAGTTCACAAACACCAGGGGGTATGAATGTCACGATTCGCTCCCTTCGCTCTCGTACACTTTGGGGACTGATTTGGGGTTTATTTCCTACTGGACTTTCTTTCCGGACCTCATGCGACAGTGCTGTGCTAAATTTGGAGCGCTAAATTCTTATTTTCCATGTTACTTCCCTTCCTAATAAATTCCAGGTTTTTGGCAGCAAGTATGCTGCTTTCGTCAAAAGACTATGCTTACCAGAATGCCTGGCCCACTGCTTCATCTCCACCCTTTCAGGACAAGGTTGGCAGCACATGTGGCTGGCAGGTGCAGCAAGCAGCACACCTGAGTGTGCTCGTTAGCCAGCTTTAAAAGCGTCAGTCTGCTTCAGTCCAGTGCTGGTCATTGATGCAGTGTTCCTGTTTGATTGGTCCTTTGTTCCTGGTTCTTCGCTTAGTGTCTAGTTTCTAATTTCTAATGTATTGTTGCCTTTTCCCTGGGTTTCGAATTTAGTGTGTCTATTAGTAATTTCTGCTTCCTGGGTTCCCTTTCTGTCTTCCTCTGTTTTGCATTCGGCACTTCCCAGTGCTTTCCTTGTATTGTGCAGCTTGTTTGTCTGTGGTCGTTATTCCTTTGACTGTGCCCTATTCAGCAGTGAAATCTTGATCCTTTAGTTACTCCTCATTTACAGATTTAGTATTTTGTCCCAGTTTGCCTTGCATTTCCTGGGTGGAGATGGGAGAGGTTTTTCCCCTGTAATTTCGTTTTCCTTGCTTCTGTTCCTTTACTTTTTCTTGAAGTCTGTTCCAGGTTTTACTGTGTACTTCTCCCTTTGTCCCTATTCATTGTTAAGTGTAAATGCCTATGTTTTCCTCACTATTCTGTAATCACTAATCCTACTTGTCCCTTGTTAGGAGTCTGATGTATTAAGTTATTCTCCCTTTGCTGTTATAGCCTTTCTGGCTCCCTATTTGATCAACAGGGTTTGTGGGCTTCGCAGACACTCCAGGTGGTATTTCTCCTCCTCGTGCGTATTGTCTTTAAGTTACCTTACACAGTAGCATCAAGGGTGTTAGCTCACAGATCCTGTTGTTGCTTGCCCTGTATGTGAGCTTAGCGCTGACAGTACCTGTAACAGCAATTGTGGGTAAGGAGCTTGCCGACTTTCTTTGTAATCATAAGGAGCTTCTTAGCGCTTACCCCACATCCCTTTTCATATATTTGTATTCTTATCACACTCTACTTGCACATCCTGGGTTTTAGTGTGGATGTGTCTTGGTTCCTGAGTGCATGTTGTTTGACTCAAAGCTATTCACTGTGTGATATTGTGCACATTTCCCTTGCCATATTTACTGCCAATGTCCTTTCATGACAGAGACTCCCTTCCCCTGGCCCTTCTCATGTTTCTTGCAATGCAAAGATAATGATTCCCTTCCCTTGGCTTTTCTTAGGTTTGCACAGTTCACAATGCCAGGGGAATGACTCCCTTTCTCTGGCCTTTCTCAGGTTTACACTGTACACGATGTTGGGGGTATGCTTCTTCCCTGCTCTCTCCCAGGCCTCTTGTAATGCCAAGAGAATTATTTCTCCCCTTGGCTTTGATCACAATGTTCATATATAACAGGGGGAATGACTCCCTTCCTCTGTCCTTTCTTAAATTCGTATTACTGTCCTGATTGTGAGTCCCAGACTGAGGTTCCTCATGTGATTTGTCTGGGCAGAACTAGTTTACTACCCAGCCAGGTACTGCCATGAGTAGGATGGGAACGGGAGGCTCTCCTTCTCTTCACGTTGCGCATCCCAGACCCATTTCTCTCTACTGTGTCGGCTTTCGACAATACCCGGTTAACTTCCCTGCTAGTGATTTGTTGCGGATCCCAGACCCGTTTCTCTCTTACTGTGTTGCCTTTTGACAATACCCGGTTCACTTCCCTGCCAGGTATTATATCCTGCATTCAGGTCCCAGACCATAATTATGTAGTGTGACTCATTACCCCCTTTTGATCTCTGCAGTCCCTTTACCTTCACAATGGATTCCAGGTCTCTCCTGCCTGTCTTTGGGTCTTTGGAAGTCCTCTTCAGGCTTCCTGCTTTCTCTTGCTTGCTCGTATGGCTCGGCGTGGCTCCCTTGTCTGCTCTGGCGGCTCCACAGCATATTGGCTAGACAGTTCAGTCAGGTTATTTATTGTTCTGTACTGCCTCCTCGTCTCAGTACTGGTGAACTAGGCTTGCATTGGGTAGTCTCCACTCTTCTTCGTCTCAGTGGGAGTTAAGTATGCTCCCTTTGGGTAGTCACTATTCTTCCTCCGCTCAGTGGAAGTTAAGGATGGTTCCCTTTTACAAACATACATGTAAGTTTGGGTTATGGAGGGGAAGTGCATAGAGTAGGGTGGGGCCTTGAGGGTTGGTGTAATGTTGGAATACTGTGTTCTTCCGGGCAGTCGTCCCTTGTCCCATAGGGGGATCCCTCTCCATGAGTACTGTTAGACCTGGGGGTGGCCCTGGACGCTTGCGCGCGCAAACAATATAACGCGGAGCCGCTGGATCATGCAACCTTCTTTATTCAATGCAAAGGGGCAACTGCCCCACCCTTGATCCCGCCCCTCCCACGCCCCAGCGTAGCGTCCTGTACGCACGGACCGCAACGGCGGTCCTCCCACACAACGATGTGGGCTGCTGACATCTTCCCCCCTTTTTAACGTGCGAGTCCTCGCTCACCTCTTATCCCATTTCTTCTATGAGGCGTAGCGGTTTCATACGGCTCTGTTGGGGTCGACGTGCCCGACTTGGGGTTGTCTCTGCGACGGCCTGCATCATGGTGTTCCGCTCACTCTCTGATTCTTCACCATCACCCAGATAGGGTTCCTCTCTTTTTCTGTCTTCTTCGCTGTCCCAGTTCATTTCCCGCTCTGCCCCTTGGCTAGATGTCACACGTTTGAAGTGCGATATGTTTCGGGTCACAGTCGAGCTGTCCTGTCTCTGGGCCGTCACCATCATGCCCTTCTTGTGCATCACCATGAGTGGGGTGGATGCATATGTAGCTTCCTCTTTACGGTTCTTTGGTTGACGGAACCACACCTCGTCTCCAGGCTGTATGGGGTTCTCCCGGGCTTGTCTTTTACGGTCAATGACTTCTTTCACTTTTGCTTTCTTCTCAGCATCGTTAGCCCTTGCCTCCTGCTCAAGTGCTGTTGGTTTTCGTGGTCGGGGGTCCTCCGGTAGTCTTGTTGTGATTGGTCTCCTGAACATGAGGTCCGCAGGACATATTCCTGTCGTACTGTGTGGCGTGTGCCTGTATTCTCTGAGCAGTTGATTTAGGGCCTGTTCGAATGGCTTGTTCTGGACGTGGGTGATTTGAAGGGTCCTCTTGATGCTGGCCATGAACCTTTCTGATCATGCCATTTGCCTGTGGCCATCGTGGGGTTATCTTGCGATGGTGGAATCCCATATACTTGGCGAAGTTCTGGAAGTCATGGCTTATAAATGAGGGACTGTTGTCCGACTTTATAATCTTGGGGATCCCGTATGCCGACAGCATGCGGTCTAATGCTGGGATGATGCGCGATGATTGTTAGGCAGAAACCTGTGCAGTTCCCTCTGGGACCACTGCAAAAGATTTAAGACTACAGGTGTTTGGCAGTAAACTCTTATTAGAGTGCCATCTGTGTTAAGCGCTCACCGCTGTCTGAAAATAAGTGGGGCTTTACTTAAGACTTGTCTCATATTCTTCTAAGGGAGTGTATATCTTTTAGTGACCGTGTTTTTGAATTTCTTACTATTAGTGCCTGTGTGTTTTTAAATAAATAATTATATCTCTTTAATACCAAGCCCTGGTCAGTGTTTACTTGTTCTACTGTGTTCTTTTGACCTATTGTGAATACTCTGTATACTGCCTAACTCTTATTGAGGGAAGTCTGACTGCTCAGCCACAGCTACCAAGTGAATCTGTGTGGTACAGACTGCTACCAAGTGGGTTTACTGCCAAACACCTGTAGTCTTAAATCTTTTGCAGTGGTCCCAGAGGGAACTGCACAGGTTTCTGCCTAACACGGGTGTACAGCGGTGGGATTTCTATTGAGTATACACTTTAGAGTGCTTTTTGAACACTAAAAAGCTGATTTTCTAACTAGGTCTGCTATGGAGAGTTATACCCTAGAATAATTGTCTGCCAAAACTGCTGATTGCTTAAAAGTATTGTGTAGACATAAGAATCTCTCTGAGAAGGGCAAGAAAATGGAACTTATAGAAAGATTGTTAGAAAACCAAAGTCTGGGTGGTACAGAGGAATCTACCCCCCCCCCCCCAGCAAATGTAGAAAACAGTGATGGTATTGATCTGAATCAAAGTCTTGATAATGAGTCAGAAGAGGAAAGTGAACCTAATGAAGTTAGCCATTCTGAGCCTCTGTCTGCCTTACCTACTGTACCTACTGGGCCTATACCATGTCCTACATGTAACCCTGCTTATTTTGAACTTGAAAAAAGGAAGCTTGAATTAGAGTACAGACATTTTATTGCTCATTCTGAAAGAAACCAACAGCTAGAATTCAGAAGAATGAATGCCCAGGCTGAGCAGAAGCAAGCTGAGTTAAGACTCAGAGAAATAGAGCTTAATCATGAACCAGAAATGAAAAGGTTGTCTGTGGAAAATGCTTCTCTCTCCTCTGGTTCCTCTAGGAGTTCCAGTCCCAAAAGACCCCGGATGCCTGAGGAATTAGTGGGTATGTATGAACATAGGTTGGATTTGTTGGATTGGTTAAAAATGTTTGAGTATAATCATGGGCTCCAGTAAATCACAGGGAATGAGTTACTTCCCTGGTTGTTCTCTAGGCTTCCCCCTGTTGCAACTGATGTGGTAATGGAGTTGGGGGAGGTGGATAAGAAGGATTATGAATGTGTGAAACTAGCTTTGATAGCTAGATTTGGGAAGACCCCTTCCCAGTACCTTAAGAGGTTTAGGACCCTCAAAAAGCATCATGGTACCCCTTGGGCTACCTTGGTGAGTGAAAGTTTGAAAAACTTAGAGGGATGGATTAAGGGTTACAGAGTTAACACTTATGAAGGAATGAAGAATCTTGTAATGTTGGAGTCAATTTATGATGCCTGCTCTCCTGAGCTCAGACAGCACTTGGCTGATTCAAAGGAATTAGATTCCATGAAGTTAGCTAAGGCTGCTGACTTGTGGGTTGCCAACAGGGCCACTCACACGGATTCTGGGGCTACTCAGAAAAAGGATGAGGGACAACAGCCAAAAAAGGACTCCAAAGAGAATTCTAATAATTCCAATTCCAAAGAGGGCCCCAAACAAAACCAAAAGGGTAAGCCACAAGGGAAACCAACTCAGGCTAGTGTACCTCCTGGTGCCAAACCAGAAGGAGGTCAGAACAAGCCACCATTCCAGAAAGCACTTGGTAAATGCTTTGTTTGTGCCTCTACTGACCATGTGAAAGGAGATCCCAGATGTAAGGGTAAACCTTCAGGGGTCCAGCTTGTCTCCTTAGCCTTCGCTCCAGAGGAGGAAGTACAAATGGCAAGTGGAAACTTTCTATTACTGGCTGATGAATCCATTGGAGTCTCAGCCAGTGTTTCTTTAGTGTCTCTGGGTCTGTGGGAACAACAGAACTTAGATGTCTATAATTCTATCCCAGATAATACTAAAGAGTATTAGAAGGACAGTGTCCAGGTGAATGGTCAGGAGACTCCTGCCATTAGGGACACTGGGGCCAGCATAACTGTGGTGGACAAATCGTTTTTTCAGGCTGAGGATGGTGCTAAGGCACCCAAACGCCTCAGCAAGTTAGCTGGAGGGCCTGTGCAGATGCTTCCCCAATTACCAGTTCTCATCCAGTGTAATGACATGACTGTGAAGATACCTGTCAGCATACAAAGTGAGGTGCCAGGAAGGGTTCTGCTGGGTAATGACTTGAAAACTCTTGGAGTAGTGTCACATACCCCCAGACCTCCCAGTAAAAGGTTACAGGAGCTCACCAGACCTGCAAGGGAGAGAACCATGAGAGGTACTCCCAAGGAGATGTTGAAGAAAGAGATCACTCCTGCTCCACTGGAGATGTCAGCTGCTGTCTCTAAGAAACTAGAAGAAAAGGGGAAACCTAAAACTTCTAAAATGAACCTCACAGCCAGCACTCCAGTGCAGCCAACAAGGACTTCCCCTAGGTTGTCCAAAGTTACACCAGTAACTCCCCCTCCAGCTGAGGCTGAGATGGAGGTACAACCCTGTGTGGTTGAACTAGACTCTGAAGAAGAGCTAGTGGAAGGCCAGGAACTCATTGGAGATCTGGATCCTGTTGACCATCCTGAGCTGCAGTCTTTACTGGCAGAAGGTGGACCTAACAGGGCAGACTTCAGTAAGGGACAGAGAGAATGTCCAACTCTGGAAGGTCTTCGGCACCAGGCAGATGCTCAGGCTGAAGGGCAAGAGCCTGGGAAATATAGGTTACACTGGGAAGATGGCCTCTTCTACAGTGAACCAACAGAGTCTGCACCTGGGGACAACAAACGACTTGTAGTACCCCAAGAGAACAGACCACAGTTCTTGCAGTTAGCCAATGAGATTCCTTTGGCTGGTCACTTGAGTTTCAAGAAGACTAAGGAAAGGCTCTCACTCTACATTTATTGGCCAAAGATGGGGGCTGAAGTAGACAAATACTGCAGGAGCTGCCACACCTGCCAGACTTCTGGTAAGGTTGGCTCTGAGAATGTGGCACCTTTAGTGCCTCTCCCTGTAGTGGGATTCCCATTTGAGAGAGTAGGGATTGGCATTGTTGGTCCCCTTGATCCTCTAACTTCCTCAGGCAACAGGTTTACACTTGTTGTAGTAGACCATGCTACTAGATACCCTGAGGCAATTCCTATGAGGACTGTTACAGCTCCGGCTGTGGCTAAGTCCCTCCTTGGTATTTTTACCAGGGTGGGGTTTCCTAAGGAAGTAATCTCTGACAGGGGGTCAAATTTTATGTCCCACTACATGAAAGCCATGTGGAAAACCTGCAGAGTTACTTACAAGTTCTCAACCGCATTCCACCCTCAGACAAATGGGCTGGTTGAAAGGTTCAACAGAACCATGAAGAGCATGATAGGTGCTTTAGAGGACCCCCTTAAAAGAAAGTGGGACCTTCTACTGCCATGCCTTCTCTTTGCTTATAGAGAAGTCCCTCAGGAGGGAGTAGGTTATTCTCCCTTTGAACTTCTTTATGGTTATCCGGTGAGAGGGCCATTGGCCCTGATCAAGGAGGGGTTGGAGAGTGCTCCTTCCCCCAAGCCAATCAGAGTGACTGACTATGTGATAGTTCTCCGAAGGAGAATGTCACAAATGATGGCAGAAGCAAGTGATAACTTGAAAGCTGGACAAACATTGGTCAAGCAATGGCATGACCAAAAGGCTAACATGGTTGAGTTTACTCAGGACCAGCTAGTTCTCGTTATGATTCCAACAAGGCAGAGGGCCTTACAAGACAAATGGATGGGACCCTTCAAAGTTGTGGGTAAACTTAGAGAGGTCAACTATCTGGTGGACTTGGGCAACTCCAAGGAGGCTCCAACAGTCTTCCACACCAACAGACTAAAAGCGTATGTCTCCAGACCTGATGTAGGAGCTTTGCTTCTAGCATCATCAGAGGAAGAAGAAGAGAGTGAAGCTCTTCCTGATCTCCTCAGAGGCTTACCTTTAGACGAAAATATTGAAGGAGTAAATCTCTCTTCAAATCTGACACCTGAGCAATAGGAAGAGTCCAACTCTATGTTAAATCAGTTTGCCTCTCTGTTCTCACTTTCACCAGGCTTGACCTCTTGGGGACAGCATGACATACTCACTAGTGACTGTCTGCCAGTCAAAAGCAGAGGATATCGAATGTCAGAAATGTAAGAACCCACATCAAAGGTGAGGTCAACAAGATGCTTGATCTCGGGGTAATAGAGCCTTCTAGTAGTCCATGGTCTAGCGCAGTTGTGTTAGTACCAAAGGCAGGATCTAAAGAACTTAGATTCTCTGTGGATTACAGAGCTCTTAATGCAGTCACTAAGACTGATGCCCACCCTTTGCCAAGGACAGATGAGTTGGTGGATAGACTTGGTGCAGCCAAGTTCCTCAGCACATTTGACTTGATGTCAGGCTATTGGCAAATAGCCCTGACAGACCATGCCAAGGAGAAAACGGCATTTTCTACCCCAGTTGGCTTATACCAGTTTAAGGTTATGCCTTTCGGATTGAAAAATGCACCTGCTACTTTTCAAAGGATGGTAAACCAGGTTCTGAACGGGATGGAGGACTTCTGCATTGCATACTTGGATGACATAGCAGTGTTCAGCAATTCCTGGGAAGAACATGTGGACCACCTGAAATATGTTTTGCAGGCTCTTGGAAAGGCCAATCTGACCATAAAGGCAAGTAAATGCCAGATTGGACAGAGTTAAGTGGATACTACTTTTTATATTCGACCGCGAATATATCCCTATGGAATTTTCCCATTGTTTGAGGCTACCAACTTTAATTATTTAATTCTCATAGCCTCGAACATACCACCGGTTTATTTAATTAATATTAATTCGCCGGTTGGTATTTTTTGCCAGGACTCGATTCTAAAATGGCGTTTGTGTTCTCTTCTGTGACTCCAACCCAAGTCGAGCCCTTTGTTCCACTTTTTGGCGGGCTTCTCCACAGAAGCCTCCAAAAGTGGAGCCACTCTGCCTGATTACCACAGGGGGTGCGGGAGGGGGTTTAGGCACCCTGGACTGAGTTACCTTGGTAACTCACGTCGCACTCTTGTGTGATTGGCCCAAGTGGTGAGCCAGCCGGCTCACCACTTAGCATGTTTGATTGACAGCTAGGCTGAGTGAATGGGGGTGTGCTGCATAAAAGCAGGGCTTTGGGGATTGGAACTTCAGAAGTCGCCACAGGACCTGAAAATCCAACGAGGGAGAAGCTGAGCCGACCTACCACGACGACACCACCGGTGGAGCCCTGCGGAACCGACTCACCACTTCCCGACGACAGAGAAGATCTCCCGGCTGGAGAGGCTTCTTCCCCTGACTGGTGGGCACAACCAGTTTACCTTCTTCTCTTCACACCCCAGACCAGCTTGTTGTCCGTGCCAAGCACCTCGGCAACCGGATAGCCACTTACCACTGGACCGCAAATCAAAAGACCGCTCCTTTTACCTGAGAAACTCCAAGGCTGGTTTCTTCTCTGGCAGTGCAACGGATTCCTGTCTTCCTCCCCGACGAGATCCTCTCTTCCCCCGGACGAAGCACCGACTTGCATCCACTGCCAGGAACAACTGCCCCCGCTGGAGTATTCTCACCACTTTAAGGTACCGTGTCCGCCAGGCCTCCCTTTCTAAAGATTGCTACAAGGTAATAATAACCCCTTAACCTTCTGGACTGGGCTGGCCGCCTTGAACTTCTAACTGGTCCCTTTCTTTGGTCCAACCCTTTTTGAACCTTTTCAAGACTTTTGTGCACTGCAACCGTGTGACCTTGGACACATTTCGTTTGATCCTCTTAAAGTTTACCCAGCCTAATGAACTCTAACTTCACGGTTTTACTTTGCCTTCTTCTCTTGTTGTGTTCTTGTAAAAGTGTTGGGACCTGTTTCAATTTATTCTCTGTTTTTCTCTCCCTTTTAAAACGAATTATTAGAGTGCCATCTGCGTTAAGCGCTCACTGCTGTCTGAAAATAAGTGGGGCTTTACTTAAGACTTGTCTAATATTCTTCTAAGGGAGTGTATATCTTTTAGTGACCGTGTTTTTGAATTGCTTACTATTAGTGCCGGTGTGTTTTTCTAGATGTGGTTTTAAATAAATAATTATATCTCTGGTCAGTGGTCAGTGTTTACTTGTTCTACTGTGTTCTTTTGACCTATTGTGAATTTATTTTATTTTTATTTATTTATAACGCGCCGAAGCTCGCAAGCACAAACACAAGGACGAAGATTAACGGGACGACACAAAAAGAGAGTAGAGAGAGGAGGAGCAGAAAGATGGCAACATGATGTGAGGTAGTAGTTGCCTAATTATTTGAAGAGAAAGGTCTTCAATTGCTTCCTAAAGAGTTGGATGTTGCTTTCCAGTCTAAGGCTGCAAGGCAGTTTGTTCTGTATACTGCCTAACTCTTCTTGAGGGAAGTCTGACTGCTCAGCCACAGCTACCAAGTGTGAATGTGTGGTACAGACTGCTACCAAGTGGGTTTACTGCCAAACACCTGTAGTCTTAAATCTTTTGCAGTGGTCCCAGAGGGAACTGCACAGGTTCTGCCTAACAATGATGAGCTGCTTTCTACTATCTGCGCGTCTGGGAACCGTGAGTGTTCATCCATGAGCACTACTACATGTGTGCCATCGCTTAGGGGTCCAAAAAGGTCTACAGAAAGTTCTTCCCACACTTGTTTTGGTAGTGGTGACGTTTGCAGTGGGTTTGGATGTGGTGGTGGTGACACCTGCGCACAGATGTGACAGCCCCCTACTATGTTCTCTACTAGTCTGTCAAGGTGTGGGAACCATACCTTCTGCCTGAGAAGGCGCTCCGTTGCGACCACCCCTCGGTGGCCTTCATGCGCCAGATGCACTGTTTTGTCCCTGAGCGTTCTCGGAATGACCACTTTGCATCCTTTCAGTAATATGTGGTCTTCCACCACCGTTAGTTCGTCTTGCACTTGATCGAGCCATTTGACATCTTCTTGCGTGGTTTCTGCCTCCGACCTTGGTTGTTGTCTCATGAGCGTCTTCTTGTTGTTCTGTAGGCAGTGTCGCGCTATTCGGAGGGCTGGGTCACATTCAGATTGGGTGGCAAGATCTGTCCACCCCACCGGCAGCGGTTGAAGGTGGTGAACTACGTAGTTTATATACGCATCCGCGATGGAGGGTCGGGTCTCGTGGATTCAGTGGGGTGACTAGACAAGTAGTCCGCCGGATTTTCGTCTTTTCCGGGGCGATGTCTCACAGTTAACTTATAGTCCTGTAGGCGTAGACCCCACCTGGCGATTCTTGGCGGCATTCTGGCTTTTGGGTCACCATATATGGTGAGCAGCGCCTGATCGTCTGTGATTATCGTAAATTCCTTGCCAAATAGGAACAGATGAAAGTACTCGCAGGCCCACACCAATGCCAAGCTTTCTTTTTCTGCCTGTGAGTATGCCCTTTCAGTGGCCGTAAGACTCCTGCTGGCGTAGGCCACTATGTATATGGTGTGTGGGTCTGCTGAGTCCTTTTGAATGAGTATGGCGCCCAGTCCCACCGAGCTGGCGTCTACGATTACTTCCGTGTCCCGGCAAGCATCAAAATATGCCATGTCTCCCGCTTGTGAGATGGCATCGCGGATAGTCTCAAAAGCCTTCTGACACTCCGGCAACCATATGAATGGTGCGTCCTTGCACGTGAGCAGGCGTAGAGGGTTGCTCACGGTCACATAGTCCCTTAGGTATCGTGCACAGTAGCTGGCTAGGCTTAAGAACGAACGCAGGTCTGTGACGTTTTCTGGTGGTGTGGCCGAGTTAAGTGCCTTGACTTTGTCCGGGTCCGGTCTCATCCTGTTTTCTGAGAAGATGTGGCCGAAAAACCTTAGGGACCCTTTAGAGAATTCACATTTCGATTAATTGAGCGTAAGTCCTGCTTCTTGTAAGGTTAGACACACTCTGTGCAGTGCTAGGTCATGCTCCTACTGCGATTTTCCATATACCAACACATCATCCGAGTAATTCAGGCAGTTTGGAACATGGCAGATTACCTTGTGTATTTCCTCCTGGAATATTTCAGCGGCAGATGAAATGCCAAAACTGAGTCTTTTGTTCTGAAAAAGGCGAAGATGGGTGACAAATGTAGTGAATTAACGGGACTCCGGCGAGTTTCTATCTGGTGATATCCTTTCGTTAGGTCCAATTTTGAGAAGGTTTTCGCCCCGTGGAGGAGGTGAATCATGTCAGTGATTCTGGGGGCCTGATGTCTTTCCCTCTCAATGGCAACGTTGGCCCTGCGCATGTCAACGCACAGGCGTATGGATCCGTCCGGGGATTTCTTGAGGACGGGGACAATGGGCGACACTCAGGGTGTGGGCCTGAATCAGGTTCAATGACGTTCATTTTAATCAGTTTGTCCAGCTCGTCCTCGACCTGCCTTTGTATATTGATAGGAATGCCTCGATAGTGTTGTGCCACTGGTTTGATGAGCGGATTTATGTGAAGGGGAACCTTTCTTCCTTTTAATTTTCCCAGTCCGTGGAATACCTTTGCGAATGATTGTTCCACGGCGTCTGGTTTGGAGAAATATTTGTGGGCCATCAGCTGGTACAGGATATGTACCAGGCCCATGTCCACTGCCGTCCGGAAACTTAGTATGCAGCCACTGTCGGCCTCACTTTTGAAGATGTGTAGAGGAATTTTGGCTGCGTGCTCTTTATGAGTGCACCATGCTGTGATTTTGCCTATGCAAGGCAGTGGTGTCGTGGCGCCGTATGGATATATGTCCACGTGGCTGGTTTTATTTTGGGCATCGGTGCGAGTGATTTGAGCTCCTGTTCACTGATAGTGTTAACTGTCGCTCCTGTGTCTATCAGGAATTTTATTGGGGTGTTATTGACGTGTAGAATGAAGGTGGGGCTGTGTTGGGTGGCCACAGTGTTGTTGTTGAGGGCCCACACATACCCCTTTTTCCTCTGATCTTCCCCCGATGAGGGAGATTCGCTGCTGGAGGGGGACCGCATTTCGATGTATCTGACGAAACGTCGTCTTTGAGGGCGTCTCACCTCTTCTTGGGATCGTCTGTCTTTGCGCGTTTAAGCGTTTCTCCGGTATTTTTCCTCCCTCTTGTAGGCTGTGCGGTCGGAGTCCCCTCTGGATCTTGTTGGGCTTTGGTGGGTGTATTTACGCCTTTCATGAGGTCAATGTCTATTTGGGGATGGTCCTGGTGCATTTTTACACATGGCCCTGTAGTGGTCCATACCCCCGCATGCGGCACATTGTTGTCCAAGCGCCGGACAGTCCCCCATGTGCGGATATTGATAACCACATTTGTAGCACGTGGCGTCGGAGTGTTTGTTTCCTTGGGTGGGATTAGCATACAACTTGTTGATGGTGTCACTGTTTTCTGTGTGCTGTTGTATGGACACTTTCCCCAGGTTGTCTAACTGCGAGACTACTGCGGCCTCCATGCGGGCCAGCGCCAGGATTTCTTCAAGAGAACTTTGTTTCTGCAGCAATTGTTTCCGAAATGGTTGAGAGAGACAGCCTGCTATGACTTGTGATCTGAGCGCCTCCTCATTGGAGTATTTATGAAATTCACAATGCTTGAGTGTGATACGGTGGCGGCGCGAGTTATGGTTGCTTAGCTTACCATAACTGGCGAATTTCAAGGGTTTTTCGGTTTTACTTGGAACCATAACGTCCCTTTAACAAAGTTTTTTCACTGAATTTGAAAGGTTTTTAGCAGCACAACTTAACCATAACGTCCCTTTAACAAAGTTTTTTCACTGAATTTCTTAGGTTTTTAGTAGTGCAACTTAACCATAACGTCCATTTAACAAAGTTTTTTCACTGAATTTCATAGGTTTTTAGTAGTGCAACTTAACAATAATGACTTTGACTTTATATACATGTCATATGGAACTGACTGAATCTCTTCTACTGTACTTGATGTCCGCAAACTCATTTAATGTTCGCGGACATGTTCGAAGAACAGTACCACTACCTAAAAACTCTGGGGGGGTATGTTTGATTGTTATATCATAACATAGGAACATTTAACAAATTCAAAAAGGAGCACACAAACACATTATATGTGCTAATACATAAGAAATGTAACCCATATATACAACACACTAACCATTCATTTAAATGCACTATGTTCTAAAATGGAATATACCACAAGAAGATAAATTGGCTTCCAACATAATTACCTCACAAACACGACAGAACTGAGAACAAGAGCAGACCCACTGAGTACATAGGACATATCTTACCTGAAATAGTAAGTGTACTTAATTTTATTCATATATTTATAAACTTTCTGAATTAGAAAAATATATTATCTTTTTTTTTTTCTCACAGAAATGTCTAGTACTCTGGAATGGCTAGAGGAGCATTTCCCACATGAAGAAATGTCACAAGATAGTGAAACTAATGGTAAACACTTTATAATATAAACCATTTAATTATTATTATTTTGTATACATTTAACATATATATATATATTTTTTTTGTACAGAGCATACCAAAATAGCAAATACTTCAGAATAACCTGTTATGGATAATACTTTTCGCAGTATAGAATTTTAATAATTTGAAAACTTTCGTGGAAGATCATTTTAAACCAAAAACCTCGTACCATTGCCCCACATGTACTTGTCCCTCCTCACCATATCCCAGTCAATTATCCCCAAACCCTCTCCATAACCCAAAACATTTTGATGAGACTTCCATCCCTTCTTCACCTAATAACAATCATGTTGAAACCCCTATTCTCCTGTTTTTGTTTCTGCCTCCCCTTCTCTGTCATAAATTATTAATATATGTTAAATAAAGTTGAATTTTTATATTGTGTTGTAAACAGTTTTTTTTTTTTAAAAAACAATGTAGGTGTCCGTGGACAGTGCAGGTGTTCTGAAATGTTCGTAAATAAACAAAAATGGAGGTGTCCTGAAGAACACTATACCTGTTCGTACTGTTCGCTAGCAAGTTCAAACTGTTCTAAGAACACACGCAGTGTCCTGAAATGTTCGTAAAATAAATAAAGTGTCCTAAAGAACACTATATCTGTCCGTAGTGTTCGCTATCAAGTTTAAACTGTTCTAAGAACACAATTGGTGTCCTGAAATGTTCGTAATTAAATGAAAATGGAGGTGTCTTAAAGAACACTATACCTGTCCGTACTGTTCGCTAGCAAGTTGAAACTGTTCTAAGAACACAATTGGTGTCCTGAAATGTTCGTACATAAACAAAATTAGACGTGTCCTGAAGAACACTATATCTGTCCTTACTGTTCGCTAGCAAGTTTAAACTGTTCTAAGAACACACGCAGTGTCCTGAAATGTTTGTTTCATGTGTGACGCATTTTTAATTACTTCAGGACCCGAACAGTGTCCGTAGAACATCAACGTGCATGCGCTAATCAATCTCCGTGCATTTGGTGTCCTGCGGACATGCGCTTCCTTCGCGAACCTGTTCGCGAACTGATCATATGACCGCGCCCACGCTGATCGCGTGTTCTGAATGCGGACACTGTTTGTGTCCCTGAACAATTTAAAAGTACATTTTCAATGAATCCATAATATTTTTCAATAAAATCTCACCATGGCACAAGTCCCACATAGTAATCCTGAGTTTCTACATAACTTTTGAAACTTTTCGAACTTTTTTTTGTGTTTGATCTGTCCGCGGACAGCGCGCATGTCTGCGGACCGCACACAAGCACCCCTATAAAAGACCACGCCCTAGAGCTTATTCTCATTGTGTTTCTGGCTATTCTTCAGAACACAGCGATTTTTGCTGCCACCTGCAGATTACACCATCATCGAGATGGCATCCCTGGCTGCTGAACTGCCACCTGGTGCTGCACCTGCTTCAGCACCACCGCAACCCCCTCCACCACCATCACCTCCCCAAGGGCCTGAAGAGGGGAACAGGAGTGAGGATGCAGAGGAGGAAGAAGAGGATGATGAGAATGAGGTAGAGGAAATCCCTACTACCCGCACTAGGCGTGAGTCTTGGGTGTGGCGGTTATTTACCGTTCATGGTAATGGTCCTAAGGCTCGTGTGAACCGTGTTACCTGCAATGAGTGCAAAATGATACTCAGTCGCGGGAAGCACGGTAAATACAGCTTTGGGACTACTACTATGAAGCGACACCTGAGGTCATTTCACTCTGGGGCTATTTGCAGGGTTGTACCTTGCGAAGAACGTAGCAGGTTGATTTCCTCTACTTCATCCTCTGTTTCTGATCCTGTCACCACAAGGACCACCTCTGTGGGACAGCGTCTTCCTCAAGCTGCCTCACAGGCCATACAGAATGCTGATGACCCTTACCTTTCGAGGGTCTCAGTTGTATGTATGTACTGTGACACAGTACTCCGCAGGGGGGAGCGACTTCGTAGTGCTTTTGAGACTATCGTCTCAGAGCACGAGAAGATCTGCTCACTACCCAAATAAAACCCACTCTACATCTTTCTCTCTCAGCTCGCCCTTTCTTATCTCTGTGGTTGGTGTCCCCCTTTACCTTCCTTTTCCCTCCTCTCCTAGTGTGTCGTGTATAAAAAACAAAAAAAATACAAAATATCAAAAATAAAAAAAAAAATAAGGCTCTTTTCAGAGCCGCCTTTCACAGTTAAAAAATAGAAGTGAAAATAAATGAAGCAGGGCAGTTCGCAAACATTTAAAAAATTGGGTTGCTACCCTATCACAAACATTGCAATTTTCTCTGGGAGGAAGTGGTGGCTCTGAAAAGAGCCTTTGGGAGGTGTTTGTAAGTCAAAAATTATAAATGCTTAACACCTACTTCAAAATGGATGTTGTAATTCCAAAAAAGGTTGCAGTGCATTTTGTACATTTCTCAGAAAAATCTGATTGCCACCATAAGTAAGATGGACTCCATCTCTGCGAAAAATGTTTGTACTACGAAACAGAATATTTTCATTGTGAAAAGAAGACATGCCAAAATCTTTTAGAAAGGCACAAACAGTTTTATTAACATTGCGCCTTGCTTTTTCCATTTGTGGACCAAATGACAAAGAACGAAGCCACATTTGTCTCTGCGCAATCCGTGAAAATATCACTTGAGAATTAGGAAACATGTCCATAACCTTCCCAAGTCCTTCTTTCATAGCAAATTGCAAAAAAATTCCAGTCACATGTCCTAAACTGTTCCCTCCACAATGAATTGCAATTATGTCTGGATGTTGCTCTGTCTCCAAAGTAGCACAGAGAGGTAACAAGTCCAACCACTTCATTCCACGTACTCCATGCCAGTGTACTTCCACATGTGTGTCATGATCTCTGCTTCCAAAAGATCAGGACTTGCCCGACTCCCTTGGAAGCAGACCCATAACCCCGGTTCCGAGTGCCAGCCAGTCCCAATTGGGACCTTTTGGACCCTGTCCTGGCGCCAGTGGCACCAGGCTCATAAAGATGCCCAGTCCCAGCGCTGGAAGCGCCGGGCTCATAATGCTTGGGTGGACTTACCTGCAGCAGACCATGCTGCTTACTTACCTGCCAGTTGAACCCCTGATCCTCTTCTGTTTGGGACTACTTTTCCTGTTGGGTGGGGCAGGAGCCACTCCCTAGGTTCAGAACACTGGAACTTTTCTGGAAAGCAGGGACTCTTTTCTTACCTAGGCGTGGCTGTGGAAGGAGACACCTAAGCACTACAGGAGGCTATTTAAACCACACCCGATGGATGAATCTTGCTTTGCGTTATTCTGCATTCTCTGCAGCAGAACGCTCATCGTGTATTCTGCTTCTGATCCTGGGCCTAAGGGAACAAAGGCTTACCATCCTGGAATCCAGTCTTCAGCAGCACCTGTAAAGACAAAGAAAGAACAGGTTAGCACTACGGTCTTCAGTGGCAGCGCATCTCTTACCTGGTCCATCGGCTGTCACCAACGCCTCACGCTGCATTCCGGCATCTGAAAGACAAAGGCTTACCTACTCTTCGCATGCTCCGGAGGTCTTCGCACTGCATTCCGGCATCTGAAAGACAAAAGCTTACCAGCTCTTCGCACGCTCCGGAGGCCTTCGGCGCTGCATCCCGCATCTGAAAGACAAAAGAAGGTGCGTTTAAAGACATTGGGCAACTTTATTACTCACATGCCATTACTCCTTCCACGCCGAATCCAGTGAGTATTCCAGCACCCTTCAGCTTCTCTAAAGCTCCGAACTTGTACCTGCAAGATAAAAGGGACAGTTAGTGCGCATCGTGAAGCAGGCTACAAGCGCTTACTTACGTGCTTCCAGGCGCTTCTATTCCTCACGCGGGTTCGATCCTCAACTCTCATCAGCCCGCCATCCGCCATCGCCGGAACCCTGCAAAACAAGAGATATCATTACAAAAGACTTTTAAGACATTTGAAGTTCCCAGAACTTACCGTTCGTGCAGTTAACGACGGACAGCAGTCCTCTGAGGTCAAGAGGCCTGCACCCTTATCCAGTGAAGAAACTGGTTACGGCACCCTGCCCCGAGGCAGATGGAGAGCTCGGCGTTCACTTACCTAAGGTGAGGGTGTTAACCTTTGGGGTTCTACAGGAGAAGAGAAAGGGAAGAGGAGAGAGGCACCCAATAACCCCAGTTCATTAATCCCATATTTTCTATCTGCAGACATCTTACTCTTCGAGTCAGACATACAGTGCACAGAGGTCCAGCCCAAAGAGCCAACCGTGTGTTACACATCACCTTTGAAGATACGGCATTCACCCAGTCAAGACCGGCGCCTCTGCGGGAATCAGGTGAGCGTTACAATGTGGGAATCCAAGATCTACAGCTACTCCACAGCTTTCTGCATGCACCTTCAACCAATATATCCATGAATCTCCCAAAATCCATACAATCTTTTTCCTAAAACACACAGACATAGCTATCTGTTGTTCTCTCAGCAGAAACAGTATATGAGAAACTCTCTTCTGGCACAACACACCCACTAAACTTTCCTGACCAATCCCTTTCAGTACTCATTCTCATTTGCATGACTTCTGAACCCAAAAATCCCCGGATGTAACTCCCGATGTCCGCAAACTACCGCCATGTCCGCGGACATATCGTAACATGAACAGCCCTTCTACCATTTCCACTTCACTCTCTCTGCCATTCCCTCATTTGATGTAGCTAAGAAGTCACATGACCATGCACCAATCACATTCAAGACCTCTACATCTAACTGCATCATCATAGATCAGCACTGCAAATGTACTGTGAATCTCTCTGAGTACAAGTGTCATATCATTGGCAAGCACCATCTACCAGAAATACTGTACAAGTCTCCAAGATTTCTACTTGCAGCTCCATGCATATCCATATGCATGAACACAAACTTCAGGTATGCATATTTGCATATTTTCTGTACAGTTGATGAACACATTTTCAAACAGACTTTTAGCTTGTGTAATCTGTAAAATGAATTTACTGTATTTTTTTCAATTTCCTAAAATCAACTATCACTTATAAACCTTTATACTATTTACTTTCTTTATACACACACACTCAAATCATGTTAAACTAACATTTTTTAAATGAAATATATAGACTACATATATTCAAACAAAATTGCATGCAAGCACAATCTATGTTTACATCTTTAAAAAAAAATACTTATACAATTTCATATTTTTTTGTTTTTATTTATTTATTTACTTAATTACTTTAATTTAGACATGACATTAAGGCGCTATTACCTAGAACAGCTTAGTTACAGAAATGGTGGTATTCACTGGTATATTATAAATTTCACAAGACATCGTAAAGATATTTTTTTTGCTACAGTTAGTCATTCAATACAATTTGTTCATTAAGAACATATCATATGTACTGAACTGATGCAATGTATCTTATGTAAATAAATTAGTTTAATGGTTTTAAAGAAGGCGCTGAGGATTTCAATTAAAAAAAATCAATATCTAAATTAAAAGCAGCGCTATATACAAACAAAGTTACTAATTTGAAGCTTTTACAATTGCAGTGAAGACCAGTCTCCTGAAAAGAAGCAGCCGAATTTGAAGAACAAAGAACTAAGAAGTTAATTTGAGAAAAAAAGTAAGTAGAATATCACCATAATATTTGTATTATTACTCAAACATACTGTAAAGTTAACACAAGCAATTTATGTGCCTAAAAATAGAGATTGTGTACCATTTTGTCCAAAAGTCTCCATGTCTTAAACAGCGATTTACAGCCAGAATGGCCCACAAATTCCTATTTTTGGACACACAAATTAGCCAACTGAACTGCTACAATTTTCATATTATAGAAAAAACAACTGTTTTAATTGTATACATTAGATTTACTATTTGTACTTTTCCACACCACTAGCTTACTTTTTTTTGTCATCTGAACCCCAGTTTAGTAACCCATAAATTTAAGAATACCTATCCCTACTAGTTGTAGTTCCCAATGCACAATCACACACCATTACATACATCTTTATCATCTTACTCAAACACTCATGCACACAGCACACATACATTGCAGAACACCCCAACCCATACCTTCTTTATTTTTTTCAACAGACCCTAAAGAATGCCTACCAAAAGTCAAGTCCGTAGAAAGCAACGCAAAAGTAGAGCAAATGAAAATAAGTGTCCAACATAAGCATCCATCTCTAGCAGAATTTGTAAAAAAAAAAGTTGAAACAAAACAGCTAACAGTCATTTAGTGAAACACAAGAAGTTTCAAGTACAAAAACTTTGCCTCCTCTATCAAAATGTAAAACAAACCAAAAAACAATTAACAGAAAATCAGCTATCACTACAGATAAAACTACTTCTTTAAATTTTAATATAGTGCAAAGTAAGCATACCAAGAAAAGTATTTTAGCCAAAATGTACAGTCACAAAGTCCTTCAAAATCTTATAAAAACAGGAGAGAAATCAGGGTCAATGCTTAAAACCTATCGTAGGAAATTAATCTTAGAAGCGTTGATGGACAGTGCAATTCTTCTCAAAAGAAATTTATTTATTTTACTGTTAAACAAAATGAAACCACTAACAAAACTAATGACTAAATTACAAAAAAGACTTCTCAATAAGGGAAATGTCAACAGAAAGAACTTCTTAAGTATCTGCGGAGGTGAATGGAATCACACTACGAGCACAGAAATATATTTTAATGAAAAAGCGTACAAACAAAAGCAAACAAATACAATTGCCATACATAGCAGTGGTCGAGGTTATGAAAAAGTGAATAATACCATAATGGAACAGGAAGTACTCCTTACAAAAATATGCCCTGAAAACTTAGAATTACCCCTCCATTCAACTGAATCAGAACATCTAGTGTACAAATGGCCATGCACGTCAATGTGTAACATTCCCAAACAATGTTTCAAATCTTTACACCAATTCCTCAATAAATATGTAAAAAGCAAAGACAAAATCAAAATTAAATTACAGCAAAATATGGATACCTGTCTAGTGCGCAAGTACACAGAATTACAAGGACATTCATTGGCCTGCATTACAGGACCTACTTGTAAAACCACTTTCCATGATATCAAAAGGATATCAACACATCATTCAACTATAAGAAATCTAGTCTATAAACTGTACTATGCTAAAAGTCCTGCTTTAGCACTAGCAAATTTAAATAACATCCTTCTACATGGTACAGCAAAAGACCTACTTGAAGAAATTGACTATATCCAGAAAAAATATTTTGGAAGTGAAAGCCATTTACAGAATGAAATAGCTTTAAACCAATTAAGCAACAATTCTACACATGGCAACCTTTTGCTAAACACATACAAAAAAGAAATACTAAAATTTAAAAGTACATCAGCTGAAGTACCAAACCATGTATGTGTATGTTGCCGTAGAACTTTTTATAAAAGTAACACAAAAACTGTAGACCTATCATACAAAATAGAAGACAATGAAGATTCTAAATGGTTTGAATTAGCTCTCTACCTTGTAGCAGAAAACAAATACGAAATAACTGAGCCCTTAATACTTTGCAGTTACTGCACTACAAAACTTGACAACAACCAAACTTCTTCACGTGCTATCACAAATAATTTGGAATTCTACCCAGTACCAAAACCCCTACAACAACTTAATTTATATGAGAGCATCAAAATTCAAACAGTACACCCATTTCAAGCAATAATACGCTTTCAACCAAAAACAGCAAAATTACCTCCCTCTGAATTGGTAAAAGGCATTCGTGGAAAAGTAGTTTATTTACCATTAGATCTAAAAGAAAATGTGCATACTCTAGGAGTGCAACGTCCAATGCAGCAATCTTTAATTATCTTAGTAAATGGAGTACCTACAAAAGACAAAAAAATATGGCAACAGCTGGTAGATTTACATAAAGTTAGACAAGCCTTGCAATATCTTAAAGAGAATAATGAATATTACAAAGAAATTAATATTGAAGAAAACTTGAAAGATACAACTGAAATAATTCAAGAAACACAAGAAGCTGGTCAATTTGAGCTACTAGATCCTGCTACAATATCAAATACTTTAGACCATTATACAATTCATCCTTTGCACTCTAATGACACCATAGAAGATGTACTGGAAACGTACCAAATGCGTCAAACAAAAGGATCGCCAATCAGCATATGGGAAAAAAGTATAGAAGCACTTGCTTTTCCTCTACTCTTTCCTACTGGCAAAGGAGGAAGGTATGATGATAGACCTATTCAAATATCAGCTTCAGGATACCGCTCATTACGGATGTATTCTGAAGATCCCAGATTTAGACAAAATGTGGAATACATATTCCACCTACTCTTTGAAAGTGAACTAGCAACTTTATGTTACGGAGTTGCACACATATTAAAATCAGGATCACACTTTCAAAATATGACAGCTACACAATTATTAGAAAAAGTGCAACAAAAGGATGAGGTTTTACAATCAAATATTACAAATCTATTAGCAAATATGCGTGGTACTAAATAGTACTGGTTTCAACGTCATGAAGATGTACGTTGTATAATCAGAAACCTTGGCCCACCCACTTGATTTGTTACATTAAGTTGTGCAGAATATGCATGGGAAGATTTAAATGATTTCCTACGCATATCAAATAAAAACAAAACAAACATAGATATACTAACACCTGGAGAACTTTGTTCTTTGGATCCTGTTAATGTTTCAAGATATTTTCACCATCGCTTCATTGTTATGCTACATTTTATTTGTAATAAAACTGTTCCTCCCCTTGGAGAAGTGCAACACTTCTTTTGGAGAAAAGAATACCAAGCCAGAGGAGCACCACATATCCACATGCTTTTATGGATTAAAGATGCTCCTAAATTTGGTCAAGACAGTGATGCCACTGTTTTACAGTTTATTGAAAAATATGTCACTTGTCAAATTCCATCAGAAGCAACAAATAGTGATCTTCATGCACAAATTTTACAATTTCAAAGACACAAATGTGGAAAATATTGTCGTCGCAAATACAAAAACAAAGGGAAATACTACACCAAATGCCGATTTGGTTTCCCTAGTCCAGTTACAAATACAGGTCAAGTGAACAACCTCATGTCTTCAGTTAGACATAGTGTTAAAGGTAAGTCACCTAAAAATACATATTACATAAAAAGAAAAGAAGAAGAAAAATATATCAATGATTATAATGCAATCATTGCCCACTTATGGAATGCAAACATAGATGTGCAGTACATTGCAGACAATTCTACTGCAGTCGCACGATATGTCACAGCATACTTAACTAAAGCAGAAAAGACAGAGCTCCAAGACCTCTGGAATGACCTGTCATCAGATAAAACAGTGTCTCAGAAATTATACAGCTTGGGCATAAAAATGCTCTCCCATAGAGAATGTGGATCATATGAAGCAGCTGATCATTTAACTGGTACTGCATTGTATGGTAAATCTGAAAATATAGTATGGCTAAGTCTTGGTCCAGCTAAATCTAGAAAAAGAGTTCTAAAACCATATGAAGATACAGAAACAATAGCCAAACGTGATCCCAACAGCCAAGACATTTAAAAAAAACAATTTATTGGACACATACTACCCAAACAGAAGTAATACTTTGGAAAACATGTCTCTATACCACATAGCCCAAAACTACACATACACAAATAATAAGAAACCTGATGAAAAAAAGGTAAATATAGAGTGACAAACTGTGAAGGCAGCTTAGTTAAACTCACTAAACCAAATTTAATTAATCATATCAAATTGTCATTAAAGACTCCTCAACATAAAGAAGTATATTACATGTCCCTGCTACAACTCTTCAAACCATGGAGAAAAGAAGAACAATTACTAGATAACTATGGCTCATATGAGGATGCTTTCAAAGCAAATGAAAGCACTATAACTGATGTAAACTTTACACAGTACACAACAATGTTGCACAATGAACAGCAACATGAAGAAGAACTCCAAGCCCAACTAGATAAGGACACTCCTGACAGTAATCAACCTTCTGTAACAGGAAGCCAAGAACCACTGGGAGAACCACTAATAATAAATGAGGCAGAATTAGCTATGATAGAAGTAGAAAACACCATGTGTCAGTATGAAGATAAAGAAGACTTAACTATACTACAATCAAAACTAAACAATGAGCAACGTAGCATTTTTCAAGAAGTAACAAAACAAATTGCACATGGTGTAAAACATGAAAATAAAGAATGTTCCTGCCATAATTATAAACTTATACTACTGTACGTCAGTGGTGAAGCTGGTTCTGGCAAAACATTCCTAATCAAAATCATTAGTAAGTTCCTTCAACAATTGACAAACAACAAACTGTCAGCTGTTGTCACTGCCCCCACAGGTTTAGCTGCCTACAACATAGGTGGTGTTACGTTACACCGATTACTACTATTACCAGTAGGACACCAGAACAAATTAGACTATTACAAACTTTCTGCAGAAGCTGCAATGTAACTATGCAGAGTATTGAAACAAATGAAAATGCTACTAATAGATGAAGTGAGCATGGTCTCCAACCTGATGTTAGCTTTGATTCACCTCAGATTACAAGAAGTACTCAAAACAGACTATGAAGAGCTCTTTGCAGGAAAACACATTGTTTTTGGAGATCTGCTTCAATTAACACCAGTAAAAGGTGAGCCTATTTTTAAAACATTAGGACACAAACTCTGCCGTAAAATTGTTGGCAGCATTGGAAATGTCGACCTTTGGCAACATTTCCAATACAGAGAATTAACAGAAAACATGCAGCAATCTGCAGATCTCACTTATGCCAACATTTTAAAAAGTATCAGAGTTGGTATACTTTCTAAAGAAGCAGAAGCAATATTGAAAACCCGGCACATTAATGCACTTTATGGCGATAATGCATGTGCTACAGATGTTTTGGAACAATTAGCCCACAAAAATGTCAATTGTATGGCCTTAATGCCAACTCTTGCAAGCTGTTTCAAATTCAATGAAATCATGCTAAGTAAAGAAATGCAACCTTTCATGGAAATTAGCGCCACAGACAAACTAGATGTACATGGTATGACACTACCCATGTGTGACCAAGACACAACAAGACTAAATAGTTTAGAAAAATCAATCTCAAACACAGCAGGCTTGGAAAAGATATTCAAATTATCCTTAAATTGCAGAGTAATGTTTAAACGTAACCTTGACGTGGACCAAGGACTAGTTAATGGAGCACTGGGTACAGTTGTTGGCTTTCAAACATACCCACGCGACAGCAAAATTCAGTTTGTCAATATACTCTTTGACAAATTTTCAGAATTAAAAAGGATAGGACGCTCAACAGCTAGATTCCTTCTCTTCAAAGATATGTATGTACGCAGAGAACAATTTTCTCTAACTCTTGCATATGCAGTCACGATTCATAAATCACAAGGTCTTACCGTAGACAAATCAAAGATAGATATTGGTAACACAGTCTTTAAAGAAAGCATGAGCTACGTAGCACTATCACGCTTACGTACGCTTGACGGTCTATTTCTAATAAACTTTGATGCAAGTAAAATAAACGCTGATATTCCTTGCATTTTAGAATACAATAGACTTCGTTCACTATACACCCCCCACCTAAACACATGTTCTGTTCCACAAAAAGTAAAACGTTATAAAAGAAAAATAAATCAAACAGAAATGCAACAGGATGTCACTGCAAATCCTCCAAAGAGAGTAAAAGAAACTTATACTTCATCAAGTACCACAAGCAAAAAAGAATCAATTAGGGAAAGTAAACCAGGTACTTCTTTAAAGAAGGAAGACAAACTCTAAAAAAAGCAGTTAGATACAGAACTACCTGGACCATTTAAATTCTCAAATATAGTTGGTGTAAGTTGCTACGCAAATGTAGCAATGAATATTCTGTTCAATTACCAAGTAAATTGTTGACAACATTTACTTACACAGTACAGACCCATTGTGTTTGCAAATGTTAGTACTTCACAGAAATGCAGCAGACCATCCTGACAACACGTATAGTGTTTATGGAATAAGACAACATTTGGACTACTGTGCTGGAATGGTGGAATTCACTATAAACTCACAGGAAGATCCACAAGAATTTCTAATGTACTTACTACAAGTACTGGAAAACAAAAACATACCTATAAATTAAATCTTTTAGATTTCATACATGTGGAAACATACATGCACTCTCTGCAACAATGTGACACAAGAAGAAATCCCCAATGAACGCTTCATATATATATCAATACCAAATTGTGAATCCATTCCATTTCAGCGACTTGTACAAAATGCAAACCATGGTAGATTACGCTCTACCTGCAATTCAGATAAACGCTCCACGTTAGTAATGCAAACACATAGTAAATACATAATACTAATGCTTCTTCGTTACAATGCAGATGGTACCAAAAACAACTGCAAGCTGACTGGATTCACACATGGTCAAATATCACTTGGTAAGAAAACTTTCACAACAATAGGTATAATCTACCACGCAGGAGTCACAACCAATTCAGGGCACTACACTGCATAAATAAAAAAGAAATGTGGATGGTTTGAATGTAATGATAGTACCATTACTCTAAAGCAGAGATTACCAGCAAATCTTACAAACGCTTATTTGATGTTCTTAAAACCAAAATTTGATAACTAAACTGTATTTAAACCCTAAGTAAACTTGTGTTAATAAAATATAAACTGTTAGAATACTCCAAAAGCTATCTAACTGCTCAAAGATTCTACAACAACTTATCAGATAAATGAATACCACTAAATTAGACCAAAAAATACACAGTTAGAATACGCCAATTGGTATCGAACTGCTCCAAAATTTTATAATATCCAAACAAATAAATAATATGTTACTGCTCCAAAAAAATGCAACAAGCCAAAGTATAAAGCATTAGCCAGAAACAACAAGTGAACACTGAAAACAAACAAACTGTAGCATAACAGAAAAAGTTTTTTTTTTAATCCAACATGGATTTTATTTCTCCCACAGACCCAATGATTTTAGCAACAAATACAGAAACTGAGCAAATTGCACAGTACTCTGATTTGTAATCTACTAAATATGAGGGTCCAAAAAAAAAAGTATGTTGATTATACAATGTAATAAGTCATTACAAAATACTAATACTAACATGCTATTTTCTTTTATCACAGAAATTAACAAGAAATACATGTACTCCGGTTACTTGACCAAACAGTAAGTATACAATAATAAGGAGAACCATAGCAGCATATCACATCCATACTATCTAATACCTTTGTTCCTTATACATTTGTTTTTCACCCAAAGTTATAAGCAAATATGAATGTGATATGCTGCGGTGGTTGTGGCCAGGGCATAGAGTCTTGGGTGCATGGCCAAATGGCCAAATGGCCATGCACCCAAGACTCTATGCCCTGGCCACAACCACCGCAGCATATCACATCTATAGAGTCAAACATTTCAACTATGGTCTATGGAAACTTTTAATGTCCGCAGACATTATGAGTGTTCTTAGAACACTTTCAACTTGCCAGCGAACAGTACGGACAGCGTTTTCAGGACACCCCCTATGAACATTTCAGAACAACGCGATAGATCTTAGAAAACTTTCAACTTGACAACGAACAATTCCGACAGTGTCCTCAGAACACCCCCATTTTGTTTATTTGCGAACATTTCAGGACACCGCGAGTGTTCTAAGAACTCATTCAACTTGCCATCGAACAATACGAACAGCATCTTCAGGACACCCCCTACGAACATTTCAGAACAACGCGAGAGTTCTTAGAACGCATTCAACCTGACAGAGAACAATACGAGCAGCGTCCTCAGGACACCCCCATTTTGTTTATTTGCGAACATTTCAGGTCACCGCGAGTGTTCTTAGAACACATTCAACTTGCCAGCGTACAATACGGACTACGCCTTCAGGACACCCCCTATGAACATTCCCGGACACCGCGAGTGTTCTTAGAAACGTCTTCAGAACACCCCCATTTTGTTTATTTGCGAACATTTCAGAACACTGTGAGTGTTCTTAGAACACATTCAACTTGCCAGCCACAACCCCCCATTCATATTTGTGAACATTTCAGGACACAGCGAGTGTTCGACAACGTCTTCAGAACACCCCCATTTTGTTTATTTGCGAACATTTCAGGACACCGGAAGTGTTCTTAGAACACATTCAACTTGACAGAGAACAATATGGACAGCGTCCTCAGAACACCCCCATTTTGTTTATTTGCGAACATTTCAGGACACCGCAAGTGTTCTTAGAAGCGTCTCCAGAACACCACCATCTTGTTTATTTGCGAACATTTCAGGACACCGCGAGTGTTCTTAGAACACATTCAACTTGACAGAGAACAATACGGACAGCGTCCTCAGGACACCCCCATTTTGTTTATTTGCAAACATTTCAGGACACCGCGAGTGTTCGACAACGTCTTCAGAACACCCCCATTTTGTGTATTTGCAAACATTTCAGGACACCGCAAGTGTTCTTAGAACACATTCAACTTGACAGAGAACAATACGGACAGCGTCCTCAGGACACCCCCTACGAACATTCTCCGGACACCGCAAGTGTTCTTAGAAATGTCTTCAGAACACCCCCATTTTGTTTATTTGCGAACATTTCAGGACACCGCGAGTGTTCTTAGAACACATTCAACGTGACAGAGAACAATATGGACAGTGTCCTCAGAACACCCCCATTTTGTTTATTTGCGAACATTTCAGGACACCGCAAGTGTTCTTAGAAGCGTCTTCAGAACACCACCATCTTGTTTATTTGCGAACATTTCAGGATACCGCGAGTGTTCTTAGAACACATTCAACTTGACAAAAAACAATACGGACAGCGTCCTCAGGACACCCCCATTTTGTTTATTTGCAAACATTTCAGGACACCGCGAGTGTTCTTAGAAGTGTCTTCAGGACACCACCATCTTGTTTATTTGCGAACATTTCTGGACACCGCGAGTGTTCTTAGAACACATTCAACTTGACAGAGAACAATACGGACCGCGTCCTCAGGACACCCCCATTTTGTTCATTTGCGAACATTTCAGGACACCGGGAGTGTTCTTAGAACACCTTCAACTTGCCAGCCACAACCCCCCATTCATATTTGCAAACATTTCAGGACACAGCGAGTGTTCGACAACATCTTCAGAACACCCCCATTTTGTGTATTTGCGAACATTTCAGGACACCGCGAGTGTTCTTAGAACACATTCAACTTGACAACGAACAATACGGACAGCGTCCTCAGGACACCCCCGTTTTGTTTATTTGCGAAAATTTCAGGACACCGCAAGTGTTCTTAGAACATTTTCAGCTTGCTTGCGAACAAAACGGACACATATTGAGGCCTCAGTACACCCCCCATTTATTTAGAACATTTCAGAACACCTGTGATGTCCGCAGACAAATCGAACACAAAAAGCACGTCTAACACATAAAAAAAACACAACTTTCATCCTATCTCATACACTCCCACCCTCCCCAAACACTCCTACACACCAACACACTCTACTAAATACACATTTTAAACAAAGTTTCACCGCGCTGTCCGCGAATCCAAGATGGCGGGCGCTACCGAAAATCTGACGCGATTCACGCTCCACGCCGTCCAATCAGCGAACACGTTGCATGTCCGCGGACATCACGCAAGCCAATTGGCCAATCAGGACACTGTCCGCGGAGCGAACAGGGAAGTGTGTCCGTGGACTGAACACAGATATCACTAATTTGTTTTTACCTACTTTTTGGTCATTTTAAAAAAAACTACTGGACGGATTTTCACCAAATTTGCAAAAGCACGCTTTTGGGACCAAGCCGCTGCTCCTGGTCCAAATTTGGTGAAAATCCGTCCAGCGGTTTGGGCTGTAGACACGAGCAAAAAAAATGTCCCATTCAATTCTGTGTCTTCCGCTATATATGTTTCATATGATATGACTTGACCCTAAGTCTACCAATATAGTATCTTTTCAATTTTTACTTCCTGACTGTTACTGAAGAAAACTATGTGGCTTAGATATGTCAGTAAAGGAAAAAGAGGGAGAGCCAGCCATGTGATGTCATCAGTGATGTCATCAATGACATTTGTGAGGTCATCTTTGATGTCCTGGGTGTTAGTGTTAGCAGTGCACGGTGGCGCAAGTTATGGTTGCTTATCTTACCATAACTGCCAAATTTCTGGGGGTTTTCGGTTTTACTTTGAACCATAACGTCCCTTTAAGAAAGTTTTTTTACTGAATTTGATAGGTTTTTAGTAGCGCAACTTAATCATAACATCCCTTTTAACAAATCCCTTGGTATCATCACTTCTCCCCCAGAGGGGAACCCTTCCCATGGGGACAGGGAGGTGGGGCTGCTACCTGAAAGTCACGGTGGGAGTGGTAATTGGCAGGAGGATCCCATGGGAGGGGACCCCCTCCACGGGAGTAGGGAAGACTGTCAAGGGAGAACGCTGTTTATCAACCACCCTGCCGCCATGCATTGCTCACCCAACAACATGGATAGGGCTCAAGCACCCCTACCTTCTATGTCTCCTCTTTCTTCTGTTACACAGGGTTACTATGCATGGAGTAACTATCAGATAAACAGAACTGTGACGAGGAAGAGTGAGGGTAGATGGCTTCAGAAGTACTGTCATGAAGAAGAGCAGGGCAATGAAGACCCCTTCTCAGAACCAAGACAAACATACTAGGTATCCGAGATTTGAAAGATGGCTTACCATAGAAAACCAGCAAAGGGAACTCCTCTGAGCCATTCCTGCCCCAGCGGAGCATCGAGCTGGGGATCGAAGCAGCACAAGGCAGACACGCTGCAGGCCTGGATGCTTGGAGAAGGCTGACTGGAGCGAGGGCTAGCCCGAAGGCTAGGAGACCTAACGTCTGGTGTCCGGAAGCAAGCTATCCGAGTGGTCCAGGCGAGACCCAATGTACGGCAAGAAACTAGCATGGCAGAGTCGCCAAACCAGACCACGAGAGCCCAGGGGAAGCCAGAGAAGCCTGCCAGTGTTGCCGAGGACCAGAACCTTCGCAACCAAGTCAGAAGGTACGCGGAGGGGGACTGGGAAGGCACTGGGAAACCGTAGGGGCTGTGTTCAGGAAGAAATGGAGAAGCATCTTCCTTGTCCCAGTTGTACCAAACAGATAAAACAGACTGGATGAGAGAGCACTGGAAAGAAATCGGAAGAGAGATTAGGGTCTGGGCCCCAAATGTTGAGAGGTGAGTTATACATACGTACAGACGATGCCTGACAGGATAGTGAACTGAGGGAGAGACATTATAAACCTGAAGATGCGGTCTGGGACCCGAAGGTTAAGCGGTTTGAAGAATTGCACATGCAGGACAAAGCCTAGCAGGTTAGTGAACTTGGCCTGAGAAAGAGATATTTGAAACCTGAGAAAGGGGTCTGGTACCCACATAACCAGAAGAGAAGACCAGAGGGGGAGAGAGAAATACTTTGGCAAAAGTTGAGAGAAGACCAGAGGAAGAAAAATATATATCCTCTGGTAAAAATCCAAATATCATTGTGACTATAGAAAGAGAGCCTGGAAGAGGGTTGGGTAAGGTTGAAATTATCCCTATCTTTTGAAGTGTAAGGAACGGAAATATGTTTGGGACATAGGATAGTGGACTATTTATTTCGACAAAGGTTCTGACATCCTTAGTATTGTTTGAGGCAGAGAAGGCCCTTTTAGTTATATGGACAGGTAGGGTTCTACCTTATTTTTCTGTTAAATAAAGTTGATGCCAACAATCATGCCACCTTTGTGTCCTGAGTTTACTTCTGCACCCTTACACTAGACATACATGTGGGGGCTTAAGGGTTAAACATCCTTGTTATATGTTGAATTGATAATATACAGGACAATATACAGTTAAACGTGCTATACAATTTATAATTTGTGCTATACAGGACAATAGCTCTCAGAAGCATTCATTCACTAATTCATGACTCTGGTTTAGAAGACAAGGCCTACAAACCTGTAGCCTGCTCACATTAGATGGTTTGGATTTTACAAACATGAACAAGGTTAAAATGGGGAAGCTGCACCAATAACGTTAGTTTGGAATTACTTATATATGCACATCATAATTAGCCAGGAGAATTGTTTATACTTAAGTCTTTGAGATGGCACACATGATTAAAACACATGTGCAGCCATACAAACACCTTGCTAAAGACATATAATCAAAAGGATTACACATTCTTAAAACAAAAGGTAATCGTTAAAATAAGAAACTGGGATTGCATTATTTTTTAGAACGGAGATAATTTGCTAGAGGCCAAAACGTAAGGTAAGTAAACCACTAAAATCACCTGCCTTGCAGAGAAATATAACATAAACAAGAAGTTAGTAATGGGAACAAGGGAAAATTGTTTAACTATTATGTACATGGCAAGCTGGCAAGAGTATGAGCCATTCTATAAACCCCCCACAGACAGAGACACAAGCGCATGTGGGCAGAGATGCAGACAGGTCATCAGGTCTGCGGTAGTGGGCAGCACCCAGCATCCAGAGTGGAGACTTCATATGAACAAACAGCTATAGCACATGTCATCTCACTGGCACATCCATCTGAGAGATGTCAAATATTGGGTTTCTTAAAAGATGCAATAATTGAATGTACAAAGCTACTGCACTGTATGTGGTATTTAGCTAAACTATTCCTCTGATCAGACACTAATATTTTATAGATGATTAAGGATAGTTTCCCACCTTAGATTCTTGTTAAACTCTGATTTGTATGATCTACATGGCTTAAAATAGTTTTAAGGCTCAAGGAGTCGTTACTCTGCCTCTTATAATTGAACGCCACTTGGTTAAAAGGACAGACGCCTGTTTTAAGATTTAATGGCTTCACTTTTCAAGTTAGATGGTTATACTTTTACACTGGTTTTCAAATTAAGGTAATTCAGAAGAGAATGTAAAATTGTTCTTATATAGAAAGCAAAGGGTCCAAGTGGCATATATATTTTGTTTTCAATAGCAAACAGCCATTAGAGACAGATGTTTTACATCTAAAATGATTCAGTATTGAAATGGAGAGTAGCATGCAGAAAACATATGATTTGTAAAAATTTATATTTTATAAATAAACTTTTAAAAAGACACACACTGGGAAGTTTTGACTCAATGGGCCTCATTACAAGTATGCCGGTAAAAAATCGTCCTTACCAGCATGCCGGTTCTACCGCGTCCGTGAGGCACCGCTGCCAGAATCAACGGTTGATTCTGTGTCAGTGTGCACACGCATTCCGGCATGCCGGAAACAGTTGCACCAGCATGCCAGTAATACCACCAAACCCCCCTCCACCCCCCCAAAAAAACACACCGGCACCCTCAATGCCAGTGACTCATAACTCGACTCCACTCTACCGGACTCACCGGCACTGTTGTTACTGGTGCTGTTATTACCGTGACCGGAAATAACGTGATCGCCGGAACAGGAAATTAACCGGTGGCCATTAAATAAACACAATCCATTGCAATCCTCTGTGCACAGGAGTGACAGCCACATCCCGAACACAGATAACCAACCAGATACATGTCTGCCAGGGCACCTGCAGCACAGAGGCGCAAGCCGCGGTTCAGCAAGTCTGAATTAAACATGCTGGCTGACACCCTAGTCGAGCATGCTGATGAGGTTTTCAGCAGCGACCTACGAAGGCAGGCACAAATGCGCAAGGAGGCAATCTGGGAGGATGTGGCCCAGAAGTTCACGGCAGTCGGGATAACACCCTCAATAGACCAAAACGGCCACAAAATGGAATGACCTTCGGCTGAGGGTGTGAAACCTACTGTCAGCCCAGTGAACCCAGGGCATGGCCACAGGAGGCGGCCCAGCATCTCCCATCAACCTGCAGCCATGGGAGGAGACATGCAGCAGCATACTGCACCTCGAGGTGATAGAGGGAGTAGGTGGGGGCGTGGCCAGCACGCATGAAGTGAAGACTGCTCTCCACGAAGCTCCTGCCCATGATCCTGAAGCGCGAACAATCGCGGCCGAAATAATGCAGCTCTGACGCTGAAACTCAGCTGAGCCACAGATGAACCACCTCTGGGGCATCGACGAAAATATCGGAGAAAATCGGCGCGGATAACGCCGAGAACGAAGCGCCCTGAAACTCCCCCCCATGACGTCCAAGATGGCGGCCTGACCGTGGGACCCACAACGCTACGGCCTGTCGAGAGCGTAGGATCGAAGGGCGGACTGCGGCCATAACCACACTCCTCCACCAAGCACAGGAAGCGGACGACCGTCGGGCCCCTGCTGCACCGCCCCGTGGAGGGAGGAAGCGGAGAACCTCGCGGCGACCAGAAAGCAGAGAGAGGCGGCGGGCGGTAGGACCCTCGGGGATCCTGCACCGCCGATAGCTGTCCCCGCCGGCCCGCCGGCGCGAGCACACGTAGAAGCGACGCACCTGGGTATCGGTGAGGGCCCCAGCTGGAAACCCACGGATCACCCAGCCCGAGACAAGGCCCGGATCAGGAAAGGCAACCGCATCCCCGACCAGCATACTAGAAGTAAGTGCCTGCCCCTACGAGCGGACACACGGCCCCACACCGTCACCCACCGGCGGGGGCCGCCGCCCACCCCATCAATTGCATGGTGCGGCGGCGACCAACGCATTGCGTTGGGGGGGAGACCCAAGAAGTCGGGGACACAACTGAGGTCGAACCTCGGACCTGCTCCACACCACCAAATCCCGGGGAGAGCTATCACCCACCCAGCTACCCGAACTGTAAGACCACGGACAATCCGCTGTGGATCGCGCCGGGAGGGCGCCACGGACGGACGGTGACGCGGTTGTAGCAGGACTGCGGATCCACCTAACCAAGCCAAGGTGTGACTCAGCTCTGAAACGATCCCCGGAGGAGAGATCCTCACAACTCATTGGGGCTACTAACCAAAAACTGGCACTGACAAAACCAGAACCATCAGGCGGTGTAATGTCTCCTCCTAAAGGCAGATCAAAAAATATAACGATGGACTCATTTACCACTCCCAAACCGAATCAACAGATACCACACGCAGAGAACAACATGGCCGAGGCACCACCACCGGCGGCGGACCCTCGTGACTCACAGACCCTTCAGGCAATCGCAGCACTGAGAACAACGGTGGAGGACATGAGGGGGGAGATAATATCAGACCTCCAATTAATAAGGCAAGATGCCCGAAACCTAGCTGAAAGAGTCACCGCCACAGAAGTCATCACACGTGAGACCTCAGAGGCGACGCAGGGGCTACAAGCGAAAGTTAAAGCGCTAGAAACAACGGTGGCAAGACTAGAAGCAAGGTCCGAGGAAGCAGAAGGCCGGGCCCGACGGAACAACGTTCGAATCTTGGGAATCTCAGAGGGCATGGAGGGCTCAGACCCCACAGAATTCATAGAATCATTGCTGCTACAGGAAATTGGGGCAGGCAACCTCACCCAGGGGTTCTCCGTGGAACGTGCCCACAGATCTCTCCAGAAACGGCCACCCCCAGGGTCTTACCCGAGACCTATGATTGCAAAAATTTTGAATTTCAGAGACCGAGAGACTATACTGAGGTTCTCCAGAGAAGGGGGAGAGATCAAAAGAAATGATGCATTATTAGTCATGTACCCTGACTACACGCCGGTGGTGCAGCGGGCAAGGAATTCCTTCGTACCTATAAAGGCCAGACTACGCAAACTGAATCTTAAATACATGCTGCTGTACCCAGCAAGACTTAAAATAATACACAAAGGGAAGGCGATCTTCTTGGAATCCCCAATCGCAGCAAACCTATGGCTCGAACACAATAACCTAGCGGAAGACACAGAGGAGCAGGCGAAAAGCAGCAAATGATGATCCCACAAGAGTCCAATGCAAGAGAAATCGAACGTAACGATTGAACCCAGACCCGCATCAAGGAAACAGCAAGATTGGGCAGGAAACAGAAGCCCCAATCACAAGACAGCTGCTGAACCCCCCCAACAGACAAGGTGTAGTCAACGCAGCTACACACTGCCCGAACCCGAAGACCTGGAGAGGTATGGAAGGCTTGGGAGCCCCCGAGCGTTGTGAGTTTGAAACAACTGCTGGGGGCAGTTTCTTCTTGTTGTTTTGTAGTGTTAATCCATTCCCCGGAATGGTAGTTGAAGTAGTTAGTTGGTCTCCAAAGGAAAAAGCACAACTGGAGGGCCAGGGGGCCAGAACGGCGGCTGAGAGGGGCGGGAATCCACGAGCAAGGGGTGACCTTGAGGCCCTAGATGAGAATGCAAACATATCAGGGAGAAGCAAGTCCCTCCCGTACCTTCAACATAACCTAGATGGCAACGCACATTAGGATACTAACCTGGAACGTGAGGGGCCTGGGCACCTACCTTCGTAGAAACAGAATCAAATCCTACCTACGCAGGAAAAAAGTAGACATAGCCCTGATACAAGAGACACACTGTGACAAGGAAACAAACGCAAAGCTTAATGAGCACTGGGGGGGACAGGGCTTTGGAGCACCCTACTCTAAATACGCCAGAGGGGTTTACACTTGGATCAACCCACGAACACCAATCCACCTGCATAAAACGGAAACGGACCCAGAGGGCAGATACCTCATAATATGGGGCACCCTTGAGCACAAAGAGATCTGCATAGTTAACTCATACTTCCCCAATAACAACATCCCCAACCACCTGAAAACATTGGGCTCCAGGATGGTGCAGTACAGGGAGGGCTTCTTTTTGTGGGGAGGCGACTTTAACTGTGTTCATGACCCAGAACTGGACAGATCCTGGTCCCCACAGAAGGGTCCCTCTGCAGCCACCCTATCCCTAGTCACCTTATTAAAGGAACTAGATCTGACCGACACGTGGAGGGAATTACACCCAGCCGAAAGGGCCTACTCATACTACTCATCACCTCACAAACTCCACACCAGGCTTGATTACTTCTTCATAAGCAAAGAACACCTAACCCAAGTAAGAGATACGCAATACCTAGGGAGGACTATCTCCGATCACTCCCCTCTTCTGCTAGACTGGCAACACAATAGCCCCAGACCACCCATCCCCATGTGGAGAATGCCCATCGAGGCCTTAATAGATCCAGCTTTCAGGGAGGAACTACATGAAGTTATAGAGAACTACATAACCGAAAACTCAGGTAGCGTCGAACACGCCAGTACATTATGGGACGCCCTAAAAGTAGTCACGAGAGGGGAAGTTATAGCGAAAGCTGGAGGAATCAGGAGAACCCTAAAGACCGCTCTTGAACAGAAAGAATGTGAGATATTAAAACTTGAATCCACTCCAGTGGATACCCCCGGGAGGGAAAATGACCTTAGAACTCTTAGGGAGGACTGCTCAGGGGCATGGGACAGATTAGCCAAATTTGATTTCATAACCAGAACAAACAGAACACACTCAGAAGCTGACAAACCTGGCCGGTTACTAGCCTGGCTTTGTAAAAGAGAGCACCCTAAACACATAACCACGATACTACAGGATGAACATGGTGTAGAGCATGGAACCCAACAGGGCATCAATGATGCCTTTAAAGCTTACTATGCCAGACTATATTCTCACACAGAAAAAGTCCCGCAAGAACAAATCTTGGACACCTTAGAAGAAATAGGGCTACCAGACTATCGCCAACACGATCCGACACCCTAGACTCTGACATCACACAAGAGGACATATCAGAAGCCATTCGCTCCCTGGCCACATGTAAAACCCCGGGGACCAAAGCATTTGAACCTTCCCTGACCCCCCTACTACACCGGGTCTTCTTAGAAGCCTACGAAGAAGGCATCCTACCAGACAGCATGAGAGAAACCCTGGTGATACCAATGCTCAAGCCCGATAAACCCCCCGATAAATGTGACTCCTACCGACCGCTCGCTATGTTAAATTATGACGTTAAAATATTGACGACGATCCTAGCAAACCGACTCTCTAAAGTGATTGGAGACGTCATACACATAGACCAGAAAGGTTTTATACCCGGCCGAAGCACGTCCCTGAACTTGCGAAGGCTTCAACATATCATAGCCCAAACCAACACATGTGATGAACAACTAGCACTACTATCTCTAGATGCCATTAAGGCGTTTGACTCCATATACTGGGAGTGGCTTATAGCGGTTTTGGAGGGATTTGGAATTGGCCAAAGGTTCATCAAATGGGTTAAGATCCTATACAATAATCCGAGGGCTAGGCTCAAATCTGGGAAATACGTGTCGGAAGCCTGGGACATCCAAAGGGGCACTAGGCAGGGCTGCCCACTCTCTCCCATGCTTTACGTCCTGGGATTAGAACCCATAGCAATTTATCTTAGAAATCAGTTCTTTGATGCAGGGATTAGGCTGGCAGGAATAGACCACATCGTCTCATTATATGCCGACGACGTCCTGATATATGTAAACAACCCCCATAAGAATGTCCCGACAATATTGGATGTTCTTGACAATTATGCCAAATTCTCTGGCATTAAATTCAGCAAAACCAAATCCTGCTTGTTCCCACTAGCAGGATTGAAAAATAGAAGCACCGATGAACTCCCCAAGGTGGGCGTTGAGTGGCGGACGACGGCTTTCCGTTACCTTGGGATCCTAGTAATGCACACCCCGGAGCTGATGCATGAGCATAATACGAAGGCTGCGGTACCCACACTTCGGAAATCCATAAAATTCTGGGCAAAGCTCCCATTGTCTATACGAGGTAGGGCCTCAATAGCTAAAATGATCATTCTCCCCAGATTCCTATACGGATTTCAAAATGTGCCCTTCTAAATTACAAAACCCTTCTTCCAACTCCTTGACGCAATAATCAAGGAATTCCTGTGGGGAAACGGCAGACACCGGGTGGCCTTATCCACGCTGGTCCTGCCGTATGAGCAGGGCGGAATTCAACTACCAAACTTAGAAAAATACTACCTGGCGGCCCAACTGAGCCATGTAACCAAATGGCTAGCAGACGATGTCACTTCCGAGTCCCCCCTGCTGCAAGCGCTGATAAAGCCGCTTCGGCTGAAGGAATTGATCTGGGCCCCTAAAAACCTTATGTGCGAACCACCATTCCTGGCAGACCTGGGCAAGAAAATATGGCACAGAGCTATGATGATCCAGCATCTGAAACAACCATACTACCAAGAAGTGCCGATATTGTCTGGCCTGAGCGAAACAGACGTTAGCCTGAACAACATCAGATCGTGGGAAAGGAAAGGGCTATATACTTGGGGCGACCTCTATATGGACGGCATATTTAGAGAATTTGCCGAAATACGGGAGAAGGAGGATATCCACGCCGGACAATTCCTGTGGTACCAAAAGCTCCGGAACATAGCCCGATCGAGATGGGCCACCTGGCCTGAGGAACCGGAGGCTGATCCCTTCTTGACATTGATGTACAACCTGAACGACGGTGGGAAGGTAGTATCACAGATATACAGTATTTTGCGCAACATCCCCAACCCTCGAAGCGAAGCAATGAGGACCCGTTGGCAAATGGACATGAGGCAGGAAATGTCTGACAACGAATGGCTCAGGGCACTGTCGTTCCCGAAGGAGGTGTCAAGGAACCAGAGATTCCGATTGATACAAATCAATGTGCTGTACCGCACCTACCTGACCCCAAGTAAATTAGCAAAGATTAATAAGAACAATCAAGCACAATGTAACTGGTGCGGGACGGAAGGAGCAGATATGATCCATATGCTATGGAACTGCGTTAAGACACAAACTCTCTGGGCAAAAGTAAAGCAGACTTGCGAAGCAGCTGAAGTTACAAGATACAAATGGACCCCAGCGGAATGCCTCCTGGGTAGCTACCCCAGGCTAGCCAAACTTAAACACGCTGTGAAATTGATGGACCTGTTATGTATAACAGCCAAAAGGACCATCGCCATGGCATGGAAAAAACCTGCGGGTCCGAGTTGTAAAGCCTGGCGCATCGAACTGGAAAGGTGGGCAAACGCTGAAACCAGAGCCTGGGAAGACAGCATAGCCAGATCCACTGAAGAATCAAGCATGGCACTGGAGGCATGGAAAGACACTATGGCTAAAATACTTCGATCCTCCGATGATAAACCCCCTTGAACAATGAACCCGAATACCCTATTGACCCACTAGAATGGACAAACATCGGAATACGGCCCCCCGTTAACCAGGCCATCCCAGGAAGATTCCCGATGGCCCCCCCAAAGCCGGGCCAACCGCCCACCCCCCCCCTCCAAGGACGGACTAACTTCCAGCTACCCCCCATAAGGAGACAGTTAATGTTCTTTTGTTGTATTAATGTTGTTAGCCTTTAAGAATATAATGGCATGTTACCTGCAAGTAAGTCAGTCAACCTGAGTTAAGGACCTGACCAATGAAAATGTGCAATGCAAATAACCACAAATGCCAATAAATACATTTTTAAAATAGAGGGAGTAGGTGCAGCGGAGGCTGGAGGTGTGACATCGGATGAGGCTGGTGAGTACCCGTGGGCCCAATATCAGACCATACACCTTGTACCCTGTATACAATTGAATAGTCAAACATGTCAAGTATGTAGTGCCCAACGCCAGTACAGAGGCGTAGCCAGGATTGTCTAGCAAATGGGGCCTGAAGCTAATGTAGATGGGCACACTGCACTGACAAAAATATCTGTAAATGCCAACACAGTGCTGCTGAGTGGGCATTTACACGTTTTGGGTGGGCCTTGCTCCTCAGGCCCTACCCTGTCTACGCCTCTGTGCCAGTACAGCTCTGTTGGCGGCCTCCCCCCTCCAAACTGGTTGCACACATCCACATAGACCTTACACCACTCACAAATCACCCTGTATCGCTCTCACAAGATGCACCTGCTGGCACTCAGACACATATCCCCCTGACACAGCCCAACTTCTGTTGTCACAGCCGTGCTAGCACATGGCCAAAGTTACGTCAGTGTCAAGCACCTCACCCACTAGCAAATGACCAGCCGCACATATCAATGATACATGTGGGCCACTCGTCCCATCCACCATGGGCCATCCCGCAAATTCATCACCAACGCAGTAAGTGCCATAGGCAGCAGTCACATGTGTAACACATCCATGTCAAAATCAGCCACAACACCATATCATACAGCTTGTGCGGCATACCCATAACACCCAAACCGGGAAACACCAGTACACCATGCAACTGCCACACCCATCACACATGCACTCACACAGCATCACCAACAAAGGCATGTGTGCACCATGCCATGTCCACCACCATGTCCATGACACAGTATTGTCACCTGAAAGTACTAGCACTTACGTCTGTCTCATGAATCCACACCCATCACTGATGCCCTGCCTTTCTGACGCACAGACACATCATCTGTAAATCAGGTGGAACAGCTGAGCACATCCCGGCCCACCAGGCCACGCCAGCGACGGACCACCACCACTTCCACACAAGACTCGACTGCATCCTCTGGCACACCTGAGAGGCCAACAACTCCTGCATCCCACCAGCCACCCACCATCCCGGAGGCACATGCACCCCTGCCACCACCCAACCAGGAGGCACCTGCACCCCAGCCACCACCCAACCAGGAGCCACCTGCACCCCAGCCACCTCCCAACCAGGCAGCACCTGCACTCCTTCTGCAAAGGGGTCGATAAGTGGGTCCAGATGACAACATTGGGGATGACGGTGGAGTAGGAAGTGTGGAAACAGACCACAGCTATGAGGAGGCCGAGGGCTTCAGTCCCTTGGGCCTAATGAGCCCCCAACCCCCACCCCTATGCAATGTCAGGGATATTGAAGGGCGCATGTCCAGAATGGAGGCACGTCAGGAATCCCTGGCTTCAATGGTACAACAGCACCTGCATGAGGCCAAACTCATGCAGGAGGGTCTTCAGGCCAGCTCCAGTAGGGCCGCACAGTCACAGGGCAGAGCCAAAGGTGCCATTTTGCATTTGCCACAGCGTGTGAGGGAGGGGAACAGTGTGATGTCCTCCCTGGTTGAGACAATTTCCATGTTGGTGCAGGCTCTCGTGGACCAAAGGTACATGCCCATGCCACTGGCTCCCTCCACAAGTTTCACTACAGGGAGTTCCCTTCAGAGCAGCCCAATATGTCGCTCTGAGCGGCTGTCTCGGCCTGCAGAAGGCTGCACCCCTGAGCCTAAAAGGGAAAGGAAATAGGACACTGATTGGGTGGGTGTGGGGAGGGACAGTTGGGTTGGGGTGTGGAGATAGTTGGGGAGGGGGTGTGGGGATAGTTGGGGAGGGGTTCTGGGGAGGGATAGTTGGGTGGGATTGTAGAAGGAGTTAAGGCTTTTCACTAATGTAAATAATTGTTTTGTCACAATATATTTGGTGTTGAAAAAGAAATCATGACTGGACATTGATCTTTCAGTGTGAGTGCATGTATTCATGTACAGTGCCTAGTGTGCTAGATGTCCTGTGCCGTGTGCTCAATAGTAGTGGTGTATGAGGTCTTCACGTGTGACACGTCCATCCATGCCATCACGGTGCAATAGCCAGCTCATCGTCACTGACGTCCTCAGCCTCTGGTGGGTGCATGTCCCTGTCGGGGGCAGGGGGATGTTGCGCCTGATGCACATGTTGTGCAACATGGCACAGGCAAGCACAATTTTCCCAACCATTTCAGGTCTGTACATGAGTGCTCCCCCCGAATCTGCTGAGGCAGCAGTACAGGGCCTTCAACAAGCCAAAAGTCTGTTCAATGGTGCAGCGAGTACGTGCATGGGTATGGTTGTAGGCCTGCTCGTGGATATTGTGGGGTTACCTGACGGGGGTCATCATCCATGGCATCAGGGGATATCCAGCATCACCTGCACAGGAGCAACAGAAAGTGTGCATGTCAATTTACTGGTCATTTCATGTTGGCACAGGCTGTATAATGTTCTTTTGAGAAGACAATCATGCATAAGCATAAATGAGATTAGCTAGCATAAGTACATTTTTGGGTACCAGAACGGCACTTTGTCAGAAAGCGTGGTGGGGGAGGAATGTTGTGCAGTGGCATTCACATGGGTCATTCAGACAACATGACCGCTGACCCTTTTTGTACAACTGACACACATGGAATGGATGTAGATGTCATCAATGTGTTACAAATGAATTCCAGCTATATGGCCATGTACAACGGTACATTTAGCATGTCTATGAAATGCAAGTGTGATTGTGTGGTTGTGACAGGCAGTGTACCTGTCCAATTTGTGTGCAGCAAAACGTTGGGTGCTTCAGTATTCTCCGGCTGTGCATCATGAGTTGTGGTTTTGCTTCACCGTGTGTGTGTGTCTGTCATTGTCACTATGGTGTGGTGCATTCTGGTACATGTAGTTCTTTAGTTTTTCGCTGTATAGGATAGATGTGGTCATGTATGCTTTGGGTATTTTTCATACATGGATACACGCCTGTCAAGGACTTGCACTCTGCCATGCTACTACTGTGTTGCACCTTGAGTAACACCTACACACTTGCACATTTCATGCACTCCCAACACTGAGTGGGGTCATCTCCACTTCAATGTTTGAGGTGTACTTGTTTTACAGTTGTCGGTAATAATGTTCCTTGATCTTGTTCTTGATCTGCCGCCCCCTTTTGCCACCCTATCCGGCCTCTGTGCACTTACATGGAGATTTTGTAATAATTTCAGGAAATCGCTGTGGGAGTAATGATGGATTCATGCATGCAGTGTGCACATCCACTGGTCATGGCTGGCATACTGGGCCATAATACAACACTGCACATGGCCTAATAGTTAGACTCTCCCAGCAGCCAGGTATGCTGTGCTGTTTACTGCCCCCCCCCAATTCAACACTTCACATGGCCTAGTAGTTACACTCACCCAGCAGCCAGGTACACTGTCCAGCGTGTCATGCCATGTACCGAGGCAGCGTGGAGTTGCTCAGCACCATGGAGTCATACGTTGACCCAGGATATCTTGCACAGCAATGGGTGATGAGGTGCTGGGCATCACACACACCATCTGCACGTTCAGCGAATGAAAGAGCTTCCTGTTGTGGTACACTGCCTCCATAGCATGCCTGGCTACCAGCTCCACATGTGCACAGCCCACAGCACCAATGATGTTAGGCATGCCTGCAAGGGCATGTAAGGCAATTGTTGTGGCATTTACCTGGTCAGCAGTCCTGGGCAGGCTGATGTGGTGTCGTACGTGACACAGGAGTGCATCAGTCACCTGGAATAGTACACCGGAGAAACAGGGTTGCGAACACCAACAGTGTGCTGGTATGTGCCTGTGGCCAGAAAGTGTAGCACAGGCACTACCTTCAGCAAAGGGGTTGGGGGGGGGTGGCTGTGTGGATTTTGATGATGCTGAACAGGTCATCATGGATCAGGTCCACTATTGAGGTGATGGTGTCCCTGTCTAGCCGGTACATGGTGTAGATCTGACCTGAGCTGAGGTTGAATGGTGTGGCCCTTAAGCGAGGGATTGGTGCCTGCCTGCGGGCTGCAACCTGCTGGACATTGGGGATTTGCTGGGTCTTGATGGCCCTCCTTCTCCTCAAGCTCCTCCGCTGCATACTCAGCCCCACTGCCTCTTCAATTAATAGCTCTGCAGGCATGGCCTCCAGCTACAGTACTCCTACAGCTACTGCTAGCATTGTGGTGTTTGAAGGGGTGTGGGGGTGTGGGAGTGGTCCTTTTGTGCTGTGGCACAGTCCATTGGGTCCCCCTGTGCTGATTTTGAGCACCTGTGGCATGTTTCTACACACCAGAATCCACTTAACGCCTGGTCCGCGATGCCAGTGTTTCCCGGCATCATTTTCACATTGTTACTGGCATATCCATGCCGGTAATATTCATATTGATATTTTATTTCTATCGCGCTCGTACACAAGTGTTTCAGAGCGCGACAAGTCAAGGGAGGGGAACAGGGGAGAACAAAACAACGATCTTACTAGGCCCAGTGATATTGAGAAAGTGCAAGTGCACGGGAGGGGGTGGGGGAGTGCATGGAAGGGGGGACAAGTGGAAAGTGCGGAGCAAAGGAGACAGATAAATAATAATAAATAAATACATAATAAAGGCAACAAACAGTGGTAATGCAGCCAGCAATTGGCAAGCGCTGGGTTTAAGGCAGCAGACAGGGTAGGTCTGATAAGTGCAGGAAGAAAAAGGGGGGAATGTATGGGTACAGATACAGACCCCAGTGCAAGGGGTGGCCCGGAGGCAGGGTGAGCAGGTACCTGGGCCCGGAGGACAGAGGGTGGCCAAGTGCACGGTGCCAAGAGAGAACAGATCAGCAAGGGAGAGGGGGAACGAAAGCAGAAGCAACGAGGAAGGTCTTGAGGTGCTTCCGGAACCGGAGATGGTTCTCCTCAAGTTTCAGAGTGGCAGGGAGTCTGTTCCAGAGGGAGGCCCCAGCCGAAGACCGAGATCTACACCCAGCTCATTTCTTTGAAAAACGACTGACCCTGAGGGAGTTAGAGGTAGAGGAGCGAAGAGCTTGAGAGGGGAGGTATTTGCGCAGGGATAGCTGAAGCTATTTTGGAACCAGGCCCCAGAAAGCCTTGTGGACAATGCAGAGGGTTTTGAATGTAATCCTTGAATCCACTGGGAGCCAATGGAGAGATTTCAGAGCTGGAGAGATACTATCCCAGGGCTTGAGGCCAAGGACAAGTCTCACAGTCCTTTTCTAGATTAGCTGCAGAGGGCAGAGGGCAGAGAGTAGAGGCAGGTAGATTTAGAAAGAGGTTGTTCATGTCCGTGTACCTAGGAATGTGCACTTACTTACGCCATGCCAGTATCTCAGGGACGTCTGCCGCGTGTCTCCGCAGACACCGGCAACGCTGTTGTCGGATACGGTGGGTCACTTGCGATGCCGGTACCGGCAGTGATTCCAGTCCGCAAAAAGGTGCCGGTACGGATATACCGGCACCTCTATTTCCAGACCAGCATACTTGTAATGAGGCCCAATGAGTGCTAAACGAGCAAATGCAGAATAAGTGTGTTTACATATTGTCATATGGCCCAGGGAAATGAATGCAGGTGTGTACAAAATAGCATGCTAGGTTTAATTCTCCTTAAAAATAAGGGAGAATCCACAGACCTGAAAAGAATGCAATTCTAAAGCAGATGTAGACACAGAGGGACTCATGACAAAATCGTCTTAATTGAAATTCTTCATGAGATGTCCAAAAGATGCAAAAGACCCACTTTGTACCTTTTTACAGAATTCCTCAACCCTAATCATCTAATGCCAACGCTGCAAACTCATTTTTGGGTCAAGAATTAGAGCAGCTAACTTGGTTCTTTTCAGAAAACACGTGACAGCTGGACCTACCCTTTTGGTTAAAAGGGGCAACCCCTTGCACTTTTTACCCCTGCACTCCCAACACAGCAACCATTGGTGAGAACGTTTTAGCCCTTCTTGGTCAGGGTTCGGGCTGCTGACCAAGAAGGGCTAAAACGTTCTCACCAATGGTTGCTTTTTGTGGACCCCCTCAGCTAATTAAATCAAACAGATGTAAAGACCTCCCATGGAGCTACCCACCTTACCTTAGGTGGGGAGGCCTAGGCATGGAAATCATACCTGGGGACCACAAAGACACCTGGGATTAAAAGCTTTCCTTTTCCTCTACAGGAAACCGGTATTAAAGTTCTAAACTTTACATAGGTACTGTGGAGGATCAGAAGAATGACATGGAGGCTGTGAAGACATTTTAAGCATGCTTTTTATTCTAAAGTAAAATAAGGCCTAATTCTCCCTATATCTATGAGGTGTTCCCTACCTATTTTACTAAATAAGGTGCTTGTCAGTCAGGGTTAATGTCCAAAAACAAGTCGGTCCACTGTCCAAATCTAACCTATCTGACACTGCCAGCAATGTAGTAAACTAAGGAGAGGAGAATGACTCCCTTCTCCTGGTTGCTGTTTTGTCACATTGTTTTCTATGTTCTTTCGTTCCACTCAAGAGACCATACGCAAATAGTCTCTACTGATCTTCTGGATTAAGTTCTGTAACTCTTGTAAGGGACTGATAGTTCTCCTCTCCCCTTTTACACCAACAATCTTAATTGTGTATAAGTTCCTTCTCTCTTTTTTGTCAGGTTCTAGCCTCTCTTCCCAGAGTGCTGTTTCATGTATGCGTTTTGACTTCCTGTTCTCCTAGTTGTGTGCTTTCCAAATGTCTTCATTTATTATGTTCTCTTTCTCATCTTCGGGACCTGGGTTGACTTTCCCACTTTGTGCATTTCATGTAGCTTTGTCTTTCATGAACACTGTTCTCATTCTTCGGCTTATGTTCAATACTTTTCTCATTAGCAGCGAGATGAGTGTTGCTCGAGTTATAATGAGTCCCTCTTAACTGTCCTTTAATCCCGTTCCCCATATTACCTTCTGTTCTGAGGGGTAACGTCATGATGACTGGTAAGGTCTTGGACTCTTTCTGCTTCTTCCTGACTCCACAACTCGTGCTGTCTGGTTCGCGTGCATTTCGTTCTTGTCTTCCAAATTGAACTTGCTCTGTATCTTGGGTCGGTAATGGTTTTCTCCCGTCAGTGGTATCAGCACTGTTCTGCCGGCGGACTGCCCACCACCATTGCTGTGTGGTCACACGACCACCGAACTCACTCATCAATCACGTTGTTTTTTTCTGTTCTCATATGCCGGTCTCCCAGCATCTTTGGCCCCGTATCGGAGCTCCACAGACTTATGTGGGCTCTGTGTTCTGCAAGAGCTCTGCCTCCTTCTACTCTGCTACGCCCAGGGGCCTTCCGCTGATTCTCTTAGCTTCCCGCCTTCCCGCCCTCTGTCGCCGTCTCTCTCTCTCTCTCTCTCTCTCTCTCTCTCTCTCTTTCTCTCTCTCTCTCTCTCTTTCTTGTCATATCATCCCTTTTCAGCATCCTCAGCACAGTCCATTGGAGGGACTGATTTAAAGGGATAGTCTTAGTTTCCTGATGTGGATAGCATAGGTTCACTTCATCTTTATGGAAATGATAGTGTTCCGTTTTTGTTAGACAAATCCATCTAGGCCATCACTTTGAGGGCATCAGGGAGTTCCTCACGGGAATGGAAGCCCTTTTCCCCAAAAAGGGAAGGGACGAATTGCTTCAATTTGTCACATACCCCACCCCTTTTTTCGTTGCTTCCCCTTCTTTACTGATAGTGAACTGGTTTAAGAAGTCAACATTGCCTTGTTCTTGACCTTTCCGGTGTTCTATCGTAAAACAAAAGGTTTGTAGGTTTGAGAACCACCTCATAACTCAGGGATTGGTGCCCTTCCTCAAACCCATCCATGTCAATAGCGAGTGATCCGTGATGAAGCAAACTTTTCAGCTTGTCTAATAATATTTCAAGTGCTTGATCGCCCACTTTATGGTCACAGCTTGCAGTTCTATGGTAGCATGGGATTTTGCCCTGGGAAGAGTTCCTGCTCACCTATATAGTATGGGGTGCTCAACGCTGTCATGGTCTTGTGAGAGCACGGCCCCAAAGCCCAATTTAGAAGCATCCATTTGTAATAAAAAGTCTTTATTAAAGTTGGGCCTTATAAGGACAAGTTCACTGCATAGAACTGTATTTAGAACTTTAGACCTCCAGAGCTGGCTTGATCTTGCTGGCTTGTCCCACAGTAGCTTCTGAGGTTGGGCGTTCTTGAGTTTGTCTGTCAGTTTGGATGCAATTGTAATTAGGAATGAATCTCCTATAGTATCCTGTCAAAACCAGGAAGGCACAAAGTTTGCTTTTGGCGTTGAGGACGGCTGTTCGCTGAACTGCTTTTACTCTCTCATTATGTGGCTGTATCAGACCATTCCCTGTGAAAAATCCTAAGTATTTCATGGCAGATTGTGCAAGGTCACACTTTCGAAGCGTGGCTGTGAGCCCCGCTTTTTTCAAGGCTCTAGTGATTTCATATAGATGGTGGACGTGTTCTGGCCAACTATTGCTATGGATTACAATAGCATCCAAATACTCACCACAGAAGCTTGCATATGGTTTTAATAATCTATCCATTAGCCTCTGGTAAGTGGCTGGTGCACCATGTAACCCAAAGGGCAGAACTTTGAAGTGGAATAGACCCTCCGGAGAGTAGAAGGCAGTTTTCTCTCTATCACATGGATTTAATGGGACCTGGCAGTACCCTTTCGTTAGATCTAACGTGGAGATTTATTTGCCGCAAGCCAACTTTTCAATGAGATATATTATCAGCATGGGATAATTGCTGAACACTGATATTGAATTCAACTTTCTAAAGTTAATGCAAAACTACCATGATTGGTCCAATTTCGAAACCAAGACAGTAGGGGAGGACCAAGGAGACTCGGAGGGCTTGATTACATCTTCCTAGAGCATTTCCTCTACCTCTTGTTGAATTACTTTCTTCCGCACCTCAGGGATTCTATAGGGTCTCAAGTGGATGATCTTCCTGCAGGTGTTCGGAAAGAAATTAGAACAAATTAAGCACCCTGCCTGGTTGATCTGAGAATACCTCAGGAAACGGATCCAGTAAATCAATAATGTCAGTCTTCTGAGGAGGCAACAGGTTAGGGGGAACTAAAGTGTGTTCTCGATCAGTGTCAGGCAGGAGAGTGGCCATAGTGACAGTGATATCTTGTTATGGTCTACTCTCCACTCTTTCAACAGATTGTAGTGATACATTTGGGTTTTGTGTTGCCTATCTGGCTGAGAGACAAGATAGTTCAAAGGGCCTTTCTAAGATGTTATATGGACTGTACCATTTGGACACCATCTTGTTTTCGGAAGTAGGCAGAGAAACCAAGATAGATTGTCCTACTGATAATGTATGTAGTATCGCCTTTTTATTGTATGCAACGTGTTGTTTTTCTTGTGCATATCCCAAGTGCGTGTTCTCAATTTCCTGCACTGCCGCCATATGGCTTTTTAACTTTTTGGCAGTCTGAGAAATAGGTAAAATGGCCTCCTCTCGTTCTGCCCAAGTTTCCCTTAATATATTCAGGACACATGCACTTGCCCTGAGTGAGCGGATGAGGTAGGAAGGGGGCTGGGCCTCGAGCAACCCGTTTCTCATCTATTTGATTTTATTTTTCATTTTTGCAAAGAGCCTCTGTGCCATGCTCCATTCCCCGCTCCCCCTCCCAGTCCGCTTTCTTGATTTCCTTCCCTCCCGCCCACCAACCCTCATTGGGCACCGAGACCGCCCAGAAAATCACCAGCGAGGGTCTAAGCCTGCCCACCTGCCCCCAGCCACTTGCTGTGAGTGCACTGGTGAGGTAAAAAGGGGTCTGTGCGACCCGTTTTTCGTTTATTTTATTTTTTGTTTTTGCAAAGTACCTCTGCGACATCCTCAATTCCCCGGTCTGCCTCTGCCCCTCCCAACACGCTTCCTGATTTTGTCTCCTCCCTTCCGCCTCCCCTCCCATCAACCCACCCTGATTGGGTCACAAGACCACCCAAAGAATCACCAGCGAGGGACCAGGCCTGCGCACCTGCCCCCAGTCACTTGCCCTAAGTGAGCCACTGATGTAAAAAGGGGCCTGAGCGACCCGTTTTTCATTTATTTGATTTTATTTTTCATTTTTGCAAAGCACCTCTGTGCTGTCCTCCATTCCACGCTCCCCGGCCTCTCCTGCTTCCTGATTCCATTCCCTCCCACCTGCCCTCCTGCCCACCAGCCCTGATTGGGCCATGAGACCGCCCAAATAATCACCAGCGAGGGTCCATGCCTGCGCACCTGTCCCCAGCCACTTGCCCTGAGTGAGCTAGTGAGGTAAAAAGGGTCCTAGGTCCTGAGTGACCCATTTTTCATGTATTTGATTTAATTTTTTGTTTTTGCAAAGCGCCTCTGTGCCGTCCTCCATTCCCCGCTCCCCCTCCCAGCCCGATTCCTGATTTCATTCCCCCCAGCATCCCCTCCTGCCCACCAACTCTGATTGGGCTGCGAGACCGGCCAAAGAATCACCAGCGAGAGTCCAGGCACCTGCCCCCTGACACTTGGCCTGAGTGAGCTAGTGAGGTAAGAAGGGGTCCGGGGCCTGAGCGACCAGTTTTTAGTTTATTTATTTATTTTTTCATTTTTGCAAAGCACCTCCACACCGTTCTCCATATCCCGATCCCCCACCGAGCCTGCTTCGTGATTTCGCTCCCTGCCGCCTCCCGTCCCGGCCAGCTCTTCTAGAACACTCCTAGGGCAGCCGTCGGAGGGCCAAAAGCAGAGGGCAGCTCCCCACTGATCATCTCCACACCGCGTGTGCCCATGTTAACCTGGGACGCCTGCCGCAATCAACCAGCAGCTATTGATAAGTGTGATGTGGGTGGGGAGTACGACCATTACTGTATTCCAGTAAATCACCTCCATTCTTATTTCTTAACATCAAATAGCTACGGGCATTTAGCCTATTTGTGTAAGTTAGCCTCTTTCTGCATTTAGCCTAATTGAGCAAAGTAGCCTTACCTTGCCTTTAGCCCTTTTGTTTAAGGTAGCCATGTCCCGCATTTAGCCTAATTGTGTATGGTGGCCTTACCTTGCTTTTAGGCCATTTGTGTAAGTCAGACATATCTTGCAGTTAGCCTAAATGTGCAAGGTAGCCTTACCTTGCTTTTAGCCCTTCTGTTTAAGGTAGCCATATCTCGCATTTAGGTTAATCGTGTAAGTTAGCCTTACCGTGCCTTTAGCCCATTTGTGTCAGTCAGCCATATCCCACATTTGCTGGTTCTTTAATTATTAGATATTCTTCTTTTGCGCCAACTAGATTTTATTAATCAGGTTACAGTTTGCTTATTTTACCCAGTTTCCATTCATGCTTGCAAAGGCTACTTTTCAAATAATGCTATTGCACACCTTTGTTATTTCCATTACATTAAAACATTCTTTGTGCACTTTGTTGTATTTATTGCATATTCTTTTAACAGTTTCTTACTCTGTCTACATGTGTTACACCCCTTTTTCTAAAGAGGCTCATCAGGAGAGAATCTACATCAAATGATAAACAAAAACAATACATTTGATACTTCATAAATCAATCCTTTTCATGCTTCATTCTTGTATTGTTTAAATATCTAAGTAGGGTTAACCGCTCACCCTTTTGTTTATCACAGTGCTTGTGATCATCATTTCTCTTTGTTTTAATTTGTTGGTTATTTTTTAAAATGTCCTTATTAATGTTAATGAGTATTCTGAGCAGAGAAAAATAAATAAGAAAGAAAAAGTACATTTCTTGATCGAAAAACAGAAATATTTTCCTTATTTAGTCTAAAGAGCCTTGTGTGTCTCAAGTTATAGTTGCAATCTAAAAAGGAATTTCAAATTCTTCTAAAGTGTTTTGGATGCAAATGCAGTCTAAATCAGCATATTTGAATTCCCCTACAGTTATAAAAATCATCAATTCAAAAGAAGGAAGGGGTCTCAATGTACGCCATCATACGCAAATCTCTTTATGGGCTTTTGTGAAAACAAACTATGCCTGCAAACATCCGGCATTTAACAACCCCAGGAATATAATTTTTTGGGGTAGTTATATTGACGATGTACTTATCATTTGGGAAGGGGAAACATCTGTGCTCACTTCCTATGTGGACTACCTAAATGAAAATGATTTCAATCTCAAATTTTGATGAATCCGAGTCCTGTCAAAATAGAATTTCTGGACTTGGAGCTGTACATTGAAAATGAAAAAATTCAGACTAAACTCTTTACCAAACCATCTACAGGGAACAGTATACTGCATGCATTAAATAACCACCGACAGCATGTGATCAACAATATCCCTTATTGGGAAATAATAAGGTGGAACAGCAGCTCGGAAGCGGTCTATCAGGAGAATATTGAGAGAACATTACTAAAATTCAGGCCAAGAGGATACAATCATAAGATACTGGAACATGCAGTGAAGAAGGCAGACAAAATGCGTAAGGATCAATTACTAAAAGACAAAGCTAGGAAAAGAAAGTACTCAAAGGATCACAACAGAATGTATCATGACATATAACTGAGAAGCCCAAACTATGAGGAAAATTCTGAAAAAATATTGGCATATCCTTCAAACAGATGAAAGTATAAAAAAACATCTAGACGATACACCAAGAATATGTTATCGGAAAGCTCCTACAATTAAAAAATATCATTAGTCCAAGCCATTTGAAACAAATGATTTAAGCGGAATGCTGAATTTAAACCCAACCATGGGAAACTACAAATCTGGAGACTGTAAACCATGGCAACAAATACTACATGGAACTAAAGAAATGACAATGCCAAATGGTAAATCCCCAAAAATATTCCAATTTATAAACTGCAACACGAAATATGTTATCTATGGGATTAAATGCATATGCCAAAAACTTTACATTGGAAGCACAATTTTGGCATTAGAGACACAGATATTTGAACATATGAGAGCAATCAAGACCAAGGATCTAAGATATCCTATGGCTATTCATGTTTGTACAGAGCATCTAGAAATAAAATCAGAATGTATAAGATTCTTGGGACTCGAAAGTATAGAGGAAATACCCAGAGGAGGTTATAAAGAAACCCTATTAAGGAAAAAAAGAAGCAAAATGGATCTGATTTATGGACACTTGTGCGAATGGTTTAAATTGCGAAAATGAAATGTTTAATTCTATGTCAAGACAGGAGGTGAGCATTATGCTTTTCTTTCTTTATTCCTGCTCTCACAGCAATTTCAAATTTAAACATTGTAACTTTTCCACAAACTTTACAGCACGTTTTTTGTTTGTTTTCGAGTCGTTCTAGACGCTTAACACAAAAAAGGGGGTCTAGTTTCATCTCAACTTAAAATGTTTCCCAAAGAACTACAAATTCCCATAACCCCTTTGCTTTCATGTAGTCCTGGCCTGTTCTCTCTGTCCAATCAGGCTCTGCCCATGGCTATATGTAACTCTCCTCTTTCTTTGTTGCTGCTTTCAGACATGAGTAGCGTTCTTAGTCATTTATTGCGTTTATGTTCCCATAAAAGTGTGGATTGATCAGGACATTGATAATAGTATTAAGTGACAAGTGCAATAGTAAATGTCTTTATTAATTGAGTCAGTCGCGCGACATTAATACCTGCATTTAGTGATAGGGTGACGGGCTTAGGACCCCACGGGAGCCTGCTAGCGATGATGCATTGTCCAGCATTCACTGCGCCTGCCATTATGAATCCCTCAGGGAGAGGCGAATCACACGCACCCGGCACAGCGTATCTTCAGTAAAAAATGCTTGTTACGCATACCGACTCTTAGTGGACATCTGGCAGCTGAGTTCCCCCAGCAGCTTGTGTGAGCTTATAGTGATAAAATGGCACAATGTAATGAGACCAGAGTGTCCCAAAGCACCTCCCCTGAATGGAGCTGGGAAGAGTGGGGAGAGCAGCCTGCAGCAGAGGAGGAGGTTCTTTCCCTCTGCTTTAAGAGGGTCCTGGGGGACTCTTTATCTCAGGCAGTGGCAGAGGGCATGATGCCCCTAGCCCACAGACTGGACCACCTGGAGGCTATGCTAAATAAGCAGAAAGCGGATAATGAAAAATCCAGGAAAAGGAGGGCGCTGAGCCCAGGGGAGGGAACATCAGCAAGACACCCCAAAGCAGGGGTTGATCAGGGCTGTAAGAAAGCTTGGAAGAGGACTACCTCTTTGATGCCCCCGAGCAACAGAGAAGGGGTGGAACCATCGGCCAAAGAGCCAGTTGACCCAGTAAGCAGGCTAAAGAAAGCCTTTTTGATGAGGGCGACAGTGTCAGGCTCTCGACCCCCTACCCCAGGGGTGGATAATGAAGGGGAAGAGAAGGAGGATGCAGGCTACTCACCAGATGATGAAGGTGGAGAGGAGGTGGAAATGCCTCTGCCTAAGATGCACAGTACAGCCTCCAGAAGATGAAGACGAAATCCTTCTGGACATGTTTCATCCAGAGGCAATAAAGCATCCGAGATCCTCAGAATGGGTGCCCAATACATGGTGCAGCATATGCGCAGACCACTGGACAGGGAAGTCCGAGCAAAGATGAGGGCGGAATGCCCCAGACCAGTACTACCGGGAAAAGTAACAGACACCCCGGAAATAGAGCCAAAAAAGTGACATTCGTCAAAAAGGCATCAAAGGATATCAGGAAGGGCGTGGATAGAGCATGGCGAGGGTGCCAAGAAAAGGTCCTGGACCTTGCGGGCCCGCTCGCGAAAATCATAAACCTGGCCGCAAAGGTTGCAGACACAGGCACACGGCCCCTGCTCTGGGGAGCTGGGCCCAACAGGGGGTGTGTCTATTACGGAATGCAAACTGCGTTCTTTCGGCAGAAAGGATAAGGGGTGTTTTGTTAAAAATCGATAACAAATTGAGCGACATTACCTCATATGAGGTGTGCGGCAGTGCAAAGGGCCTATTGTTTGGTGATACCTTCACTAAGGAGATGTCCCAATTCGTGGGGACATATTCTGCCCTGGAAAAAGCGCAGAGCTCTATCCGGAGAATTCGCCCGGATGGGTTTTTGCGGGGACCGGACGGCAGAGATGTTGGGCGTCCGGTCATTTTGGACAGTATAAAAGACCTCAAGGATCCAGAGCCCAATACTGGGAAAACCGCCAGCAAGATAACTTCTTCCCGACCAGAGCAAGAGGGAGAGGTGGCTACAGGCAGCAAAGCACACCAGGCGGTGAGTACCTTACATTCCGCTCCTCCGGAAGTGGGGGGCAGGACGCGCTGGTTTTTGCATGCGTGGCGAGAGTTGTCCAACGATGCATGGGTGTTGCAAGCAGTCTGAGGCATGCAGCTGGAATTTGTAGGCCATCCCTCTCAGACGCGAGAGCAAACATCAATATATATGCCCGTAGAGGAGCAGCAGCTGCTTCACAGCGAACTGTGCAGCCTAGCAAGCAAAGGGGCGATAGAAAGGAATAGAAAGAGAAAGACAGGAGGACGAAGGCTTCCTCAGCAACATGTTCTTGGTGCACAGGGGAGAAAAGATCAGACCTGTGATAATCTTAAAGAGTTTGAATGAGTGCTTGATGTACCGTAATTTCAAGATGGAGGGGATACACCTTCTACGAGACCTGCTCAGACCAGAAGACTGGCTCGTTCGATTAGATCTGAAGGACGTGTATCTTACCTTACCAATAGCAATAGAGCACCAAAGGTTTCTTCGTTTTCGATGGGGGACAGAGATCTGGAGGTTCACGTGCCTTCCTTTCGGCCTGGCATCCATGCCGTGGGCTTTTACCAAGATTATGCGGCCAGTAGCAGCAGCCATTCCGAAAAGAGGGATCAGAATTATCCTATACCTAGACGATATCCTCATCCTAGGTCAGAGCGCCAAAAGCCTGCAGGAGCAAGCTACATGGGTATGCAAGCTAATATCTTCCCTCGATTTCGTCGTGAACACTGAGAAGTCCGACTTGCGCCCAGCGCAGAGAATAGAGTTTTTAGGGTTCGTGATAGATACCAAGAAGGCCTCGCTAGAGCTACCAATGCAAACAGTAAAGGCCATAAAGAAAGAACTGAGGACAATACCAGCGAACAGTTATTTCGTTTTGCAATCTAGCTCGGATAGTGGGGCTTCTAGCTGCCTCCATTCAAGTCATATTTCCGGGACCACTACACTACAGAGCTCTGCAGAGGCTGAAGATCAGGCATCTCAGAGGGGGTCTAGGCTATCATTAGTTGGTCACCTTGGACCAGGAAGCCATTATGGAACTGAACTGGTGGCTGCAAAACATGGAAGCCTGGAACGAAAGAACTATTTTCTGAGACACTCCGGACTTAGTAATAGAATCAGACGCAAGTCGAGCAGGCTGGGCAACGTGCTGCGGGTCCTTAGAGATGGGAGGAAAATGGTCAGAGGAAGAGCTGCACCTCCACATCAACTGCCTAGAGCTCTTAGCGGGTTCTTTTGCAGTACAGGCTTTTACCTTTAGAGCCAAGTGCTGCGTCCTTCTCAATATTTCGGCAGTCCGGTATATCACCAAGCTGGGAGGGACCTCCATCAGAATGCTGGCCGAACTTGCAAAGGATTTCTGGCATCGCTGCCTGCGACAACAAATATCAGTGTCGGCAGCTTACCAGGGGTACAGAATATAGTAGAGGATTGGAATTCACAATATTTGGTAGACTCCAGCAACTGGAGGATCCCCTAGGACGCTTTCGGACAGTTGCAGGAGATCTGTGGTCCCTTAGATACCAACCCTTTTGCATTCAGACTCAACACGCAGCTCCCCAAGTTTTTCAGCTGGAGGATAGACCCAGCAGCAGCAGGAACGGATGCGTTTCTACAGCAGTGGTCAGGAGTGGTCCACTACGCCTTCCCACCGTTCATCATACTGACGAGGGTGCTGGCGAAGTTCCGCAGGGACCATGTAGAGTTAGTACTAGTGGTTCTGATATGGAAGTCCCAGCCGTGGTTTCCAGTAGTGATGGAACTTTCCACAGATTTCCCGAGAGTGATTCCTCACAGAGTCAACATTCTTCAAGGCCCAAACGGCCTGCTCCACCCTCTATTGGTGAGGGGCACCCTACACCTGATGGCATTCAGGGTTTCGGGCAGACATGGCAGCTGCCAGGAATTTCTCAGCTTGCTGCCGAATGTATTATAGACTCCTGGGCGCCTTCCACTATCAGGAGCTATGGTGCTGTGTGGAGACGCTGGGAGGCATATTGCACAAGAGTCAGTGCTAATCCCATTTCTGCCCCTATAGTACATGTATTGAATGTCTTGGCTGAAAGATTGGCAGATGGTGCGCCTAAAGGTTGATAGGCGTGTATAGGGCTGCTATCTCAGCAGGCCATGATAAGACAGAGGGTAATCCGATAGGAGAGCATCTAGCTATTTTACGCCTGTTAAAGGGGATAAAGATGCGTAAGCCTCCGGAGCCTAAATATTCAGTCCTCTGGGATGTACAGGTAGTTTTTCAGCTGTTCTTATCTTGGCCGAACAATAGGGACCTCTCGCAGTCCCAGCTTTCAGGGAAGCTAGCCATGATTTTGTGTCTCATAGCTTGCAGGAGGGTTTCCGACGTGAAGGCCTTGGAGATCGACAGAAAGATATTCTACCCAGAGGGAGTGGCCTTTAATATAGCGAACAGGACTAAGTCAGATTCTACGCCATTTCTTACCCATACTTCCTGAATAAAAGTTAATTGTGTGTAGCGCAGTGTATCAAGGACTACGAGGCGGCCACAGCAGACGTTAGGCCTAGAGGGGTCACACAGCTTTTAATTGCATGGAGGAAACCTTTTCATGCTGTAGCGACGGCCACAATTGTCAGATGGGTTAGGGAAGTAATGCACTGGGCAGGCATAGATTTATCGCAACTTGGGGCACATTCAGCGAGAGGCACGATGGCTTCTAGAACATTCTCCGCAGGGGTCCCATTACAAGATATAATGAAATCTGCTGATTGGTCGAATTAATCCACATTCAAAACCTTTTATTTGAAACCTATCTCCCAGATAGCGAGTAGAGTGATTGACAGCTTTGAACAAGCATAATGCTCGCCTCCTGTCTCGAAATAGAATGAAGATTGCCCATGCTGATAGCACTGGACAGTCTTGATTCTATTAAAGACAAAGGAGGCGAGCATTATATTCCCGCCCAGGGGTATACAGAATGGTACTGCAAAACTGTTGTTGCACAATATACATAGAACCCGCCCTTATGATTGTGTCTCTGTTAGTTTCAGGAGAAGAACAGAAAGCGACCTGAGCAAGGAAGGACGAGAGGTCCGAGAATAAAGTAGGAAGGGAATTTGGCTAGTCGTTAAGTTGCCAGAGAGGGGAGTTCCAGTTTCAGTTGGTTGAAAAGGAAATGGACTGTTGAAGTTTCCAGTTGTAAGGACATTCGCTACCAAAGAAAGAGGAGTTGCGCTTTCAAGGAGAGTTACATTTAGCCATGGGCAGAGCCTGATTGATCAGAGAGAACATGCCAGGACTACATGAAAGCAAAGGGGTTATGGGGATTTGTAGTTCTTTGGGAAACATTTTAAGTTGAGATGAAACTACACCCCCTTTTTTGCATTAAGCCTCTAGAATGACTCGAAAACAAACAAAAAACGTGTTCTAAAGTTTGGGGAAAAGTTAAAGGGGCCGATTCATGAAACAAACGTGCGCCGAAAATCTTGGCGCAAGCAGGGGATTGGAATTCACAATATTTGGTAGACTCCAGCAACTGGAGGATCCCCTAGGACGCTTTCGGACAGTTGCAGGAGATCTGTGGTCCCTTAGATACCAACCCTTTTGCATTCAGACTCAACACGCAGCTCCACAAGTTTTTCAGCTGGAGGATAGACCCAGCAGCAGCAGGAACGGATGCGTTTCTACAGCAGTGGTCAGGGGTGGTCCACTACGCCTTCCCACCGTTCATCATACTGACGAGGGTGCTGGCGAAGTTCCGCAGGGACCATGTAGAGTTAGTACTAGTGGTTCTGATATGGAAGTCCCAGCCGTGGTTTCCAGTAGTGATGGAACTTTCCACGGATTTCCCGAGAGTGATTCCTCACAGAGTCAACATTCTTCAAGGCCCAAACGGCCTGCTCCACCCTCTATTGGTGAGGGGCACCCTACACCTGATGGCATTCAGGGTTTCGGGCAGACATGGCAGCTGCCAGGAATTTCTCAGCTTGCTGCCGAATGTATTATAGACTCCTGGGCGCCTTCCACTATCAGGAGCTATGGTGCTGTGTGGAGACGCTGGGAGGCATATTGCACAAGAGTCAGTGCTAATCCCATTTCTGCCCCTATAGTACATGTATTGAATGTCTTGGCTGAAAGATTGGCAGATGGTGCGCCTAAAGGTTGATAGGCGTGTATAGGGCTGCTATCTCAGCAGGCCATGATAAGACAGAGGGTAATCCGATAGGAGAGCATCTAGCTATTTTACGCCTGTTAAAGGGGATAAAGATGCGTAAGCCTCCGGAGCCTAAATATTCAGTCCTCTGTGATGTACAGGTAGTTTTTCAGCTGTTCTTATCTTGGCCGAACAATAGGGACCTCTCGCAGTCCCAGCTTTCAGGGAAGCTAGCCATGATTTTGTGTCTCATAGCTTGCAGGAGGGTTTCCGACGTGAAGGCCTTGGAGATCGACAGAAAGATATTCTACCCAGAGGGAGTGGCCTTTAATATAGCGAACAGGACTAAGTCAGATTCTACGGCCATTTCTTACCCATACTTCCTGAATAAAAGTTAATTGTGTGTAGCGCAGTGTATCAAGGACTACGAGGCGGCCACAGCAGACGTTAGGCCTAGAGGGGTCACACAGCTTTTAATTGCATGGAGGAAACCTTTTCATGCTGCAGCGACGGCCACAATTGTCAGATGGGTTAGGGAAGTAATGCACTGGGCAGGCATAGCTTTATCGCAACTTGGGGCACATTCAGCGAGAGGCGCGATGGCTTCTAGAACATTCTCCGCAGGGGTCCCATTACAAGATATAATGAAATCTGCTGATTGGTCGAATTAATCCACATTCAAAACCTTTTATTTGAAACCTATCTCCCAGATAGCGAGTAGAGTGATTGACAGCTTTGAACAAGCATAATGCTCGCCTCCTGTCTCGAAATAGAATGAAGATTGCCCATGCTGATAGCACTGGACAGTCTTGATTCTATTAAAGACAAAGGAGGCGAGCATTATATTCCCGCCCAGGGGTATACAGAATGGTACTGCAAAACTGTTGTTGCACAATATACATAGAACCCGCCCTTATGATTGTGTCTCTGTTAGTTTCAGGAGAAGAACAGAAAGCGACCTGAGCAAGGAAGGACGAGAGGTCCGCGAATAAAGTATGAAGGGAATTTGGCTAGTCGTTAAGTTGCCAGAGAGGGGAGTTCCAGTTTCAGTTGGTTGGAAAGGAAATGGACTGTTGAAGTTTCCAGTTGTAAGGACATTCGCTACCAAAGAAAGAGGAGTTGCGCTTTCAAGGAGAGTTACATTTAGCCATGGGCAGAGCCTGATTGATCAGAGAGAACATGCCAGGACTACATGAAAGCAAAGGGGTTATGGGGATTTGTAGTTCTTTGGGAAACATTTTAAGTTGAGATGAAACTACACCCCCTTTTTTGCGTTAAGCCTTTAGAATGACTCGAAAACAAACAAAAAACGTGTTCTAAAGTTTGGGGAAAAGTTAAAGGGGCCGATTCATGAAACAAACGTGCGCCGAAAATCTTGGCACAAGCAGGTTGCAAGCAGGCGCAAGCGCAAAAAAACAGGCGCACGCGCACACGTGCGATTCATGGAAGTCCCTGCGCGTGTTTACCTCGGGATGTGCGCCAAACCGTGCATGGCGCACAAGTCACTGCAACATCCCGAAAGGCGTGCGCGAGGCGCACAGTGAAAGCGCACAACCTCGGCGCATACACCAGAAAGTGGGCGGAACACGGGGCGTAACGCGCGGAATGGGGAACAACGCGCGAAAATAAGGGCGTAACTGGGGATGTACTGCAGGGAAGCAGACAGAACGCCCACACACACTCGAACCACACGTATTAATGGAATCGAATAGGGCAAAGCCACGCACAGCCAAAGACACGCACAAGCCGAAACACGTCCGCCACACGAAGGCAGGCGGTAGCGTCCCTGCGCATTACAAAAGTGGCAACATACAGCAATTGGGCCTGTGCGAGCGGGGCACGTGTATATCGGGGGTGCGCGGGAAGTTACACACGCGATTGAGCGGGGTACGTGTATTTCGGGGGTGCGCGGGAAGTTACACACGCGATTGAGCGGGGTATGTTTATTTCGGGGGTGCGCGTGAACTTTTTCACGTGATCGGGCCTGGGGGAGCGGGCTACGTGTATATCAGGGGTTCGCGTGAACTTTTTCACGTGATCGGGCCTGGGGGAGCGGGCAACGTGTATTTCAGGGGTTTGCGTGAACTTTTTCACGCGATCGGGCCTGGGGGAGCGGGCTATGTGTATATTAGGGGTTCGTGTGAACTTTTTCACGCGATCGGGCCTGGGGGAGCGGGCTACGTGTATTTCAGGGGTTCACGTGAACTTTTTCACGCGATCGGGCCTGGTGCGGGAGTGGGGTACCACTCACCGTCTGCCTTGCGTGTAGAAGAACGCGTAGCCAACACCCTCTGTGAAGTAATATCGTGTGAACCCCAACGGATGGAAAACACACGCACCGCACGAAAAGCACGTACAGAGCAGTGTAAAGGCACGTGGGATCTCCAAGCCCTGCCAGGGCAACGCCCGTGCGCGAAACGTCACAGACGCGCTTACGCTGTAAGGGCCTTTGGTCCAATGAAATCGCGTACACGTGCTGACGCGCTTACGCGCTAAGGGCCTTTCCTCGAATTTCACGCTGATGTGCAGGATTTTCACGTGCCAAATCACTCCGTATCAAGCTGGCCACGCGAAAACACACGGAAGACCACGCTCCTGCCCAGAAGGCCGAATTACTGCCCCCCAGTGCCCTGAGCAGCCTCCCACGTGCCATCTGCTGCTGCCTGCCTGCTGCCACCGTGCCCTGCCATTTGGTGCCTGCACATCAGCCATCTGCAGGGGTCCAGTTGCTGTGTCCACCCCTGCTGGAACAGAAGACTCCCGACTCGGATAACATCGCTCCACAGCCCAGCCCCAGGACCCAGTTGCCCACCCACTCCTGCCCCTGGGGTTGCCATGTCGGGCACATCAACATCTGGCACCAGTGGCAACCCCCGGCCAGAGGGGCAGAGGGGCACCAGCTTCACTGCCACCGAATTCGGTGTCCTGGTGGAGCAAGTCCTGGGGCAGTATGATGCCCTCTTCGGATCGTCCCGCGCCAACAAGGAAGGACGGGAGAGGATCTGGGCCGACTGTTTGGTTGCCATCAACGCGGAGGGGGTGGCAACCCGCACCATCCAGAAGGTCAAGAAGCGCTGGGAGGACTTGAGGTCCAGGACCCTCATAAAGGCCCGGCGCCTCGTGGAGGGGGGCCGGGGCCGCATGAGTTCCATCCAGATGAGGGTCCTGGAACGCGTACACCCAGCGCTCCACGCCCAGGTCCTTGAGAGGGAGACCCGTCTGGAGTTGAGCGGTAAGTGGCCAAGCATTGCTGTGTGAGACAGGGCATGTTGCAGTGTGCTGGTTGTCTGATACTTGCCTGTATGTGTGACATAGGCCATGTACGCACGTATGTATGCAGGGACATCATGGTAATGCATGTGCGACCAGTAATGTGTGAACCGCACGGTTGTTGAATGTGTTTAAATGCGACATGGGGAGCCCTATGCAGATTGTACACATGGGAGCATGGCAGTCTCTGTCCCTGGACATGGGTGGGGGTGAGGGATGGGTGCTGATGCCAGGTACATATATGGTATACATGTCTGTGTGCCGGACCTGCGTGTCTGTGACTTGTGAATGCCATGGATGCATGACACATGTCTGTGACAATGTACAGATTCACTGATGCAGCCTAGTCATCCTTGTATCCACTGTGATTGGCGTGTACGGGGCCAGACGGATGTGACTGAGGTGAAGTGTGTGCATGTGATAGGCATGACCCATGATGCATGTGAGTGCCATTACATTGTATGTTTCGAGAGTCCATTGGACATGTATGGAAATGTCCATGGCATGCACCATGACTGTCACTGTGTGTGTTTTGCCTGGACTGACACATGTGTTGTGGAGGGACATGATGGAAGTGTACTTTGACAGTGGCATCTGCTATTGCTTCCTGTCTAGGGGACCATTGTACAGTACCCTGATGCTTGTGTTCTATGTCTCCCTCTACGCAGCGGCTAGTGAAGAAGAGGGCGGAGACGGCGCTGTGGAGCAAGGCGGCGGGGATGCCCCCACGGCTGCAGCGGAAGGGGTGGGTGAGCCCCCACAGGGGCCTGCTACGGCGGAAGACGGTGAGGAGCCATCCAGGTTGGTGGTTTCCACAGAGGAGGAGGAGGCCGCCACTGAGGCGCACATGGGGCCTGGTGGGGGCATCCCTGCTGGTGCAAGTGGTGCAGTCCAGGGGCAGGGGCAGGAGGCAGCACAGGTCACCGTGGAGGGGCCTGTGCATGTCGCTGTCCCTGACCCTGTGGGTGCACCACCATGCACCACCATGCACCAGCAGGGATGCCCCGTCCCAGGCCCGTCCGCAGGTAGAGGGGATGTCCATGTCATCTGACTCCCCTCCACCTGCGGACGAGGGGACCCCTGGCCGTATGGAGAAGGTCCTGATTGGGGTCGCGATGCGCACGGCTGTGATTTGTGATGCCGTGCGTGCTTCCCAGGAGGAGCACGCACGTCATCACGAAGAGCACCGTGCCGACGTGGCCCAATTGGGATCGTCCATGTTCGGGGGTTTCCTGCATGTGTCGGCCAATCTGGCGGCCCTCTCCTCCTCTGTGGAGACTATAAGCCAGTCGTTCTCCTTGCCGTCTTCCGGCCCAGATGCCACCAGGGCCCCCTGTGGACCTGCCCTGACCAATGCAGCCAGCTCGGTGGGGATCCCATCCCTGCCACAGTCGGGAGTCAGAGGTCCAGTAGGGGTGGACACCACAGCAACTGTACCCCAGCAGATGGAGGATGTGCCGGCATCATCAGGCAGGGCACGTGCACAACGGCGTCGGTGGATTCCATCAGCCTGGATGCCGTCGTGCTGGCAGAGGCAGTGGCGTCGGAGGCAGCAGCGGAGTCAACGTGGGAGGCATCATGGCTCGGGGCCATCAACATCGGAAGGGCAGGCATCGGCCGGAGGGCAGGAGGACCCAGGAAGGGGAGGTGTCTTCCGTGTGGCAGCGGTTGGGCCAGCAGATAGGTGCGGAGCGGCGGCGGGCGGAAGAGGCGCGGCTCACAATGGTCAGGGCGGAGAACTCCATGCGGAGGGCCCTGAGGCGGGCCGAGTGCCTCGAGGCAATCCGCAGGGGGTTGGAGGAGGAGATGGCGTCGTCCCTGCGGACCCTCGGGGCCATGGAACAGGACCGCCTCCGGGACATCGAACAGGAGTTCGATGATGCCCTGGCCCGGAACACCACGGAGTGAGCCGCTGGACTTGCCCGCCGCCTTTGTATATAGTTATATAGTTAGTGTTAGGTTTCCTTTATTCTTTTTTTTTATTTGGTTGCGATTGGACAATGCGCCACATTTTTGTATGTAGTTCAGTTATTAGTTAGTTGTCATAGTTAGGTTTCATTTGGTTGGGCTCATATACCCGGGATTATCTTGTAAATAGTTCTTCAATGGATTTTTTTATTTTTTTCATCGCCATGGAGCAATGGTTTTTGTTTATCATTTACACTTGGATTACTTTTCTGACTGTGACTTTGGACACCATTTATTTTGATTGTGCTGTGTGTTTTTGATTATTTTTCATGGACATTCATCTTCTTTTGGTTGTTTTGCTTTGTGTTTTTTCTCATTTCATTTCCATTCAAGTTGTTTTTAAATACATTTTTATTTTCATCCTTCAATGTGTCGTATCATCTCATTGCTTTCATGCATGTCATGTTGGGTGTTTTAACATTCACTTGCAGCCATTGTGTGTGACAGACATGTGTTCATTTGCATTATTTACATTGGGTGTGTAACATGTAATTGCCTTTGATATGTGGGTGGATGTGATAGTTGGTTGGGCCTTTTGGCAGGGGAGGATGGCCATTACGGACATGATTGGGGATTGGTGGGACCCAGGTGCCGGGGGGCATGGATGGGACATGGACGAGGGCCTGGTGGAGGGTGCCCCATGACTGCTGGGGGGTTGGGGGGTGGGAGACATAGGTGGGGGCCTGCTGGCAGTTGCCCCATGACTGCTGAGGGGTTGGGGGGGTGGGAGACATGGGTGGGGGCCTGCTGGCAGGTGCCCCATGACTGCTGGGGGGTGGGGTGGTGGGGAACATGTGTTGGACATGGGTGGGGGCCTGCTGGCAGGTGCCCCACAGTGCTGGGGGGTGGGGGTGGTGGGGAACATGAGTTGGACATGGGTGGGGGCCTGCTGGCAGGTGCCCCACAGTGCTGGGGGGTGGGGGTGGTGGGGAACATGAGTTGGACATGGGTGGGGGCCTGCTGGCAGGTGCCCCACAGTGCTGGGGGGTGGGGGTGGTGGGGAACATGAGTTGGACATGGGTGGGGGCCTGCTGGCAGGTGCCTCACAGTGCTGGGGGGTGGGGGTGGTGGGGAACATGAGTTGGACATGGGTGGGGGCCTGCTGGCAGGTGCCCCACAGTGCTGGGGGGTGGGGGTGGTGGGAACATGAGTTGGACATGGGTGGTGGCCTGCTGGCAGGTGCCCCACAGTGCTGGGGGTTGGGGTGGTGGGGAACATGAGTTGGACATGGGTGGGGGCCTGCTGGCAGGTGCCCCACAGTGCTGGGGGATGGGGGTGGTGGGGAACATGAGTTGGACATGGGTGAGGGCCTGCTGGCAGGTGCCCCACAGTGCTGGGGGGTGGGGGTGGTGGGAGACATGAGTTGCACATGGGTGGGGGCCTGCTGGCAGGTGCCCCACAGTGCTGGGGGGTGGGGGCGGTGGGAGACATGGGTGGGGGCCTGGTGGAGGGTGCCCCTGCACTGCTGGGGGGTGGTGGGAGACATGGGTGGGGGCCTGGTGGAGGGTGCCCCTGGTGGCTGGGGGTGCAGGGGGACATGCGTTGGTGGGCAGTAGTGCAAGTTGACATGTGGGTTGGCTGGGAGGCATGGGCATGGTGGATGGGGTGCCTGCAGGACATGTGCAGGGTAGGCCCCTGTGGTGTGAGCCACCTGCAGGGGCCATGGAGGGTGTAGAGGGAACACCTGGGAGGACCCACACGTGCAATTCACGTGTGGTGCTCCCCACACACCCCTGAAATGCACGTACCATGCTGAAATCGCGTGTGGCACTTCCCGCGCACCCCGAAATACACGTACCCTGCTGAAATCGCGTGTGGCACTTCCCGCGCACCCCTGAGATACGCGTACCCTGTTCACACGGGCCCAATTGCGTGTGGAAATTCCCGCGCACCCCTGAAATGCACGTACCATGCTGACATTGCGTGTGGAACTTGCCCCGCACCCCGAAATACACGTACCCTGCTGAAATCGCGTGTGGCACTTCCCGCGCACCCCTGAGATACGCGTACCCTGCTCGCACGTGCCCAATCGCGTGTGGAAATTCCCGCACACCCCTGAAATGCACGTACCATGCTGAAATCGCGTGTGGAACTTGCCCCGCACCCTGAAATACACGTACCCTGCTGAAATCGCGTATGGCACTTCCCGCGCACCTCTGAGATACGCGTACCCTGCTCGCACGGGCCCAATCGCGTGTGGAAATTCCCGCGCACCCCTGAAATGCACGTACCAAACTGAAATCGCGTGTGGAACTTCCCCCGCACCCCTGAGATACGCGTACCCTGCTCGCACGGGCCCAATCGCGTGAGGTACTTCCCGCGCACCCCAGTGATACACATAGCCCGCTTGCCGTGCTGGTAAAGGGTTAGCGCAGCCCTTTGCGCTGGATTGGGTATATTGATTGCTTTTCCCTGCGCGGAAGGCGTTCTTGGGGGCGTAACTGGCTCTGCTGCAGGGTCGCTGCGCCACTGTGCGCCACGGCTGGTTTTGGTGGCTGGAATCCATGAATACGCTGTGCGCGGAAATGGATTTTAGCGCACGCGGCTGGCGCAGGGATTCGCACGTGCACTCTGTGCGCCAGCCGCGTGCGCCACTTGTCCGCTGAATTCTATGAATTACCCCCAAAATGTTTAAATTTGCAATTGCTGTGAGAGCAGGAATAAAGAAAGAAAAGCATAATGCTTATTTCCTTTGTCTTTAATAGAATCAAGACTGCCCAGCGTGCTCAGCATGCACAATCTTCATTGGCTACAATAATAATTGTTATATATGGTGATATATGGTCTTTTAGTACATTAATAGACTTATAATGTACGTTTATGATATATTGGCTTTTGACAAAACTAATTAGAAATTAATAATTAGTAAGCCAGCACATCATCATTTAAACCCTTACTTTAAATGTTAACCCTGTTCCAGCTGATTAAGGAGTACAAATAATATTAACACCTGTTTTCCGTTATTGCGCAGCACTCCTTATGAGTATAAAAGACCGCAAATTCTGAGTGCAGTACATTGTTCTCCCTGACAGCACAGTGTTCAGGACAATCGCATCCCAAACACAGGAAGAGGTAAGATACTAGAATAAGTAACTGCCTTTTTCTTCCTTTTTTTGAAAGGCTCCTTTTTATAACTGTAGGGGAATTCCCATGTGCTGATTTAGACTGCATTTGCATCCAAAAAACTTTAAAAGAATTTGAAATGCCTCTTTGGATTGCAACTGTAACTTTAGTCACATGAGGCTCTTTAGATTAAATAAGGAAAATACTTCTGTTTTTCGTTTTTCTTTCTTATTTTTTTATTCTCTGCTCAGAATACTCATTAACATTAATAAGGACATTTTTCAAAAATAACCAGAAAATTAAAAAAAAGAGAAATGATCATTATAAGCACTGTGATAAACAAAAGGGTGAGTGGTTAATCCTACTTAGATATATAAACAATACAAGAATGAAGCATGAAAAGGATTGATTTATGCGTTATCAAATATGTGTTGTTTTTGTTTATCATTTGATGTAGATTATCTCCTGATGAGCCTCTTTAGAAAATGGGGTGAAACACTGTAGAGAGCAGTGATAGAAGTTTCCCAAGAAAAGTAGTGGAACTGTGACACTGGTGGGGGACAGTGTAGGAAGGAAAGGAGCAACGTGAAACACATTTCTCCAGGGTTGCAGTCATGCTGGTTGGCAGCCAATTGAGTTGAAATAGATTTCAGTTTAGCTGTAACTGATATGCTGTGGTGAAGTGGAGAAGTGTGCTTTAACTTTATAAAGAACAGTTCCGGAATGATGAAAATGGTTGCAAATAGTAGTGGAGCTGTTAACAGTAAAAAATAAAAGTAGTGGAACACCGCACCCGACCGTTCCCGCTCACTTCGACCACTGGTAGAGAGAGTAAGAAACAGTTAAAAGAATATGCAATAAATACAACAAAGTGCACAAATACTTTTTTTGAATTTAATGGAAATAACAAAGGTGTGCAATAGCATTATTTGAAAAGTAGCCTTTGCAAGCATGAATGGAAACTTGGTAAAATAAGCGAACTGTAACCTGATTAATAAAATCCAGCTGGCGCAAAAGAAGATACCTAATAATTAAGGAACCAGTGAATTCTATTGGACAGTCAAGATAGAGGTACATACCTCTGCAGACGACTGGAAACCTTAGGACTCAAAGGATTTGCCAAAAGGTAGTGAATTGAATGTAAAATTGTACGACCAAGGATATCCCACATTTAGCGTAATTGTGTATGGTGGCCTTACCTTGCTTTTAGCCCATTTGTGTCAGATAATTCTCGCAGTTAGCCTAACTGTGTATGGTATTATGCATTCATCTAACACTTAGACCTCCTGTGAACGCCGTGCTGCTCCTTCCACATAGATGGAACCCAGGAAGTAGACATTGTTGTTTGTATAGCTAACTCTTTTCTCCTCTCACGCACCACTCCTCCGCAACCTAGCGGAAAGCACGAGCTCACCTCCACACACCCTGTACTCACATATACCACAAACACTATTGCACATCACCTCTGTCATGAGTATGAAGCTACTTTTAACTACAGAAATTTGAACTGTAGTTTCCCACAGAACTCTCTATCTCCTTAAACACAATCCTGCACTTGAGTCCACAGTATATCTACGTTGCGCACATACACCTTCCATTTAAACGTGGGTGACTAGCAGGGCCTTGGCCACACTTGCATAACTTTAATGGCTGAAATGCACACACACATAATAGCACCTCCCAAGTTTTGGACCCCGGTCCATCCAAGGGCCTTCAATCAAAACCGTGTTGGGATCATAATTATGGTGAGAGGCGCTATAACAAATGAAAAAATTAGTGAATCAATCCTGTGGTTCTCTTCCATAGAGTAGTTTGAATGGGGAATATCCCAGGGACGCTTGGGATGTTTTCCTAACTGCAAACAAGGCCCAGGGTATCATCACGTCCACATTTCTTCCGTCCGCCTCAACCCATTTTCATATAATTTATTTAAGCGTTTGGTTGAAATGCTCCATCCGACTATCGGTTTGTGGATGATATACCAATGTTTTTAAGGACTTAATATTGAGCATTTCCTTTACGTTGTGCATTAGATGTGACATCAAATTGTTCCTTTGATCAGTACAAATCTTTTTGGGGAATCACACCCTCGAGGAAAATTGTAAAAGATGTTTCAGAATTTGTTGCATGGAATTGTTTTGGAGGGGAAAAGCCTCTGGATAATGAGTGGGTTAGTCCATAATTACTGATATGTAATGATTCCCGAGTTTGGATGTTTCTAAGTGGCCGACTATGTCCATCACAATTCCTGTAAACTGGAATTTCAATGATAGACAACGGTTGCCATGGGTCAGGTGGAATAGGAGTGTTTGCTGTTTTCTGGCATATTTCACAAGTTAGAACTAAATTCTTGATATCAGCAAAGACTCCTGGCCAATAAAACTTGAGAATTATTTGGCTTTGAGTTTTTCCTATCCCCAGGCTGCCAAATGAGAGTGAGCCAGTTCAAAAACTACTCGTCTATTGCTCTGTGGGACAAATGGCTGTTTACGCCATATACCCTTGTTGGTTACATCCATCCGATAAAGTAAATCTCTTTTTAGAAAAAAGAAGGGAATAGCTTAACTTTGTCCTTTCACTTCGGTAATGACCTTACTAAAGGCCTCTGCGGGAATGGGGTCATTCGTTTGGGCAAAGGCTAGGTCAGTCAAGGGACTGATCTCCTCTACTTCATCTGGAATTTCCTCTACTCGGGGAAGGTCTGCCTCCCCAAACCCTTTTGTTCCCTGCTCTGTTTCTGTTAGTTTATCACTTCCTGTAGTTTCAGTAATACGTTTTTTTTTAAAGAATCCCTTGGGCCATCTGCTCTGCCTATTTTATGGTATACAGTTTATTCCCTTCAGTACATATAAGGAACTTTATGTCTTCGTGGAAGTCCAGATCAATTACTCCTGCCATAACATCTGATCCATATTTCCAGGCGAAGCCAGACTTGGATGATAATCTAATATAGGTTCCTTGAGGAGGGGTTAAAGTCAGTACCGTAGGGACTAGTCTTTCACCTGACAGAATTACAATTTACTCTGTGCTATATAAATTAAATCCTATGGCCTGGGCTGTGGCTACTATAGGCTTTTGGATTTAATCTGGTAAACAATATGGGTCCCAAACTTTTATCAGTCGGAATAAATCCCACTACTGACACCCTATATGGAGTATCAGAAGAAGGACACAGAGGCAGTGGAGACACTTTAAGCATGTTTTTATTATAAAGTAAAATAAGGCCCAACTCTCCCTATATCTATGGTGTGTTCTCTACCTATTTTACTAACTAAGGTGCTCGGCAGTCAGGGTGAATGTCCAAAAACAAGTCCATCCACTGTCCAAATCTAACCTATCTGACCCTACCCCTTATGTAACTAAGGACAGGAAAATTAATCCCTTCTCCTGTTTGCTGTGTTTTGTAAAAGGTTTTCTATGTTCTTTCATTCCACTCAATAGACATTACGGAAATAGTTTCTTGTTATCTTCTGGATTAAGTTCTGTAACTCTTGTAGGGGACTGACAGTTCTCCTCTCCCTTTTATGCTAACAGTCTTTCTTTTGTATATGTTCCTTCTCTCTTTCTTGTCAGGTTCTAGCCTCTCTACCCAGAGTGCTGTTTCATGTATGAGTTTTGACTTCATGGTCTCCTGGGTGTGTGTTTCCCAAATGTCATCATTATATTCTCCTTCTCACTTTTGGGACCTGAGTTGTCTTTTCCCTTCTCCCAAGGTAACGAGTTTTCAAATCTTCTCCTTTCCCACTTTGTGTATTTCATGTAGCTTTGTCTTTTTGCTAACAGAGAGAATGATCATGTGACTTCAGAAGGCACACCGTTTGGACGTCTACAACCACAGGCCACAGGAATGAAGCTGAATAGACTCACACAATAGATATGGCAATGATCATCCCATAAGCGCATTAAGAAGTACAAGTTGATATACGCCTGGGAGATGTGAGAGGCCAGAAATGTGAGGTGGACAATTGGTAAAGATTGTTCACAAGAAGCTATTTTATTAAATAGAAGTTTTATAAATGCCTCACTATCCCTAACCTTAAGAGGGCTTTCCCTGCCTACCAAAGTAAACTAAAGGAAACACTCTAACAAAAGGAATCTGTCCCTCAATCTTGTACATACATCAGACTCATAAAGGTAATACATGGCAATTCAAATGTAACATAAATAACAGTTATATTCAACAAAGACAAATAACTATATTATATATCTTGGTAACCCGGGGTGGTTCCCCTTCCCCATATCCAAAACAGGAATTTCAACTAAAGCTTGAAATAAACAAGTTTCTTTTTGTAACCAAGTTCTGATCAGAACGTTCATCTTGCTTCAAATGTCTTTCACTTGGACCTTTAACCAACAGTTCAATTAGATGACATATTTTTGTCTCACCACTTCTAGTCAAGACTTAAACACAACGTCGTCTTCTTCATAAACAAAATACTTGCACAATTCTTCTGTATCAAAAGCAAAGTTTTGTCAGAATGATCCTAAAACAATTATTCAGACTCTTTATTGGCTCTGCCACTTCTTCTTCCTCTTATAACCTTCAACCACAATACAGTACTTGAGTGATTTCTTCCTGGTCTACTAACCTGCCAGGACTACCACTAGAAAGTTCCTATCCAGGTATACTGACCTGCCAGGAAATAAAACACTTACCACCTATACAAGTACTATGTGGTGAGGTCTACTTCAACCTTTTAGAAAAGTCTTTAACTTTCATCAACATTGATATTCACAACTTCTGGTGAGAAAATATATTACACATTGGTGCTGTTTGTTCCATCCTTGGTTTTGCCACAGGCAATTCCGGTTATATGTCTCTCCTCATGAACACTCTATATCAGGAGGGCCTCTCTCCTGCCACTTCTGATTTCCCACTTTTACATCAATTAACTGCTGACAATATGTCTTTCTTAGACTTGCTTCCTTTTGGCTTAGGCAATGCCTGTTGGTTTTCTGCTTAACTAGTGCATTTTCCTTATTCTGGCAACAATAGTCACAATCTTTCTGCAACAATGTTCTTTTCTTATTTAGCCAGCATGGATTATATGCTCTTTGAAGTATTGCCCCCTCTTTACTTTGGCAATGGTGGTTATGATTAGCTTGCTTCCATTTTGCCCCTTCTTTATTTTGGCAAAAGGGTTGATTTCTTTAACAATGATTATATTAGTTATCTTCTTACCTCTTTACAAAGTTCTTATTTTACCAAAATGCCTTTTTTCTATTAGTACGGTATTGGGAGCAACCTGAGGGCGTCCTCACTTCTTTTCCCTCTGTATCATGCTCTCAGGTGGCCAGGGAAAGGCCATCTTTTGGATCCTGACCCTCTGGGTGGATATGTGAGGGAGGATGACCTGGATGGAGGGAACCTGGGGAGTGGGGTAAGCTACAGCCCAAACGGCTGGATGGATTTTCAACAAATTTGAGGCAGGGGCGTGGGTCAGAAAGCGTGCTTTTGTGTGTTTGGTGGAAATCCGAGCAGTACTTTTGTTGCAAACTACTGAAATGTACGTTTCAAAAAATGTGTGATATCTGGGTCCGCTCCACAGACCCATTTACCTGTTCGCTCCGCGGCCCGATGTGTCATTTGCATGCGGCACACCGTGATGTAGGTGAACGTTGGACGTGGCCAGTGGTTGGCTGGAGGGAAACGTGCGGTGCGTCAAAGTTTTTGGGAAACGCCGCCATGGAGTGTCGGAGGACAGTCCGCTGGCGAAATGGACTGACAAACATAATGTAGGGCATCTGCTGGTGGGAAGCAGGGATGGAAGGGGTGGGGGGGTAGAATTGGTTTGTTACAGATATGTGATTATTAGGTGAACGAAGACAGAGGAGTGCCTGCAATATTAGTGCGTATGGCGTGAATTTGCCGGTACGTAGATAGCCAACTACTTTGTGTGGTGATTGTAAACAGCTGTCGTTACGGCCCGATAGCTTGTGCAGCGACCTGTTTGCAGCGACTACTTTTCGTGGTGAGGGCTGGCAGGTGATTTTTAGAAGGGGAGTGAATTGCATATGGCATAGGCTGGGTGGGAGCGCAGATGCCTGTGCTATGTGGATGGATATCGGTAGTTGGCCATATGGTGGCATGCATGGGTGCTTGATGTATTGGTGGGTCTGTTGAACAAGTAGACTATTGGGTGCATGGCCGAAGGCCGTAGGCCGACGTCGATGCACTGAAGAGCCTAGGCGTTGAGAAGAACAATGACACTAACGTATTCTTGAGTCTGCATCCTGTCAGTATGGTAGAGGGTATGGTTAAAGGGCTGCTTATATGTGGTTGGTTAGTGTCCTATGTACAGATTGCTTGTAGTATGGGCACTGTTGTGAGTAGTTTGTGGTTAGGTTGGCAGTGACACAATACTTTCTGAGTGGAAGTGGGTAAGACAATAGTATGTGAATGAAAGGACATAGGTGAGCCAGAGACAGTGTAATCTCAGTACATTACGGTGATTGTTGCATTTAACGCTGTGCATATGCATTGCGGTGTGGAGGTTGGGTAGGAGAGCTGGTAGCAGTGGTGCGTATGTGCATAATGGTGTGTGGTGAAAAGCTGACATGAATGGTACAGTTACAGTGCAAGGAATGTGTGCAAGGAGCACAGCCACTGCAGCCTTGCCGGTTTGACAGTGCGTTAGGCACAGGGTGGTGATATTTGGAGAATGGGTGTGGAGCACATTGTACACGTGCTACAGCAGCACAAGTAAGTTCTAAAGGGTGTATTGTGCGTTCCATGGCTGTGGTGAAAGTTGGAACATTGTACAGTATTTGGTGTATGGCAGGATATTGTGCAGTGAGAAGTTGTGCAGTATGGCCACATGGTGCACTGTTTATGTAGTATTTCTTTTTTAATTTTTTTTTTATTGTGTTTGGTTTTAATCCAATACCACATCTTTCATACCAACCAGGACTATGCAAACTGTTAAAAAATAAAATTCCTAAAACACACATTAAAAAAAACCACAAGGCCCTCCCCTCATCCCTACTCTCTAAAACATATTCAGCACTGTTTATGTAATATGAGTATGGAAGAGGCTATGGTTGAAGTGCCGCTTACATGTGCTTAGTTACTGTGGTGTGTGTAGATTTGTTTGCAGTGAGTGTGTTGAAGGATTGGACTATTGGGTGCATGTACACGATAAGATGATAGGAGATGGTGCAGTGTGAAGTTGTGTACTGTGGCCACAGGGTGCAGTGATAACGTGATGTAAGTATAGATGAGGGTATGGTTGAAGTGCAGCTTACATGTACTTGGTTAGTGTGATGTCTGCACATTTATTGAAGTAGGCCCAATGTTGTGTAGCTGTTGTGAGTAGGTTGCCAGTGACACAATACTTTGTGAATGGCAGTGGGTAGGGGTGGTGCGGGTTGTAGTATGTTGTTGAATGGGTGTTAATTGGTGTGGGGGAGTTAGGTAGAAGTGGCGCCACGTATGTTACGTTTGTGCATTATGTTAGGTGGCGAAATGGTGGTATGCATGGATCCATAGTGTTGTCGTGAGTGTGGAAAGGACTGCACTGTTTGTGCATGGCCAAAGGTGTGGTGGGTGCACCTCTGGATAATTGTGGATGCTGCAATCGTGCATTCTTTAGCAGAGGTTTCTGGTGGAGGGGCTTTGGAATGAAACAGGACGTGTACTGAGAGTGTGTAACAGCAAATATGGAGTGGTGTGCAGGAATGATAGTGTGCTATGCAGAGGTTTTGTATATGAATGCTGCATGCGTGTTTGACAATTTGCCAGCACCTAATGGGGGAGTGCAGCAAAAATGCTTTGCAAAGGGAAGAAGTATTGTGTGTGCGTTACTGGGCCGTGGCCCTAACTGTGGATGGGAAAGCGCACGTGCCACATTATGAGCATGGTGCAAATGGAAATGGAATTGTGAGAAATAGGCAATTAGGTGTTTAGGGTGTGGTTGCCAAGAAGGGGCGGTACTAAATCGTCCCAATACTGTCTCGTGAGGTTGGTGGAGATGGAGAGACGCACAGTGCTTATTGTCGGTGACACCTTTGTGTGCCATCTGCACAGGTGTTGCGTGCAAAGAGGCATTTTTGGTTATTTCAAGGTTGGAAGCAGAGCACGCTTTCTGGGGCTGTCGGGGTGACTGCAGTGTCAGCGGAATAGAGTGCACGCTTTTTGGGGCTGTCAGGGTGACTGCTGTGTGGGCAGAATAGTTCCACTTTGCAGATATGTGGTCTCCGTTACGAACGTTGACTTTGTTATCGTGCACTATGGAAGTTTACCTTTGGGTTATATCATGTGGATGTTTAATCCGCCATCTGAAGAGGTTGCTGAATGCAGTGATGGGGATTTTTCCTACTGGCAAGGTCGTTTTCTGATGCATAACACCAAGAGGAGGATGGGCCCATGAGGGTGTAATTTGTCGATAGCCAGAGGTCGGAAGGCATGTTATAAACCGATTTATGCGTGATTTTACGCAGACTGCTGGCATGTTGTCCACTCATTATGAGGTGATGAGGTTGCACAACATGCAGTGGTTCCATAGAAATAGCATTTATTTGAGCGCCATTGGCAATGCTGTTTTCTTTTACACTGTGCAAGAAACATTGCACAGAATGTGGTAAACAAGTGAGGAGAGGCAAACAAAGACGCATATAAAGAGGAAACTGTTAAAAACAAAACTCAAAAGAAAAACCTTTACACATTTACCACGGAAGATCCAATCCCATTGTGAGGTTCATATTATTTACCCCGCTATCCCCCACCTTACCCCCCACCCTCTCACTATCACAAAAAGGTCATGGATTGTGCGGTACTTTTAGGATTACACGTGCCACATTCTGGGTGGATATATGCAGATGAAGAAAGCGTGCATACTTTTACAGAACTTTGCAATGGCACGCCACTTGTACTGTAAATGTGTGACGGTACATTTGAAGTGTTGTACAGGGATGACAGTGTTGGATGATGGCGGCTTCTATGCATTTGGTGGATGCGTGTGTGCCTGTTAACGCATAAGCCAACGAGGTAGTGCCGCAGACAAGATAGTGCCAAGGGAAGAAGGATTCCTCCTGTTTTACTGGGGCGTGGCCATGGCGCTATTTGGGGAAAGGCACATGCCACATTCTGCCCTTCTCACCATGCTGGCCAATAGAAATGGGACTATGACATTTGGCCAATCAGGTGTTCAGGGTGTACGTGACAGGAAAGAGCACCAATAGGGAGAAGGACTCCTCCTGCTTCACTGGGGCACGGCCCTTGCGCTAGTTTGCAAAGCGCATGTGCCACATTGTGCCCTTGTAAGCATGCTGGGCAATGGGAATGTGCCTGTCAGGATTATCCAATTAGCTTCTTAGGTTCCGCTTCACAGGAAGGGGTGGTAACAAATTGTTTCAGTACTTTGTGCAGTCAGATTAGTAGAAATGGAGAGACCGAGAGTGTTGTTACTGGGTGATGGCTTTGTGGTAGATTTGCACGGGTATGCCCAGGAAAAAGACGTGGATGGCAATTTCGGTTGGAAGCAATGGAGACATTGTGGTGCGCTGTCGACGTCTGCAATTTTGGCATTGTCATTGACCTGTGTAAAGAAGTGGTCACTTTCGGGCCTTTTGACGTTGTCGTGCTACACTACGGAGCTCAGCATGTGGGTCGCGCCTCTTCTTCATATGTGGTGCATCAACTGAAGAGATTGTTGACAGCAGTGAGGCGTTTCTTTCCCACTGCGGAAATTGTATTCTCATCTATACCGCCAAGAAGAATGTGGGCCTGTTGGAATGGAATTTCTTCCAACCCAGAGGACGAAAGGTGTACCATCAATGGCAAAATGGCTACTTTTTTTTTAGCAAAGTTGGAATGTTCTTCTGCAACAATGAGATCCTTGGGTGTAGAAATGCATTTTTCTTCCACGGCAATTGGAGGCCAAAAGACATAGAAATGTTGTCAAAGCCCGTAAATATGGCCTCCATCTGCAAGACAATCAGTTCATGATGAAGACCCTACTTCAATCCAATACTACACAGTTTTGGTCATGTATAGATAAAATTAATGATCCTGCTCATGAATCTAGGGTGGATGCTATTCAACAAAGTATATGGGTCTCTTTCTACTCCATAAAATGTTATATTCTCCCCCCTATGGCTGCCTGATATCCTAATGTCTTTGATAAACTTGTGTTGGATGAGCCTTGCATTTGGGACATAGAGGACATTATCTGGGCTATTGTTACGCTCACCTGGTTCCCACAGGGGCGTCGATCGGACCCGGACAGCTGCGGTCTCCACCAACGTGATGCGTAGTGCAGAGATGACTGTCTAGACTGGCCCGCCTAATCTTGTCTGCTGGACTCGTAGAAGTATTCTCCTGCAAGTGGAGAAAGGGATTTAGCCACCTGTGGACTTTAGTGATGGCCCCCCAACTGTTCTCGTTCTCCCCACTAATCACCTCCGATATCCCCTCTTGGTAACCTCACCTTATGTTTTTAAATGATGAGCGCTCCATCCTGCATGGCATGCAGGGGCGTGTAGATACCAGTTACTTCACTGGTTTGAAGGTACTGGAGGCGTTCCGGAGGAATATTGACTCCAGTGTCCATAAAGTTCAAAGAGTTCAATATGTCCGATGTTCACTCTTGTTCCATTCCCTCGTTAGGTTGCAGCTGGGTCCAAAAGAATATTGCCTGGAGGCAGCTGATGGTGTTCAGGTAAGAGTCTGTATTACAAACACTGTCCGGTAAAAGCTGCATGAGTTTAACTTGCTGTTTTCTCTCCCTTTGTAGGTGCGGCATAGGAAGATGCGGCGAATTAAAGGATAATACCTCCGATGGTAAACCAGGTAAGCCTATGGTGGCAAGAGATTGTCTTTGTCAGTTTTCTCGGCTCACTTTGTTATTCCTTTTGTTTTCCCCCCAGGTGCTGGGTTTCGATAAGAAAATGATGGAGGCAGCGCCGAGTCGAAAGATGCAGTGGACTGGTGATTATAACGTGGCGTTGCTGCTGGCGAAGCGACGCGTGCTGAAATAATGTCCTTTCCAGGCTCGGAGCTGTGTTGGGTCTGGAATCAGGTAATGAATCAAATAATGTCTGTGATCTGACCTCTTCTCCTTTCTTTTCCTTTTGTCTAGGAGCTCCGGATTCGAGGCGGGCGTGGCAGAAGACTGGATGCTGACTTGCAGACACGGTGAGCGTTACGCTGCTGGATGCAGAATAACACGAAGCATGGGCTGCTGTTCGGGCGTGGTTTAAAGAGCCTGCAAAGTAGTCCCAGGTAAGAAGTTCCCCAGAACCACACCCGAGTGAAAAATAGTCCCTGTAATAAAATAGTCCCATCCAGGCCTCATGTTGGCTTGGACTCATTTGCAGCAGGGTCTGCATAAGGTAAGTAAAGTCTATGAGCCTGGCAACTATGGCGCCAGGACTGATTTCTATGATGAGCTTGGCGCCTAAGGCGCCAGGACTGAATCCAAACAGCCCCCAGCCGGGGCTGTTGGGGTTTTAATAAGTATCTGGATGCCTGCTCCCGGGGCTGATGGACTCGATCCGGATGCCCGGGGGTAGGCATCTTGACAGCACTCCCCGCCCCCCAAGGCCCCTCCAAAAGTTGTTCTTCCCCTTGGACCTGGCTTGTCTGGGAAGTCCCGATGGAATTTTTTCACCAATCGAGGAGCATGAATGTGGTCACTAGGTTCCCATGACCTTTCTTGTGGTCCGTAACCCTTTCAGTCGATTAAATAAAAAAGTCTTGATTTAACCATTTTAGAGTCCAGGATGTTTTTTACCTTGAATTCAGGTTCTCCATCTATTAGGATGTGGTCAGGTGGTTTGGTTAATCTTGTCGTGGGTTGAACTGGTTTTAGAAGTGAAACATGAAAGATAGGATGAATCTGCATATTAGAGGGTAATTCTAATTCGACGGCCACCGGGTTGATAATGGCCTTAATGGTGTAAGGTCCCAAATATCTAGGATTAAAAGTCCAAGTTCCTTTCAGAGGTATATGTCTTGTAGCCAGCCAAACTTGGTCTCCGATTCGATATGGTGGGGTCTCACTTCTATGTTGATCAGCAGTTTTCTTGTATTTCTCTTTTGCTTGTTTCAAATGTTTTGCTGCCTCTCTAAAAGCTTATGTAATAGTAGAATGCAGATGAGTTACTGCCGGCATTTCTAAATGCTGGGGCGAATCGAGTTCTGAGGTTCGAGGATGATGTCCATAAATGGTATAAAAGGGGCTTTGTCCGGTTCCTGAATGTACAGAGTTATTTAATGCGTATTCAGAAATCCATAAAATGTCCTTCCAATTGCTTTCGGTTTGGTGGAGCATACAACGTAGGTATTGTTCAAGAGTCTGGTTGGTTCTCTCCGTCTGACCATCGGTTTGGGGATGGTGACTGGTTGATAACCTTACGTCGATTTGTGCCAATTCACAACACTTCTGCCAAAATTGCGAAATGAACTGACTACCTCGGTCAGAGATCAATACGGAAGGATATCCATGTATTCGAACAATATTTTCGAGAAATTCCTTGGCCAAGATTGAAGCAGAAGGTAACTAGAATGGAGTTGAATCCATTACATGGCGGTAGATCTGTAATAAAGTCTAAAGAAAAAGTATGCCATGGTGTGGGTGGAATATCTAAAGGTTGTAAAAGACCAGCTGGTTTCTTCTTTTGACTTTTGTTCTGGGCGCAGATGCCACAAGACAGTACAAATGACTTTACATATTTTCGGCAGGTGGGCCACCAGAATTGTCTTTTAATTTTAGCTTCAGTTTTTGCAAAAGCTGGGTGCCCTTCCATCAGAGCTTCATGGTAATTGGAGATGACTTGTTCTTGTAGTTCCTTGTGTGGTAGAAATAAACGCCCTCGATAGTAAGGTAGGTCATTGACAACTGAATAATCTTGGCCCTTTTTAACCCAGTCCTGCAGGGCTGCTGAATCAAAAAAGTTGTTGGATCTTTAAATGAATATCTTCTAAGGTCTGTAGAGTAGTTATCCCAAGAATTCTTTGTTCAGGAATTATAGGCACCGGTTCCGGGTTCGAATATGCTTCTCCCATCCCAATTCGGGATAAAGCGTCTGCCTTACCATTCTTACAACCTGGTCGATAAGTGATCACGAAATCGAATTCGGCAAGGAATAAGGCCCATTGAAGTTGACGCGATGATTGGGCCTTGGCTGTTTTTAAATGCTGCAAGTTTCTGTGATCGGTGATTACAGTAATGGTATGCCTGGCACCGAGAAGATAATGCCGCCAAGCCTTGAAGGCGGATTTGATGGATAACAACTCTTTATCGGTAACCGCATAGTTTCATTCGGGGGCCGAGAATTTTCTGGACCAAAATGCTACTGGATGAAGTTGACCGGTTTCCGGATCCTTCTGGGACAGGGCAGCACCCATGGCTAAACTGGATGTATCGGTTTCAACTATGTATGGGAGCTTGGGCGTGGATGCTTTAAGACAGGTGCCGACGTGAATTTCAATTTCAGTTCTTCGAAGGCTTTTTCAGCCTCTTCGGTCCACAAGAAGCGTTTGTTTTTTCGCAAAAGTGCTGTGATGGGGTGTACAACATATGAGAAGTCAGGAATAAATCTGCGGTAGAAATTAGCAAATCCAAGCATGCTTTGCACCCCTTTAACTGAACTGGGTGATGGCCACTTGAGAATTGCGTCCACCTTTCGAGAGTCCATTCGGACTCCTTGTGCTGGCGTAGTTTCTCAAGGACTGCACGAACATGCTTAACATGGTCTGATTCTGAGGAGGAGTACACTAGAATATCGTCTATGTATACGACAACACAAACGTCAATGAGTTCACGAAGGACAGCGTTCATAAAATACTGGAAGGCTGCTGGTGCATTGCACAACCGAAGGGCATCACCTGATATTCGAATAATCCGTACTTGGTGCGAAAAGCGGTCTTCCATTCGTCACCCTTCTTTACACGTACCAGATGATATGCCCCTCGGAGATCTAATTTAGTGTAGATGCAAGCATCCTTTACTTGGTCTAGTAGTTCGGGGATCAGAGGCAATGGATATCGGTTCTTCACCGTGATCTGGTTTAATGCACGGTAGTCTATGCACGTTCTGAGGTCACCTTCCTTTTTGAGCACGAAGAATAAAGCTGAAGATGCGGGGGACGTAGATGGACGAATTAAGCCATTAGCAAGGTATTGGTCCAAGTATTGTCGTAGGTGACGGTTTTCGGGTTCCGTAAGGGTGTAGATCCTACTGCATGGAGGTTGTGCACCGGGTATGAGGTCGATTTGACAATCGTATGATCTATGAGGTGGTAAGGTGTTTGCCTGTTCTTTTTGGAAAACATCCTGGAATTCTTGATATTCCTGAGGTAACTGAATGACTGGATTAGCGACTGTGGCCAGGCTTTTGTTCAAGGTTTTTTCCGGGTAACAGGTGTGTGCACACTCCGGGAAGGTTACTCTCTTCTCTCGCCAATCAATACAAGGATTATGTGTTTCCAACCAAGGTATCCCCAGTATTATTTGGAACTGCAGGGCTTTGATTAAGTCAAACACAATAATCTCTCAATGCCCATCTTGACCCAACAGTGTCATCTCTGTGGTGGAATGAGTTACAGGCCCAGAGGCAATTTCAGTTCCATCGACTGTGGTGATAACATCCGAAGTGGTCTTTTTGCAGAGAGGTAGATTCATCCTAGAAGCCAATTCGTGGTCCACATAGTTTCCTAAGGCCCCGCTATCAATGTATGCCCTAACTGCGTGCATACGTGATGGTTGCCTTGGATCAATAAGGACCATTGGTATGATTAGGTGAGAGGTCTGAGTGTCCTTCTTTAAGCTCGGCAAGCGGACCTCTACGCTTGTCGGGAGTGGTCGTTTTCCGAATCAGGCCCTTTTTGATTTCTATCAGCAACTCGACTACTTTCTTGGATAGTTTTTTAGGGCAATCCCGTAGAAAATGTCCTGAGGCCCCAAAGTACAGACACAACGGCATCTGTCGACTCCTATCTCTTTCTTTTTGAGTTAAGGGTCCCTTAACCCCCCCCGATCTGCATTGGTTCTGATGCATCTGTTCCTTTGGGAGTAACATTGGGTTTAACCAATACCCGATTCTCAAACTTAGCTCGATCGGCTTTTCTATTCTGAAGTCAGTGGTCTAGCTGGACCACCAAGTCTATATATTCTGCGCAATCCTGAGGTGGGTTCACAACTTGGCCCAAAACATCTTTGAGTTCACCCCGAAGTCCACGATGAAAAAATGTAATTCGCTTTACCTCTGGCCATCCGGTTTCCACCACCAACCTATTGAAGGATGCGATATAAATTAGCAGGTCCTGGTTTCCTTGTCGTAGGGATAGAAGTTCGTTATCCAGGGCCTGTCCCTGTGAACGTCTGGCGAATAGTCTTTCCATGCTCAATTGAAAACCCTGAAAATCCCGAAGAAGAGGGTCATCCTGGTTGACTAATGGAATTGACCAATCCGCTGCGCTGCCACTAAGGTATGACAGTACAAAAGCTACTTTGGCTTGGTCGTTTGGAAAAGCTCCTGGTCTGCATAAAAAGTGCAAGCGGCATTGGTTCTTCTTCTGGCTAATACTAGCCTTGCCCTCATCACTGGAGGAGCTCATGTCAGCACAGAACACTGGGGATAATATTATGCCAGGAATATTTATGTTTAATCTCTTGGAGATTGTATATATATATATATATATAATCACAGGTTTTACCTGGGGCTGTGCCCGTCAGTATGAGAGTTGCGTTACTCTCTGTGGCCTGAAGGGCGTTGCGTTCGCTAATCGCGGGTCGCGATCTCATAGAACGTTGTGCTCAGAAGTATCGAGTGGGTTATATTCTTTGAAATATCCGAGGATATATACATATATATATATATATATATATATATATATATATATATATATATATATATGGGGAGTCTCACAGAGAGATCGATTGACAGGGTTTATACTTTAGTAATGGTCAGTGGAATGTAGGGAGCGCCGGAACTACGTGGTCCTGTCGCGCTCCCTCTTCTGTGTCCGTACTGCCCTCTGTGGGTTTCCCTTTATGGGTGCGGTCGCTGGAGCACAAGCCCTGTCGCGACCGCAACTTCGATCCCACGAAATGCGGATAAGCTCTGCCAACTCCTCTACGCTGTGCACGCGTGCGTGCTTGCAAGTCTGGCCCTATGTCCACACATAAATCAAGTACATAAACACAAATATCATAAGAATAAGAAAAAAGCACTTAACTCGCTGCCGAGCAGCAAAGAAAGAGGAAGTGCAGGAGATGAAACAGTGTGGTCATGGACAAGGACTGTACTGATTGGTTAAGTTTGTCACATGGTCAGTTTGAAGACCAACACAAACACACCAACATTCCGACTCACCTGGGCGGGAGATTTCATCAGAGAAATCGTGAGTCACACATTTTCCCATAGGGATGCATTGGGGCTAGAAGTATTCTAGGCGGGAGAATGTGAAAAATAGCAATATTTTTTCACGAAAAGTCAGGAGTCTCCTGCCTAAATCGGGAGGGTTGGCATGTATGGCCCAATAATATCAAGACTACCAAATACTCTATTTCAATGGATAGTGTAGTTTTGAGCTTTGTTATCATTTATATTATTGGTTGCAATTGTGTTTCTGAAGTAGTAAAATGGAAAGAGAAGCATAATACAGATTTTCCATACATTCGTTACAGAAAGTCATGATTCTATTAAAGACTTGGAGGCAAAAGATTATGCTCTGAACTTTCCTTTACTACTCGAGCAGCAAAGTAACAATAAACAATTATGAAAAACCATGAAACAAAAAACTACAATTCCCAAAAACCTGCAGTGAATTCGTTGTCCGTTTTTCATAAGCTCATAAAAACCTTGTGATCTCTCGGTCCAATCATATCTCATCTCCACCTATAACCACTGCCTGAACCACAGTCCTTCCTCTTTCTTCTGCTGATCGAACATCCAAAAACTTGCGCCCCAACCGGTAGATGACTTCTTAATCTTCACTTTGTTCCCCTTTCATGGCGTCGTTGTCTTCTGCTCTGCTCCTGTTAAAACATGCATAAACCATTACCTATCTCATCATGAACGTGTGGGCAATCGCATAACAACATCATTACAGTACCATTTACAACATTACATTACTCTTTAAATACCATATTTACACACTTTTGATTGTAGCGGTTGAATTGGGTGGAATAATCTTTCACCTCCGAGTCTTTAATAGAATCATGACTTTCTGTAACAAATGTATGGAAAATCTGTATTCTATGTCAAGACTCGGAGGCTCAGATTATGCTTGTTTAAAGCTTACTTACCACCAACGACGCTACTTGATCTACCGGTCTAAAATAGAAATTCTTAAATGTTTCTTCATTAGACCAGTCTGCCGCACTCCAAATATCTTCCAGGCGGGCTCCTGCCATAAAGGCTGATGACGCCATAGCACCTCTCGTCGAATGAGCTCCAAACTGACCCACATCAATGCTTGCCTCTGCCATGCACCATCTTACCCATCTAGACAACGTGGCCGATGCTACTGCTTTAAAAGGTTTCCTTATAGCTATCAACAATTGATATTCCCCATTGGGCCTCACCATATTCGCCCTGGTTTCATAAACCTTCAAACACCTAACAGGACATAACTTGGGCTTCTCTGGGAAAGCCATATACTCAACCGATTTAATGTTTGTCTTTGTCCTCTTCTCAATATAAAATATTACCCCTGAAGGTGAAAAGGATTTCCTATTTATCTCTAAAGCCCTCACATCAGACACTCTCTTGCATGAAATCAAACACAACATAGTAGTTAACTTAGCCCACAGAGCTTTCCTATTAAGATACTCATTGTCCTGCCAAGCCTCAAACATCCTCAATACCACACTCACGTCCCAAAGATGTGAATATCTTGGTGTGGGCGGTCTCATGCACTTGACCCCTTTCAATAATCTGCATATTAGAGGATGTTCCCCTGCTGGTCTACCTTCAATGTACTCATGACCTGCCGATATCGCAGATCTGTAGTTGTTAATGGTCCTGTAAGCTTTTGCTTGGGCTGCCTGTCCTGCCAGAAAATTCACTATATGGATTACATCCGTTCGTATGGGATCAACTTCCCTCTCCATACACCAATTACTCCATCTTCTCCATGCCATTCTGTATCCCTTCCTGGTAGCTGGGGCCCATGACTCTCGAATAAATTCTTGAGCCGTCCCCGAAAGTCCTGGCTTGGCCCAGGTCTTCCTGAAATCGCCCATGCTATCAGGTTCAAGTTCCCTGAAGATACCAATGGGTGAGTTTCTCCTGCTTGGCCTATTGCGTTCTTTATCCTGAGTAACTCTACTTCTCTGTCTAACAGATCCTCATCCTGTTTGCTGAACCTTATCTGCCTTGGTGTGGTTACCTGTGACGGTTCCTGCCAAAATTCTAACTGAAATCCTGGCACAGTCTGCCTCACCCATGCATCTGAGGATATCTCCTCCTATTTTCATACATGCAACTTCACTCTTCCTCATACTGGAGGAATGTTTAATTCCACCTTTTTCGCTGCTTTTATTTCTCTCACCTGAGTTATTATTGCTGTCTACTGTTTCCTCTCCAACCTCTGCCCCTGCCTCTTCCTTTTCACCTGGAAGGGAAGAAAGGGTTCGACCTCTGGTCCTCTTGCTTCCAGTTGGTTCTGTCATTATAGGACCTTCTGTATTGATTGCGGCTGGACAAGCTGCCCTTTCCTCCACCAGCTCTGTCAAAAAATGTCCTCCCGAAGATTTTCTTAAGGGAAGATTGTGCCTTGTCCATGGACACGTATGTGCTGGCAAACTTTGTCATATCCTTAATGAAGAGATCCCCAAATAGTTTGCCCTTCGCCGCTGCAGCTTGTTCAGACAAAGCCAGCTCACCGAGCCTAGAGTTCAACTTCATTAAAATGGACCTCCTCCTTTCGGTGGCCAACGCTGTGTTGGCATTCCCCAACAGGCATAGGTTTCTCTGCGCCCATCCAGCCACTATCTCAGGATCTATGGGCTCTTTCTTTGTTTTTGCTTCCTGCGCCAGCTGTCAAATTCTAGTAATAGGCCCCAACATGTCTAACAGTTTGTCTTGACAAGACCTCCAGAACCTGTCAATTCCTCTTTTCACGTCCCTGCCATATCTCCACAGGAACGTGATTATTCTCTCATCAACCTCCGGGGTTTCAGCCACCCCGGCTGGTACCCTCGGCCTCAGGCATTCAGCTCTTAATTTGCTTCTCGCTTGCCTGCTCAAGGATGTTCTCAATCTTTTCCTTCTATATTCTGCAATTCTTTTGGGGGGTCCCACTCATTACACCTTGGATGTTCCAACTCGTCCGGGTCAAATTTGTCTTTATGTGGGTCATCCTCCTCCCTCCTGCCTTTCTTGCTCTTGGGCTCCCACTCGTCCTCATCTGGGGAGGTCTGACTCTTTGATGTACTGCCTGTGTCCGATTTCGAACTGCTTCTGCAGCATTCATCATCAGATTCACTTGAATTTATGTTATGTCTCTCACGAGACCTCGCCTTTCTCTTTTCCACTCTGGACCTGCATGATGAACCCGGGGTGGGGGGGGGGGTCTGGGAGCTACGATCCCTGCAGGTCTTTTTTCCTGCTTCCCCCTTTCTCCCTGCGTGCCTTGCCCTGCGACAAAGCAGCCAGGTCCTGTATTATGCCCCTTTCCCTATGGGTTCTTTCAGCACTATTTAGCCTCTGAATCGCTTTGCTCATGCGTAGGCCGCTCACATGGGGACCTTCTGGGCCCTCCGAGTAGTCACTCATCTTCCTCAATTCGTGCCGTGTAATATAATATGCAGTTTTCCTGGGTTGCCCCCGTCAATTTGCTTATCTTTTATTTGTAGCTAGGCGAGTCTCTGGCAAAAATAGCAGTTTTCCTTGGGACTGTGCCCGTCCAATAAGAGACTTATAATCAATACCTTTAAAGGTATCACCTCCGCAGTCAGGCAGTTACTGAGGGTTCTGCTCCTAGTTTACACCTGGGCCCATCACTTACGTGCACGACAGCAGTGGCTTTCCAGCCTGTAGTGCTGCTTTTCGGCCACTAGGTGGCATTTGCTGTCTATTTTACAGAGCTTCTCTTCGCTCTCTCCCACCTCAGCCTCAAGCGTTGAACGCGCTCAATAAATCTGCCAAAATCCTTCACAAACTGCTCTCTGTGTGATTCGAAATGATCCTCTCTCACTAATCAAGTTTGGAATGGCGCAGGAATCGCAAAAGTCCTCTCGCGCCGTTGCGAACTTCCGCTGAACAGTGAGACGCTGGAATAATGTAGAAGTGACACTATGCATGTTCCATATTCTATTAGAGTGTTCATCTTGTGTGGTTCTAAAATCTGATTGATTGAGAACCACACGAGAAGAAGATGCAGTTTGACTAAGATATGCTGTGAGGGACTTCCTTATAATAAACCTATGAAACTCATTAGTAGTGTCACATCGTTATTGGTGAAACTACATAACAATTGGCGACGAGGAGCTGCTGCTTAAGGAAGTCCCTGGATGTGTGTTGGTGGGCGTTAATGCGAGCTGCAACGTGCACTACTGGAGAAGATAAGGTGAAGTTTGGGGTTGTAATGCCAGTCAAGACAGCTGAGCCCATGCGGACGGCGCTTCACAGAGAACGAGGTCAGACTTTGATAGATACTGTGGTGAATGAGTAACACTCACCAGAGGGAATAGAGAGGGAGACGGCATTGTTTAAAACCTGTGCGCAAGCAGGAGGCCGGCATTGTTTGAAACGGTGCGCGAGCTGATGTCTACAGGAGCTACAGGGAACGTGCGGTGAATCGGCGCGTCATCGCTTACAGGAGCTGCAAGGAACGCGCGGTGAATCGGTGCGTCATCGCGTACACAGACTGCTTCCTACAAAGGAAAGGACCTTGGTACGTGCGCTGCGTGCCGCCATTTGTGTGACTTTGGTGCCATAGTAACGGCATATATGATAAGCGTTACGTTACGAATAGACGCATGAAGTACATTACGGGCACTGGAAACACTGCAGAAAGCTAGCGGTCACGGCGACAATTGACACGCTGTACTGTAAACATGTGAGGGGCGTGTTTAAACTATAAAAAAAAAAAAGAAGTAGGAAAGACTATCGTGCATAAGCCAGACTGAGGAAGACGTGCATTGGTTAAAGTGAATGAGAAACTGAAATCAGACACGCATATCATTTATTAAAGACGGATTACTATATCAATAGACACACATCCCACCACAGCAACAAAAAGGCTGCTATGGCCATGCAGAACGTTGTAGCCCCTGTAAAGTTTCTTGCACAGCCGGGGAGTCCTGTATGCAAATGGGAGCAGTGGCTGGATAACTTTCAAGTCTACTTAAGGGCAATTGGAGGGGCTAAGTTTAATGATGATTTAAAGGAGGCTACTTTACTCAATTGTTTGGGGGCAGAAGCTTTGAGGATATTCAGAACTTTGCCAAATCCTAATGATGCGGAGGAAGGGACAAGTGATTCCACTAGCAGTACTAGGAAATATGAGACGGCCTTATCTAAGTTGAGCATACATTTTGGGAACAAAACAAACATTGTACTTGAGAGGTACAGATTCTTTTCCAGAAAGCAAAGCAAGAATTAATCGGTAGATACATATGTTGCAGCGTTGAGAGGTCTGATATCTACATGCGAATTTACAGGAGTTGCAGAAGAATATTTGAGGGACCAGATTGTCCTGCATGTAGTTGATCCCCGGATCCAGCAAAGATTATGGCAGGCAAAGAATCTGACGCTAGAACAAGCGCTGGATATAGCCAGGTCAATTGAACGTGGTGAAAAGTGCATAAAAGAGGTTCAGAATAAGCCAGCGTATGTTGACGTCAAGTCAGTCCAAGAAATGGGGGGGTCCAACAGAGATGAAGAGACCTTAGTTGCAATCGTGAAGAGAATAGTAAAGCCAGATTTTGGCATGAACTCCAGACAAAACAGGGAAACATTGCATAGGTCGCAGAACAACTGCGGTAAATGTGGATGGTATAAGCATGCCAATCCGGAGAAGGATTGCCCGGCAAATAGGGCTGAGTGTTACAAATGTGGACAGGTAGGACACTTTGGCAAAGTTTGCCACACTTCCAGAGGAAGGGGTAGATTTAATTCACGTTACAACACAGCAAAGAATAACACTCAATTTGGAAGAGGTGCTTCGAATAGCGTGAGAGCACTATAAGAAGTAGGTGGTTCAGATGATGTAGTGGCCATCACAAGTGGATTTGAGGAAGAAGTGCAGATATTGGCACTCACATCGATGGAAAGTTCTGTTGGCCCCTGGGTGCCTATGGCTATAAATGGCATTACCTTACAGGTTATGGTTGATACAGGGTCTCCCTATACTATGGTGGACGTGGAGACGTATCTCAATGTGTTAAAGAAGAATATGGAAGATTTACATATGACCAAAGTTAGAGCGAGTGGCTATGGTAAGACACCGATCAACATTGTAGGCTATACTTGGGTACATTTGGACTTTGAAGGGAGAAAGACATATTGCAGATTATATGTAGCCCAAGATGGTTTTTCAATCGTAGGTTGGTGGGAACAGGCATAGTTGAAGATCAAGATACATCCAGGTGAGGACGTACCCATATTGTGTGTGACAGACAAGAGCTGTGAAAATGCTGTGAATTTAGCCAAGAGTTTTCCGAAAGTATTTAATGATAATATTGGGGTCCTCAAAGGTTTCAAACATCGCATAATTCTTAAGAGAGGGGCAAAGCCAATGGTTCACAAAGTAAGGAATATTCCTATTGGCACCCGGGAAGCACTACAAAAGGAATTAGAGAAATTATGTTCACATGACAGCATTGAAGCAATTGAGAGTTCTGAGTAGCTTTCTCCTATAGTGATTGTAAGGAAACCGGAGGGGTCAATCAGGATGTGCGTTGATTTGAGGGACCTCAATAACAGCATATGGGTGGATCGCCATCCCCTGCCTAACATTGGAGAAATGCTCACTACCATGGAGCCTGCAAAATGTTTCACTACGTTGGACTTATCCTCTGCATACCATCAGGTGGTCCTGGAGGAAGAGTCTAGACACCTCACATCGTTCATAATACCCCTGGGTGCATTTAGATATAAAAGAATGCCGTTTGGTTTAGCGTCGGCAGCTGCTGTATTCCAGAGACTGACGCAATATCTATTCAAGGGTCTACGAGGTGTGTATTATTTTCAGGACGACATATTGGTGTCTGCATTGACTGAAGAGGATCATGATGCCAAACTATTAGGAGTGTTGCAGGTCATATAGCAAATAGGTCTTACCCGTAAGATTGAAAAATGTAAAATAAAGAAAAAGGAGGTGACATACCTAGGACACTGCATAAATGCGGAGGGAATAAAACCTAAGGAAACTTTGGTGAACACCATTCTCAAATTACCAAATCCTGTGAACAAAGATCAACTTCGGAGCTTATTAGGCCTGACAGAATATTATTCGAAATTTGTGGATCATTATGCCGACAGGACAAGTCAAATGAGAAACTTGATGAATAAAGGTACCGAATTTGAATGGTCCGACGAGTGCAAAAAGGAACTGGAGACAATCAAAATGTTCATTAATAAGGCACCTGTTGTCAGGATGTTTGATTGTAGTGCCAAGACCATGATATCCGTGGATGCAAGTAACATGGGTTTAGGAGGTGTTTTAGAACAAGTGCAAAATGGATCAGTGGTTCCAATAGCTTTCGCTTCTAGAACCTTGAAAGGAGCGGAAAGGAATTATTCAACTATTGAAAAAGAGGCCCTAGCGGTGAAATGGATCCTTGAACATTTCAAAGGACTTATTTGGGGGAATTCCCATTGAACTCAAGACAGATCACAAGCCACTAATACATGTCATGAATCCAAAAAACCCACATTTGACATCCCCACGCATTAGAAGGTGGATCCTGATCATTATGCAGTACAACGTAATCATAAAGTATATTTCAGGGAGAACAAATGTGGTGCAGATTGTTTTTCCCGCTTGCCTTGTATCTGTGAAGTAGAAGATTCCAGTGGGAATGATGAGACAATGGAGGAACAAAACACTGAGTGCGTCATTGCGCAAGTACATTCTAGTTTCAATAGAGAGGAATGGATTGAAGCTATGAAAAAAGATTCAGAACAAGAACAGTTGAGGAGAGCAGTGGTGAGTGACTGGAAAGAGGTCAATAAAGACATAGGAACTTGGGAGAAGATCAAAGATGAAATTTCATGTGATGAGACATGCATCTACAGGGGAGATCGCATTATTCCGCCTGTAGCCTTGAGATAGAGAATAATGGAGATTGCACATGAAGGGTGTGTAGGGAGAAGTCTAACGAAGAGAAGAGTGAGAGAAGCATACTGGTGGCCCAACATGTGGGGAGATTTGGAAGCCATGGTCAAAGATTGTTCTGCGTGTGCAGTGAGTGATAAAGGAAAGATTACCAGGACGACACCATTACAACCGGTACCAGTACCTGATGCAGTTTGGACAAAATTGGCTATTTACATAGCAGGCCCGTATGAGATACTAGAACCACAAAAGATTTATTTAATCGTATTAGTTGACTATACATCCAAGTGGGTGGAGTGTGGGATCATTGAAAAGTCTGTTTCAGCCAGGAAAGTAAAAACATTTCTAGAAGAAATATTCAGCAGAGAGGGTGAACCACAAGAATTAATATCAAATAATGGTGCCCAATTTATGTCACAAGAAATCCAAGAGTTCCTAGAAAAGAGAGCAATCAAGCACAGCACGACAGCTTTATATCACCCTATAGGAAATGGATTAGTAGAAAGAATGAATCGCTTCATAAAAGATACAATACAATTGTCCATTGCAAATAAGCTCCCGTGGAAAGAAACGCTTAAAGAGGCATTGAATACATACAAGGTTACTCCACACTCAGTGACAGAAATTGAACCTTTCACACTGATGAGAGGAAGAATTGCCACAAACAGACTGAGACCTGCATGGATGACTCTCAAGAGAAGTAAGAACATTGATATGGAGGAGATTGTAAAGAAAATAAAGAAGAAACAAGAAGAATATAAAAAATATTATGACAATCAAAAGCATGTAAAGGAGAGCAAAATTGAGAGTGGGGATTGGGTCAGAGTAAGAGAACCCAAGAAAGTTCATAAAGGAGAAGCCAAGTATCGTTCCCCACAGAGAGTGGTCAAATGCTCAAAGAAGTCAGTGACTCTAGAGGATGGCAACAGGTGGTCATGTGATGATGTCATATTAACCAGAATAAGGCCGAACTGAGAACAGTGGCAATAGATACTCCTCACAAGGAACATGGAAAGATGGATGCATGATGCCTAGTGATAAAGCTGAATGTTCTGCAAATACAAGTGATGTTGGCCAAGCGAGGAAGACCACCCATCAGAGTAACATTACAAACTCTATGAGACCTAGAAGAGTTGTGCACAATTTCAAGAAGGATTTTTATTACTATTGAGTTTGTGAAACGTACATTAATGGTACATTATTCATATCTGCCATCTGAGAATCACCAAAGAAACATGATGTGTATCCTTTGCATGTAAACAATCAGAGTGTAAAGTTGGAAGCCATGTGTTGAGTGTAAACGTGTACATAGTTATAGTGTATATAGTTCATAGTTACAATCTTCAGAAACAATGTGGAGGAGGAGATGTTATAATGTAGAAGTGACACTATGCATGTTCCATATTCTATTAGAGTGTTCATCTTGTGTGGTTCTAAAATCTGATTGAGAACCACACAAAAAGAAGATGCAGTTTGACTAAGATATACTGTGAGGGACTTCCTTATAATAAACCTATGAAACTCATTAGTAGTGTCACATCGTTATTGGTGAAACTACATAACAGAAATCCTGTTGCGTTTCAAGTGCGGATATGCTCTGCCAATTTCCCTCAACGCCATGCGTTCTATGCGCCCTAAGCTCTTGCGCGCGCCTATTAAATCATCACAAGAAACCATTGACATATCACCCATAATAATAATAAAACGAAATGCACTTATCTCGGCTGCTTGAGCAGCAAAGAAAGAGGAAAGACTGTGGTTCAGGCAGTGGTTATAGGTGGAGAGGAGATATGATAGGACTGAGAGGTCACATGGTTTTTATGAGCTTATGAAAAACAGACTACGAATTCACTAAAGGTTTTTGGGAATTGTAGTTTTTTGTTTCATGGTTTTTCATAATTGTTTATTGTTGCTTTGCTGCTCTAGTATTAAAGTTCAGAGCATAATCTGAGCCTCCAAGTCTTGACATAGAATCCGTGCCTCCGGTGTTGACATAGAATTATGACTTTCTGAAATGAATGTGTTGAAAATCTGAATTTATAGTTGATAATGAATGTAACCAATCAGTGACACATACTTGTTCTACAGTTCTCCATTGGAAGATTAATACATCTGTCCGACTGGGGCGATTAGAAGTTTTCAGTTGTGTCATAATGTTTAACTTTCAGATGAAATAACAAAACACACTGGAATTATTATGCTCTTCCATGTGTACATACAAAACACCTACAGGATGCGGGTAACATTACTAGTCGTTGTTCAAAACTACAAATACGTCGACAAAAAACGAAGTAATGTGCAGGTATATCGTGACACTGTGACAGGTGACACGGTGAAGGTTGGTTGGTGTCACGGTAAACAATGGTACAATAATGATTAATAATTCTTATCGCGTACACCGTTTAGCAAACAAATAGGATTCCCTGAGATATAAGGTCAAATTTCGTTGTCGATTCGTCTCTTTTTTCCGATTGCCCTTAATCCGCCATCACGCTCAAGAAAACTAATTCCAGCTGGCAGGCTTTGGCAATTGTTACGGGAGTCTGTCTTCTTTGTCGAAAGAAAAAAGTATGACTGCAGCACCGTACATTGCTGAAGAGAACGGGTATAGGTGGGGTTCTCCTCAAAGTTTGGAACCTATATTGATCATTTATTTTACAATGTTACACGAATTTTTATAATTTTAGAATTTCTATTCTTTAAACCTCACCCTACTGTATGTACTCGGGTTTTGCGACAACACTACTTCCAAGTTTCCTGTATACATTAATTTGTAAACTATTCTAAAAATCAATACAAAATATTTTGAGTGAAAAAAATTCGGAGCTAAAAAGCAGAACAACATGACGGCCATCTTGGATAATGCACTGAAAGGCACAATAAAAGAGAAAAAAACAGTGATCACCCTTTACAGAAAAATACATTATTAGTGTTATATTCAAAGGAGAGTTAAACTGCCGTCAGTACAACTGATGATAACCCCTTGGGTACACGAGATACACATAAGTTCTTTTTTTAAATGTTGAGCGATAATCATATGTGATCTTGAATATTTTGCCAAAATGAGCACGACTGTCTCGCTCTTGAAATAACGTGTTTCTATTTAGCATTGAATTCACATGAATCGTGTTTATGATGGGTGTCAGGTACAGGTTGGTCGCGGTCTAGCGCAGTCTTTCCTCTGTGTCTATGCCGAGGTAAGCTGGAGTGTGTTGTGAGGTGGTAGGCGGCGGCGCACTGCTGCTCACGCATCCGGTCTGCTATAACCCGAGCGAAGATGGCGCAGACACAGGGAGGAATTCGTCTTAGCGCGGTAAGAAAACCAGACGCCCCCGGTCATATGGGCTACAGAGTCTACTTGGGAAGCTTTGTAATGTGATGGCAGGATGGTGCATAGCGGGGTCTGCTGATTCACTTTATGTTCACTCTGAGAGCATCACACAGTGCGGGGTATCCTGGGGCTTGTATGACTGACAATGTGCTATTTATTGGGTGGGAGATGAATAACCAGCAAGTTCCCATCATTTATGCACAAACATCTGATCAATGTAAGACTTTATCTTACAAACATAGCATGATATGATATGCCATTTATAACGCGCCTATGTACCAGTGTTTCAAGGCGCGATTGCAAGTGTTTAGATATATACCTGATCGATCCACTTTATCTCTATGATAATTAGCTAGGAATATCCCCCATTTATTGATGCGAATGTCACTCCCTGTTTTCTCTTCCAACCTTCCCCTTTGCGTTCAGTCTTTCCTGGAGGGCTTCGCCTAGAGACAATCAATATAAATAACCATGTTACCACCTTTCCTCTCCTGCTTTCGCCTCCCCTTTATGCCCATCAACTGTCAACACTTAAAAGCGACGTAAGCCTATACACGCAACCAATAGAAACCTGTGTCTTTCTTTTCTTCTCTCCTACATCGGCATTGGTTATTTTTGTCCCTCGGTTCATGTAAGCGCTATTAATTAACATCCATGCATTTTTTTTGTCCCAACTACTTTTACTTGTGGAACAACATATCTCTAACATGGGCAGCACTTCCCACATGCCCATATTGGTTACGCCCCACCAATGTTTTCATATTTGGGGCATGTGCTGAAATTGGCTGTCAGTGGTGTAACAATAGAAACTTGGCCCCTTGCAGAATGTCTGTAGTATAAAATTGAATAGAAGTTGGCTCGAGATGTTCACATTGAGGTCAAATGAAATTTATTTTGTCTTTTATAAAAATGACGTTTAAATCTGATTTTTAGGTTTTTAAAGCTGGTCTTATGAAATTGTTTAGTAATCTTATTTATTCAGGACACGTTCTCTTTTACGATGTGTATTTAGAGGTAATTGTAGATGCCCATTTTGTAATTAATTTAAGACTTATGATTATGAAAATGGGTAATCTTTTCACTTATTGAATGTGTTGATTAACAGTGTGACGAGTTTGTTTAAACTGTAACACACTATAATTAAATAATATAAAAAGAATGTCTCTGAAGCTGCCATGGTAATGGAGAGATAAAGGAGATGCGTAGGAATGCAGCCTTGTGATCTTTGGCAAATTGTCAAGGGCTTTTTTTTTATTTAAAGAATGCAGTATGTGACATATTAATAATTTATTTATTACAGTTTAGCAATATAGCAAGATGGGGATTGTCCCAAAATCTGCTGAGAATGGTGCTGCTGGAACCTAAATCAACGTCTCTCATTCGATTTGTCACAAACTGGGGCTGAACTCTTTAGAAAGTAGAGCGTGATGGAGACTTCTATTGTTTTATAGAATAATGGATCCATTGCAAACATCTATATACTGTGTTCTAAATGGGTTGCTGAAGGAGAATAGGCCAGGTTATCTAAGAGAGTTTATAGTATTTTGCTCATAAGTAGTGAAATGACTGATGCAGATCTTATTGAGAATCCGGTCAAGGTCAAAATACATCTTTACAAAAATAATTGGGCAAGGATTTTGAGGCATATCCACTCATATAAATCTTGAGTATTTGAAATGGGAGTACAAAAAGTTGGGAGTGCTTGCCCCGTATCTGTTGACATATCGGAACAGATCCATCAGGAGAGCATTTCTGAAATTCAAATGGAACCCCAATTTAATTAAGGAGGTAGTGGCTAAATACAAACTCATTACCAGTGGAAATGTGGTCTGTCGCCTTTTTACAGAAAGTGCTTCCAAGGAATCACTTTACCATTTGTTAAGTCAGTGCACCTCACTACATGCGAAAAGGATGGTATTTTTCAAGAAACATGTTGATTGGAACTACTCCTATTGTGATAAGGGGGATGAGTTCTGGGAGACATGTCTAGCTGGTCGCACCACCACACTTCTCTTGTCAGTGGTAGGGTTTATTGAAAGCCTGTATTTGGAGACTATTGAAGTATGATGTCATAAAACTTTGCATAATAATTAATCTACATTTCTAAAGTTGCTTTTTTTTTCCCTAAGCATTTTTTTTTACACTGTATGTATTGTGAAAGAATTGTATTGATGTTAGTTTTAAACTATTTTCTTAAGCAACGTCTGTTTTAATTCTTTTGTTTAATAAATTATATGCTTTTGTATAGGGTAAGCGTTATTTGCTTAACCATATAATCAATGCAAACATTTTATTTATTATAGTTTATTAATAAAGCAGGATGGGGGATTGCCCTAAAATTAGCCAAACTGTACATACTTGGCTACACTCAGTAGTAGCATTCTTTTCAAAATGATTTGTGTTGGATCCTAACAATAATTGTAGGAACCTGCCATCTGAGTACTCCGGACACCCCATTCTCAGACACCCCATTCTCAGTCTGAGTGGCATACCCCTATCTGTAGCAGCTCGACACCACAGAGCCACTTGAGGCCAATGGATGGGGGCACCCTCTGACAGTGTTGGTGCCACACATGACATTCATTTTCCATTAAAACACTATCTTGCTCGTCAACCCTCAAACCAGACTGGATTCTTATGCTAAGAAAACTCATCATCTCTTTGTGAGTTGTGTATTGTTTTTTTCCATTTGTGCTGTAAAGTTTGCATAATAGGAGGCCACACACATTGTTGCTGGAAGTAGATGGGTGTAGCTTTATTACACATTCTTAGATTTGGTTAACGTTTATTTGCATGTCTTGTCAAGCGATCAGCAGGCTTTAACCATAGTGCCATCAGCCGAGTCCCCTCCACATTCTGTTGCCCCTATCCTCTCTTAAGTTCTCTTTGACGAGGGCTCACTCCCAGCCTATGTTGTTAGGATCTGTCATGTTGTGGTGAGAATCAATAGCCTTCGAAGCAAGCAGTGCTGTTACCCATATCTGCTGGTGACTAAATTTATGTGTGCCCATATGGCCATTGTCCGGTATCCCGAGGGTGATGCCTGCCACTGTCGCCAATTTAACGGCCCTTATTTAGCTGGTGATTTGATGTATTTTTTTTTTTTTATCGTCCTTAGATTTATGAAATAGCTAATGGAAAAATATTCAGTTTGTTATGCATGCACCATTCCTATATATAGTTCGCCTAAGACATGGTCTATCCAGTCGTGACAGCTGCTAGATTGAGTTGACACGTGCAGAGTTCATATGCTTTTTGGTGATCTGGCATTGAACCACAATTCCAGAAATGTGGGGTCAAGCTAAGCCCTGAGAATTCTTAAATATGTGGGTCTTCGTTATTCGCCAACAAATCTCAACATCTTTGACCCACGACATCTGTGCACAACTTTTTGGGTGCACGAGGGCCTCCTGTAAGTAGGGGTGAGATTTGCCAGCGTTGTCTGTGGAAGGTGCACGCTCGCCTTCAGTTTCAGGGTTGGTGAATTCCCACATGACGTAAGGTTGTTTTCCAATCTGCTTCGTTTCTCGTTGACAGTCCGTATTTACATTTCCTCATTTCACCCCGTCTCTTCCTGCTAGCAGCTGGCGGGGCGCGTACATTCAAAGTGGTGGTGCGAGTCTTCCATGGCTCGCACCATATTCCTGACTTATTTTGCACAGGATAAGTTCCCATTCGTGTTGCCTGTTTGCAGCCAGCCTCCTCTGCTCCCTTGTTCTCTCACTGTTCTGTGGCTTCTGCCAAAGCTAAGCAATCGATGTAATCTTTAATAATTTGGGCAGCGAGAACCTGTCAATTGGGGCATTTAATGTTGCATTGAAATGCCACAACTATGAGCATTTCCCCACCCGCATAGACGGCTCGCCGAGCGAAGATGGAGCAGATAACAGGGAGCAAACGAGACGCCTCCGGTCATATGGGCTACCCAGTCTACTTGGGAAGCTTTGTTATGCGATAGCTTAGGATGGGGCATATCGGGTCTGCTGATGCACTTAATGTTCATTCTAAGAGCATCACAGTGCGGGGTGCACAATGTGCTATTGGGTAGGGAAGGAATAACCCGCAAGTTCACCTCATTTATGCACAAAACTCTTATCTGTGCACGACTTTAAGTTACAGAAAGAAAATATAGCATCATTTCAATCTTTCGGTATGTACCTGATCGATCCACTTTATCCCTAGGATAACTCGTTAGGAATATCCCCCATTAATTGCTTCGAATTTTAACTCCTTGTTTTCTCTTCTAACTACCCCCTCTGCCCCCTTGCTTCCCAGTCTTTCCCGGAGGGCTTCGCCTACAGACAGCCATCATAAATAACCGTGTTACCACCGTTCCTCTCCTGCTTTCACCTCCTCTATCCCCAATCAACTGTCAACACTTTAAAGCGACATTAGCCTATACATGCCACCAATAGAAACATGTCTTCCTTTCCTTCTCTCCTACATCGGCATTCGTTATTTTTGCCCCTCAGCACATCGAATGCAAGCGCTATTCGAGTAACCTGCATGATATTTGTTTTGCCCCAACTGCTTTTAGCTGTGGCTCAACCTATATCTGACGTAGGCGCCACTTCCTACATGCCCATATTGCGTAATCCCCAGCAATGTTTTCATATTTGGGACGTGTGCTGAAATGAGCAGGTCTTCAGCTGTCTGTCACTGATGTAATTAGACACAAGCACATGTCTCTGGTATAAAATTAAAGAAGTTGGCTGGAGATATTGACATTGAGGTTACATGAAATATATTTTGTCTTCTATAAAAATGAGGTTTAAAGCTGATTTCTAGGTTTTTAAAGCTGATTTTATCAACTGTTGTGATCTTATTTATTGAGAGTATTTCTCGCTATGTGTATGTAGATCGAGGTCATTGTAAATGCCAATTTTGTAATGAATTTAAGACTGATTATGAAAATTGATACGCTTAACTTTATCATTGAATGTGTTCATTAACATTGTGAAACGTTTGTTTATACTGTGACAGACAAATTGAATACATTTTTTTAAAAAAGAATCTCTGAATCCGCCTTGATAAAGGGGATGAGTTGCAATGCAGCCTTGTGATCTTTGACATACTTTTGTGTGCTCTTGTATTTTATATGAATGCATTATGTCACATGTTAACACATTTATTTATTACAGTTTAGCAATATAGCAAGATGGGGATTGTTCCAAAATTAGCCAAACTGTACATACTTGGCTACACTCCCTTAGTATTATTTTCAAAATTATTTGTACCCTAACAATAATTGTGGGAACCTGCCATCTGATGTGTGTGCAAGGAAGCGGGGGAGGACTGCGGACTGCCCATTCTCGTTTGCAGAGTAACAAACCCCTATCTGTTGCAATTTCGCACCACAGAGCCACTTTGGGGGCAATGGATAGGGGAACCCTCTGACAGTATTTTGTTACTGGTGCCACACATGACATTTTATTCCCAACTATCTTGCTCGTCAACCTGCACTGTATTCTGAGGCTAAGAAAACTAACTCGTAATCTCTGCGTGAGTTTAAGTATTGATTTTATTATTATTTTTTTGTTCATTTGTGCTGTACAGTTTGTATAATGAGACCACACACCTTGTTGCTTAAGTAGTGGTTTTATTACACATTTTTAGATTTGTTTAACATTTATTTGCATGTCTCGTCAAGCGATCAGCAGACTTTAACCATAGTGCCATAATAAGAATCCCCTCATCATTCTGTTGCCCCTATCCTCTCGAAGTTCTCTTTGACGAGGGCTCACTCCCAGCCTATATGTTCTTAGGATCTGCCATGTTGTGGTGAGACTCCATAGCCTTGGATGTAAGCAGTGCTGTTAACCATATCTAGTGGTGACTACATTTTTCTGTGCCCATATGGCGATTGCGCGGTATCCAGGTGGTGATGTCCGCCCCCCTTCAGTTTAATTACCCTTACTTGGGTATCTGTGCAAGCGCTTGTTTGACTTCTTCGCCAAGTAAGAGGTTCGCATTTCCTGGTTGCTCCCCAGGCGTCTTGTACACACAAACCAATTTGACATCCTTTTCAGTAAAAGCAAATTCAAGGTGACTTCCCACAGGTGGACACAGTCACTCTCCCATACCCAGGGATACATATGTTGGATGTCTCCTCACGCTGCTGCCGTTTTGAAAGGAGTACAGAACTTTGTTGATTTTTCCACTTTCGGTAATGGGGGCACTCAATTTGTGTCATCAACTCACTCTAGCAGCTTTCACCTTTGCTTGACCGTGTCTTATGCAAACTACATACAAGAATGGTGTATACATAACAGAATATTTTTCCATTAGCCATTTGTAATTGTCATTTATATAGCATCCTTTCCCCATTTGTATGGCCTCAATGTGCTTTGTGGTTGGAACGCCCTTCGGAACTGAAGTCTGTGTATGGGAGATTCTAAGATGCGTGTGCATTCTGCCAGGTTAGGACTTCAGAGGGTTGGCTGGGCCTCAGTAAGTAGCCTGAGGTCAGGCACGTGGGCGGGTGCTGTTGGTGGATTAGGATACAGTGCTAGTCAAGGAGATTAGATGTGTGCCCAGCTAGACCGAATTTTTTGCCTAGGTTCTCGCTGTATACTAATGGTAGAGGTGTTGAGGTACATCAGGGGTTTGTGTGGACAGCTATGCAAGCTGCTAGACTGGATTTGTATAGCTACTGCTGCATTCTAGAGTGCATGGATGGAGACCCGTACCTGTGGCTTGTGTCCACAGATGTGGTGTGAGTTATATTTACCTTAGTCTCGGACAGATTTTCGTTCAGTGTTTTGTTAGGTCTCTCACAAGATAGATAAGTCGTTTGAGTGCATCTTTGGTGGTGTTGGCATACTACCTTTTGTGGAGGACCTGGCTGGTGCCTTTCTTGATAGACGTTCATAAATTCAGGGTGAGACAAAACCATAAATCGCCACCTAGAAACTTTTGTTTAACAGCCGCAGATTATACCCAGTGATTATTCAACACTTCAGAGTTTCTCTGCTGTTTGGTGACCTGACATTGAACCAAAATTGCTACAATTTTGAGCCTAGTTAACCACCGAGAGTTCTTAAATATGTGGGTCTTCGTTATTCGGCACCAAATGCCTACATCTCAAAATATTTACTTGCGACATCTGTGTACAACATTTTGGGTGCACAGGGGTCTCATGTAAGTAGGGGGGTGTGTGTGTGTGTGCTCTGCTGAGCCATCTGCATTGTTATGTTTGTTTTGGCAGCGTTGTCTGTGGAAGGTGCACACACGTCTTTAGTTTCAGGGTTGGTGAATTCCCACGTGGCTTCAGGTTGTTTTCCATCTGTGTTTCGTTTCTCGTTGACAGTCCGTATTTACATTTCCTCGTTTCAGTTAGTCTCTTCCTGCTAGCAGCTGGCCAGGACGTACATGCAAAGTGGTGGTGCAAGGCTTCTATGGCTCACACCATATGTCTGAATTATTTTGCACCACATGTGTAACCATTCGTTTTGCCTATTTTCATCCAGTCTCGTGTCACGTTGATGTCTCCGGGGCAACGAAGGTGGGATGGACTTGGGGAGCGGGAGGAACGGGAAGTGACGCGGGAGGGTGGGGTTAGTTCAGTTTGAGTTGGAGTTTGAATAAAGGAACACGTATTTAGCAGCCCTCCGTGTCAGCCCTCTTTCTTCACTGCACAGCACGCCTGGCCCCGAGCGGGGACATCACAATGGTGATGAGGATGGGATGAGGAGCGGCGTGTCTCCCTCCCCCGTGAGAAAGAGACACGGTCCGCCCAACGCACCCGCGACATGGTGCCGAGTGCTCGAAGGTGCGGACAAGCCGCAGGACGGATGGAGACGCATGTGGAGGAGCCGGAGCCCCGCCCGATCTCCTATGCAGCTGCAGGCCGCAGGGGGAAGCATGCGGCAGGAGCCGGAGCTCGCCTGCTTCCCGACGGAGAAGCCGGGCTGCATCGGTGAACACGTGCACTGGAGCTAAGAGCCCCGCCCGCCCAGGAGAAGGAAACGAGGTATGATTGACCCGCGGGGCACGTGCCAGCATAGACAAGGGAACCTGCATTGCCCCTAGCCTGCATAAGGGGGCAAGTCTGCACCAGGGACATGAACGTGATACCCCAAGCCTACGAGGCGAGGGAAGAATCAAGCGGATAGTGGATGGTGCCACTAAACACCCTGCAAGGGGAGGACTAGTGGATGGTGCTCGTGCCACTCCAGGCGGCCATTCCACAACGGTTTAGAAGCTACCACCCACAAGGAAGACCCAGCAAGTGGACGCCCACCCACCAAAATGTCAGGGCAGGACAGCGGCCAAGGAGCGCAAGCTCAAGGGAATGGGTGCCCAGCGCCAGTGGCCCCGGCACCAGACCACGTGCCATACCAGTTACCCGACACTCTAGCCGCCCAGATGCTGGGTGCTTTCGACGTAACTGATACTAGCAACATGGGTCTCAGATGGACCAAATGGATTAGGGACTTCAATCTTTACATGGGAGCCACGGGACCTGTCGCAGACGCGAGGCAGGTGTGCCTTTTGAAGTTGGCGATGGGCTCTGCCACCCGTGATATCATAGACGAGATGCCGCAAGATTCCATAGACTCCATACAGGATCTCAAGGCCGCACTGGTGGCCTACTTTACCCCGCATACCAATGTTGATTACGAAAGACATTTGTTGCACACCACAAAACGGGCAAAAGGGGAGACGATGGATGCATACGTAATGCAACTTCGCACCAAGTTGAAACACTGCGATTTCGCCAACTATTCGAACACTGAGGCCTTAAGGTCACAAATCATATCAGGCTGTGAGTTTCAAGCTTTCCGCAGGAAACTGCTCCAGAAATTCCCCACTCTAGAAGAGATCCTGGTGCTGGACAGGGTTGAAAGAGCCATCGACTCTCAAGCGGAGAGTTTTGGGACCACCACCGCTGGAGAAAACCTAAACAAGCTTCAACTGGAAAAGAAGTCGGAAGAACTCTTCTGTTACAAGTGCAGATTCGGTTACCCACATGAGGGGACATGCCCTGCTGTCGGACAACGCTGCACGTCGTGCGGCGTGGAAGGCCACTTCAAGGCAGTATTTAGGCTGTTCCGAGATCAAGGAAGACAGCGGCCCAGAGATAACACCGCTTGCATGAGGAGTCGCTACGGGGGACAGTCCAACACCAACCCCGCCCCGAGCACCTCCAACACCCAGAACCAAGCTCCGAGTGATCAGATGGACAAAGAATCTGATGAAGACCGACCGCGAAGGAGGGAAAGGAGGAGATTTGTGATGCGTGCTCGACCAAAGCGAAGATCGTGACGGCACGTACGCTACTTGGTAGAACAGTCCCCTACCGAGTCCGATCCTAGCTCATCGGGGAGTGACCAGAAAAAGAAGGCATACGTCTATGCCCTGGGAAACCCCACTGTGACGGCCCACAGCCCGACACTCATAAAGCTACAAGAAAGACCAACCGTATTCCTCATAGACACCGGTGCCACTGTCAATGTGGTAAGTGAACTAATACCAAAACCCAAGCTCCAGCCAGCCACGGTTGACATCTACGCCTACGGAGCAAAAACTCCTCTGAAGTGCATGGGGCAATTCAACGGACTATGCCGCTATAAGAGACAAGAAATGAACGTTCCTATACACGTTCTGGCCACAGAGAAAGACAGTGGTTGTGTTCTAAGCTTCAAGGCAGCCGCTGATATGGGTCTAATGCACATATTCTATTACATAATGGCCCACAAATACATAGATCCCGTGGAAATGATAAACCACTTGTAACCCAAGATATTTAAAGGAATCAGAAAACTCAGAAATCGGCAGATCAAACTACACATAGATGAATCCATACGCCCAGTAGCCCAACCATACCGTGGAATCCCAGTCAGCATTCAAAAGAAGGTGGAGGATGAGCTGAAGAAACTGCTGGAACAAGACATCATCGAGAAGGCCACGGGGCCCACCACATGGGTTTCCCCAAACGTCCCAGTCCCGAAGAAAGGATCCGAAGCCATCAGACTATGCGTTGACCTGCGGCGTTCGAACCAAGCCATCCAAAGAGAGAGATCCCGTGCCACGAATCACCGACATGATCCACCTGCTGAACAGGGCAAAGGTCTTCTCTAAACTGGACCTACAAAAGGGATACCACCAGCTGGTGTTACATCCAGAGAGCCGCAACATAACCACCTTTGTCACTTAGGTTGGCCTCTTCAGGTTTAAAAGGCTGAGTTTCGGGGTGTCCTCAGCAGCGGAAACATTTCAAGTAGAGGTTCACACCATAATGAAACACTTCCCGAACTGCCTCAACTATTCGGAATGACATCTTGGTGTTCGGAACTGACGTCAACAAATACGACGAGAACCCTCATGAAAGTCTGTAAAGCACTGCATGATGCCAACCTCACGCTAAATAGGGACAAATGTGAGTTCTGGGAAAAACACTCTTAAATTTTTCGGCCATGTGTTCTCGGAAACTGGGATGACCCTGGACCCGGACAAAGTGTCAGCCCTAAACGACACCTCCGCCCCGACCAACGTGTCTGAACTTCGATCGTTTCTGGGCCTAGCCAGCTACTGTAGCAGATACATCAGGGACTTCGCCTCGGTCAACGAGCCTCTGAGGAAATTGACCCATCAAAATGAAAAATTCGAATGGACCAACGACTGCCAAGGTGCCTTCGAGACAATACGGGAGAGAGTCGCAAAGGCTGACAACATGTACTACGACCCCGACAGGAAGACAGAACTGACGGTCGACGCCATTCCCGTGGGTCTGGGCGCCATCCAACACAGTTTGATCTACGGGAACCGTTGCAGAAACACAGTGGCCTACGCCAGTCGCAGCCTGTCGAACACTGAGCAGGCGCACTCCCAAGATGAGAAAGAGGGGCTGGCCGTCGTATGGGCATGCAAACACTTTCATTTGTTTCTGTATGGGAAACCATTCCAAGTCGTTACGGATCATCAAGCATTGCTGTCTCTCTATGGCAACCCACAAGCCAAAATGCCTCCAAGGATCGCCCGCTGGGGGCTAAGACTTCAGGACTACGCATTTGACATCGCCCATAGGCCGGGAAAAGGTGAAAACCCAGCCGACTTCCTGTCAAGGAGACCACGGAGTGAGTGCACACCTGAACCATCTGTGGCTGACCGATATCTCAGATACCTCGTTCGTCAAACCACGCCGGAGGGTGTCAACACGGAAGAACTTGCTATAGAAACGGAGAATGATCCAGCCTGCCGCATCATTTGCAAAGGACTAGAGTCTGGACAGTGGCGAAGAGCCAAGGAGAGGGGGAAAGCAGCGGGAGGCCAAATAAAGGAAGATGTTGAACGGCTCATCTTAGTGAAAGAGGAGCTAGCGGTGTCGGAAGACCGACTACTACTCAAGGACTGCAAACTAGTGATCCCGGAAGCCATGAGAATGAAAGTCATCAACCTGGTGCACAAGACTCACAGAGGCATAGTCTCCACCCAGCGCATGCTTCGCCAGAAGGTCTGGTTTCACCATATAGACGCCCGAGTAGAGGCCGCCCTAAGAGCATGTCCTACATGCTGTCTCATCACACCCAACCGACACCCTGAACGCCTGCGCATGTCAGAACTCCCGCAGAACATATGGGAGGCGGTTGCAGCGGACTTCTTTGGGCCCATCGAAGGGGGGAAATATGTCCTGGCGGTGATGGACGAGTATTCACAATATCCGGACGTGCAGTTGATCTCTTCCACGGCCGCGCATCATGTCATTCCGGCATTGGACCACATGTTCTCCGCGTATGGCGTGCTCAAGACGGACAATGGAGCTCCATTCTGTGGACATCAGTTCACGGATTACCTAGGCTTCCATCACAGGAAGATCACTCCGTTATGGCCCCAAGCCAACGGGATGATCGAACGATTCATGGCCAATCTCAAGCGAGCCTTGCAGGTCGCACGCCTAACTGATAGCCATACGAACAGGTGTTGAATCAGCTGTTGAGAGACTACCGTGGGACACCCCACAGCACAACAGGAAAGACACCTGCAGAGCTCATGTTTGGACTGAACACGCAGACACGACTTCCACAGGCGGAGGCAACCATTCCACAACCTGCAGTAGACCTCGAGGTCAGAGAGCGAGATGAAGCTGCCAAGAACCGCATGAAAGAATATGCCGATGCCCGCAGGCGGGCTCAACCTTCTCAAATAGAGATAGGGGACATAGTGGCAGTTCGACAACCCTCGACCCACAAACACACTGCAGCATTTCAAGAGGAGCCTCTTCTGGTAACACAAAAGAAGGGGTCGATGATCACCGCCCAAGGGTCAACTGGAGCGGTAACGCACAACTCATTCCACTTCAAGGAACTTCAGCAAGCAGGGACGAGACGTCTGAGTAGGAGTGTGCAGGATCCACCGGATGAGGAGTCGGACAACCCCTATGTGGACGACCACTGGGAGTCGGATGAGTCTAAGAGGGACGCAGGGTCAGGAATTGCTGAGAGTGTGACGTCGCCGAGACCTGGGCCAGCACGACCGCAGCGAGCCCGGAACAGACCTCGCCGATGGATCGAGGAAATGGACTAGAGGCTCACCAGACCGCCGCATGTTGTGAAGAGTTTGATAACTGTTTAAAAAGGGGGGAGGTGTCACGTTGATGTCTCTGGGGCAACGAGGGCGGGATGGACTTGGGGAGCGGGAGGAACGGGAAGCGACGCGGGAGGGCGGGGTTAGTTCAGTTCGAGTTGGAGTTTGAATAAAGGAGCATGAAATTAGCAGCCCTCCGTGTCGGCCCTCTTTCTTCACTGCGCAGCGTGCCTTGCCCCGAACGGGCTCATCACACCTTGTTGGCTCCCCTTCTTTACAGGACAAGCGGGAAAGCCGTGCTGCCTCCGATGCCCCAGTACCGTGTTATAGTTGCGACTGGTGATTTTATTTTAGAGGACCGGAGAAAATGTCTCTAACGAATATTCGGGAACAAGCATAGCAAAGGGGACTCTAACCAACCATGTTGAATGGGGTTGGATATTAAACCAATGGTTCAGGCTGTGCTCGGCATTGCCTATTGCCAATATATGTACATGTGTGTGAAATGTACGCATTTTAACCTGCATGTAGTGTAGCTGGCTTAAACGCTTTGAAGTGCAACAGCCGGTATTTATGGTTCATTGAAATAAATTTGGTCTAGGTGCATGTTTACTCTTTGCCTTCCAGTGGTAGCCCAAGTGCCTCCTCCCATCATCGTCTGGATGAAGTAGAACCCTCTGCTTTCCATGTGAGCACTATGCATGTTCTGTGTGGTTGAGGACCGGGTTTAGTAATGCAGGGTTTACTTGCCAGTAATCTTCATTACTCCTAGTACTACTCCTCCTCATCCCAGTAAATAAACATGAAGGCATGCCACCTCCCCCAGGAACCCTTTATCTATTCATCTACCCTGTGTCCCCCATTCCTCCCCTGGGGATATAACTCCAACCTGACCTCTGTCCCTTGTAGCAAAAACCACACCCCATTTTGCCCAGTCGGTTGGGAGAGGTGGGACAAAGCACTGGGATGAGGAAGCCTGCGGCTAGGAGTAATGAAAATTTCGGTAAATAATCCCCACACTAGCTCCACGTCCCTCTTCCCAGTACAGAAACGTCTGGCATACCAACTGGAGATGCTGAATGGGAACAAGAAGCACACAATGAGGAATGTGCACACCACCCAGCACCACTTTATTGGAAACAACAAAGCGCCTGGTACCAACCCCCAGTACCTCAGTACCAAAGGCACCCGTGCAGATTCAGGCAGTAGCGACGGATAAAAGTATTGGAGTCCGCCCAGTGGCGGCCTGGTAAATCTCATCACGCGGCTCCACCCCAGACGCCGCCGTGGACCTCTTCTGCACCTCCAGGGGAGAAGGAACACCAGAGGACTGATGGGCCAAAGAGATGGCATCCCGCACCCACTGACTCATAGTGGGGACAAAGTCCCGAGACCCCTAACCCCCCGCCCCTCCCCCAAATGTGACAGATTGTCAACTTTCCTGAAAGAACTAGAATGCTCTAAATGGAGAAGGACCGCCTGCTGGACATCACGATTATTCGAGCCAGCCTCTTCCGGAGAGACTGGGTCATGTGTGGGTGTGGGGGGGAGAAAGGCTGGAGAACCACCTCCTGAGACAAATGGAACTTGGACACAACTTTAGGAAGAAAGGAAGGGTCATACCGGAGAAACCAAGCATGGTCCTGAACCACCAAATACGAAGTCCTGCAGGTAAGAGTACAAATCTCCTTGCCAAAGTAATTGCTACCATGAATGCAGTCTTAATGGACAGAATCTTAAGCGAAGAGTCTCCCCAAAGGTGCATATTGCAGAGCCTTCAAGACAAGTGCTTTATGGCAATCCCACAGAGGCAATCTCAATACCCGAAGAGGGCCGAGCTAGGGAGAAACTCCTCAACAACTGAGCTACCAGGGAGGAGTCAGCTGGAGGAAAACCAGAGAGCCCACGAAAAGCTTGAAGAGCTGCCCACTGAGCCCTGAGACTGGAACCTGATGACCCCATGTTAAACCCGTCCTGCAAGGATTGTCAACTTTCGGAACTGGACAATTGGTGGCAAGAACACCATACTGTAAACACCAGTGCTGAAACATCTCCTAGTGCCTGGAATAGGACTTCATGTTTTTTTTTATTTTTTATTTATTTTGGTTTTTAGCAAACATAAACAATAACAGTCTGCTTTCATCAAGCAGGAAACAAACGTTACGCAGTACGTTCACAGCATATGCAACTTTCACAGAGGTCGCTTGTCGGACAGTCATTGATAGGATTCATCAGCATCAGATTTTATTTCGCCGGGTGTACGTGATGAGTTGCGGGAGGCGAGCTGTATTGACGATATCTCTTGTGGGATCAGGATTGAGAACTCACAGAATCAGGGGCAGAGAGTAAGTAGTTGACATAGGGGGCCCAGATATCAGGCGGTCGCGCATGTAGAGGAAGGGTCCGAGTGAATTCAGTATCTAGGTCTTGACAGTATAAAATATCTTTCTTCCATGTTGTAAAGGAGGGGAGGGGACCTCGGCCCCATGCCAAGGCTATCCTTCTACGGGCGAGCACCAGGAGCAGTGAAGCTAATTTCCGGATTGGGGTTTGGAGGTGTTTTGTCGCAGATAAAAGTGCGATGGTCGGGTCGGGGCCTAGTGTTTCACCTATTACGTCACTTGAGTACTGTAGAACTGAGGACCAAAAGCGGGCTATTCCTGGGCAGTGCCACGCTAAATGGATGAAGTCAGCGGCGGGGGCGCCGCATCTTTCACATTGATCTGATGTTCCGGGGTGATGTCGATGTCTCTTTTGGGGTGTGTAGTATGTTTGGTGGACAAAGTTAAAATGGATCTGCTTGAAGCGGGTGTTCAGGGCAACTTTTTGGGTCTGTCGGAGGATATATGCCCAATCGTCGTCGGGAATTGTGGTGTGAAGGGCCGCTTCCCATCTCTGCTTTGCCTTTCTGGTGGTCCCCGATGTGTCAGCGGGCAGTGAGCTGTAAATTGTGGATACTAGCCTCCCCTCGCCCCTCGCCTGGATCACATTGTGAAGTAGGGTCCATGTTGGCGGTTGTTTGGGGAATGTTGGGAAGTGTGCCTGTAGGGTGTGCCGTAACCTAAAATAGAGAAAAATATCCAGTGAGGTGGTGCCGCCCCTCTCCCTGATCGCCTGTGGGGTTAGGAACATCCCCTCTGGAAAGAGGTCTCCGATTGAGCGAATATTAGTTTTATCAAGCCATAGTAGAAAAACCTTCTCATTGGTCAGGGGGATGCCCGGGACAAATTTGATGGGTAGTAGAGGGGAGTATCTCGTTTGTATTTCGTATTTACGTGCAATTTTCCCCCAGATGGCATATGAAGACAAAACTGTGTTCAGTGTGTTGTAAGGAACCGGGAGATTGCTCAGGATGACCGCTGTTAAGAGGTCTGGGGAGGCCAGGGCGCGTTCGACTTGTACATGTGGGCGGACGTAGTCAGTGGCATACCAGTGGCTCAAAAATTGGGCTTGTGCGGCCCAGTAGTACTTCTCGATATCGGGAAGTGCCAGGCCCCCCTGTGTTATTGGTAAGGTCAGTGTCGTATATGCAACTCTAGCGGGTTTCCCAGCCCAAACTAGATCTAGAATAAGGCTTCTGATTTTCTGAAGAAATGATCGTGGGAGTATCAGGGGTATGTTCGTAAACAGATAGAGGAGTTTAGGGAGAATTATCATATTAGTTAGTGAGACTCTCCCCCAGAGCGTTAAGGGAAGCGATTTCCAACGTTGGATGCGCTCCTGAAGGGAACGAAGTACCTGCCCATAGTTATCCTTGAAGATCTCCTCGTGCTGAAGTGACATGAGAATGCCAAGGTAGCGAACCCCGGTGCTTTCCCATTGAAATCCGTGATCATCCCGAAATCTGGAGGTGGCTTTTGTAAGCGGGAATATAACCGACTTAGAGTGGTTTATTTTGAGGCCAGAAATGCCGCTAAATCGGATCACCTCACGCATGATTGGGTTAAGGTTGATTCGGGGGTCTTTAACGAACAGCATCACGTCGTCTGCATATAGGGAGACGATCAGTTTATGTGGGCCAAGGGTGATGCCTCTGTTGGCTCGATGTGTTCTTAGCCTGGACGCCAAAGGTTCCATGACCAAAGCAAATCTGAGGGCCGAAAGAGGACATCCCTGTCTAGTACCTCGTTCTAATTTGATGCCTGGGGATCTTGCAGTGCCGAGGGTAATGTAGGAGCGGGGGTCCTTATACAGCAGTGAGACCAATTCAATAAAGCGTTTTCCCAGCCCCATTTGCGTGAGTGTTGCAAAGAGATATGGCCATTCGACAGAGTCGAAGGCCTTCTCAGCGTCTAACAAAACTGCAGTAGCTTGGTGTGTGGGGTCAAATGCTGCAATGACTCCAAACAGTCTGCGGATACCATATGTGGTGTTACGACCCGGTATAAAGCCGGCCTGGTCACCCAGGACTAGTGCGGGCATGAGGGGGAGGAGACGTTTTGCTAGGATCTTGGCCAGGATTTTGTTGTCAAGGTTAATAAGTGATATCGGCCTATATGAGGCGCAGTCGTCCTGGGGCTTGCCTGCTTTGTGGAGAAGGACTACATTGGCTTCACGGAGGGTGGGTGGGAGAATTCCTCGCTCCAAGGCCTCATCATACACTTGGAGGAGTAGCGGGGCCAGCGTGGATATGTGCGCTTTGTAAAATTCACCGGTGAGACCATCAGGGCCGGGGGCTTTGGTGTTTGGGAGAGATTTTATTGCCTCAGTGATTTCCTCTTGCGTGATGGGGTTATTCAGTGGTTCTCGGAGGTCCTGTATCACCAAGTACAGTTCGGAGTCGTTGAGATAGTTCTGAAGCTCTTCGGGGTTTGTAGTGATTCGAGAACTGTACAGTTCCTGATAGAATTTATGGAATATGGTCACCATTTCCTCGTCAGTGTATGCCAGGTTCCCTTGCGTGTCTTTGATGCATTCTACTCTAGGGAGTGCCTGATCCAATCTCAGAAGGCGAGCGAGGAGCGCCCCAGGTTTCTGTCCCTCCCCGTATTGTCTGATCTTATGCTTGCGCCCCAGGAATTTCAGTTCACGGTCGGCTGTCTCATGAAATTTTGACAATTCCACTCGTAGCTCGGCCTGGGTTTGTGCGTCCGGGGATGTTGTTAATTTGTTTTCGAGGTTTTTAAGGCGTTGTTCACTATTTGTCAGTTCACGCCTGATCAGCTTCAGGATGCTATTTTCTCTGGCCATGCATTGGCCTCTCACGTAGCATTTTAGAGTTTCCCATAAGGTTCCTGCTGAGTCCACTAACCCCTGGTTTATTTCAAGAAAGGTGGTGATATCTTGTTGAAGGTCGTCTGCAAAGACCTGGTCAGAAAGCGAGCCCGTCTTGAATCGCCAGCCCACGGGTATCCTCGGGGTCGTGGATAGTGTAAACTCAAGTGTGACCATGGAATGGTCGGAGAGCGAGCGTGGCAGAATAAGGCAGGGGCCCCAACTGTATGGACTGTGGATGGAGACTAGTAGATAGTCGATGCGGGAGCTGGTATTGTGCACCGCTGAGTGGAAGGTGTAGTCTCGGGAGTTCGGATGTAAGTGTCTCCATATGTCAAACAGCTCATAGGACTGACAAATCTCTGTGACCTGGCGGCTGGCCTTGGAAATACTGTTGCCTGAACCATGTGATTTGTCGAACTGGGGGGCCAGAGGGGTGTTAAGATCTGCACCCCAAATGATTGTGGCAGAGGTGTGGGCGCCCAAGTTTGATATGACCCAGTTAAAGGAATTCGGTCCGTCTACATTGGGGGCATAGGTGTTCACCAGAACTATTTCTTTCCCAGCAAGTAGGCCCCGCACCAACAGAGATCTACCCTCCTCATCTTTCTTGGAGCTGATCAGGCTGAAGTTGGCTTTCTTGTCGATCAATATCGCGGCGACTCTCGCATATGAAGAGTACGAGGAAAAGTATCTATGACAGCCCCATGAGCGGGCCCAATGTTGCTCTCTCGATGGCGTGAGGTGAGTTTCTTGCAGCATGACGATATTGATTTTGTGGCGCCTTAAATATTGCAGAACTTTCCGGAGTTTGGAGGGCTGGTTGCCTCCTCTGATGTTCCAGGTTGCGACTTTAAGTGTGCCCATCTTGCAGCAGTGGAGATGTGGAACCCGGTGCCACACTGATCAAGTGGATCGGATAGTGTTCAAAAGCGTAGAGGGGCTGGTTGTGCAACATAGGTTTTGGACAAGTGATCCGCGATCGTCGCATGCTCGAACGTAACTGGTCAACGGGGGCCAACTTAGTAACTTTGAAATCCCATCCCTGCGTAGGCAACCCCCAACAGGCCCACGCTGTGTATACCCTCCCTTGCATGGCCAATCCAAAATTGGACCAGGTCAACGGAGGTCCCTCCCTTGAGAACAGCTCTGAAAACATTGCAGTGCTGGGGGCGCTAGTAGCCCACCAAGAGGGTGCCGGGCCCCCAGTAATGACAGTAGTTCATCCCTGTGGTGATCATTGTGTATTAAAGATAAGGGTGTAAAGGAGCTCGTCACTCATGTGCGAGATTCTGTGTCACGGAGGGTTTCTTCTCGCACGATCTTCACGCCTAGGTCTCGGATTGTTGCCAGTGGTCTTGCAGCCAGCCCGATCTAGATACTCACTGGCCTCGTCTGGGGAATTGAAAAATTGCGCCTTCCCTTCGTGTTGAATACGGAGTTTCGCCGGATATAGCATGGAATAGAGGATCCGATTGTCCTGTAGGCGTCGTTTGACGGATAAGTAAGATCTTCTTTGCGCTTGGACTGCTTGAGAGAAGTCGGGGAAAAAACTGGACGGAGTCGCCGTCATATTGCAGATTCCCTTTGATTCTGGCCGCTTGTAACACTGCATCGCGATCTTTGTAATTCAGCAGCCTTGCTATTATCGGTCTTGGGGGCATGCCAGGTGCCGGTCTTGTATTTGGTACTCTGTGCGCTCTTTCTATGACAAACAGCTGCGATAGGGTCTCCTTCCCGAACAGGGTTATGCACATTTGTTCGACAAAATCTTCCATCTTGCCTGTGATTTGTTGTTCTCTAATTCCTGTGATCCTGACATTGTTCCTCTGAGAACGGCCCTCTAAATCTTCGTTTTTGGCGCTCACAACCTTCATCTGGGTTTCAAGTGCTTGGACCCGAGTGGTCAGGGCCGCGGTCCCATCATCCAGGTCGGACACACGTTGTTCTACGTTGTCGAGCCTGTCGACATGTTTATCGAGTCTATGTTGGAGTTGGTCCACTTTGGTCGACAGGGTGTCTAATTTGCATCCCAACCCGCTGATACCGGTCTTCAGATCCATCAGGATCTCCCTGATGTCTTGGTGGGGTGTCTGGTCCTCGGAGGCTCCAATGTCCTGTGTAGGGGATGCAGATCTGCTATTGGATGCAGTTTTATGTTGAGAGTTGGCCTCGAAATGTAGCTTCTTCTGGGTTTTGTCTAATTTTCCCATGGTGGCCAGTGAGAATATTGGATACCAAAGAAGAGGTATGGTGAGCCAGGGAGGAGAAAGCGTCCGGTTGGACTCCGAGTTTGGGGGAACCAGCTGGTTCAGCTGCGGTTTGCCTGACGTTGTCGTGCCAGTGGAGCGTGGCCTCGGAGCTCACGCAGGATGCGGGTTCAGGGAGCACACTTCAGTGTTCATTCACGGACAAAATGGAGCTCTAAGTGAAGTTTTCCTTCTCCCACTATTTACTTTGGGAGGGGGTATGGGGACAGGCTTGCCTCCCAAATCGCGCCAGCGGGCGGAGACTCTCGGTTCCTCCTCTGGAGTGTGGTATCGCCAGGATCTTCGGCTGGTACAAATCAGGAGGAGTTGCAGCTCAGGCATTCAAACGCGGGCCTCGGCGCTGTCCCCGGCTCCCAGGTTCCTCTCGGAGTCGCACGCAGAGGGCGAGCCGGCCAGAGAGGCCCCGCCGGGGCTACTCCGCGGGGATCACTCCGCCACCTCAGCGTTCTCACGTCCGGACGCCTGACACAGAAGGCGCCGGTGTGGGGCGAGGAGAGCGAGGGCTACCACGCCCGGATGATATGTGACCCCGCCCGCCTCCGGCTGCGTCCCCCTACCTGGACTCCGCAGGACTTCGGGCCGCTGCGGGGACGGAGACCGCCCGGTCTCTAGGACGCTGTCGCGCCCACGTCCACCCGCCCTCCTGTGCGGCTCGGCGCGCAGCTCCGATCGTCTGCTGCGTATGCTGGCGCGGATACACGGGAAGACACCCCTCGCTTCTGGCGGCGATCGGCAGGCCCCAGACCGCAGGCAGGAGAACTCGGGCGTCAGCTATCGGTTTGGCATGGGAGTCACACCAGGATGTTCCGCAGGGTGACGGGAGTGTGCACAGCTGCAAACTGGATAGGTTTAGCGACCACAGGGGCTACGATGGATCAGGATTCATTGGAGCCCAACGGAGCTCTCTTAGGAGGCGGCCATCTTGGGTGGCCCTCTAGCGCCCTCTGAATAGGACTTCATGTTGGATGGACTATTGTGCTGCAGGACAGATTCCGCCAGTCTACGGGAGAGCGCCTATTCCTGAAGCCGGTCCTTTCAACATCAGACCCCCCCCCCAGTACCGAACCAACCGCAGGGCCTGAGGAGCCGGATGTGCAGGAAGAACAAACACTAGGGAGACCGCCAGTTCCAGGAGAAAAAGAAACCAACTCCTCCAAGGTCAAAAAGGAGCAACCAGAAAGAGCATCACTGCAGATTCCCTGATCTTCACCAAAACCCTAGAGAGCAAGGAGACTGTGGGAGGCTAACGGAAGACCTGAAGGCCAGGAGAGAGCCATGGCATCCACGACCAACACACCCAAACAAGGAAACTGGGAACCGAATGCAGGAGCATTCCTGTTCAGGGGGGGCTAAGCAATCCGATCCAGCCACAGTCCCAAACCAGCGGCAAAAGCCCCCTCCCCCAGTTCTAGGATGGGAAGACCCTCTTGAGCCTGTCTGCAGCACAGTTGTATCAGGATTGTAATCTTTTTCACAGACTGACCTGGTCAGATGCTGACTAAGCATTGGCTTTCTCTGGAAATGAAGATATTGGACAAATGCCTCAATAAGCATTCACCTCGCTATCGGGCTGAGCCCAGATACTGGGGGGAAAAACCAATTTGGAGAAAAAAATGATATAGAGAAGTCTGCTCAGAGAGGCGTGTTGTTCAGTGAATGTAGAAAAGCAGTCCTCTCTGAAGTAATCGCTTACTGCTATGTTTTGGAAAGGCTCAAGTCCGGAGATTGTTGCAGGAAGGCCAGGGAAACAGCAGGGATTGCCAGGAGGGAGAGGCTAAGAAGAAAAGGTGAAAATTGAAGGCGGGTACGTTTTTCCCAAGCAGCAAGCAGAGCAGAACCCTGCTCTGCGATGCCAAGGCGAGGAAACATAGAGGATGTCTGCAGCTGCGAGCTGGGAGAAGCCCCGCTCTGCAGAGCCTGACGCAAGGAAAGCAGAACGGGCAACAGTGGCGAACCAGAGGAGCTGAAACACTGCAGCGGACAGAAGTAAGGAGAAGTTCAGAAACAGTAAGAACCATGACATAAAGCGCCAGAGCCAAGAAGGCGAAGCCACGCAATTGCTTTACCGTCTTATCACCCCCCCCCCCCCATGTAGCCTGTTGAATGGTGTCCTGCCGTAATGCCGCTAGATTGCGGCAGCCATCTTGAGAGAAGGCTGAAACGCTGCCTGCAGATCCATGAATGTAATGAATGGAGCGCCATCTGGAGGGAGAAAAACTCTGTTCGGTGTCTCCTTCTCCATAGTTGCCATTAGGGCCATGAGTACTGACAAGTTGTTCAGTCCCCGGATGTGAATTGCCCTGAGCGACAAGTTCCTCTCTGCCCAAAACCCCAGGGCCGCTGCCAACAGGCCCAGAGTCCTGGACCGAGAACCCCCTGTCTGTTGATGTAGGCCACTGCAGTGGTGGTAGCGAAACAGCCTCCACACCCCCAAACCCTCCTCCCCCTTGGGGCTGGTGCAAAGGTAGAAAGGGCTCCATAGGGCGCAGCCAGTTCTCTTCAATTGGAAGATCTTGACGACTCTTGGAACAACCACAGTTCTTGCAGAGACTGGGACCCCAGTACCGCCCTTCATGCTGGCGTCTCTGCTAACCGAGGTCTGCCAGGGCTGTGAGAGCGGAAACCCCAGTAGCAAATTCAGCAGATGGAACCACCACTGCAAGGCCTACTTCAGGGATTGCAAAATCTGGATCCAACTGGTGAAGTTCTGACTGTCCTCTCTCAGAACAGATGCAAGTGAAACAACGGCTGTAAGTGGAGGCGAGCCCAGGGCACCCGAAACACGCAAGCAGCCAAATGACCCAGAGAACTGAGGAACTGTCTTGCCAGGCAGCTAGGAGAGGACAACTGAGACTGAAGCGTCACCTGCAGGTTGGCAGCCCTCACAGCAGAGTCAGAACCCTATGAAGTGAAGGTCCTCGGATGGAAGCAAGTGGGACTAATGCCAATTCACCAGTAGACCCTTATTTTCCTGGAAATCGCAAGTCATAAAAAGTATAAATGGAGCAAAGTTAAAATCATAATATAAACTTTGGAGTCCTGGCCATGTTGATTGATGCCCCGCAAGCCCCCCCGATAGTGAATTCAGTACAGGCCAAGGTTTCCCAGCCTCATCGCAGGCTCAGTAATGGGTTCTATTTCAATGTATCCAAATTTAATACAGATCCCAGAAAACAAACTCCTGATTCTCCTAGATCATTGGGGGTCAGTTAGTTATGTGGTTCGTGACAAACAAAAGATCAGCAGATAGCTTGGTTTTGCGATCTTGATTGTAGATAAATAATCCCTTAAGGCTGTGATACTTCCACAGTATGTAGGTTTAACAGCCTGCGGTTAAAGCAGAAAAGATATGGGGGGCGGGGGAAAACTTTGCCTGGTACACCCTGAATAGTGGGAAAGGTGCTGAAACCACCTTTCATAGCTAATGGTTGGTTGTAGAGGAGTAAGACTAGGTATACCAAATAGGATTCAGCTCCCATGTGTTTCAAGACTGTTAGCATAAACAACCACTCCAGAGAGTCCAATTCCTTTTCAGTATCTAATAATGCCGCCTTAACAATCATTACGGGGTTAAGAGGCAAGATATTGTGCAATCTACATAGACTAGATGTAGTGGATCCACCTGGTATACATATCGATTGATCATGTAAGACCATTGTAACTGGAGCATTCTACAGGCCAGTGTGTTATCAAGGATGAATCTGGACAACAACATGCTTGCTAATGGACGGAATGCTCCACAGTCTGCCTTGTCTTAGCTTGGGTGGGGATGCACAATTTGTAAGTGCCACATGTTAGGTTGGGGATGTTATTCGCTCTTGGTATACTGCTAGAAGTTAAGGAGCCAACTGATTTCCGCAGGTAGTTGGGGGTAGGGGCTGGCCAGAGTAAAGTTTCTTAATAGTACTAAGGATTTCTGCAGCGTTAATGGGGAAGATTAATGGGACATGTTGGTCATCATCAAGCTGCACCAGTTCAGCTTTCTCAAGGTATTTGATTCGTGGAATTGTCTTATGCAGATTAGTAGAATATACAGTTGAGTAGCAGCAACAAATGCATTGTTGATACACTCCGGGTTACTACTCATGGGCCCATGCACGGCTGCTGTGGCACGGATTTGAGCCCTCTCGTGTTAGTTGATCATCATCCAGAATAGTAGTCTTCCCGGGGCAATTTACTGACCCGTAATTAATTTGGTTCCTCAAGATGGCTGATTTTGCTGAAGTATATGTCTTCCAGTACTCCTTGCGACCGTTGAGGGACTTTAATTCTGGATGGTCTTTATTATGCCATTCTCTTTGGTTATACAGAACCCTCTTATATAACATTTGAAAGGAAGTAAGGACTTGTGCGGATTTTAACTCCACCGGGGCAGAAAAAAAAGAACCATAAGACAGGCCTTCTTTATCTATGTCCCAAGACTCTGAAACCTTCTCCCCAGCATCATCAGACTGGCCCCCTTGCTTCTAGAGGAAGGAGCTCAAGACCCTCCTCTTCAAGGTATGGCTCTTCCCTAATGCCTAGGCCCATACACCCTCCACTGCTTGATATGATTCCCTCCACGGTTTCCTCACCTGGTTGCTTGTAGCTCCCTTGCTGACAAATTGCCCACCTTGCCTCTGCCCTGTTGTTGGCTCCCCACTCCCTTGTTTATCTGCTCCCCCTCACCATGTTCTCTTCCCCCTTCCCATGATTATGAAGCACTTTGTTGCTTCTCCGTGCTCAATAAATATAATAATAATAAATCGTTGATTTAAATTAAAGAAGTGCTAGGTCTGTGAGACTGGCTTGAAACACCAGTTACACATTTTAGGATGAAGTGGGCCTATATGCCCAAGGATAACTGGTGAATGATCCAAGAGCGTCTTGGTGAAGTGCAATCATCCATCATCCTAGTAAGTTAATCTGAACCTAACCAGAGATCAAGCCTGGGTTGGGAATCGTAACAGTGAGCGGTATAAGTCCTCTCACTGTTATGTTGCTTCTGCCATAGCAAAGTCATAATTTGGGCAGTGTGTAGGTCCTCACTGGCCCTATCTTATTAGGGCTTTTAATGGTTCATTGAAATACCCCAACTATGAGCATTTCCCTACCCACGTATACAGGACACCGAGTGAACAATAAATCAAAACTCCTGGGCATCAAACATAGTTGCTTCCAAGCTTACCTAGACGATATTAAGACCTTCAAGGTTACCGGCAGCCATCACGAATCTACCATCAGACCTGCTCAAAATTAGAAAATTAGAAATGGTGTATGTGAAGAAGTGAGGTGGCAAGAGTTATTTTATATGTCTGGCTAGTAGCTTTCCACTTGAAATGTATACCCTTGCCATCATATAAAAGCAGTCTGTGATGCATTAATGCTAGCACCCCTCTAACTAGCAAAGTATGTATTGCTTCAGGAATTGTGTGCACAAATCCATGTGCAGATGTAGACGTGTGAGCCTCCTTCAGGCACACATTGATATATTTTGGAGGTTTACACATTCCAATATCTTGCAGGCCTTGACACGGTAAGTCTGTGGACAGTCCTCTAGATGAAGTTAATCAGCACAATTCGGTTTCAGCAGAGGTATTGTAAGAGCACAACGAGGGAATGTAGTGCTGAGAGGGTGAATTGAGTGGGTAATCTGTTGTAATGTGTCTTACAAGCTGAGTGGATGACATCACTGCTGAATGGAATGTAGTGATGTCAGTGTGAGAGGAATGTTGGTGTGTGGGGGTTCTATGCTTGGCAGTTGGAGTTATGCTGACTTGGAAAGGACATGCCAATGTTTTGTTCCTGGCTTTGAACTACAATAAATCTACTTAATAACTTACCTGCTGGCTCGGGTGTTCATCAGCTTCCAAGTTATTACACTGGCGACGAGGATGGGATCCTGTCGAGGAAGGGACAGTCCAGAAACAGGAAAACATTGCCCTCCAGTGAATTCATGTCCATGTGCCAAGTTGACAGCAAGTTGGAGTCCAAGGTGTTTTAATTGGGCTGTCTAAGATTCTTCAGCAGGCCGGGTGGTGCTGAAGGTGGAGCCGGGTCGGCACTCCGGTCCGGGTGCAGTGCTGTTTGGCTCTGTTGCTCCAGAAGCTGCCTTGCCCAGTGACCGGGTGGTGCTGGGAGGTGTTGTGAGCAGCTGTTCGGCACACGGGTCGGTGTGCAGTGATCTGAGGAGTGTCTGCCGTCAGGACCAAGCTGCCGGGTGGAGCTTGTGGTAGGCAGATCCTCAACTGGTGCCTTGGAAAACCAGCCGGCACACAGGTCGGTGTGCGGTAGTTTGAGAGTGTCTGCCGTGATAAACAAGTCGGCCTAGCGGGGTTTGTGGCTGGAGCATGCCTGGCCTGTGCCTGGAGTCGTGCGGCACACGGGTCGGTGTGCGGGTCTCTAAGGGGGTGCTTCTTGTGCCCCTCTGACTGTCTCTGACCCTCGATGGTGCGCATGTTCCGTTTCCATGGAGCATGTAAGGGCACTTTGGTAAGCGGCCCTGCAGCAGACACTGTTAAGCTTTTCCGGAGCCCCTGTTGTGAAGGAGTCTCGTAAACTTGCCTGGGTTCGGAGGTGATGGTTTTGGCGTTTTGCTTGGCGGCGCTGTGAAGGAGAGAGAGCGTCAGTTTGTCCGGGGCGCCCGAGTTGGCTGTGGGCGCTGACAAGCAGTGAAGCGCTGCCAGGAGAGCTTTTGGGCAGAGACGCATAGTGCGCGGGTCCGGATCCAGCTTTCGGCTGTCGCGAGTGGTCCGCGACGGTGGTCCAAGGAGAGAGAGTCCGGAGGAGGCGTGCTGGGCCGTGGATTTCCATGGAATTGTGGCCATTCGTGCGAGGCAGTGTTGTTGCTTCGCCGGCAGCTCGGGTGAAGTGATGACGTGGCCTTTCTGTGGGCGTGCGTTCCAGCAAAGGAAGATGGAACGCGTGCGTTTGGTTGGATGGAGCGTCGTACGTTCCTCAACGGTGACGTTGCCTGGGTCTATGCGTGCGTTCCAGCGTGGTAAGCTGGAGCGCAGGGAAGCATTTTGTTTCGTCGACTGTGCGCGGTGTGGAGACATGGCGGTAACGCATCATGGACGATGCGGTTCATCAGTGAGGCGCACTTACCTGCATGGGCGAACGTTGCTTGAAGATGCAGGTTTGACTTTAGTGCGGCATTTACGTTATATTCATGCAGGATTGTCAGGGCAGGTATAGGGAATTGCCTGTGCCCTGTGACTTGAGATTGTGCTGCGCAGGCTGTAAACAGTCTAGATATCTTAGTGAATTGTTGTATCATTGTGCTGACTATGTTGGTTGGTAGTGTGTAGTGTGTGAGCGTGTTGCATGGGCCCGTGTGAGTGAGTGAATGCACGCGCTTAGAGTTGTGTATGGGTGATTGCCTTGTGTTGTATTGAGAAATTGCAATGCTGGTGCTAATGGGTTGTTGTTGAGTGTGTTCCTGCATTATGTTGCATTAAATTGCATATTGTTTTCTCATTCAATGATTCTTTGCAGGTGGAACTGTTCAATACTTAACATGTTTTCTTGCAGGTTGGATTTCATTATTGGGGTACGGACTCGTGGGTGGGGGCACTTGCGGGTTGAATTGCCTTTTTGAGAACAGCATTGTTTATCTTGTGCTGTGAGTATTTTTGATGCACTTACAGTTATCTTTTACCAATAATTAACTGAAATGATGCATTTTACACAGCATTTTTGTATTTGAACATGTGTGCAATGTTTTGCGTGTATGCCACCCATCCTGTTTTTGGGGGTTTGCATATGGTGCGTGAGGTGAACATTGCGGTGTGCAGGAGTGGGAGTGGTTGGTTATTGTGGCGTTCTGCTGTGATGCAGTAGGTGGGGACTGGTGTCCTCAGTGCTGATGAGGCTGGACCTGGGGTCCATGGTGAGTGGCGGGTGTGCTGCGTTGGTGCAGTTTGGCTGGACCTGGGGTCCATTAAGTGAAGTGTGCTGCGTTTTGCGTTCGCAGGAGGCTGGACCTGGGGTCCATGGTATGTGGTAGGTGTGCTGCGGGTGGCAGTAGGCTGGACCTGGGGTCCAAGGTGTGTAGTAGGTGTGCTGCGGCTGGCAGTAGGCTGGACCTGGGGTTCAATGGTTTGTAGTAGGTGTGCTGCTGGTGGCAGTAGGCTGGGCCTGGGGTCCAAGGTATATGGAGTGGTGTGCTGCGGGTGGCAGTAAGCTGGACCAGGGGTCCTTGGTGGTTAGTGTGTGTTTGGGGCGTGTCTGGTTCAGGTGGTTGGTCCTGGCTGTGTTCCGCATTCTTGCGGGATGGTTCTCTATGGTTCAGGGTTTGTGGTGTTGTGGTACCCTTAGGGGTGCTGTGGTGAACTGTTTCGTTGTTGTGCTTGTTGTTGCTCTGTGAGCTGTTTGGTGTGTGCCCGGGGGTGGCAGCCCTGGTGTCCTAGGGGGCAGACTAGGACGGGAGGATGTTTGTGCACTGAGGGTTGAGGAGTGTTAGGTAGTTATCTGCTGTGGACGCTGGGTCGTGGCAGGACCTAGGTTCCAAGGGGCAGCTTGGAACAGGTGGAGGTGCGTAGTTTTTATTTTTGTTTCTCGAAGGTTGTCCAGTTCTGTTTATGGAAGGAGTGAGCCCTTTGTAGACTGCGTTGGGTTCCTCTCTGTTTTGTTATAAAGGGAGGAGTGGAAGTGGTGTAGAGTTGGGCGTAGGACTTGGTATAAGGGTTTGGTTGACACATATGTGTCATGTTGCCCTATGTGTTGGCACAGTTGTGTATCCTGGGGGTGCCATGTAGGTTTTATTGGGTTCTTATTCCTTTGGTGGAGCACTTTCCTGTTTCCTTGATCTTCCTTGGAGTGTCGGGGTTTTGGTGTTCCCTGGGGGCAGTGTCTTGTCGCCAGTGGTGTTACTAGTTGGTGCATTACGTGCTGGCCACACGTACATGTAGGGCTCTTTGTCTGGTGATGGTTTTGGTGTTATCATTCTCTGTTTCCAACAAAGTAAAGGAGGGAGAAGTGTTGTAATGTGTCTTACAAGCTGAGTGGATGACATCACTGCTGAATGGAATGTAGTGATGTCAGTGTGAGAGGAATGTTGGTGTGTGGGGGTTCTATGCTTGGCAGTTGGAGTTATGCTGACTTGGAAAGGACATGCCAATGTTTTGTTCCTGGCTTTGAACTACAATAAATCTACTTAATAACTTACCTGCTGGCTCGGGTGTTCATCAGCTTCCAAGTTATTACATAATCCTCTCTTAAGGATGGAAGTGAATCTACAGGAATCCATGCTCTGTTTTCAAAACGCTTAAAGCAGTAAACCTCCCCTCCCCCACCTGAATTGACATTTACCCATGTGATGAATCCTTTGGAGTCCTCACAGAGACACTACCTAAACTCTCCCTCCCAAGTGGCCAGGGAAAGGCAGATGCTTTCTGATCCTGACCTTGGGGGTGGTGTTCTGTTCGAGGAACACCTGGGAGGAGAAAGGGCTCAGGGGAATACGAGGACTCCGTTGGGTGAGATAGTGTATTTGTCTTCCTCTTCGGAGGACAACTCCTCACCTGCTTTCAGGCCTCCCCTAGCCCCCCTCCCTCTCTCCCCTTGTACGCTCCTCTTTTTTAAAAATCTCAACACCTGATGAGGTTTCTAGACAAGTCCGCTCTATGAAAGTCACATCCAAATAGGTGGTGCCCTGCTCCAGAACTATCATGGACAACATTGTCTCCCTTGCTCCAGCCTTGGCGCATTTCTGCAATCACTCATTTGCCACTGGATCCTTCCCCTCGCTCCTCAAGCACTCCCCAGTGCATCCTCTCCTCAAAAAGCCTTCAGCTGACCCCTCCTGTTTGGCAAACTACTACCCATTTGTGATGTCATCTTTGATGTCATGGGTGTTAGTCCTTGTAGTGCACGGTGGTGGCGCGAGTTCTGGTTGCTTAGCTTAACATAACTGGCGAATTTCTGGGGTTTTTCGGTTTTACTAGTAACCACAATATGAATAAGTTATTAGTGCAAAGTAAGTATAATGTCACGTTGGAAAAGATTTTGCACTGAATTTGATAGCTTTTTAGTAGGGCAACTAAACCATAACGTCCCTTTTTAATGTTTTTTCCACTGAATTTCATAGATTTTTACCAGGATACCCTTAGTTTGTAAAGATGTGGCATACAACATACTGAACCCGCTGGCGGCATGTTAATGCACACAGCAGTAATGGAGTTTGTGTCTGGTCGGAGACATCGGGTGGCATCCAACCTGCTCAGAAAGGCAGGGCTTCTCTTACATAGTGGTACCATTCAGCAGACACATGGAACATATACTAACAGCACTATGTACGTGAATTGCAAGGGAAAATGGAGTAGGTCTGCAAACTGTGTACTTATGAAGCAGACAGAACAAAGGCATAGGGAGTGCACCATAACAGAATGCAGCAACAAGAGAAGTGACGTCTGCCTTCAACAATCTTACCGCACTGCTGCTTTACATAGGAACAAAGAACGAACAGCCAGAGTAAGGACTGGAAAGTACTAAGACCAGAACATTGCTACAACGTAGTAAGCACACTAAAATTTGTCTGATAATTGCACAGGTGGTGCAGTATACAATAGTAGATAACCATAACGTTTTTTTCTTTTACGCAGCAATGTCAAGCATCTTAGAGTGGCCGGAAGAGAATTTCCCTCATGACGAAATGACTTACCATAGTAACCCCATTGGTACGGACCGCAGTCTGAAACGTAAAATATTTAATACCTATTGCTTCATGTACACCTAACAGATTTTTTTTTTTTCTTTAAGAGAACATATTGGGTCGGTCCGCGGCGAGCCTCGGTTCATGGGCAATGCGAATCTGAGGCGTCAGCTGCTGCCTAGGGGGGGCTGCGTTACCACTCCGGATGACCTGATCCGGCCCGTTTTCCCTGGCGCCCCCCTCCCTCCTGGTGGTGCATTCAAGATGGCGGACGAGGAGAGGTCTATCCGCCGTTCCCAGGTCAGGATGAAATGAGCCCCGGATCGGATACACGGAAGGCGTTCCTAATCGGGTTTGAGCAGGCAGCTCCCACACCACAGCAGATAAGTGGCTCCCTTCTCCTCTCTGAGGCGGGTCGCTCGGAGGCCCCGAGGCGGAGTGGCTGCCCTCCTCCCCCATTTTCGTAGTGCTCCCGACCGCACAGCTCCACAGGGCCGCAGTGGCTCCTTGCTGGGGAGTTGGAGGAGGGCCCGTGACCAGCAGGACGGACCCGGGAGAACCAGCGATCTCGGCCCTTGCAGCGAGGATCGAGCGGGCGCCCACCTGGGTTGACGACTGGAGCGGGGCCGCTGAAAGACGGCAGTTACGCAACCCCCTATGCCACCCTGCCTGAGGGCCCAGAAGTGGGAGGAACGGCGAAGCCCCTCCGGTAACGCGGGTCTGAGACGGACGCTCGATGAGGCGACGGATGACCCGACTGCGCTGCTGAGGCCGTGTGCCTGGAGTCTCCCGACACGCCTTCACTGGTGGCCGGGCGGCCCTCTTTGGGATTCCGCGGGAGCTACTGCCGGCTCCGCGCTGCCCCGCCCCGCCACCCCACGCCAGAGCCCCGGCGCGGATGTCGCAGTGAACCAGGGATCTTCTCACCGGTCCCTACTCCTTCCAGGGGCGCCCCTGCCCACGCTTCCTCGGCCAGCTTCCCCGGGCCGGGCCCACTGCCATACCTGAAGTTCCGACGTGGGAGCGGCCGACTGACGGCTTCTCCCCAGCACTTAAGGCCAACCCGACGGTGGGGCCCGGGATCCCCTGGGCCCCGATGAGGTAGGAGCGTGACTGAGGCTTCAGTGGGTGCTGGCTGGCTGCTGCTGCCCAGAAGTCCTGGCGGTGCCCCGCCGTCCGAGCAGTGGTCCCCTAGTGCCTCTCTTGAGCCCCCCCTTTCCATCTCTTGGACTTCCTGGGGCGCCCCGGCCCACCCCTGTTGCCCATATTGAAACCTGAGACCTGGCTCCCGGGGTCCCCCCGCCTGGTACTTTCCAGCCGCCCTCCTGCTGTATTCCAAGTTGTTGGCATCCATACTTCTGCCCCCTTCCAATGCCACGGAGGCTCGGCTTAGTGACCCTTATTGCGTCTGGCGGACTGCCTGTTCACCTGAGTCACCCCCTCTCCACAAGTCGCATTTATCCCCCCTGGGATCCCGGCCTCCTGCCTCCCCAGACCTGGGAGTTCCACCTCGCTATCCCTAAGCACTGCAGTCATTGCAGCCCGGAGCCCCTGATTTCGGCACAATGTCGAAGCCAACAAAAACAGCCAAATCTTCGGACATCTCCACTATGCTGATGGCGTCTGACAGGACAAAGAAGTCGGACCCTCCCCCTAAATTAACCCCACAAACCCCCCCCCCACCCCCGAGGAGCAAGGAAAATTAGCCACTAAGGGAGACATTCAGGTCGTTATGCAGGACATCAAGGCGGAGTTCCGATCATGTATGGCAGAGCTTACCACGCGGATGGACCAGACCGACCAAAGACTTACCGAAGCGGAACAGAGGCTGGACGAGGTGGAGGACCTGACCCAGAGTCATGACGCCACGATCCTAGACATGAGACGTGAGATCCTGACGTTGCAGAGCAGGTGCGACGTGCTGGAGTATAAGCAGGAGCCCAAATTATCCTGGACCGCACTCACAGGCTGCGTCCAAGACGTGGAGTGGATTCGGACAGCCCCCCAGACGTAATTACCAGGGTCCATTTCTACGCTACTAAAGGGGCCATCTCGGCTGTTAGCCACACCAAAGATGAACTTTCGTTCATGCGCTCCCCACTGCAGATTTTCCAGGACCTCTCTTTGACAACTCTACAGAAAAGAAGAACCCTTAGGGCCCTAACGTTATACCTACAGAACCAGCAGATACGCTACAGATGGCTATTCCCCTCCACTCTCCAATTCACGTTTCGGGGAACCCAACGCAGAATCAGCCACCTAGAGGACGCAGAGTCCATCCTGCACCCGCGCTCGCCGGAGACCTCGCTGACTCAGACCCCTCAGCACTCGCCAGGGGGGGGCGGAGCAGCTACCCCAGAGACAGCAGCAGCAACCCTGGTCAAAGGCACAGAGACGCCGAAAGATAAAAATGACACAGCCCGGACCGGGGATGTACTCTGACGGGTCCTAAGATGGAAATGGGAACCGGTAACGCCGCGGGTCCCGAGCGACTCATACCCCATTCCAAGGAGTATGTCACCAACTCATCCTTGGAGACTAACCCAACGTAGGGGTTGGATCCAAGCCCTGTTGGCTGGGAGAACAGTTATGGCCCAGTTGGCCCACCCACATAAAAGTTTACCCTCCCGTGGGAGGATACAGAAAACCCAGCCGCAGGAAAGCCACGCTGAACTCGAATCACGAGATGAAGACGAGTACCCCCACCCCCCCCCCCTGCGATGAGCAGAGTCCCATCCCAGAGGACTCCCAGGGAACTCGTCCCCCCCCCCCCCCTTCCTCCACACCAAAAATTAAAGTTCTTGACACTGAATGTCAGGGGCCTCAACGCCCCACAGAAGTGGAAAGCGATCCTGAGGCGCATCCAGAATAACAAGGCCTCCATTGTCTTCCTCCAGGAGACCCATCTGACTCCAGCCGACTTCACGAGGCTCCGGGATCGGCAATTTCCACTGCAGTTCCTGGCGTCGAGCGGAACGAAGAGGGGTGGCACAGCAATCCTGATCGCCAAAGGCCTTAAGCCACGAATCCTGGACTCCATCCTAGGCCCGGAGGGCCGCTTTGTGGAGGTGAAGTGCCGAATTCTCGGCCAACTGTACACATTGGTCTCAGTATATGCTCCGAATGAAGAGCAGGAGGTGTTCTACTCGGCTGTAGAAAGCGCTCTCCTACCATTTGCTGAGGGCCAAACCATCATCGGGGGAGATTTCAACAGAGTGCCTGATCCTTTAGCAGACAGATCGCAACCTCCAGCCCGCAGAGACTTTGGCTTGGCGACAGCGCTACTTAAACTGTTTCGAACCTTAGACGTGATAGATACCTGGAGAGTCCTCCATCCAGAGGAGTGCGACAACTTGTGCTATTCTTATGTACATAGAACATACTCTCGCATCGACCTCTTGTTAGCATCCCCGCAGATCCTGGCATACACAGATGAGGTCCTCATAGGACCTAGAATCCTCTCGGACCACGCGCCCATAATGTTAACGCTCGGAGCCCACAATCCTGACCCGTCCCCATGACGCGGATGGTCTCTCTGACCCTATCCTAGAAGATATGGCCACGAGAGACGTGGTGGCTAAAGCTGTAAAGCAGTTCTTTGAAGAAAATAAGAATGAGGATACCTCCCCGGCAAACACGTGGGACGCAATGAAGGCCGTGGTGAGAGGGGTCTGAATCTCGCGAGGAGCTGCCTATCACAAACAAAAACAGACCCGCCGCATCCTAGAAGACAAAGTACTGGAGGAGGAGACAGTGTGTAAGGCCAGAAACTGGTCCCCGAGAACCTACCGAGCCTTGCAGACGGCTCGAAAGAAATTGGAGGCCCATTACGCGGAGGACACAGCCCAGCTTCTAGCCAAAACAAAACAAAACAGTTACTATGCCAGAGGTAACAAGGCGAATACATTTCTAGTGGAAAAATTGGCAAGAGTCAAGAGGAGGAATACCATAATAGGCCTCCGGGACCCCCAGGGTGCAGTCCAGTTCACTGATCGGGAGAAATTAAGAATCGCAGAGGCCCACTTGGCCGAAACAATGTCGGCAACCCCGAGATCTAGCGGAGAACAGCATTCCTACCTGCTGGAGGCCGCCTTACCCAAGATCGCAACCCCAAGAAGAGAAGAGCTGGAGGCCCCGATTACCAGCGAAGAGATCGACGAGGCCATTAAAAGCTTAAAATCAAGAGCCCTGGGACCAGATGGATTCTCACCTCGATTCTTCAAACTTTCGACCCCCAGCTGCTGGCTCCCATGACGACTCTCTTCAACTCCTTCGCCACCTCAGGCTCGATAACCCCGTCGATGAGTCGATTACAGTCCTAGCGCTGAAACCAGGAAAAAGACCCCAGAGATATTGCGGCATATCGACCCTTCTCCTTATTAAACCTAGATGCAAACATTTATTCAAAGGTCTTGGCTAACCGCTTAGCGAAGATACTCCCGGACATTATAGATCCAGACCAGACAGGATTTATTCTGAATAGAGCCACCACGGACAACACTTGTAGGGTCCTCAACCTGGTCGAGATTGCTAGGCAAGACTCACAGAAACCTGCCCTGCTGGCCCTGGATGCGACCAAGGCCTTCGACAAAGTGGATTGGTCATTCCTCCGTCTGACCCTGGAATCGTTCAGCTTTGGGCCCACCTTTTTGAAGCTTGTTTTAGCGAACTATCAAGCCCCGACGACTCTCCTCCAAGTGAACGGCCTACTGACCAGCCCGATCTCCTTAACATGCGGCACCAGACAGGGGTGTCCCCTCTCTCCCCTCCTCTTTGCCATGGTTATGGAACCCTTGGCCCAGCGGATTCGCCTCCGTGCCAGAATCAAAGGCCTCCAAGTTGGCCCCACCCAGCATAAGATTGCGCTCTACGCTGATGACGTGATGCTGACCATTGCAGACACCTCCCAGTCCCTGAGAGCCGCCCTAGCGGAAATCCTTCGATTTGGAAAGGTCTCAGGATTCGCCATCAATTTCCTGAAATCTACAGCCTTGGGTATAGGCTTAGACCAGAGAGATAAGAGTCCTTCAGATCTCAGTGCGCGATCCCATTGAGCGAAAAGTCTATCCCCTACCTCGGGGTTCGCATCCCCGCCTGTCCTGAAGACACCTACCGAATAAACTTCCCGATTTTGCTTAAAGCTTTAGAAAAAGACCTGGACTCCTGGCTCACACAGGAAATATCGCTAATAGGTTGCATTACGGCCTGTAAGATGAACTTACTGCCACAATTTCTTTACACCTGCTCGGCCCTCCCCATCATAGTCCCTCACTCCCTACTGCAGCGACTCCAGAGGAAGATATTTAGTTTCATGTGGAAGGGGAAGAAAGCCCGCATTCCGCGGAAGACCATGCTGTGTGCCCCGAACCAAGGAGGCCTCGGGGTCCCTGACCTCCAAAGATATCAGATGGCGGCGCAGATAGCTCATACTCTGGCCTGGACCATTGCATCAGGGCGCCCCAAATGGATGGACATAGAACAATCCCGATTACCTCTCCCCCTGCGTCTTCTCTTACACCTTCCGGCCTCACTGCGGCGGACATGGCCATCCATCTTATCGACCAAACGGACGTTAAAGGCATGGGATTGGGCACGCAAATCCAGAGGCATTCCGAGAGACCTAGGCCCGTCAGCCCCAGTGTTCCACAACCCGGCCTTCTCACCTGGGACCTCCCCCTCGAACTTTAGAAACTGGATCGCCGGAGGACTTAGCTCCCTGAGTCAACTATTCGAAGGATCTCAGCCACTGACGTTCACCCAATGCAAAAGAGCCTTTAATCTCTCGGAGTCTGACAGGTTCTCGTACATCCAAATCAGGCACTGGTGCTCACATCCCCAGACTCGCTTGGCAGCCACACGGGAGTTGGATGCCCTGGAACTAACTACGGCAGACCCCTCAGCCCGAGGGCGTATCTCAAAGCTGCACCGACTGTTCCAAGTAAACCTACTGACAGCCAGAGCAACGTATATGTCGCAGTGGGAAAGAGACCTGGGTCATCCGATCCAGGATCAAGCCTGGGCCGACATTTGGTCACGCACGCACTCATCCTCTTTCTGCATTACCAATCGAGAATGTAAGCATAAACTCCTCTTGAGATGGTATTACCCGCCGCTCCGATTACACCACTTCAATCAGTCGCTGGACCCACAGTGCTGGCGCCGCTGCGGCTGGCTGGGCTCTTACCTACACATGTGGTGGACTTGCCCGAGGGTGGCGGACTTTTGGGCCCAGTGTATTTGCACTATTGAGGACATTACCCAGATCACATTGCCACTGGAGCCGTAACCACTCCTACTGGGGAACCCGATACCGGGCATCTTTCCAAGAACGGGCCCACTAGTGGCCCTCATCACACAATTTCTCCTGGCCGCGAAAATCACAATAGCCCGGACGTTCAAGTCCCCAGAGGGCCCCCTGATGGTGCTGTGGTGGTTGAAACTCTGGGACATCTTCATTGCTGAGAAATCCATGGCGGCAATCAGAGGTCGTCTCCACCGCTTCACAAACATTTGGTCTCCTGTGATAGACTATGACCAGCGCTTCCCAGCTCTGACATATAAAACACGTTTTGGTGATGAACGCCCAGCGGGCTGCAGACTGGAACCGGACTCAATTAGTAGAGGAGAAGGTCTCGGAAGGGAGCCAGAATTAAAGGGTGGGGGCGGAAGCTCGGGCATATATGAAGAGGACTTAATGATGTAAGTTATACTGAGGGGTGATGAGGCGCGGATCGAGCTCAATTGGCGAAGAAACAGGCCTTGGGAGACAGCCAGAATTAAGGAGTGAGGGCGGTTACCTGGGGATGTACGTAATGAGTTAATGCTGTAAAAAAGTGCTGAACTGATCTGATATTGTGTTTTCCTGTGTGCTCACTTAAATAAACAAGTTTAAAAAAAAAAAAGAAAAAAAAAAAGAGAACATAGTGGCAAGGAAAGCAATGCAGCACAAGCGGCACCCCTTCCACAGCAGCATACGGGCACAGGAAAGGAAAGAAACTGGGTAAATAGCAAACTGGCCAGCCTGGAAGCCAAAAATGTAGGAATTGGTGAACAATTTTGCTGCCTTTAAAAGATTACGTACAAGGACATATTATGGACAAAATGAAATACCACTGCCCGACCTGCATGTGTACCCCTTCCCCATTTCACAGCCCACCATCCCCCTCAAATTCCGTGCGATCAGAGACGTTACGATAATACCTCAATATCTTCCTCCCGTCACAACCAACTTGTACAAATCTCCCAATTCTGCACAATATGTATCCACTTCTGCTACCCCTTCTCTTTCCTAATAGTATGTATGGAAATAAAGGCTGATATGTAAATTGTTGCTTGAGTGTATATGTGGCGTTTTCTTTGTTTTTAAAATCCTGTTATGACTCAGCGGCGCATAGTACGGGTGGGAATGACCGCAATAAAGCAAAAGGGAGGTGTCCTACGGACACCGCGCCTGCCCAGCCTATCCGCAATCACAATGGAGGCATCCGTACGACGCCAGTACAAACCGCATGTCCGCATCTTGTGCATCACCTATAATTGGTTGTGGGAGCGGACGTTAGTGCAATGGACTAACTCTTCCTCTGTCTCCTGGTAACACCGCCCCGGTGCAGGATATGCGAAGAAACTTGTGACAAACTTTAAGTAGTTTTAGGCACCCACCCACATCCTACAGGTAGCTGTGCACATACACATCCCACCTGCTATACTCTACAAACACCCAGCTTGTCCCAAAATGGTTGGCGCACTATTTATCGGTCCAGAGATTCCAACGTTGTGCATAGGACACCTATGCGCATGCGCACAAAGTATTCCTCCCAAAACGCATCATGCGGGCATGCTGTCCCAACCGAGAATATTTGCAACATCACCATGCGACCGCACCCACGCGCGTGGGCCCTTATTTCGCAGATACGATCCGGAACCTCGGACAGTGGGAAAGTAGTGTTCTGCAATCTACGGAGTGCTATTGGAAAGTACACGCTTACAAACACCCCACAATGCGCCATTGCGTATGTATGTATGTATGTATGTATGTGTTTGAACGATGTAGGTCTATTTTCTGGGTGCAAGGTCTCCACAGCAGCCCTTCAAAAGGTCACACCCCAGAGCTGCTCTGCATTCTGTTTGTAGCTTTTCAGAACAGAGTAGCGGGCCACATAGCGTTGAGCTGTAATTGATTTCAGAGCAATTCTGCTATGTTAACGTTAAAGGATATTTGTACCGTGCACTAGCACCACTGGAGTGGTACCCTGGCGGCTCTGAAAAAAGGGAAGGGCGGGGATGAGTTAGTGGGAGTAAGGTGGAAAAGTGCAAGAGAGCAGTGATGTGCTGCCAACAGTGGGAGTAAGGTGGAAAAGTGCAAGAGAGCAGTGAAGTGCTGTTGGCAGCCTCAGCCCGGTGTGTCCGTTGGCTGGGCTTGGGGTGTTTTACGGTCGGTAGTCATTGTGTACTGTTGTGCGAGTCTGTGTGGTTTGTCTTGTTGTTGCAGTGTAGTGAAGTTTGTGCGGGTTGCTGTGCTGTAGGTTTGTGTTTGTGTTTGGCTACAGTTTGAGGGGTGTATGCAGAGAGGTGAAGTTGTTAGTGGATTGGTTAATTGGCATTGCTGTCCTTGCAGTTAAGACTAGGTGTGATGCTAGCTATCATTCACCGTTCACAATCTGAGTGTGGCAATTTTTAATCTTCAATAACTTATCTAGGTGTGACGCAGGCTTAAGTTAAGTATTCCATCTAGGTGTGGCTGATGCTAACATTCACAATCCTATCTAGGTGTGACGCGGGCTAGAGCAGAGCATTCCATCTAATTGTGACACATGATAACATTCACATTTCTATCTGGGTGCGAGGCGGCTAAAGTAATGGCAACCATGTCAGACCGGCTCACTACGCACAGTAATGGAGAAAAGCATTAACACCCCTTCCTGTGAACCGCACCCTCAGTACCGATAATCCCCACTGTCCCATTCCCATGGCCAGCATACTAAAAACAGTAGTATGTGGCACGTGCGCTTCCCCAAGTACCGCGAGGGCTGAGGCCCAGTGAAGCAGGTTACAGTCCTTCTCTTTCCACTATCTTCTTTCCAGCACGCCCTCATTGGGTACTGTTGAATAGTCACACATGCATCCACTAATCACATTAAAGAGCTCTCCATCTAAGACTATCAGTTCTGTACAACAGTCCTCTGCGTAGACACCACACCCAGAAATTTGAGTGCACAATCCCTTAGCCTCCACAGTCCTAGTTCAATGCCCGCCATCCTCAAAAGCCCCGGATGTGGCTTTCGTGCTGTGTGCGGGCGTGGGGGAATAAATTGCAACTAACTTAGGGGTTCTCGTCTTTAGTGGTGGCTCTGAAAAGAGCCTTTTTTTTTTTTTTATTTTTATTTTTAATTGTGGCTTTTATAGTGTTTAGTGTGCTTCTCCTCACATTCTTAGAGTCAACTCTGCAACGCATCCTGTAGATGGGCAAACAAATGAGCATCACCAATGCTGGACAAAGAAATGCCATTTGCATGGAAAAACTCAGCATTTCGATAATGTCATTGTTGCAGAAGGACATCCCACGAGCTGACAAAAAAAAATCACACATTTTTCTGTTGATGAAACACCTTCCAACTTCTGGCTGGGAACAAGATACATTAGGATAGTCCCATACTCTTCTTGGTGGTATGGCTGAGAAAACCATTTGGGCAGTGGGGAAAAAGCCTCTTCACTCCATTCATCAACCTCTTCAGTTGATGGAACAAACGTGAACAAACCACGTAACCCAAATGAATGCCACCGTACTGTACGATGACAACATGAACAGTTGCGAAACTGGCCACTTCTCTGCAAAGTGCAAGCATAACGCCGAAACTGTGGACATCGACAGCGCCCCACAATGCCTCCACTCCTTCAAACCGAAATTCCCATCAAAGTCTCTTTCCTGGGAATACCTATGCAGATCTACCACAAAGGCATCACCCAAAATCAACACAGTGCGTCTCTCCATGTCAGCCCGCCTCACTACGTAGACCAGGGAAAAACAGTATTACCGCCCTTTCCTGTGAACCACACCCTCAGTACCTGATTGGATAATCCCCACAGTTCCATTCCCATTGGCCAGTATGCTGACAACCGCAGACTGTAACACATGCGCTTCCCCAAGTACTGCAAGGACAGTGCCCCAGTAAAGCAGGAGCAGTCCGTCTTCCCTTTCCACTATGTTTTTGTCCAGCACTACCTCACTGGGTACTGTTAAATAGTGTCACACTCATCCACCAATCACAGCCAAGACGTCAGCATCTAACACTGTCAGTTCTGTACAACACTTCATATGTACCGTTACGCATTCAGACTGGAAGTGTCATGTGAATCGAAAGCACCTCCAGTAGAAAGTTCAGTAAAATTATCCAAGATTTCTGCATCCACATTCATCCACATGGGCACCCATCACCAAAAAGTAGAGGCATGAATACTTTTTGTATGGTATGTTTACGACTGTTTATAAGTGCCTCTGAGCACGGTATCTGCCACTGAACGTCCATAACGTACTTAAAAAACATACTGTTGTTTTCTCCCATCACCTACAATCAAGTGCCACTTCAATGGTATATGCTTTCAACGTTTTCATGTACCCATATCAGCCATTGTAGTATCCAAACCGGAACTCTCTTCTTTCCTTCCGACAATGCTACAAGTTCTTTTCCGCACTAACCCATCTCCTACATAAATCGTAAATATCACACAAAAGCGGCACTGTATCTTGGGAACCTAAACCAAGTACACATATTGCATGCATAAAAACAGGATGCCTGGCACTACAGTGCACACTTCAACCGTAGGCTTCTGCATTTCTCTGTACAAATAGACCTTCGGTCACAGTTTTTGCATACACACCACAACCCGAAACCTTATTGAGCAATGCCTTAGCCTCCACAGTCCCATTGCCATGGCTGCCATCCTGAGAAGGCCTGGATGTGACACGTGTAATCCTGAAACTACCGCAGAGCTATTGTGCTAGCAACATGAGGGGGGAAGACAGTTGAAACAGGGTAGGGGATTTGGTCTTTAGTGGTGGCTCTGAAAAGAGTTTGTTTTAAAATCATTTTTTGTTTTTTTTTGGACGTGCTTGCGAAGAACCTTTTTTGTTTTTTCTCTTTGAGTTGCTGTTTTCTTCTTCGCCTTACATTTTTACTGAATTCTGGTCAACGCTTGCACAGTGTAAAAGAAAATAGCATTGCCAATAGCGGTCAAAGAAATGCCATTTGCATGGAAACAGTGCATATTTTCCGAATTCATGATCTCATAGTGGGTGGAGAACATCCCACCAGTGCACATAAATTCACACAGGCTTCCGTTTATAAGACCCTTTCCGAGCTATGGCTGCGGACGACGACACCGGCATGGTCTCCTCTTGGTGGTATGCATGAGAAAAACCCCTTGGCAGTGGGAAAAATCTGCATCACTGCATTCCTCAACTTCTTTAGGTGACGGAGCAAGTGTCCACATGACATGTAACCCAAACATAGACCTCCGTAATGCACCACCACAACATCAACAGTAGCGACAGAGGCCACATATCTGCAAAGGTGAACCATACCGCCGAAACTGCATTCATAGAGACTGCCCCACAAAGCCTCCACTCCTTCAACCCAAAATTAGCAGCAATGCCTCTTTGCACGACATACCTGTGCAGATCTTCCACAAAGGTATCGCCCACGATCAGCACTGTGCGCCTCTCCATCTCTGCCAACCTCACTACAGAGTAGTGGGAAAAAATAGTACCTCCCCTTCCTGTGAACCACACCCTGAACACCTGATTGGATAATGCCCACAGTTTCATTTCCATGCCCACCATGCGCAGAAGGGCAGGATGTGGCACGTGTGCTTTCCCAGCTACAGCGAGGGCCTCGCCCCAGTAAAGCAGGGACAGTCCTTCTTCCCTTTCGACTGTTCTTTTTACAGCACTCCCTCATTGGGTACTGTGAAATATTTACACACGCATGCACCAATCACATCCAAGACCTCTGCATCCAGCACTATCATTTCTGTACAGCATTCCGTATGTACCGTTAAACACTCAGAGTACACGTCACGTGTGCTTTCAAAGCACCTCCAGTAGAAAGTTCTGCAAAAGAATCCACAATTTCAGCATCCAAAATCATCCAGAGTGGCACCCATCACGACTATTTGGCCATGCACCCAATAGTCTAGGCCTTGCCCACACCCAGCACAACATAATGGAGCCATGCATACGAACATGTGGCCCGGCACCACATTCCACAAATGTAACATAGCCAGCGGCACTTCCACCCAACCCCCGCGCCCTAACAGCGATGTATGGAAACATGTAACAGTTATCAGAATCCACAAACATACCACACCCTCCGGCACCCCTACTCACTTCCATTCACAAAGTATTGTGTCACTGCCAACCAAACCACAAAATCTTCACAACATTGCACCTTCTCCCAGCAATCGGCACAAAGGAGAGTACCCAAGCACATAGAAGATCCCGTTCAACCCTACCCTCTTCTATACTGATAGTATTCCAACACTGCACCCAGTGGGCACACTGCAGGACTTGTCACTGCAGCGTCTCCAGCCATACACTGAAAACTGTAGGATGTTCTAGCAATCAACTCACCCATGAAACCAACAATATACGCATGTCGGCTCACCTCTGGTGCGCTACCAAGTCTAAAATGTGCTGCACAACCGTTCTTTAAAGGTCGCCTCCCTCTGAGAGATGCAGAGTGAAAACTGCATGGCTGCGATGGGTGTGGTCCAGGCCTAGGCTCTTGGGTGCATGCACTTTGGCCATGCACCCGAGAGTCTAGGCCTTGGCCACACCCACCGCAACATAATGCAGCCATGCATGCGAACATGTAGCCCGGTACCACAATCGTACCACAGCCACCGGCACTCCTACCCAACCTCTGCACCATAATACAGCTATGCATGGAAACATACAACAGTTGACAGAATCTACAAAGTTGACACAGCCTCCGGCACCCGTACCCACTTTCATTCCCATAGTATGGCGTTACTACCAACCAAACCACAAAATCTTCACAACAGTGGCCCTGCTCCCAGCACACTCTTAAGTGCACAAAACCAATACTTCATAGTGCAGTACAGTAGGCGACACTCTGCGCAATGGACACTACCCAAGCCAATAACATATGCAGTTGAACCCTATCCACTTCCATGCACAAAGCATTTGAACATTGCACCCAGTTGACAAACTGCAGGAGTGTTCACTCCATGAGCTCCAGCCATGGAGTAAACACTATAGGATGTGCTAACAATCGCCACACCCATGGAAGCAACAATGTATGCAATGTTGACAAACCACACACGACAACAATTTCAAACCTACTTGCAACCACGGCACAAAGTTGTCGGTGCAAGGCCTCCAGCCATGCATGTAAGTGGCTACGAGCTTACCACACGCAACACACCACACTACACGCTATGTTAAAATATGAATGTCATGTGCAATGCACTCCCCTTCTGCAATTGATCTGCCACCAGTCACCATGGAAGAGGTCGCAGCACGAGCTATCGTGCCGTAACGAAGGCTGCTTGCATCCTCCGTTCAAGGTACTCGCCTCTGGAGGTACCCGCGAATTGGCGCAGTACGCACGGATACTGCAGGCACACCACCGTCTTCTTCCACCTAATGAGCTATATCAGATGAACCACTTCTCACTCCCCCACCCTTTCCCATCCCTTCTTCTCACCACCACATGGCGTAAAGTATGTTTGCCAGGCCCTTTCGGCGCTGCACTGTCCACGGATAGAACATGGCGTAACCTAAAATTGTGATGTACAGCACGCTTCCCTCCACCCAACCAGCGGGCGAGTCCAATGTTCGCCGAGATCCCGGCACACTCCAGGCCAATGAGACTTGGACCGCAGAGCGAACCGGGACATGGGACCGCGGAACGGAGTCAGATATCAGTATTTTTTCGAGGTGTACATTTTAGCTGTTTTTAAAGAAAGTACTGGGCAGATTTTCACCAAATTTACAGAAGCACTATTTCGGGACCAAGCAGCCGCTCCTGCCGCAAATTTGGTGAAAATCCGTCCAGCCGTTTGCCCTGTAGGCCTGCGCAAAGTTTTTCTCAATTCAGTCTGTGGGGGGAAAAAATAATTTGAGACCTCCACCCTATAACTTTGCCTCCCCTCCACAAAGTCTCACCCATCTTCCCAAAAAAATTCAGAGTGGCCCATATACTTTTTTGCAAGTTTGATGCAAATTCGTCGAGGGGAGCGAAGTTGTAAGCCGGCCAAAAAGTGGTCTTCCTATGAGATGAGCAACTTAACCATAACTACACGGCCGCTACCGCGGTGTGTGTGTGTATATATAATATATATATTCTGTAGCTTTCGCATCTTGGTTGGATTCCCAACAACACATATGTTCCAGATGAGACGCATCACGTCACCCATTGCAGTGTTGATAGTAGTCGATCACCACCTGTGCCCCCTCCTATCTTCTGCAGACCCCACCATTCCGCCATCTATTGGTCTGATGTTTGCCATGTGCGATTTTGTTATTCCCCCCTCCCCCTTGAACTTCCCAGTTCCACCCCCCCCCCACCCGCCGAACTTGGGAGATGAAGCCCCACCAACAACCCGCCCAAGCAAAAAAGTCTCAAAAACCCTAAACCTTCAGCGCAACTTAGCATGGGGGACTAGCGCTGAGCAACCCAGGTTCATCCCTGACTTAATCGCATAGAAAAGGATATATGTCCACAACCACCTTTCAAGTTTACCTTTACCTTTACCCAGTGGGTGTCATTCGGTCGTCGGTCAGAACAGTGTGGTAGAGGGAGGCCTCTACTTCTCAGCATTTAAATGGTATTGGAAGGACGACCAGGGAGTGCCAGGTAGTTGACATAGTGCGTCCCCCCTGGGGGTGAGTAAATATCCAAAGCATTAGCCTACAGGGCGAATACATGCAGTGGCCACCACATATATTAGTTTGGGGGCTGGTAGGATCCCATCAAGGAATTTCATAGCCACCCTGGTAGCGTAAAAAAAGTAGGCCTTGTCATTCCATTCGAAGCTTGGCAGGGTACAATGGCGTATTTCAAGTGTCCATCCCGTAGCCGTCTTTTGACAGCCATAAAGGTTTTTCTTTCCTGCTGTACAGCAATCAAAAAAGTCAGGGTATATGTGGATCCTGTTTGATCCCAGCATCAAGTCTCCTTGTTTGTGAGCCACTCATAGGATAGTGTCTTGATCCCGGTAATTAAGGATACGTGCAATAATTGGGTGTGAAAGTGCGCCTGGTTTAGGCTTGTGTGCCAAGTTCTATGGGCACTTTCAACAGCAAACTGTGGAGATAATGTAGGGTTGCCCAAGAGTGGCAACAGGGTGTCCGTAATCCATTGCTCCAGTGAGGCCTCAGTGTTGCTCTCCAGGATCCCTATGATGCAGATATTATTTCAGAGGGATCGTGATTCTAAGTAATCGCTTTTCTTCTCCACTTGTAGCACTCGTTTGGAAAGCACAGTTAGTTCTGCTGAGAGGTTGGACACCTCCTCCTCCACCGTGCCCACTCGTGTCTCACCTTCATCCAGGCGTTGGTCAGTTCTGTCGATGGGCAATTTAATGGAGTCGATGGTGTTGTTCATGTAGTCGAGTTTGCTATGCACTTTAGCAAATCCCTCCCTCCCTGTTTGCATGTCATCATGCGCTGTTTTTCAGTGGGTTCGACCAGGGAGGGTTCTTGTTCCATGACTGCTGCCTCCGCAGTCGCCGATAGCTTTGGCACAGTCTTCGTGTATTGGTTCATGGAGCGCTGTGTCTTGGGGCTCCCCTTAGTCATCCTTTCATGGTGAACCTTATGTCCCCGTTAGCAGGTGTGTGCACTCTCGGCGTGGGGAATATTTTGAGGGAGTATCGGGGTCTCCATTGCCCCACTCGGCCCAAGGAAGTGCTAAAGTATATGCACTCGCGCAGTTTGTGGCATGGCGTCTTCCGCGCTTGCTCCAATGCGTCAGCCCGTGGGGCGAGTGATTTGTTTGACCGCAGATGGGGCAATTCATACCTGCCCCAGTACCCCAGGTTTTGCAGGCGGTGTCAGTGTTGTTCTCTGGGACACTGCGTGGGCCTTCTCAGACAGGCCTGCACTTCACAGGTATACTGATTGTCCAATGAACGATGCTGCAATATTTTGCGTTGGGCAGGGATATCCGGGCTAGGGTGAGGCGGATGTTGAAGCCGGACTAGTTGGTGGTCCCTCTGTGGACTTGGAGTGGGTGCTCAGTCTTAGGCGGGCTGGTCGGTGTCTCCCACCGTCGGTGCAACCCTGCGTAGAGGTGGGGAGGGGTCTGGGTCCGATGTAGCCTTCCCTCGTTCGTATGGGGTGGTCCTCCCCAATGCACCTCTCCTACAGCAGGCGCCGCTGTATAGGTGCTCCGATGCGCCTGGGGGGGAGGAGCACCCCCTTCCTCCTCATCTCCGCTTGGCTGCTGCAGCTGGTGTCGTTCCGCGGTGTGGCACACGCAGGCCCAATGGCAAGGCCCGTCGGCGAGGTCTCGCACTGGTATGGGCGGAGCTGAACTCAGCTTGCTCGTGGTTCTCCTCCTGCTTCAGGAAACGCAGTCGCTTACAACTCTGTTCAGCTGTCCTCGTTCAGGATCACAACTCGGCCAGACAATGGATGAGGGCTTCCAGTCCCAGGAGACGGCCACTACCGCAGCATTGGATGCCTGTAGAAGGAGTTGAATGACCAAGGATAACGCCCGGTGCAGGAGCTCTAAATGCAAGCTGCCATCTTGTTTGCCGCGCAACAGCGCCCTCTGCCTCCTAAAGTCTTAACTGCAGAGGTTGTCGCAGCGGAAAGCGTGAGAGAGGGAAGCTTGCCCTCTGAAGACCTGTTTTGAAAAGGCGGGAAGCAAAAGTGCGGAAAGCTGTTTTCCCCACCAGGCTGTCTACGGAGGCTGCCGAGCACTGCAGACCCTCTGCAGCAAAGGAAGCTCTGTGTACAAGTGGTGTGGGCGGCGGCAGACTGAAATGATCAAGTTTCTATGTCGCGGGGAGCCACTGAAGCGAACTGCCTGTGAGCAGCGAGGGAATGGAAGGTGCACTTCTTACCCGGTGAGTGTGCCAGCTGAGTGAAACCGGAGCACTCAGAGACCGCTTGCGTGCTAGATGCAGGTGTTTTCAGAAAAGGATACACTTCAGTGTGAGTGGGATTAATACTGAAGGCAATTTTGAATACCGAACCATGAGAAACCAGAGAAACCTTTATTTTGAAAAGCCAAATGACTATCTTTAAGCATGTGATTTTATTTAGAACACAGCAACAAGAGGAGGCAGTACTACTACACCCGTCCTTACAACCGTCATTACCCAAGCCAAAAGAAGACAAAGGCAAGGCAATTTAAAAACGATAGATGATGCCAAAGTCAGGAGGGGACTACTGAAAGTTCTAAAGCTTGTAAAGCTTATTGCCCATGCTTAAAGAAGCACATAACAAAAGTGGAAATAAACCACTTTGCTAAAGCCAAGGAAGAAGCAGAGTAAAACCACATCCTTGTCAGTATTTGGTTAATAAAGCAGCTGGGAAACAAGAGTAGCAAGAAGGCTGCCCTTCTGGAAAAGGTTGTTCAGAAGGAGATGAATGTAACGGGGGTCTGAAAAGTACAATATAGTGCTCCAGAGTACCAATGTGAATCTTGCCTTCCATGAAGAATTGCTTAAAACCTGATGTTGTAAAGTAATGAACACTACAAAGTTGTTGTAAGCTGATATTAACCACAGAGGCACTTGTTGGTAAATGACTGTTTGGGAGGGGAATTATACCCAAACAGCGAACTTTGAAGTAGTAGTCCTGGCATGCAAGTAAACCAGATAGAAGTTGATGACGTGCTGTGAAGTGGTGTTGGCACATTATCCTGACAAACATTTATTGCTGAAGCAAGAACTATGTGAAACTGCTGCAGAAGTGTTACAAATAAGTTGTGACCGAAGCATCCTGACAGTCTATTTTAATACTGGTGAACTAATGAAAACATTGTTTATGTGAAGAAGATGGCTTTGAGTCTTACTATCATAAGCGGAAGACCTTTTTGTTGAACCACTGGACAATTGGAACTTTTTGGTGTCAAGTTGGAGTCACAAAGAACTGTGTTTTGAACTTTTACAGAACAGGATTTCATTATTTCTTTTTGAACTGTGGAACAGAATCTTTTTGAATCTGGGGAAGGGAAATTCACCCCGATTATAAGTAGAGACTGTTATTGTATGGTGAAATTAACTGTTATATTTTTGTTGCTTTTGAACTGCCATACATTACCTTGTTGAGTTACTGTATGTATAAGTGTGAGGGACAGATACCTTTTTGTTAGTCTTTCCTTTAGTTTCTTTTATGTAGGGATAGTGAGGCATTTATCCAACCTTTTAAGTTAATAAAATGGCATCTTTTGAAAAACCTTCACAAAGTTGTCCGCCTCACATTTCTGACCCCTCACAACCAACTGCCAGTTTTTTTCATCAAACCCTGCCAGATATAAAACACCACGTGGAATAAATCGGTAAAATCACTATAGGGTCAACATGATCTGGAAATGGTTAGAGAATACAAGCTTCCCTAGGAAGTCTGGCTGGATTCTTTTGATGCGATCTTCAGCATGCTGGTCTGTGTGAGCTCGGGCAATCCGATTATATGAATTTTATGTTTTGACCTATTTTCCAAGTCATCGGTCTTGGACTTGATGGAAGTGACTTCCTTTTGTAACGAGGATAATTCAGTTTCCAGGTATTGAGTGTTAATCTCAGTTTCACAAGTAGCTCCTGGGTAACCAGCAGTAACGGGTCACCAGGAGATACCACTGGGGGAATGAGAAGCTAGTGCACAGCGTTGCGCAAATCTAACTTCCACATAAAATGCAAACATTTAATTGTATCCATTATTTGTGACCCCTTATGCTTTAAATGTCATATAGATGTGTTCTAATGTTTATTCATAGATTGTCCCACAGAATTAAATTCACATAGTTATATTAAGTCGCCACCAGCTAACCTGGGGAGCCAAAAGTAGCTCCTGGTAACTGTTGATTTTGAGCTAACCAGGCTCTTCTATGCTATAAGCAGGAGCTAAGAGCTCCCAGCTCCCCTCAGTTTCGAACCCGGAGTATGGTAGTCGGTGAAGGCATGGACCGGTCCAGTCGATGGGCTATTGCAAAGGTCTGGTAGCCTGCCGATCACCTGGCTGGGTTGCTGCTCGGATCTCCTCCCTTGAATTTTCAGTTTTGGTTGTTTTTAACACTTGACATGAACTCTGCCTAATTTAAGACCGCTTTTCCATATCTCATGCAGCCTGTAGCCATTGAAGCAATCAAAGATGTTTGTCAAACGTACAGCACACTTTAACAAAGAAGGTTAGTGTGCTACACTTGCTGAACAAATATTCGTAGGCGCTGCAAGAGCACCAATGTCCAGGCAGTGGTGCTGCCCTCTTCTGGCAGATGAGCAGACCACAAATGACAGCTAACAGCCTATTTTAACTGCAACACTATTGGGTGTGAGCTTTGACTTCACACCTACCTGAGAGCAATCGTTGGACCTCACAAGTGGAAGTGTTATATCTGATAAGGATTCAAGAACAGGAAATTGACAGACATTAACGGAAGCATTGTGCACGTTTGCACGGTTAAGGCGCATAGGGTACCATGTTGGGGGTGGGGGGGAGAAGTAACACGTGAGAGAGATGTCTCTTCTCAACAGATAGCTGAATGCCATAGAGTACAGTGGATGCATTCACTAAACGGGTGCAGAGATCTCACTGTGAGGTGCGAAAACCCACCTAACGTAGTTTGGCATAGGAAGCTTAACTCCACGAACACAGTGATACACTATCCCTAGCTGTCACAGTTCCAGATTGCGTATATGACGAACGCACATGTGCAGGGAAACCATGTTACTTGATACATATAAAGCCCAAGCACAAAAAGGGAAAAGGAGGAAGCTCAGCAGACTTGCCAGTCCATTGAAGCCGGAGGAGCTGGCAAGGAGTGCAGAGCAGCAGCAGCATAGGAGCGAGATGTCAGGGCCCAGCTAAGTAGAACTAGTCAGCCCAAGAAGGAGCCGTTTCATTTGAAGCACACTATGCTCTAAACGTGAGTGACAGGTGGGGGCTTGCTGTGTGCATGGAGACTGATGGTGTGTAGTATAGTGTAGCATAGTTAAATGAGAGAAAAAGGTTACACTTGCTGTTAAACTAAAACCACCACTTGTTCTGTTATTTATCCATTCAAACATGCTCTTGCTTTAGCTTGTTTAAGCATCTTCTTATTAATTCAATATCCTTTGGGAATATATGCAGGACTGTGCCCGAGTTTTGACATGCTCACAGAGGGCAACCGAAAACGATACAAGTCGTTCTTGAAAAGTCTGTACGATCTGTATAAAAAAAATAATTATTACAAATAAAATTTATGAATCTGAAAAAAGTAGGTATTACACAGCTTTGTCTGTAAAGTTTGTTTTAAATAAAGAAATGAAACCTGTGTAACTTAGTCGCATTAACACAGCGATCACACTTTTACAGAATTGTTATACCGCAAATTGTAACGTATTACTTGTCCATTGAATGAACTTTCAAGCCCCAAAAGAAAACATGGCTTTCAAACATTGACTACAAAATATTCCATTCTTTTACAGTGCACAGTGACATCAAAATACATCAAACATTCGATAATGGTGTAGTCTTTGAGATAAATGAAAATTAGAATACTGTGTACATTAGGTGGAAGTCGATTAGAAACTTTCAGAGCAGAGATTGCTGAACATACAGAACCAAATAGGTGACCTAACCTTACTCGGAAGAACAAATGAACCGATTCATCAAGCCGGGAACGAGTAACCGTGGAACAGCTTTCCGGGAAACGGGTAGCTCGATAACAATATACCTTGTGGATTGCAGAGATGTTCTCCTGGTAAATGTCAAGGTGTTTATAATGGCTTAGAAAAGTGGGTGTGCATGTGAACGGGGGACCGGTTCGTTGAAACCCAGACAGCCTTGATGTCAATGTTTCACATCTGCCATACCCACCCAGCATCCTTGCGAGAGCACTGGAATAGGCCTGCTTGTACTGCCTATAGGGCAATAGGACCAGGACCAGGGTTGAACAAACACCACAAAATGTTTGTATGGGCCATTTAAAAAATAAATCAAAGTGGCCAACTTTTTTGGTCAATGTGTGCCAGTTTGATGAGTTTGTTCAATATGTGGCTAGTAGTAGTGAACACTGTTGGTGAATGTGATGCTGGAAATGTCCTTGTCCTGTAGTCCTCTTTCATTTGTGTTCTGCATTGTTTTCTGCCCAGGACTCCATGTAGGACTCCTGGCAGTGCAGCTCCTCCTGTTTTTGGTTTGGTGTACAGACCCATGGGATACCGTATGGCATCCATGGGTGGGGGTACAACCCTGTGCCCCTAGCGTATGTTTTTGGGCACCTGCATGTGGCCCACAGAGCAGGGAATGGGCTGGTGGCAGCTCCATGCTGAATTTCACAGGTGCTCTGAGTATACTCCATTTTGGGATACCCAGACCCTGCCATTGGAATCAGTTGATTCCTGATAGGAAACAAGATGGCCCCTGCGGCCTCTTGCTTTCTATTGCCTGTTACCTTGTTTTCCCAAAGTCCTGGGAAGCCCTGGCTCTGTCCCTTACCCCTGACTGGCTGTTGGGTGGAGGTTCCATATATGGTGGTGTTGTGAAGTCCAGGCCAGACTGGCCTGTGCCTTCCCAGTGACTGGATGTTGTGGGTACACCCTGTGGGTGGGACATGGGGTGAATGGAGTGTGTGACCAATATGCACTTCTTGTTGTGGATGTCTGGTTTCTGGTGTTTGACACAATGACTGAGGCAGCCCTACCCGAAACTGGTATGAATTCAGTGTGTAGTGTTGAATGGCTGGGTACTTCTCCCAATATACATTCCTTGTTGTGAGTGTCTGAGAGGGTAGAGAATGGCCTGAATGCACTGTATGCCTGATTGGCTGACTGACTGATGAATGCCCTTCTGAGTGATTGGTTGCCTGAGTGACCAAGCAGACTGAATGAGAGGTCCACTAGTATATCTGGGGGCCTCTCATTGCTAGAATTCGTTCAGAAGCGGAAGTTGAAACTGATGCTTAATCTCGAAGCCGAGCCTGAAGAAGAAGGTTGACTGCTGTCTCCCTTTGCCGAAAGCCGTCGATACTGATCCAAGAGAGGACCTGGTTAGGCGTCCTCTTCCCATGCTCCGAGGGACCATCGAACACTGCGAACCTTTGCCGAAGCGCCCTGGAAGTCAGACCCTCAAAAGGCTGCCGACCGGAGACTGGGACCACCGAGGAGAACGAAGATCAGCACCGAACAGTCCGTCCACTGTCGTCGACCACGGTTCGCAGGTTTGTGTAACCGCTGGAGGCACGTCGAAGTCGTGTTGCCCAGAAGAGGGGACCGCTTGACGCCGAGCCACCATGACCCGAGCCACACACTCCTTTGCCTACAACTTTTTGATTCACGGACGTGCTCGTCCGCACCGCCGCCCACCTTATCCCGCTGGAGAAGGCCAGGCCGCCGACACGCCGAGGAGCATCCGCCGGTGGGTTTCCCGCCACCCAAAGACAGTAGAGATGCTGGACGACTCGACACCCTTGCTGGGCCACAGTTCTTCACAAACGTTTTGCAGTCCTGACCTATCGACATCGAGGTGCCCCGCACGCCTCTTCCTTGCAGGACGTCTTCACTCTGTCGTCGACGAGCACTGCTGCGACCGAAGCTGCCGCCTCGACGCTGAGTTCACTTTCTTCGAGGGATCTCGACGATCCGTGGCTCCTGCTTTTAAAGGGAGCCGCTCAAGAAGGATCCACCGACGACCCGCCGTCGAACTCTGCTATTCCAGGTAAAGTGGGGTGGTAGAAATATTATAGAAGGAAATAAGGCTTATAGAACAATATATGGACTGGGCTTGTGATATATATTTATTTTACAGGTTGGCCAGGTGGGGGTGGGTGGGGATCTCCACACAGAACTGTTTAACGGTAGAGGCCAGTATTCTGCCAATTAGCCTAACCAACTGCTTTCCTCCTATATCTATTGTTGGTTTCCTTTTATTAATTGAGTTATTGTGATTGTGTACATAACCTTGAACTTAATTATATAAAGACTGTGTTTTAACTAATAGTGTGTGGACATTCCTTTGTGGGGGCATGGGGACTACACTACACTGTACTTAAGAACCAGCCTGCATCACCACTTGAGAAGCTAGGCCTTGATTGCTCGACTACGTTACCAATAATAGAGAATCTTGGCTGAGGTCCTCTGTGCCTCTCCTCTGCCATATAGACAGCAGAAGTACAGACCCCCCCCCCCCTTCCAGTCTTTACAGTGAAAATGCACAATTTGCATCACCTTCATCAAAATACTCACCTTTGGGTAATATTCGAATGGTGTCCGAAAAGGAATGAATATCGACTTCGAACTGTGGGCCACGTTTTCATTGGTGCCCGAGACAATCTTATGGATCAGTACGACCCTGTTCATAGGTGCCAACTGCCATTGGTACTAGAGAGGATGATGGATGGGGACGAGGTGAGCGGAAAAGGCCCGGAACACTGCTCAACGGATGCAAACATATGTTGATGGAAGGGACGGGGTCTTGGAGAGGGGAGTTTGGAGACACTGGGTCTGACCTGACCATGTGGACAATGGATATCACAGAATATGGGATGCATTATTTGAGGATAGTCGCAGCCTGTAACGCTCACCTGGTATCCACGGGGACGTCACTCAGCCTGTTCTGACGTCCTATGACCTCAAACCCTTCCCTGGAGGCTATAAGACTGGAGACTGGGCCTGAAACACAGGATTGGTAGAGTTTAACTCCCTAGTGTCTGTGTGCTTGTGCCCCTTCTTCCTCGGGGTCCAACCCTTCCTGATCCACAGCTCACCTTGTTTTCTTGGATAGTGTGCTCTCCGTCCTGCCTACAGCGCAAGGGCGCGTTGATTGATGCGGGCTTGTTGCTGCCTAGTTACTTCACTGGCAAGAGACCGACCGGTAAGTATAATGAGTCTTTTGAACAGTTCTCTAACTTTGTTCCTTTCCTTCCTTAGATGATGGCCGGCGTCCGGGGATGGTGGCGTGCTGCTGAGATGAGTAGCGCTGAAGGTTAGTGAGAGCGTGAAGCGCGATGCACCCCTTTCGTATTTGCATTGAACTGAGTTCTTTTTCTGTGTCTTTTAGGTGCTGCAACGTTTTCAGCGTGGATGCTGGTTATGAAGAACAAATGCGGTGGGTAAGCGCGGTATGCAGCGCCTCTAGATGTTTCCACACTAACCTGGAGTGTCTTTTCCCTCTTGCAGATGGATGAGAAGTTCTGGAGAGGAGAGTTCCCCCAGAGTGGCTGGGTTTCAGGTAAGCGTTTGAAGCTTGTACAGTCTTTAAAAATAAGCGAAGATTTGCAGAATGCTTACTAATGCTTTTTTTCTGTTCTTTTCCCTTTTCCTTAGGAAGCAGCGTGCCGGGATGGGAATGACACCGCCGAAGATGCCCGCAGAACAGAAGGAGCGGATTCAGATGGGCAGAAGCGCCGCAAGGTAAGGCTGTTCCTAACGGTGTTCTTCTTGCAGGAGCTGAGTGCAGAAGAAAGATGCAGGCCTACTGGAGACCGATCCGAACACGGTGAGTGTCACGCTGCAGGTGCAGAAAACGCAAAGCATGTTTCTCAGCCTGGGCGTGGCTTAAATAGTCTCTGGGTATCCCAGGTGTCTCTGGGCTGAACCACACCCAAAAGACTAGACCGCACATGCAGTTCTGGGAACCAAAATATGTGTGGGCATCCATCTTGTCCCCATCAATGCACTACAAGTCCAATCCCCAATGTTATCCTATGGGAGTGAGTGAGTCTGGTGCCACAAGTGCCAAGTTTGACTCCAAGTGGGTCTTTGGAGGGATGGAGAGGCCCTTGAGGGCCATGTAGGTGATCGTGGTCTGGCTCTAGCCTGACATCTTGGAGGGCTGGGGACATGAGGGGCAGCAATCATGACACAGCCACATCAGCATGGCGTGGAGGCATGGGGACACAAGTAGTCAACAAGCTAGGAGGTTTGAAATCCCATTGTTTCACAAGATATATAAGAGCAAAGCTAACATAAGCAATATCTTTTAACAAGAAACCCTACAAATTGGCATGTATCGCGGGACATTCCTTTGTGGGTAGGACAGGAAAGTGGACTGAAGAGACCAGAAGCAAACTACCGTTTTGAAAACACTATTCTAGAGGCCACCAAGGGGGCACGGAATATGGCACCTTAGCTGTGTGCTCGCGGCCATTGAGGTTGGGAAAGTTACATGAGCCCCCATTTAAACATACCCCCTCTGCCCCCCCCCCAGGGGGTCGAGCGGACGGTTCCTCCCCCCCAGAAGGCTGGGACAGTGAGCGCCCACCCCCCCTGGCGGCCCTGGAGATCTGGAGGTACTATAAGGACTTACAGCAACCAGGGGCAGTACAGGACGCCTGAGGCCCTGGGTGCAAGGAATTGGAGGTGCACCAGCACACAGGGAGGTGTGGGTCCCAGGCACTGGGGCGTGTGCCCACCCTCTGGTGACGGTGGGCAGCAGAGAGTCCCACACACCAAGGGTGAAGGTGCGTAGAGTGATGTTGAACAAAGAATTTGCATCGACTGACCCCTTCGGCCTTGGAAGGCTGCACCGGGCCTCGACCCAAACAGTAGGGAGAGTGGGGGGGTGGACATTAGAGAATGCATATTCCCCTTTACACTCCCTTTTCTCGCCTGGCTGCCTTTTCTTATCACTATGGAAAACACTCCATTTACATTTTGCCCTAGTTGTAACAAGAAATTCCCCTGGGTAGACAAGCACTGGGTTTGGAATCTTTGTCTAGCACAGGATCACGACAAGGGCCATAGTTGAGCCTGCAAGCTCTTCAAGCTGAACATGTAACGCTCACCTGATTCCCACGGAGGCGCAGGTCTGGCTTCGAGTGCTGATGCTTCTTCAATGGTGAAGCGCAGGTCTCTGAAGATGGACAGGAAGGGCCCTCTACTCTGGCTTCTCCGGCTCGCAGGAATATTCCCCTGTGCGTGAAAAGGGAGTATTACCTACTGACTGAGTTATGCTCAAGCCTCCCACTCTCTTCCAACCCTCCACGATACCCTTCCACGATTCCCCGTGAAGTCTCACCTTAGGGTCTGAAAGGACGAGCTCTCCATCCTGCTTCTGATGCAGGGGCGCGTTGAACCCAGTTACTTCACTGGATTGAGGTTGGATGGGAGTTCAGGTAAGCTTGATTATACTGGTAAGGCGCTGTAAAAGTTCTGTTGCAAGTTCAAAAGTTCAAGCTTTAAATAATAATGTTCATTGTCTTTTTTCAGGTGATGAATGAAGATTCCTTTGGAGACTTCTTGCAACAAAGCGCTGATGTTGATGTCTTTTCCCCATAGGGGCCGGGGTTCGGAATGCCGGAGATATGGCGCCGACCCGAAGTGAAACGTGCAGTTCCAGTAAAGATCTGGTAAGTCCTAGATGAGCGCTCCGGTAATGTTTTTGCAGTCGCTCATCTAATGTCTTTGTCTTTTTTCCCCATAGGGGCCGGGGTCCTGCTTGGAAGCAGCAAGACCCGAAATGAAATGGGAATGACCCAACAGGTAAGTCTTAGAAGGAAACTGAGCTTTTCCTATTCCCTTCCTTCTCTCACCTCTTATTCTTGTCTTTTTCTCTAGGCTCTGGGAAGTGGCTGTGTATCCGGATGATCGCTGCTGAAGATGGAGGAACCCAGGAAAGGTGAGTGAAATGCAGCGCTGCAGCGGTCGTAACGAAATGCTTTTTAAAATGTCTTCCCTTTCAGGATCGTCGGTGATGTCTCCGTGGTGCAGATTAGCTGGTAGGTCTCTTGTCTCCCTTTGCAGGTTACCCAGGATGCTGACAGGCGTGGCTGAAGTCCAGATGCAGGAGCTGACACGGTGAGCGTCCAGCTGCGAGGAGCAGAACAACGCGAAGCGTGAGTTGCTGATCGGGTGTGGTTTAAATAGCTTTGGAAGAAGTTCCAAGTGTGTATCCTTCCTCCGATCAGGTATGTATCCTTCCCCGACCACACCCGGGTGGAAAGTAGTCCCACAGGTAAAGTAGTTCCTATTCAGGCCTCAAGAGGGCCTGGATGTGGCAGCATGGTCTGCATCAGGTAAGTGCACATTAAAACACTTGAACACATGTCTAGCTTTATGAGCCTGTCGCCTAAGGCGCCAGGACAGAGGTCCAACATGAGCCTGGCGCTTAAGGCGCCAGGACTGAGTCCAAAGGGCCCCAGCTTGGCCCCACTGGCACTCCCCTGGGGTAAATGATGCCTGCCTCTGGGGCTGCTGGGTCAGACCTGGCTCCTTGGAGGTAGGCATCATGATAAACGACACTCAAGGACCGAAAGACTAGGCGCTGGGCCCATCATGCCATGCTGGCCGAGGCCACCATGGACGTGGAGGGTGCCTCAAGCGATGGCAGCCGCTCAGTCTTTTCAGACGACGGGGAACCGTTAGATTCCCAAGTGCAAGCCGCCGACCCCAATAGACTGGCCGGCGGCTCTGTTACAGGGACGACACCTGGTGGCAGAAGCACTTGCACATCTTCCCGCACTAAGCACATAGCCAAGCTTCAACAATAACGTTGACTAAGCGCCCACACACAGCGTCAAGGGTGGGGGCCCACCGAATCCCTGTGCACTGGGCACTCTAGGTCCCGATCGCCACACAACAGGCCCTGAAATTTGAAAGACTATACTGGCGCTGTGTCCAAACACTCTGTCGGACGTCAGAAGACGAGGCTTCGGTCCACTCCACCGCCGAGATTCGACACTCCACGACAAAAACGGCCAAGAACACCAAGAGTTCGGGGAATAGCCCACTTGGTGAAAAACGTGTCCCTGTAAACCTCCTTAAGTCGAGAATTAGAAGTCCTCTACACCACACAGGGAAAAAGATTCTGGCCCGGGGAAGGGGGGGAGACTCCACTAGCAGCCTTGCAGAATAAGGGCCAGCCTTATACTAAGCTCAGCGAACCTGCAAGGACATTGATGGAGTCATGAGGAGAATGTCATTCATGGCAGACCTCTTTGAGAAGAACCCACAAGCAGTTCAGTTTACAGTCCACACCACCCACTACTGCCGCCTCTTCCTCTCAGCCCCCGCCTAAAAGGCCACGTCCCGACACCCTCCTTATTTCTCCTCAGGAGCCAGTACATATTGATCTATATGATCAGAATATACATCCAAATACAGACATTGAAGACCATTATTCTATACAGGAGGCAGAAGACCAGTACTACGATGACGATGGTGTGTACAATGTTCGCTCTCCCATCAAGCAAGACCCTCGAGTGGCAGATTCACCAATGGACAATCAATCACTGCAAAACGACATGCACTTTAAGGCAGCTATTTTGGGAGACAGAAAGGCCATCACCGAATGTATGCCTATCCTGCAATCCATTCAGAGGAGGATACAACCTTCTTTAGAGACTCCGAACCAAACGCGCGCAGTTAACAGTTGACTTCACGTGTGAAATTAATTCTGATGAAAAGTCCCTATAAGGGGCTCTGTTTATGTTGGTAACAAGATGTCAGGTGTGATTGTGTTATGTTAAATATGTAATAACTAGCTAACGATTCAAGACTTGCTACACAAGTGTGTAGTAAGTCTTGGGTCACAGAAAACCAACACAGACTCATTGCGAAGACCTTGCACTATTGTGCTTCAGGCCCAATTCCCTTCATGACCAAATAATTCCAGCAGCCAACAAGTCAGGTCTTCCAATGAAGTTTTCCAAACCATTACTGGCGGCCTCATCCATGCTTAAGCTCATTAACGTGCCCTTCTCATGTGATCTTGTGCTTTTATTCTAGCAGCCACACAGTCAACTTTTCTGTGACTTAGGTTCCCGCCCCCAAACTTGGGGAGTGGGAGCCAAGGAATTCAAAGGGAAAACCTTACCGTCAGTCATGCAGAATGACTAAGATAGTTACTCCTGTGAGCAAGGCATGGTGCGCAGAGGTAGACACAGAAACAATGATGCACGTTTCAAAAACATTTATAAAAATGAGGTTTGAATGCTTAACTTGCCCTATTTCTAAATGGGAGTAGTCTCAACCATTGAACCAAAGAACAAAGAAAAGTCTAAAAGTCTGTTTGTCAAAAGTAAAGAATCTGACTTTGTCAAACTTATGCTTGCCCTCACCATCGAACCTAACAATGTGTAGGGTATTGGATAAAGTATGAAAGTGTCTCAAAAGAATATCAGGATGTCATGGAGTTTCTTCTCGACTCCCTTCCCCAAGCTTCAGTCGCTGGGGATCTCAAAGTTCAGTACGTTCCAAACAGTTCACAAAAAAGGCAGTTCAATTGTTTTCTTATTCAGCACAGTGTTACGCTCACCTGGTATCCATGGGGACGCCACCCAGCCAGTTGGTCGTTGGTACCCTTTTCAATGATTCCTTGGTGCGGTTCTCGGTGGAATTCCGCCTGGAAATGAAGACTATGTTCAGGACTGGACAGCCAAGGTAAGCCTTCCCACCTCCCTTGTGATTTCAGCCCCTCTGGGTTCTCTTCTCACCTTGTTATCGAAGTTGGTGTGCTCTCCGTCCTGCTTTCTGGGCAGGGGTGCGTTGTCTTTCGTGGGCGCGTGCGGTCCAGTTACTTCACTGACAGCGGCCCAAGTAATGTCTTTCAGGTAGGTCTTATTGCGGTTTATGGAGTTATTCTCTGTTCGATAATGTCTCTTTTTTATCTCCCTTAGGTGCGCGGAGTGTCCGCTTGGCGAACTGGGTAGGCTGGTTCTCACCGGTAAATGATGGCGCACAATAGCGCTATGATGTGGTAAGTAGGCGCTTTGCGCAGCGCGGCGATGTCTTGTCTTCACTGACCTGTTTTCTCTTTTTTGTAGGTCGCGGTGTGCTTCCAGCGCGGATGGAGTTCCGGAGCTATGCCGGTCGAACAACCACCAGCCAGGTAAGTCTCTAAGCAATTTGTGGTTGAAATGTCTCTACTACCTTCTTTAATGATGTCTTTCTTCCTTTCTCAGGTCCTTCGATCCGGGTGGCGAACCATCCAAACAGAGCTGCCCAGGAGCTGTGAACAGTGAAGGATGGAGATTGCAGGTAAGATTCTGCTGCTAACGATGTTCTTTGTTGTTTTCTGCAGGTCCGGATCTTGCCAGGCTCGTGAGAAGCTGGACATGGTGAGCGTCACGTTGCTAGTAGCAAAGTATCGCGAAGTGCGTTGTCTTGTTCGGGTGTGGTTTAAATAGTCTCTGCAAAGTAGTCCAGGTAAAGTAGTCCCTAGGCCACCACACCCAAAACACTATACCCCATAGGTTGGTTCTAGAAATCAAGCTATGTGGATGCCTCCATGTTGGCTGAAAGCCTGAATAAAGTAGTTCCTTTAGCTGATGTCTTTCCCTGTTTGAGCCTGGCGCCAAAGGTGCCAGGACTGGCCCCAAGAGGGCCTGTGAAGTGGATGCCAGGCCTTATTTGGGATCCGAAGTCTGATTCCACCTGGCCAATGGGCTTGCCAGTGGGGATCATGGCTGAGGGTCGTGACACACAGTTCATGTACTTCTCTCAGGGTTCCCTCGCCCGTTTTCAATGCGTTGTAGTATAACACAGTTCTACTTTAACAATGTTCCTGGGTGGATTTTTCCGGCTTTCCTCACCGAAGCTTAGACCCTCTTTACTATTTTGCATTCCAAAATGTCATCATCTTGATGCACAGGGTTCCCTTCCCCAATCTTTCTGCTGTCCTCATGCGGTTATGTCGAAGACTTTGGAAACGTCACAGTTTTACTTGTTCCCATCCCTGATCACTCCAACACTGTTGCATTCTAGTTTCCTATTCCTTATACTCTGTTACTCTTTCCTCAAATGTGCTTTCTAGCACCACAACAAGTTATACTTCCTTGTCAAAGTCTCAAACGTGCTCCTTGGCACCCCGACAAGTTGCACTTCTTTGGAAATTCATATAATCACGGAGTTCCGTTTCATCCGATCCCCATCGGGATCCTGCTTCACTCAATATTCTCTTCTGTAGCCTTTCCTGTCCAGTTTCACTTCCATGAACTATTCAACGTGCTTTTCACTTTAGCAATACTTTGTTTGACTTTGCATTTCACAGAGACTTTCGACAATGTAATATTCCACAGGACCATTCCAGTAATTTGTTTTATCACAGTTCAAAACCATCAAAGCTTTCTTTCAGCGCATCTCGCTTCTTACCTTGCTTTTGGTATTCATTTGCGTCTTTACAAATCAGGCTCATCACTTTGAACTCACTGGTTGTACTTTAAAAGCGCATCCTTCACGACTCGCCTATCCGAGGTCAGGGTCTCTCAGACCTTCCTGGGCGTCTTTGCTGTCCCAGGGAAACCAGCAATCTCTTGGCACAATGTTCGGAGGGATTAGCCAGCTTCTCGTCTTCCTTTGACAAACTCTCCGGCTTCTTGGAGACCCGTGCCCCTCGCCACGCTTTCTCCTGTTTGACACGACAACCAGGAACTATTGTATCGAAAGCTTGACCCTTTCATTCCCAAGCACCATTTTGCCCTCCACTATGGTTCAAACAGGAAAAATACTGTTCTAGGCTAAAGTAAATGACACAATGATTACACCCATGTAAGAATTGCCTGTGTGTAAGGTCAGACGATTGCCTAGACAGATGTTTTCTTGCAAAGTATAGATGAGGATCAGAGTTTAGATGAAGACCATGTATTTGGGATCATGGACCAGTATGATGAAAGTTAAGAAACTGTTACTCCCAGTTAGTCTTCTGACCTATTTGCTGCATTCCCACACTCTTATGTTTTTTTTTCTTTTGCAAGTAGAGTCCCTATTCTGGGCCTCACTAGCACAATAACGTATTGTTTGTGTCCCTGGGATTCCATGCGATTCATAGGACCTGGTGCAACAAGGTACCACGCTGTTTCCTTGAAACAGTCACCCTGTTTGGCTCCTGGTGTCAAGCTGCACATGATACAGGATCAAACACTTGGTTCCTGCCGGTCCTAGGTTTAGAACGGCAGGGAGACTTTCCACAAGTCTACCTGGTAAGCATAGAAACAAGTGTGCGCTCCATTTGTGGGCATAGCCTTTAGGAGACTTCAAGTTGGGTGCTCAGAGCGGCCATATCGAGATGTGACTGGATGCATGAATGGTTGTCTGTGATTCATAAATGAATCCACATCCTCAGTGTTTGCCTGGGAAATGTTGAATGTGGCTACTATCCCTGATTGAGTGGCTGCCAAATTATTAAATGGTGCAGTGTGCCTGATTGGAAGATGGATGCACAGCTAGTCTCCCAAAGCTGTATGAGAATGGGCTATCTGTGCTATAACTTGTGTTAATTGCTTGGGCTAGTCCTTCAACTGCTGGCAGATACATTTGTTTAAGAAGGAAGATGTAAGTTCTTCTTCACAACTCGGCAATCTTACAGCGAAGTACTGCTGGGGCCTGCCTGCTCCACACCACACTCCATGACCAGAGGGAAGCGCACCAGGGCTCCCTTCCCTTGACAAGGCAGGCACAGTCTAGTTAGCCAACTTTAGGACTTCAGGTTTCATTGAAAAGCACATGCTTGACGGTGCATTGTTTGCTTTGTGTGAGACCATGCCTGTCCTGCAGTAGATTAGTATTAGTAGTGTCCATGACCTATGACAGCACAAAACTTAATCATCCATGTAGGCTGCATTATTTGCTGCCTACATGCTTGCACAAATCCCCAGAATCGTGTTCTTTCTAGCTCCAGTGGGTTCATCCAAGGCCCTTGTATCATCATCCTCCTCCTTGGCTGTGAGCTGTGAGCTGCCAGCTGCACATCTTGCACCCTCACAGCTGAGTCTAGGCTTTGACAGCTCTTTTTCCTTCCATCCGGAGGCTTTCCACTTGTCTTTGACACATTGATTGATTAACCCCACTGGAACTATGTTTTCATGAACATTTAGTGACTTCTGTGAACGTGACTGACTAAAGTATCCCAAAAAGCTACTCTCCTGTAACATTCTGCAATTTCATGCCTGGTAAAGCTATGTAAAAGTATACTTTTACAGTATTTTTTTCGTGGGTTCCTGCATATTTAGAGTAGGGATAGTGAATGGAACGCTGCTGAGGGTAAAGGGCAAGGTGCAACTCCGAGCCACTAACACTAGATGGTGACCTATCCAAATCAAACGACTCTAAGCAGATACAAGCCACTAAGATTCGATTACTGAGTTATTGATGCTTGCGGGCATTCCCTTATTTTGTGTTATTGCATGTAACCCTTTATCTTTTTGCCACCTTAGTACTCTGCGGACAGTTTAGCCCTGACTGCTCTGCTACCTTTACCCCTGGGGGAGTCGGACATATACAGAGAAGCCCTTCAACCTAGTTGTAGCATTTTCTTCCTGAAACCTACAGTCTGGGAAAGAATTTCTAAAAGGGACATTCTCAATCCAGTCGAGTTTGCTGCACTGTTCTGTTGTCCGTCTTTAGTAGCCACGCAACATAATGCCTTTGGAACTTGTTCACTTGGCCAGATGACAAACCCCCCCTGAAACCAGCAACCTTTGACTAGATAACCATAAGGGATCAAGGAAGATAACACATGAACACAGCTATGTACTTCTCACCTCAGCAAAGGCCATTACGACACATGAGGTTCATGCTACAGCAAAGACATGTACCGGGTTAACTGTTAACGTTTGTATTGGGGCTAGGGAGGGAGTTCGGGGGTGGGGGGGAGGCATGCAATGTTTGTAGGGTAGACAGTGGAGAAGGTTGATCCTAATATCTTGTTATACTTTGTGAAATACCTACTAAAATATTTTGTAAAAGAAATTGTAATATGTCTTTGGAATGTGTTTGCTCCTCCTAAAAACATATCTTTTTCTTTTATTTTCAGCTATGCCCCAAATTTCTGCACACAAATTCTACAAGTCACACCTGGCCTTTCAGTGCCGTGGCTGAATTAATAGGTACAAAATTGCTTTAAAATGTATGCGTTGCAAATAAAATGATTACAATGTCGGTTATAAAAAATGACACATTTAAATGTTGGAAACCCAGGAAATCAAAATGATCCTTGTAGATTACATTTTCAATTTGTAATTTGTTTTATTTCAACTTTAAATTCAGAATAATGAGGCAAACGTTTTTATACACATTTTCTAAATATTTTTTAGAATCTTAAACTATGATGGCACAGTTCTGCGATAACATCCATTAAATGTATATTCTTCTAGCATTCAAAGTTAATTTAAAGCATGAAACATTCGTTTTTTGTTTGAGGGAGATGTCTGTGATGTGTATCTGATAATTTGCATGTGTTAGCAATGTTATTTTAATGATTTGTATCACCATTCCTTAAAGAAAAACAGCTTTTTAGTTTCAGCAATGTGAGCATTTGCAAAGTAAGCCCTCCGTTTACTCAAAAAACGAATATGGTCAAATTAAGCCATTCAGAAGGCAGCCCTCTAAAGTGTCCTTTCCTGCTCGACCTTCAGCCCCTATTGAGTTAGGATTGATTGGCTACTAACCTACATGCCTGCTGGTTGTGAAGTTTTTGGCAGGCCTTTATGAATAAAGCATTGAACAATGAATGTACTATTATCAAAATTAACTGACTCCAATCATTCCACCTCCCATGCCCCCCCCCCCCCCCTCTTCCTCAGCCTGAAATACATTTTATTATGATGTGTAGGTTAATGCAGCGGCATAAGACCACAGTGGACTTACGACGATGGTATGTTATCAGAGAGATTGGCTTATTGTGGGTTAACATGACCATAATCTGTCCCAAAAGGCAAGGAAAAGGAGGACGAAAGTGAGATGGGGCAGCAGTAGTAAGTCATGACTCACAAATATTCACAAGTGTAGCAAGAGTGGTTAGGAGAATAATTGTCTGTAGAAGTGCATTTGTTATGGTAGTTCATGGATCCAAAGGAAGTGCTGATCTAGCCAAAGGGGAAAGAATATTTTGTGGGGAGTGGTAGTTTCCATGCTGTCCATTTTCTAGTGCCTTCGCAAAGCGGTATCGTAAGAGGATGTGTAATGGACTCAGAATGTGCTTGGCTACCCTTTAAGTTTGGAGGCTAGAGTTGTGATGATTTGCAAATTTTTCTCCTGTGCCAAAGGCCTTGAATAGAATCTGTGACAGCCAGGCAATTGTCCAAAGAGACACAGGCACTGGTTGGCTTTGTACAAAAGATGATAGTTGCGGCGGGAGCGCTGTAATACATTGGGAGTTTTGGGATAGGGGAGATAGCGATTCCCTTGATTGCAAGCTCCTACTATGGTCTGTAGAGGAGCTAATCGGAGGAGTGTTATCAGGGACAATCTTATCTTGTGATAATGGACCAGAGCTGCAAACGTTAAATAATACACGTTTTTTAATATATGCTAGTCTCCTACGCGAGTCTGGTCCGGGTGATGGCCTGATGCAGTTTGACTACTAATGCTAAACTTTCACATTGTGTGGACTCTTTTAAATCAGCAGCAACCCCCATGCTTAAATGTAGTCATTTGACTCTGATGAAACCCTAAGCACACACAAGTCACCCCAACATGCATCTGTATCATGGTTTCTGGGAGATCGGTTTGATACACGTAGTAACAGCTCAAAAGTCAGAGGACCATCTGAAGAGAGACCATAGGCAGCCCACCCAAACTTGGCATAGGGAAATATTGAAAAGGACAGCCATCTAGCAATAACCTTGACAAACCTCTATAGGGAAGGACTATCTGTGCAAATTGATAGGGTAATTGAACCCACCTGCACCCAACCGTTCTCCAAATTCCATTCCACCAAAATCCCTACACCCCAATAGTTCTAGCTTTTTACAAACTCCAGCTCTATCCAAATCGTGCAATCCTCCTACCCAAACCAGGAAGCCCATGTAGCCTTAGAGTGGGGCGTGCCAGAGGCACAATTCTCTGTGCCTGCAATCAGTATCTCGAGCCTGATGGAGCTCTGTGCAATGATGCAGTGTGTGACACTCATCCCGACTCCTTCCTCCAAGCTAGGATGTTCTCGATCCTGCTTACAGCACTAATCCCCATCCTGGCCCAGAACCAAGCGGATACGAGGCCAGACAGCCCTGCCTGTGCTGTCCCAGAGTTAGCCCAGGTCTGCATCAAGTCTGTAGTTTATCTCCACAACCCCTCCCTTACCCTCTGGACAGAGTCAAAGTGGGCAGGCATGGTGCTAGGAAACATTTCCTTGGTTGGGTGCAATTTTCCCTCTGTTTATGGACCTCCCAAACTTTTTGCTTTTGTTTGGCTTACCTAACCTGACTCTTTCCAGTGGAGCACAGCCTTCAGCTGCACTTCTCTGTGCTTTGCTCATTTGTTATGGGGAAACTGACACGCCCTTCAGTCTGTCAGTACTGGGAAACTGTCTCACTTAGTCTTTGACTATGTTGCCATTTCCTGGTAACTTTTTATCTGTTTCAAGTATGTTACAGTACCGCGCATAGTGGTCCTTTTGTTTCATGGCCCTAGCCACCCTCTAAGGATTTATTGGTGATTGTACAAGTGTGCCTAGGACGAACTGGTGGCGGCAGTTTTCTTTTAAAGTATTTTTTCTTCTTTTTGATGGACCATATTGCGTTTACTGCGTTTGGCCCAAGACTGTGGCCATTGCCTAAAATGGGCGTGCCACAGAGTCTTTTGTTGTGTCCTTTGGCCATGTTGTCCCTTTGCCTTCCCACAGGTCGAGAAAACTGCATCTTTCATGGGCTCCTGCAGGTCACGTGTGCTAGTGCCAAGGAAGAGGGTTGGGACTGTCTGATCCCAATCCACACTACTGCTGCCAGTATGTGTGGTATGCCTGAATGACTGGAACCACTGTAGGCCACTGCGTGCATGCAAGAGAGCAGATCTTCAGTTGGCTAACCCAGATTTGAGCGTGAAACAAATCTTGGATAAGAGAAGAGGCTCTGCATCCATTCCAGGTTGATCAACTGATGTTCTCACCGAACTACAGTAGGAGACAAGTACCCTGAAACGAAAGAGCAGACCCATGGAACCACCAGACGTGCTGGAAGGTTTGGCACCCTGACCCCGCTGTTGTCCCAGCTTACCCCTGCTTTTGTATTGAACATAGAAGACCTGCAAGGGCGCTTCAACCCTTTTGGAGTAGTGGGACCAACTATACTCAGCACCTCCTGCTTACCCTCGCAAAGAGCCTCGTCAGAAGTGTTCCTGGGCCATCCAGCGAACGGACCAGCTCGAACCCGGGGTATTGTATAGGAGTGTCGCCATCCCGAGTTGAGACTCAAGACTTTGAGAATCGCTTACTTGTGGTCCTGAACCCTCTCCCGCCAAAACGCATCCTTGCTCCTCTGGGTCGCCATTTATGAGAGTGTGCCATGCAGCGGGCATTTGCGGATCCTGTGTCGCCCTGTTGTGGTGACTAAGTGCCTGCAGACCTGCCCCCCTGTGCCCTGAGACGTGCTGCAATGGAAGTGTCTTCCTTTCTTCTTCGAGAGCAGAGAAAAGGCTACTGTCTGCCACGGACGATCAGCCTGTCCCGCAACCACTGAGAGCCGGAGCGACGTGCAACTGCAGGGGCTAATCCTACAAGCTGCCTGGACTAGACTGGGAGTTTGGCCTGGACTTTGTCATGGATTGGTGAGTACTTGCATCACTTACCAGTCCCCCCTGGCACATCCACCTGTTTTTACGCACGAGAATCCCATAAAAGATACTCACCTTAGCTGTGCTATTCCCGAACTCCGAATGCCGCTCTACCTGCAAGGGTAGACCCTGCCCGACTATTAGGGCTTTATTTTTATCACCTCAACCCCCTTTCAGAACTGCTACACCTCACTGAAGAGGACCTGCTTTTGCTCTTGCGCACGGCCACGGGTTGTTAACTTATGAGCACAAGGATCCCCACTTCGTGGGGCTGGACTGCATAAGCTATGGATCGACTTTGAAGAACTGTCTAATGTGATGATTGTGTTTTACTTACCTCTTCTGTTGCAGGTTGTGGTTGTGTTCTCCCCATTATCCGCATTAGGCTAATGCATTTTGTATAGCATTTTGCCAAGCATCTGCTCGTAGGTAAGTGAGACCAGCATTGCAGTGTCTCCCGCTGCATTTCGCATTGATTTCTGGGCACTGCAAATAGTTAAAACGGCGCGCTCTGCACCTTTGCAGGGAACCCCTTCCACCATTTCCTGATTCTCCCGCCCTCCTCGTAGCCCTCCTTATCCCTCCCGCCACATTTTGTATGCATTGTAGTTTTTTTTAGAAGTTGTTCAGGCATACCCAGATATAGGCTATTGGGGTAGTCTACTCTGGAATGACGAGAGCGATGACATTGAGTGTTTTGTTGGCGAATGACCGGAATGGTAGGATCCTTTTTACCGCTTGCAGGAGACAAGCATTTCTTGATTAGAGCGTTTACTTGTGGCTCTAGAGTAAGGTATTTTAATTCTTTTATTTTTTTTACATTTTTTTACAAGACGATGGGGGGGTGGGGTTGTACCGAGATCCCTTGGCCAAGGGATGTAATGGTTGTCTCCTCCGTTTTTTGTGATGATCATTAGTTCTGTTTTTCCGGGTTTGAGTTTGAGGTAGTTCAAGTTCATCCAGTTGTATATTTCATGAAGGCAGTTCTCTAATGTTGTTGTGTTTTTCTTCTTGAATGTCTTGTATTTTGTACACTATTTGTGTATAGTCAGCATAGTTGTAGCAAGTGAGGCCGTGTCTTTTGATGATCTTGATTAGTTGAGACAGGTAGATGTTGAATAATAGCAGGGAGAAGGATGATCCTTGTGGTACGCCTCATGAGGATTCTCTTGGGTTGGATTTGAAAAGTTTCATCCATATGGTCTCTGTTCTGTTTGTTAAGAAGGATTTGATCCACGATAGGGTGCGTCGGTGATTTCAAGTTCTTCCGATCCCTTGATGAGGATGTTGTTAACTGTTTTGAATGCCACAGAGGTCTAGAAGTATCAAAGCAGTACTGTTGTCTGAGTCTGCATTTACTTTTAGGTCATCCCATATTGAGAGGAGTGCTGATTCCGTATCTCTCATTGATCTGAAGCCTACTTGTGCCTGGTCTAGTAGGCGGTGCTCTTCTACGAATTGTTGTTGTTCTGTATATGAACGTTTCGAGCAGTTTAGCTGGGTACGGGATGTTGGATGTTGGTGATGGCTCTGTAATTGGAGAGGTCCTCTACATTTCCTGCTGTTGTCATGATGCTTACCCCCGGGCATCCGGATCAAGCCCATCAGCCCCGGGAGCAGGCATCCAGACATTTACAAAAACCCCAGCAGCCCCAGCTAGGGGCTGTCTGGGTTCAGTCTTGGCGCCGTAGGCACCAGGCTCATAATAAAAATCAGTCTCCTGGCGCGCCATAGGCGCCAGGCTCGTAGTCATTACTTACCTCATGCAGACCATGCTGCAAATAAATCCAAACCAACGTGAGGCCTGGATGGGACTATTTTACTACAGGGACTATTTTTTACTCGGGTGTGGTCCTGGGCAACTTCTTTCCTGGGGCTACTTTGGAGGCTATTTAAACCATGCCCGAACAGCAGCACATGCTTTGTGTTATTCTGCATCCAGCAGCGTGACTCTCACCGTGCCTGCAGCTAGCATCCAGTCTTCTGCCACGCCTGCTTGCCTGCAGCTAGCATCCAGTCTTCTGCCACGCCCGCCTCGAATCCGGAGCTCCTTGAATAAAGAGGAAGAAAAGGACAAGGTTAGAAAACAAACTTATTTCAAATTCCTCACCTGATTCCGGATCCATTTCATCTCCCGATCTGGAAAGTACATCAGTCCTGCACGCGTCGCTTCGCCAGCTCCAGCACGGCGCCATACTCACCAGTTCTCACAGCATCTTTCGATCCGGCACTGTCTCCATTTCTTCGCCGTACTCCGGCACCTAGGGGCACAAGAATAACAAGGTGAGCCAAGGGAATCAACAAATACCTCTTACCACCATAGACTTACCTGATTTACCACCGGCGGTATTATTCTCCATATCTTCATATGCCGCATCTGTAAAGAGGGAGAAAAACAACAGGTTAACGCATGCAATAGTTACCCGACAACGTTGGGTAACACAGACTCTTACCTGAACGCCAGCAGCAGCTACGAGACCTTCTTCTCACGAACTCAGTTGCAATTTAAGGAAGAAAGGAGACAAGAGTGAACATCGGGCACATTGAACTCTTTGAACTTGATACTTACCTATCCCGCCTGGGACTTCAGAGTCAATGCTTACCAGAACTCTCCCAACGCCTTCAAACCAGTGAAGTAACTGGTATCTACGTGCCCCTGCAAGACACGCAGGATGGAGAGCTCATCTTTTACAAACATAAGGTGAGGTTACTAAGGGGATATCGGAGGTGATTAGTGGGGGAGAGCGAGAACAGTTGGGAGGCCATCACTAAAACCCACAGGTGGCTAATCCCTCTCTCTACTTGCAGGAAAATACTTCTTCGGGTCCAGCAGACAAGACTAGGCGGGCCAGTCCAGACAGTCATCTCTGCACTACGCATCACGTTGACGGAGACCGCAGCTGTCCGGGTCCGATCGACACCCCTGTGGGGTCCAGGTGAGCGTAACAGCTGTACCATATTGCCGGTGCTCTTTTGCGTGAAGGGATGAAAGGTTTTTTTTGGGTAGTTCGACTACCCTTGTTGTAATCCAGTTGTGGAGTAGAGCTATTTTCTTTTGGCCAGGTCAGCTTCGTCCATAGTTGTTGCTTGTGGTTTGCTGAGTTCCAGAAGTTGTTAGGAGTTTTTTATGGTTCTCCAATTTCTTTTCATGGTGATCGGTGGCTTGTCTTGTTGCTTGTTTATTGGGGTGGTCCGTGTGATTATGAAGGGAATGATGACATGGTCACTCCTGAGTATTGGTGGTGCCGTGGTAATGAGTTTTTTGTTGGCGAAGATAGCGTCAAGTGTATGCCCTGCCGCGTGGGTTGCTCCTTTTGACTAGTTGGTTTAAATTGATTGATACCAGTTGGCTGGCTAGAGATTTTTGTGTGGCTGTGGTTTCTTCATCGAACCAGATGTTGAAGCCTCTGAGGACGATCAGATGATTGTGCTCGATGGCCAAGTTGGTGATTGCTTCATTGAAGATGTCTACGAAGGTTGCATCGTAAACTGGCGTTCTGTATATCAATATGAGTTTCAGGTTTGTTCTGGGATTTGCTGAGAGGCGTAGGATTAGGGATTTGCATTTATCGATGTTTAATGGGTCTTCCAGTTTGATTTCCAGGTGTTGCTTGTGGATGGTTGCCAATCCTCCACCACTTTTTGGTTTTCCTGTTTGCTTAGACGCATTTGAAGTTATCAGGCAGGCAGTTGTTGAGGGTGTTCTTGCACTATGGGAGGAGGTTAGCAGGGTTGGTGGTTGAAGGTAATTACTAGCTTTGGAGGCTGCTGGGTGTTCTTGGGTGTCGAGCGGCCTAGGACTCAATAAGGTAGATATCGATAGAAAGCCCAGAGTTTTGGAATGACAAGATAGTGGGAGCCTAGGTTTCACTGATGTAATTGAGGTACTCTTTGATTTAGGATCTCCGAGTGTTGGGGAGGGATCTAGGTTTGGCGCAGCCCAGCAATAAGTTTTTTTTTTTTTTTTTTTATTTTTTTATTATATTTCAACCAACAACACAATACAGACCAAATATACAGTACTAGATGCCATAATACAGTTTGAATGTGCACATTATACAATTTGATCTCCGCTCCCCAAAACCCACCCCCCCTACGAGCCCATCAGGTTTGTTCACTCTGTGTTCACGCCGTGCGGTGGGGTCCGTTCTCCATTGGAATCCACCAAATCTGGCATCGTTCCAAACAATTCTGCTATCAGTGATTTCCAAGCCAGTAGGGTTCCCACCTCTTCTCCCCCTCCCATCATACTGGACTCCTGCCATGCCATAGTCTCTGCTTCCGCCCACTTTTGCAATTCCTTCCACCATATCTCCACCTGCGGTTTGTGACAAGCCTTCCACCCCATGGCAATCCTCCTCTTAGCCAGCACATATGCCAAGTCCTTTAATCTGTTAACGTGCTTCAGTTTCTGCGATCTGGGGAACCCCCCCAGTAGGCAGGCCCAGGCTGATTCTACAACCAGTGTGACTCCCTTGTCCGCCAGTTTCGCCGCTATCTCGCTCCAAAAGCGCCCAACCACAGGGCATGACCAAAACATGTGTGTCATGTCAGCCTGTTCCTCATTGCACTTGGGACATGCTTGTCTACCTACATTTTTAAACCTTGATATCCTCAGGGGTGTCATGTACGCCCTATGCGTTATGTATAATTGTATTTGTTTCAACCTAGCGTTTCTCGACACCTTTTGATGATACCGCAAAGCCTGCTCCCACATCTTATCTTCCATCGGGGCTCCCACCTCAGTTTCCCAATCTAATCGTAGTTGCGTTGGTTCTTTACCAATCCTAAGCATCAGCATGTCATACAATCTTGAAATCTCGTGCCCTCCCTCTGTTATGTCATATATTGCGTCTACAATACCATCCGGCTCTGCTTCAAGAATAGTTTCGGGCCAAGTCTTCATAATTTCCCGCGCCAATCTGTGATATGTAATATATTGACCTGCGTGTAAACCTGTTTCCTCACCCAACACTTCAAAACTTATGATGGCTCCCTCCCGCCAAACATCTCCCACCGTTGCCAACCCCACTGATTCCCAGTGGTTTCTGATCATCCTCCGCAGTTGCACATCTCCCTTAGCCAGTGCCACCAGCGGTATTTGCGGGGAGCACGGAGCCGGGATTTCCATCATCCTGCACGCGCGGCGCCAAATCCTCCACCCAAGCATCATCATTTTGGGGCGCCCTTGCATTACTGTTTCGGATAACCAGATCACTTCCTTTAAGTAAAATGGGGCGCAGTCTGCACTAAACAATCTAAATTCGGGGGTACTTTCATCCGAGAGCCATTTAGCAACGTACTGCAATTGGCCCGCTACGTAGTAGGCCTCATAGTTGGGGAGCCGTATCCCTCCTTTTTCGTAAAAGTTTTGCAGTTTCCACAATGCCATCCTGCACCTAGTTCCTTGCCACAAAAAGTCCCTGCTTATACTATTAAGCTTGGCAAAAAACTTCCCGGGTATGAGGTGTGGAATGTTCCCGAAGTAATGCAGAAGTCTGGGCAAAACCACCATCTTAAGCATTGCACTGCGCCCCATCATAGCTAGCGGCAGCTTCCCCCAAAATTGCATACTTTTCTCTATTTTCCCCACGGCTACCTCCGTGTTGTGCTTATGTTCTTGTTCAACCGTATGATATACATCTATCCCAAGGTACCGAAAGGTAACAACAGCCCAAGGGGCTTGCAATATCGGCAGCTGTTCTGCGGGGAGTCCCTTATAGTTACCCAACGGGAAAATTACAGACTTCTGAGGATTCACAGCTATTCCAGACAGCCCCGCATACCGTTCCATAACCTCCAAAATATACTGGAGATTCTCCTCCGGATGCTTCAGGTACAATAACATGTCGTCTGCGTATAGAGAGATCAAATGTCGCTCCCCACCCACTTCGATGCCTATGGTGTCATACTGCTGTCTGAGGTATATAGCCAAAGGCTCCAATGCCAATATGTATAGCATAGGGGACCACGGGCATCCCTGTCTAGTACCTCTGCCTAACCGCCATCTCTCTGAAATAACAGCTCCCGTCTTAACTCTAGCAAGCGGCGCACTGTATAACATCTTTGCCCATCTCACATATCCAGGCCCCATCCCATACTCCGCCAGGGTCGACAGCAGCCATGGCCACTTGACAGAGTCGAAAGCCTTTACCGCATCCAAGGACACCACTGCCATGTCACCCTCATTCTCCCCCGCCCATTCAATGACTCGGTGGAGTCGCCTGTGATTATGGGTTATGTTCCTGTTTGGAACATAACCCGTCTGATCCAGGTGTATGAGTTTGTCTATGACCCTTCGTAGTCTGTTTGCCAAGACAGCTGTTAATATCTTGCTGTCTTGATTCAGCATTGATAGTGGTCTGTAGGAGCCACAACTGTGCCCAGGCTTATTTGGTTTAAGGAGCGGAATTATAATTGCTTCCCGTAGCGACTCTGGCAGTTGTCCCGTCTCAAACGCTTCATTTAGCATATTCAGCATCGGAGGGAGCACTTCTGCCATGTACGCTTTATAAAACTCGCTCGGAAACCCGTCCGCCCCTGGGGCTTTACTAGTAGGCAACTGTCTCACCACCGCTTCTAGCTCCTCTAAAGTGATTAGTGCATCCAACTCTTCCCTCTCTTCAGCACTTATCCTGGGCAGACCTATATCTTCGAGTGTTTCTTTTATCCTCTCTTGATTATCCTCCCCAACGTCCCCATACAATTCCCTGTAATACATGGCGAATTCCTGATTAACTCCCTCCTGGGTGTCCGCTACACTGCCGTCTTCTCTTGTTATTGCCCTAATGGTGGGTCTGGAGGTTTCGCTCTTATATAACCACGCCAGAAGCCGTCCTGTTTTGTCACCACCCGCGTGCTGCCTCTCTATGTATTTCTTATAATTCAGTTTACACAACCTATCCCAATGCTCTCCACACGTCTGTTGAAGTTGAAGTATCCGCTCCGCATTCGGCCCGGTATCACCATCCTCCCTTTGTGCTTTTTCCAAATCCCTCTCAGCCTCTTGTAAATCAGCCAGGATACCGCCTTGCAGACTTTGGGACTTTGCTATGGCCACGCCTCTCAACACTACTTTAAAGGCTTCCCATAACGTGCACGCCGAGTCTACACTGCCAGTGTTTTCCTCAAAGTAATTTATGATCTCCTCCCTTACCTCTTCTTTGAACGCAGGATCTCTAAGCGCCTCCGCTCGGAGCCGCCACGTCGGGATCCTTGCTCTCGGGGGGCAGTATTGCCAGCTGACGATCAAGGGCGAGTGGTCCGACAGGACTCTCGCTTTATATTCCACCCGTACCATTTCAGTTATTAGGCCTGACGTAGCAAAGACATAGTCTAGTCTAGTGGACAGCTGTTGTGGGGCCGAGTAGTGAGAGTACTGTCTTTCTTGGGGGTGCTTCATTCTCCATACATCAGTCAGGTCAAAATCATTGAGCAATGCTTGTAACACCCGTGCCGCCGGGGCAGGCTTTTCCCACTTCTGATCTGATCGATCCATCCTTGGATCTAGTACACAGTTAAAATCCCCATCCCAGATTACCGCACTTCCCATGCACATACCAAGGTTAGCACTCAGGGTTCTGAAATACATCGCTGTATTCTGATTGGGAGCGTATGTATTGACTATGCTTATCTCTCTGTTCTCTATCAGGCCTCTAAGTATGACCATTCTCCCGTCCGCTTCGGCAGTTTCCTGTAACACATGAAAGGGGACATGCGGGGCCACCCAGATAAGGACCCCTCTAGCATAAGCCGAGTATGTTGAGCCCACCACCACTCCTTTCCATTTCCTCTTAATCATTTCCAGTCTCTCTTTTGTCAAATGGGTCTCTTGTAATAGCGCAATGTCTATCTTTTGTCTTCGCAAGTATAGCATAACCTTATTTCTCTTCAAATAACTGTTTAGACCCCTAACATTCCACGTCATGATTTTAAGGTCCCCCATGGCTTGTCATGATTTCCCCCCCCCCCCCCCCCCGGCCGCGCAATCCACTACTCGTACCCGTTCTCGTCTATTTAGGCTCGTATCCCAGTTCAAACTTCGCTTAACTACACACACCCCAAACTTCCCCTCCCTTCCCCTTATCCCGCCCAACCACACCCAACTCCCCACACCTCCCACCCCCCATTCTTCCCCCCAACTCCCTCCCCAACTGTTGCCCAGCTCCATCCCTGGATCTCAGGCTCCCCCGCATCTAGCACTTTCTGGCTTCCGCCTGTACTCGATGCTCCGCGGGGTAAGGCCGCCCTACTGGCTAGCCTACTAGGACTAGTATGGGGGGACAGGGTGCTCACGTCCTACCGCTCCTACTAGCTATAAACGCAACGCTCTCGGTTGTCGAGCTTGGCAGACAGATATGGACCAGGACTTGCCACATCAGGAAGGTGCAACACCCATACTCTCCGGACCATCCCATAATGGCAGATGTGTGCAAGAAGGAGGCAGACCTCCCCATAGCAAGGAGGTGGGAAGAAGCCGCGATATACACATGGGGAGATATGTTTGAAGATGGACTGTTCAGGGACTTCGAATCGATCCAAGAAATCGAAGGGCTACCCAAAGGCCAGTTCCTTTGGTACCATAGGCTCAAACGTACCGCCAAGAATCAGTGGCCCACCTGGCCAGAGGAACCAATCTCGGACCCTCTACTACAAGAAATGTACGACCTCTCTGATGGATGGAGACCTGTCTCCAGGTTATACAACAGGCTCATCGACAAACCTAACCCTAAGGGACCGACACTGAGGGCAAAATGGGAAGCAGACCTCGCAGCCCCGCTCACTGATAAAGAATGGGAAAGAGCACTAATATTCCCCAAGAAAGTGTCGAGAAATTCCAGATTTGGCCAGATACAGCTGAACGTCCTATATCGAACTTACATGACCCCCCACAGAGTTGCTTCGTTCAACGCGAAGGTCCCACCGGTGTGCCCATGGTGCGGGAACGACAGGGCAGACATGATCCACATGTTCTGGTCCTGCACCAAAGTGACGACACTCTGGTCGAAAGCCAAGCAATCCTGCAGAGACGCCGGCATGGAGCGATACGAATGGTCACCAGGAGAGTGCCTATTGGGTACATACCCCAGACCGAGCAAATTCAAACACCTCGTGAAACTAATGGACATTTCATGTATACTTGTCAAAAGGACCATAGCGATGGCTTGGAAGACACCAGCGGGCCCCAGACATGAGCGCTGGTTAAACGAAATGGCGAGGTGGACGGCTGCAGAGACCAGAGCCTGGCAGGAAGGAACTACATCCAGCGGAGAAGCTACAAGCGGCTCCCTGGTCGCCTGGAGGGCCCTTCTGACGAACATGCTCTTCAATGCGGACCATAAGCCCCCTTGAACACTTGTTGCGGTTCACAGTAACAGGCTCCCACCATCACAAAGTATATGCCTCCTGCAGCTGTTCCCCTCCACTTCCTGAGAAGCCACACTCTGGACTGAACCACCATCACGAACTTCACTTACCACATCACACGAAGACTATCGTTGTTTAAGATAAGTTTCCTTTTGTTTTCTTTTTCTCCCCATCTCATTCTTTCTTTCCTTCTTCTTCACTTGTTTAATTCACGAGTTTGTATTGTTTCACCTTACCACGAAACTAATAAAATACTTTGAAAAAAAAAAAATAAACGCAACGCTCTCAACTGTACAACTACCACATATGTATACACTTTGCTATATTCAAGTCTCTGTGTTCGCCCAAGTCCATGGGATCTGCCTCAAGTGCCACCCGTACCCAGTGATACCTTCAGCCATAGCCATCCTCCACAGTTCTAGTGGATACCCACTGCACATTATGTCCCCGTCCATCCAGCCTCAGTTTCTCCCCCATCCGAGAACCTCCACCCACTTACCCCCCAATGTCTACGCCATCGGCTCCTCAAGCGTCATTCTCTCGATGATCCTGACCAGCATCTTGATCCGGGCAACCCTGCAAGTCCAACCATGATCCCGCATCCTCCGGTGTATAGAAAAAAAACGCTTTGCTCTTGTGTAGCACTTTCAGTTTCGCCGGATACAGGAGCATGTATTTAATGCCAGCTGCCCGCAGCCTCCTCTTGACGGCCGCGTAGCTATACCTCTGCCTCTGCACCAACATCGTGTAGTCCGGGTATGCCGTGATGTTTGCAGACGCCCTCTCTATTGTCCCGCCCTTACGGAAGTATTCCAGGATCTTTTCTCTATCTCTGTAATTTAAGATCCTCGCGATTATTGGTCTCGGTGGGGCCCCGGGTCGTGGTTTCCTCATCAGGGCGCGATGCGCACGTTCCACCGCGAACCCCTGGGAGAGCTTATCTGCTCCTATCTCTTGGAGGATCATGTTCTCCACGTAGTTAGTAGGGTCTTGGCCTTCTACTCCCTCCGGCAGGCCAACCACCCGAATGTTATTTCTCCTCGCCCTTCCTTCTGCCTCCTCAACCCGATTCTCGAGATTGGCAACCTGTTGCTTTAACACATGGACCTCTTGCGCGTTTTTTGTACTGACTTCCGTATTGGTCTTCACTTCACTTTCCAGTCCACTCGTTCTCTCCGCCAGCGCTCTGACGTCTTGTCGTAGCAGGGTGAGTTCAGTTCCTACCGCATCTATTTTATTCTCTAAGGCTGTCTGCAGGTCCGCCACTGCTGAGCCCCATTTGGTGCTCATCTCCGCTATGGCCGCCAGGATCTTATGGTTGTCCCCATCTGGTGCCTCCTCTACAGGGGTCGCAGCCGTGCTCTGCTCCAATGTAGTAGGGGTCTTCTGTGCTTTCGCAAACACCTCCATCGTCGGCTGCTTGGTCTTGGCTCTCAGCCCTTTCGCCGACATAGCACCACCCTATGCGATTATCCGGATCTGGCTATGTGCTGTGATGGAGGTACCGCTCGGTATTCAATAAGTTGGGGTTGCGGTCTCCCAACCCGCGCCAGTGCTATGGTACGTGCGGCAGCCTCCGGGTGAATTGTGCTTTGCCACGTGTGTTCGCCCATGCAGTCTTTTCCTGGCGCATGTAATACAGGTAGTGTTGGGGTGCACCTCGAGGATGCGTTCAGTTCCGCTCACCAGTTTGCCTTTAGACTAGTATTCAGTACTTCCCAGTGCTATGTAGGGGGATGCTGCCCATTTGCAGCCTATTCGGTTGTTCCCAGCAGTCATGCCAGTATGCTCAAGTACTACGGACGTAGGCCCACTCTGCAGTCACACTCCCTGTGATTCTTGTGCTCAGCGCATACCTTCATGTGCGGCCACGGGTCTGTCCGCGTCCGTCCTGCAGAACTGATTAGCTCATCAGGCAGGCAATGCTCTCCTCCCGTTGCAGGGCCCAGTTTCGTTATCCAATGTGTTTGCGGCACACCCCAGCAGTCACGCGCCTTCAAAGTGCTTCCAGCAGACACCCAGGGCCACAGCTGTGCTCGCCAAGCCAACCGAATTCCACGATCCTATTCAGGCGGATCAGCCTGCAACCGTAACTTCTCCCCGGGGCAGCCGCTCCATCTCAATGTTACTTTCCCCCAAATCCCTTTGGTATCGGCCGCCGTCGCCGTCTTGATTGCTGTCCCCCAACTGGCTTCGGGGAACGAAGCTTTTCCCAGGGCCACGGGCGCGTCGCTAGTCAGCACGCACCGCGCCCGGTGTCTTCACACCGCTTCCAGTCAGCTGGGAAGTCGAGCAGTTCAATCTGCAACTGCGGCTTCTTCCCGGAGCCGCCGCTCCGTCACAAGAATACGGTCCCTCAGATTCCCGGAGCCGCCGCCGCCATCTTGGTCCCCTTCCTCCGACTGGCTTCGGCGAAGTATCAAAATATCTTTCCCAGAGCTGCGGGCGCACCGCGCTCGGTATCTACACACAACGCTTCCAGTCAGCTGAGAAGTCGTGCGGTTCAATCCGCAGCTATCGTCTCTCCTTGGAGCCGCTGCACAAGAATACGGTCCCTCAGATCCCTTCGTTATCGGCCGCCGCCGCCATCTTGGTCCCCGTCCTCCTACTGGCTTCGGGAAACAAAGTATCAAAATAGCGTTCCCAGAGCTGCGGGCGCATCGCCAGTCAGCACATAATGCGCCCGGTGTCTTCACACGCTACTTCCAGTCTTCGAAGCTGTTTTGAGTTGATAAGCGTGCAGTTCTGTGTCGGATGCACTCGACGGATCATGGAGCTCACGGAGCTCACAGCCTATTCCATGGCTGCCTAGCCACGCCCCCAGCCCAGCAATAAGTTAAGCGCCTTAATTCTTGAAATCTAGTTGACAGAGGGGGAGGTCCTGGCTTCCTAGAGTGGCAGGCAGTGGTCAAGTACTAAGATGTGGTAGACCTGGATAACAGGATGGAGGCTAATGTTTTACTTATGGGCAGGGGGGTTAATCAAATGCCTATATTTGCTATGCCTAGTTAGCAATAGTAGGGCCTGGGAGTCACAGAGGACTAGTGGTATTTAGAACATTTAGAATTGACAGACCTGGATTTTGGGTCAGAGGCCTGGGTGTCAAAGACTTGCCGGCAGTACTTAAAACACCTCGATTTGAGAGACCTAGACGGTGAGAGAGGTCCCGGTTTCAAACCATAGCAGGCAGTGAATAGAGCAGCTAGATTTGCGGCACCTAGATCACGGGAGAAGGCCTAGGTTTCAAAGGATGGTAGGCAGTGGTTGGACCTATATTTGAAACACCCAGAAAGCGGGAGAAAGGTATGGGTTACAAATAGTAGTAGGCCGTAGTTAGAACGGCTAGAATTAAGACTCCTAGACAGCGGGAGAGAGGCCTAGGCTTCAAACAGTAGGAGGCGGCGTAGGCTAATATTCACAGTACTATCCCAGTGTGGCACTCCCTAGTCAATGCAACACCAACAAATTCTCCACGAGTGCGACACAGGCCAGCATTCACAGCACTATCTCAGTATGGCACTTTCCAGGTGTGACTCAATGCAACACCAGTAATTCTCCAAGGGTGCAACGCAGGCCAATATTCGCAGCACCAGCTCAATGTGGCACTTTCTAGATGTGATTCAATTTAATCTGAACAGTTCTCCAAGAGCGCGACGCAGGGTAATATTCACAGTTCTATCACAGTGTGGTGCAGGCTAATATTCACAGTACTATCACAGAATGGCACTTTCTAGATGTCATTCAAGTCAATCTGAACAGTTCTTTAGGGGTTCGAAGCAGGCTAATATTAACAGTACTATCAGTGTGTTGTAGTTTAAGTGGCAGGGCTTCCAGAGCAGAGTGATTGCTGTACTGCCCACCCCACCCACTCCTACATGGATTGTAGCTGCTGGTTGACGCCTGCCCACTGGCTTCCCCTGCTAAAACCTGCAGACACTGTCTGGAGCTGCCTCTGAGGGTGCTGCCCTTTGCCTTGGGGACCTTAGCCGCAGGGGCTGCACGGGCAGAGGGCTGCCCAGGGAGGGTGTGTAAAAAGGCTGCGAATAGCCTATCAAGGCTGAGGGCACAGGATCTGGAGGGACTTGCATTGAGCTGGAATTGGATGGGTGAATCACGAGCAGTAGGAGGGCTAGGAGAAGGGCGGGAGAGTCAGGAAATGGTGGAAGGGGTTACCTGCAAAGGTGCAGAGCGTGCCAGTTTAAATTACTTTCAGTGCCCAGAATCAATGCAAAATGCAGTGGGAGACGCCTCCATGCTGGTCTCACTTATGAGCAGATGCTTGGCAAAATGCTATACAAAATGCATTAGCCTAATGCGGATAAGGTGGAGTCGACAACCTGCAACAGAAGAGGTAAGTAAAACACAATCATCGCATTAGGCAGTTCTCAATGTCGACCCCCCCCTAGCTTATGCAGTCCAGCCCTACGAAGTGGGGAGCCTTGTGCTCATAAGTACAGTAGTGCGTTAACAACTCGTGGTCGTGCACAAGAGCAAAAGCAGGTCCTCCTCAGTGAGCTGTAGCAGTTCTGAAAGGGGGTTGAGGTGATGAAGAATAAAGCCCTAATATTCGAGCAGGGTGTACCCTTGCATGTAGAGCATCATTCGGAGTTCGGGAATAGCCCAGCTAAGGTGAGTATCTTTTATGGGATTCTCGTGTGTAAAAACAAGTGGTTGTGCCAGAGGGCCACCGGTAAGTGATGCAAGTACTCCCCGAACCTTGACACCGTCCAGGCCAAACTTTGTCAGTCTTGTCCAGGTCGCTTGTAGGTTTGACCCCTGCATTTGCACGTCGCTCCGGCTCTCAGTGGCTGCAGGACGGACTAATCGTCTGTGGCGGACAGTATCCTTTTCTCTGCTCTCGAAGAAGAAAGACCGACCATTCCAATGCAGCACATCTCAGGGCATGGGGGGGGCAGGTCTGTAGGCACTTAGAACGACCATCACCACAACGGGGTGACACAGGTACAGCAAATGCCTGCGGCGTGGCACACTCTCATAAATCGCGACCCATAGGAGCTAGGATGAGTTTTGGCAGGAGGGGGCTCAGGACCACAAGTAAGCGATTCCCAAAGTCTTGAGAGTCAACTCGGGATGGCGGCACTCCTATATAATACCACAGGTACGAGCTGGCCAGTTCGCTGGATGGCCCAGGAACACTTCCGAAAAGACTCTTTGAGAGGGTAAGCCAGGAGGTGCTAAGAGTAGTTGGTCCCACTACTCCTAAAGGGTCAAAGCGCCCTTGCAGGCCTTCTATGTTTGATGCAAAAGCAGGGGTCAGATGGGACAGCAGCGGGGTCAGGGTGCCATACCTTACAGCACGTCACTGGTGGTTCCATGGGTCTGCTCTTCCATTTCAGGATACTTGGCTCCTTCTGTAGTTCGGTGGGAACTTCAGTTGATAGACCTGGAATGGATGCAGAGCCTCTTCTCTTATCCAAGATTTGTTTCACGCTCAAATCCTTGATAGCCAACGGAAGATCTGCTCTCTTGCATGCACGCAGTGGCCCACAGTGGTTCCAGTCATTCAGGCATACCACACATACTGGCAGCAGTACTGTGCATTGGGACCGGACAGTCCCAACCATCTTCCTTGGCACAGGCACATGTGACCTGCAGGAGCCAGCGAAGTTGAATTTTTCCGAGAGGCTGCATGCCCAAATAAGGAATACCCGGGTCTCTCGACCTGGGGGAAGGCAAAGGGACAAAATGGCCAAAGAACACAACAAAAGACTCTGTGGCACGCCCACTTTAGGCACTGGCCACAGTCTTGAGCCAAACATAGTAAATGAGATATGGTCCATCAAAAAGAAGTAAAAATACGTTAACAATAACGTCCCTCTAACAAAGTTTTTTTTTAAGTTGCACTACTAAAAACCTGTGAAATTCACTAAAAAAACTTTATAAACGTGACATTACGGTTCAAAGTAAAACCGAAAAACCCCCTGAAATTCGCCAGTTATGGTAGGCTAAGCAACCATAACTGCCCGCACCACTGTGCACTGCCAGGACATCAAAGATGACATCACAAATGTCATTGATGGCATCACTGATGACATCACATGTGTAGCCCCTTCGTTTTTGTTCACTGCCATATCTAGGCCAGGTGGGTTTATTTTCTGACAGTCAGAAACTTAACTTTCAAAAGGTATTACATTTATAGATATTGCTATTGTCACATGTTCTTACACTACTTTCCTTATAATGTAATCTCATCGTTTGATGTACATATATAGCGGAAGAAGCAGGCCTGAAACACAGCAATCATTTTTGTGCGTCAATCCAATCCTGTACATTATACACAGCTGCTAATGATACTGCCTCTTGTATGCTTACTTCACTCTCCACATATAAGCCCCATCTTTGTATGCATTGTAGTCTATTTATGTTTTGTGTGTATTACTAGAAATATGTAGTAAGTGATGCTTTATTAGCAATTTAGTACATGTTTTACAGACCAGAAAAGTGTGATAAAGAAACATTCACCTTTTTATTATACAACTTTGGAAAGTACAAACTTAGCACCTCTGTGGTGCATGCTGCAGCCAATACCTACATTTCTGTGTGAGTAGGTTCCTGTACTAGAAAGAACACTGCAATGGAATTTTCTTTAGAACACTACATTGCGTGATGAAGTATGTACTTTATTACACATGTCCCGATAATCCCTGATATTTTTTGCCAAATTTACATTCACAACCCTTTGTCTGAAAAATAAATGCACATGTGATGTCATCAGTGTCATCAATGACATTTGCGATGTCATCTTTGATGTCCTGGGTGTTAGTGATAGCAGTTCACAGTGGTGCGGGCAGTTATGGTTGCTTAGCCTACCATAACTGGCGATTTTCAGGGGTTTTTCGGTTTTACTTTGAACCATAATGTCACGTTTGTAAAGGTTTTTTTTTTTTTTTTAGTGAGTATCGCAGGTTTTCAGTAGAGCAACTTAACCATACCGTTCCTTTTGCAAAGTGTTTTTGCTAAAGATGATCGGTTTATAGTAGTGCCACGTAACCATAATGTAAAGCAACTTCTGACTTATTTAAACACATTGCAGAGAATACCACTTGACAATATGCTGGTGTACAGCACGGTAACGTGTCCCAGAATCCGTAAACACTTAACAGTAAGATGTTTGCCTCGTGGACATTGTGGAAACAGATTTTATATTGATGTAGGAACGTCCACCTGCAACATTTGCCTTGCACAGCGCCAACACATATTGGTAGTCGGCCATTAACAATGTAGTACACATTACATACTTTTAGCAAAAGTTTTAGTTATCTGAATAATGACATCAGCTAAGGTCATCCCTTCTCCCCAAGAAACAGCAGCACTACTGTAATGAAGGAGCATGAAGAACACTGCCCCGACCTTAGAAATAACAAACGCACAATATTTTTGCACCGGACACCCACCCCCCCATATCACTGTTTGATGCGTCTTTCCTCATTTCCATTCGCAAATGGCCTTATTAGCTGTCCTACCAAAAAAGAAAGCCATCTGTTAACAAAGCAAATGTTGCGTTAAGAACCACCTTTCACAGTGTAACTATATATTTTTTTTAAAAATCGCATACACTCCATGTACTTTATATTTCTCAGTAAAGGACATAGACGCAATACTATTTGTCAGTAATAGTATAGAGGTGCAAAGCATTAACGTGTACTACGGAAAAATAGGATTTCTGGTTATAATCGTTTTTCAGGATGGCCACCATCGAAAGGAAAGGCGGTTGTTCCATACATGGCCCCTCTTGCTTTCTGCTTGCTGCCCTGGAAAGCGAAAAGTACGTGCCGAGACGGAGAACCTGTACATAAACATACAGCGATTACAAAACAAAATCCTTTTTGAAGATGGCCACCACAGAAAGGGAAAGCGGTTGTTACATACATTGCCCCTCTTCGCTTTCCATGACAGCCTCTAAAAAGCAACAGTACGTGCCGTGACGCAGAACCTGTAAATAAACATACAGCAACGTATAATGTGGTACCTTACATTTCGAAATGATACACAGGATTTTAAAAGAAAACATTAACCTTTTAGAATTTGTAAAGTACTTTTAAACTGTCGGAGACCAACGGACTAATCCCATTTCCAATTAAATTGGAACAATGGTTCTAAGGCCGACATTGAAAATGTTTTTTTAAAAAACATTTTTATTAGTTTATTCAAACAAACAATACAATCCAAACTTGAAGTGCATACGATAACATTTCGATTAAACATCGCTTGTGTTCACTGCTTCCCTTATCCCACCCCCCGTTTTGAGCCTATTACTTCTCACGTTCTGTTCCTGAATCTTGTGGTAGGGTATCCCTTTCCATGGGTTCCGTTGGGTCTCGCATTGATCCAAATAACTCTGAATTTCCAGACCATCAGAGTCTCTGTCTCCTCCTCCCCCCCAGCACTGCTTGCTTCTTGCCATACCATGGTTTCTGCCTCCGCCCATTTCTGCAAATCTTTCCACCATACCTCTAGTCGTGGTCTGTGGCATGTCTTCCACCCCATAGCAATTCTCCTCTTTGCAAGCACATATGCCAGGTCCTTTAGTTTGCTCACATGCTTGAGTTTCCGTGGTCTAGGGAACCCCCCCCTACCCCCCAGCAAGCAGGCCCACACTGTATCGACCACAATCTTAACTCCTCTTTCTGCTAGTTTGTGTGCATCTTCGCTCCAGAAGCACTCGATAACCGGGCACCACCAAAACATAGTCACCATACCCGCATTCTCTTCATCACATTTAGGGCATGCTTGCCGTCCTGCATTTTTAAACCTAGATATCCTTTGGGGTGTCATATACGCCATATGCGTAATATACAGTTGCATCTGCTTTAGTCTTGCAATCCTCGACACCTTCTTATGATGCCCTTGGGCTCGTTCCCACATCCCATCATCCATCGGGGCTCCCACTTCCGCCTCCCAGTCTTGTCTCAATAGTACTACCTCCTTTCCTACTTTAGACATCCTCATCTTGTATATTCTAGATATCTCATGTCCCCCCTCTGATATGTCATATATTATATCTATGGTAGCATCTGGTTCTTCCTCCAGTACCACTTCGGGCCATGTTCTCTTAATTCTCTGCACCATTCTGTGGTACGTGATATATGCTGGCCTGTATGTAACCCGGTTTCCTCCCCCAACACCTCAAAATCTATTATAGTCCCCTCCTGCCAAATATCACCCATTGTTGCTATCCCAACCGGTTCCCAGTGGTTTCTGATTATCATCCTTAGTTGCTTTTCTCCACCCGCCAGTGCAACTGGTGGTACTTGCGGGGAACACAGGGATGGGTTCTCATTATCTGGCATGCCCTGCGCCACATCTTCCATCCAAGTACCATCGTCTTTGGACGCCATTCCATTTCTGCCTTGGGCAGCCACATAATCGCTTTTAAATGAAATGGGGCACAATCTTGTCCAAACAACCTGGATTCAGAGGTCACCTCCTCCGAGAGCCAATTGGCAACATATTGCAGTTGGCTTGCTATATAATAGACTTCATAATTAGGCAGTTTTATACCCCCTTTCTCATAGAAATTCTGTAGCTTCCAGAGGGCCACTCTGTTCTGTGTGCCATGCCACAGGAAATCCCTGCACATACTGTCCAATCTAGTGAAGAACTTCTTTGGTATCAAGTGCGGTATATTCCCAAAATAGTGCAGGAGCCTAGGTAGGACCACCATCTTTAACATTGCCCCACGTCCCATCATTGCTAAAGGCAGCTTCACCCAGAACCTCATGCAATTTTCGATTTTCTTAATGGCTACCTCTGTGTTGCACTTATGCTCCTCTTCCACCGTGTGGTATAGATCTATCCCTAAATAGCGAAATGTGCTAACCTCCCATGGTATCTGTAACACCGGTAGCTGTTTCAATGGGATCCCTTTATATCCACCCAATGGGAACATGCTAGATTTCTGAGGGTTCACCGCTATACCAGATAGCCCTGCATATCTTTCCATCACTTCCAGAATGTATTGGAGGTTTTCATCCAGGTGTTGCAAGTACAACATGTCATCCGCATATTGGGAGATCAGGTGTCATTCCCCTCCCACGGCAATGCCTATCTTATCATATTGTTGCCTCAAGTATATCGCTAGGCGTTCCAGGGCCAATATATAGAGCATAAGAGACCATGGACATCGTTGTCTGGTACCCCTGCGGAGTTGCCATTTTTCCGATATCACTGCTCCTGTTTTAACTCTGGCCAGCGGTTCACTATAATTTTCGCCCACTGTAGATATCCAGGCCCCATCGCACAGCCAGCCAAGGCCGCCAACAGCCATGGCCATTTGACCGAGTCGAAGGCCTTTATTGCGTCCAGTGAGACAATTGCCAATTCACCTTCATTCTTGTTCCCATACTCAATAACTCGATGGAGTTGTCTGTGATTATTGGATATGTTCCTATTCATGACATAGCCTGTCTGGTCAGGATGTATTAGTTTGCCAATAACCCTCCTCAGTCTTGTTTGCCAAAATGGCCGTCAGTATTTTGCTGTCTTGATTTAACATTGACAGGGGTCTATATGAACCGCAGCTATGCCCAGGCTTGTTAGGTTTGGGAAGCAGTATTATAATCGCTTCTCTAACTGGCAGTCTGCCCAGATCATATGCCTCATTCAACATTTCTAACAGTGGGGGGAGCACCTCTCCTTTAAATACTTTATAGAATTCACTTGGGGGTTCATCAGCCCCCGGAGTCTTACTGGGGGGACAACTGTCTCACCACCTCTTCTAGCTCTTCTAAAGTAATTGGTGCATCCAGCTCCTATCTTTCCTCCCGACATTGAAAATGTTTATGGTGAGACACACGCAGTTATTATCGCATACACAAAGTATGCATTTCTGCTAAAGCAACAGCTTTGTTTGCACAGGTATTTCCAAGAGGGCGCCATGACCGTTGCCTTACAGCACCATAAATGATGGTATGTCACTCCTAATGGCTAGTTCAGCGTAGGGACAGAAGGGGCCTGGCCGGTCATCCCATAACATTATAATGGACAGGCAGCCGGTCACGAGCAGTTGCAAGAGCGTTGAAAGAAGCCGTCTCTCGGCATCTGGAAACCATGGCACGCACAGTACGGCAAGATGTAGCTAGGCGGAAAATGTAAGAAAATCTGTGTCAATACCCAACCTTTAGGAAAAAATTCCAAAACGGACACAAAGATTGTGAAAAGTAGTACACAAATGGAAGTGGACAAACATGACATTTTAAGGAAATATTAGCGTTGACCATGGGTACATATAGTCACAGTCTACACACGCCGAGAAACAGCAGTTGCCGTAAGGGTTAAAAAAAAGCACAACTACACAGTGAGATGGTAATTCAGTTATGAAGCCAACATGAATGTACAAGCAAGAAAAAATTACATGTCTTGATGTTACGCAAGACCAAAAGAACGTGCAAACTGATACACAAAGCTGTGCGGGCAAGCACAACATTTGAAAGAAGAAGACCCAACTGTCAACAAGGGTGACTCTAGTCATAGCCTGCAAATGCGAACAATGTGCACTCTCTGTGATTGGAGGAAAATTACAACTGCGCAAAAAGATAATACTTCAGTTACATTGTTACAATTAGTGTTTGGTAATATAAAATTAAAATGCAGGTCGGTGTAGAGTCGTCAAAATTAAACTTACATGATCTTGACAGCCTCCATTGTTTTTGGCAAAGTCAGACAATGTGTTTGCATCAAAGAATCTTTGTGAACTGATATGTCATGTTCCTTACAAATGTTTTTAAAACATAACCTTATCAAATGGTATTTTTTCCAAGCTTTCATTCCTTACATAGCATTTGAAGTTTCCCTTTCGCTCGAGGTCAAAAAAACAATAGCCCCTTATGGATTGACTTGGATGCGTGGGCCTACTGAGCTCGCAACCAAAAAAGCAAATCAACTGACCTTCACTCAGAAGGCAAATACATTCTCACTTTGCAACAACATATGACAATCAAATCATGAGAACCGCTACTCCATACGCCTCCAGAACCACTGTTTCCATCAAACACTCCAGGTGGCGGGCTCAGATTTCAAAACGTAGGACACCAGCCTGACTTCAATATTAATCTGAAACCATTGTAACACAGACGCAGGCATTGGTCGCCGTACATTGAGCACCAACTTCCACTTTACCGTATGAATTTGGTGGCAAGAAATCACCACTTTTTGAGTTTGTGCTGCCACATTCCATCCCAACCGAATGAAAGCTCACCTTCGGAAACAATATTTCATAAGTATAACAAGTGCATTGGTGTCTTGTTTTGTATACCGGCGATGTTCGTGTACACCAAAACATGAACAAAAGATGGCGGTGGCAGCAAATAAATCTGACGCACTTCACGCTGTTCCACAACCAATCAGTGAAAGCGCCACATGTCCACGGACATGATGCTACGGATTAGCCAATCGATTTCTTGTCCGCGGAGCGAACAGGGAAGTGTGACCGCGGAGCGGACATGGATATCACTCATTCTTTCAGACCTACCTTTCTATCGTTTTAAAGAGAACTACTGGATGGATTTTCACCAAATTTACAAAAGCACGCTTTTGGGACCAAGCCGCTGCTTCTACCGCAAATTTGGTGAAAATACGTCCAGCCGTTTGGGCTATAGGCATGCGCAAAGTTTTCCCCCCCATTCAGTCTATGGGAAAAAGACATTTTGGGACCCCCCTCTATAATCCCCCCACTCCCCCCCGGACCAAACATCACCAAACTTTCCAAAAAAATCAGTGGCCCATATACTTTTTTTTACAAAGTTTGGTGAGGATTCGTCCAGGGGCAGCGGAGTTATAAGCCGCCCAAAAAGTGCTCTTCCTATGGAAACAGCAACTTCACCATAATATAAACGTGATCAAGTGGTGTGTTTGCCGCGAAACGTGGCATTGAATTTGTCTCGTCTTTTCTTATAACTGGGGTTCTGCTTATGGATTTATCCTGTTGATTCTTATGTGGAACCAACTTAAAAAATATCAACAGAAGTGCGCTTACAATTTCATGGGGCCCTGTATGGTCTCTAGAGTTTTCTACCAAAGACTAGAATTTGAGCCTGTGCTGTTTTTTTTATTACAGTTAAAAGGAGTACTTTACTGCACTCCTGCTATAGAAATGTATTAGGTTACTGCACTTAACTGTTGTTAAATTGTATCTATCCATGTCTAGGAGTGCAATGAGACCATATAGATCTGGCAATGTTATTGAAAGCAGATTTTGAATATTGGTGTCCCTTTGGGGGCTAGCATAAAAGTGTTAACCCCTTCTCTTCTTCTAAGAAATACATTGAGACTATGGTTTACCTGTGTGTAATCTATTTTTACTTTTTACTTGAGGTTGTGAGGAGTATGTGGACTGTTCATATATTGGCATAGGGTATTGTGACGGGTTAGGAGACACACTATATCTTTCCATCTTCAACAAGGTTTTATTGAAATCGTAAGAAAAATGCCTCTTCTCCTGGTTTTTCAAGATCCTCTGCATGAAAGTGTTTTTCTCTGATTCCCAACGTATATCTTGAAAATTATAAACAACCTTCTTATGGTCACAGTTCTCAATTCTGTTTTCACTTGACTTTTCACTGAGGCAAGTATGATGATCCCAGTGATGATTCTCACCCTTATGGTTACTTTGTCTCTCACTGGGACGAGTATGAGGGTCCCAGTGATAATTTTCTCTTTCCTGGTTTTCTCTCTTCCCCACTGAGCCAATTATGATGGGCCCAGTAATAATTCTCACTCTTCGGGTTACTTCGTCCTTCACTGGGATGAGTATGAATAACACAGCGAGGATTCTCACTTCTCTTGACACTTTGGGTCTCAATGGGGCGAGTAGGATTATACTGCTCGTTATATACAGTGCTCTCCCCGGGTATCTCTCTCCCCGTTACCTTCTATATGTAGGGATCCCGTCACCGGGCTCACAGCTTCGTTGTAGTTTCTTGCACTGTTCGTCAGGACACCACTTCTTTCGCCTCTTCCTCTTTTCTGGATCAGGTCTGTAGTGCTATTTTTCTGGTGTTCCTTGTGGTTGTGAGACACTTCTGTCTCCTTGCTTGGGCCACTAGTTCTCCACTGGTCTGTTTCTTCGGCTCCCCACACCCTCTGTTTCTTCGGGTGCAACTTGGGCACCTGTTTACGCAAGCTTCTTCACTCACTGGTAAGCATTGCGTCTCTGGCTTCTTCAGCTCTGCTGCAGCAGCTGTTTCGAATTTCCTCGGTCTCTCTTCCTCTTTGGTCTCTCCCTCCTAAACCTATGATGCTGTATTGGGACTCTCCCGGTGTAGCGTGGACGTCCTTCTTTAGTGTTTGCTTGGTACTTGCTATTGCTCCATTGGTTTTGTTCATTACAGTATTACATCCTGAAGTTCTAATGTCACAATAACAACTATGCATTGTTTTTTCCAGTGCTCTTCCCACAGGCCTCATCAACCTTGGATGATAGGGAGGGGGCAGGAGGGCGTGCAGGGGGGGGCAGAGAGTTCATCATCGGAATGGGACTCTTTGTCCCCAAAAGGGCAGTCTCCCCGGTGCAGTCCTGCTTTCCTCTATTCCTCTACCCATAGGGAGGGTATTGCGTTGCTGGTTTACCTCCCTATAGCCTCACAGGGAAAGGCTCACCCCTAGGGAGAAGTGACTGAATCCCTCAATTCGTTGCAGTATTCTGAATAGGACCAATGTGTGTTGTGTGGGGAACTCGAGGCAATAATACAGCACATAGCACAAGACTTATCATTGGCCTCAAGCTCAGGGACTGCATCGCTCCTGCCCTAAAAAGTCTTCACTGGCTCCTTATTGCTTCACGGATTCAATTAAAATCCCTCTGTATTAGCCACAGGGCTGTCTGGGCCCGGGGACCAATCTGTCTTCAACTCTTACTAAATATTCCCCCTCTAGACCTCTGCGCTCCTCTGGCACCAACTTTGTTTGTCCGTTTCGCTAAACAGAGGGCAGGAGGTCGATCGCTACTCCTCAGCTGGCTCCCTTCTTTGGAACAGCTTCCCCCTCCCTCTTAGTCTTGAGCAGGATTTTCTTAAATTCCGGAAGCTCCTCAAGACTTTCCTCTTTAGCTCTTCTCCCCCCGACCCTCTCCTCTGCTAATCTTAGTTGTTTGTTGTTCAGGGCCCTTATGCATCCCTGGGGCCCTGACCTCCAACACCGAAACGCCCCAGCTTTGGTCTATCCTCAGAACTTGCCTCGGCTTGCCCTCCATGGAGGCTTGCATTTACCTTTCATTGCACTTCACCTGTTGCTCAGCCATGAGCACCCCAGCACCTATCCTATTCCCCCTCCCTTCTGCCCTTGCACGTTCTGAACACTCACAAGGCATAGGTTTGTCCCGACCCCCACACTGAATTTAATCATTTAAAAAAAAAAAAAAAAGTATTTACATTTTTTCACATCCCCTTGTCCCCTCCTTGTTGCCCTGTGGGCACTTTGAAACAGTATTTACTTTATAAGCGCCTAACAACTTCAGATCTGCAGTCCAAGCCTTGGTCCTCTCCCACCTGGTTGGTGGCAATGCCCTTTTTGGAAGGCCTTCCGACGACTTCTCTGGCACCCCTGAAATGGGTCCTGCATGCTGTAGCAAGACTCATTAAAGGTCTCCGCAAATTCGATCCCATGACCTAGACCCTTATCAAACTGCACTGGCTCCCACTGCAAGCCTGTATCATCGTCAAATCCTGTTGCATCATCTCAAAGGCTGTCATCCTGAACTCTCCAATTTACCTCACTGAGTAACTCATCAAATCATCTCTAGGGGGCTGCGATCCACCAGAAGTAAGGAAATGGGCAGACTTGAATTACAAAAGTGCAGCAAGGAAAGAACCAGAAGACCAGCCTTCTTCGTCTACACTCCAAGACTCTGGGACCTCCCCCCCATCAACATCCGACTTGCCCCATCACGTCTACAGTTTAGGAAAGAGTTCAAGACCTTCCTCTTCAAGTAAAGGCTCCTCCTTAACACCTATGTCCACACACCCTGCACTCTCCACCCCACCCGAGACACTGTGATCTACTCCCCACTGTCTTCCCCCATGCTGCCAATTGCCCACCATCCCACTCCTTTTCTGTCTGCTTCGCTCACTCTGTTCTTCCTCCTATGATTGTAAAGCACTCGGTTGCTTCCTGAAGCTAGGTCTGCGCTCAATATAAACCCTAATAATAATAATGCAACATTCACGCTGAAAGTTGGTTACAACAGTATTTGTATTGTCCAATATTTTAATGAGAAACGGTTTTACTAACCGTATAATGGGTACTAGGGGAAGCGCTACAGCTGAAGAGGGATTTCTGGATAAAAGTGACGGGATAGGCTGAACTAAATGACAATCCCTTGATGCTCCCAATGATCCCCTTGTGATTAAGCATAAAGGTCCTAAGTTGATTCAAATAAGTTCTCGGCCCAACAGGGATGCCCTACTGCTCATAAGGAAAAGCTCCAAAGCACTGGGCAACAGATATGTGTCAAATCTAACCTTTTGAGTATGGAGCCTCGTGGCTACCCTAAGCTAATAACGTAAAGTTCCAAGGGATGACCAAAGCATGCGGTTCACAAACATACTCTTGAGAGTTCGTCCCTACTCTAGAATAACAAAACTACTTGTCGCTTGGTTCTCTTGGAGTTCACTCAACGACCTTGGGTTTCAGGATTCCCTCCTGGACCTTTGCTTTTAATGTGCATTTCCCCCTACCCCCATTCAGGGACCTGGGACAGCTGCAATTCTCTTCCATTCCTACCGCTGGCCTCAGTACTGCTTTAGGGGTATCTGGTGGAAAACCTCTGGAGTTCCAGGACCAGCTCCCCCTGCCACCCCCAGACTCCCCACTCCCATCTTCTCAGGGATATGAAAGGGGCTATTGCATCCTTCTGGTCAGCCTTCCTCGTCCAGAACTTCAAGGGCGTGTCCTCTTTCCACCTCCTACCAGGGTTTTCAGGCTGCCTACAGCAAGGCTTCTCTCTTCCGCAGTCTCCCCTTGTAGCGAGGAAGCTCCAGCAGATTCCTTGAGTCAAAGTTATCTGACCCATTCCTTTTTATAGCAATGAAGCTGTAACTCTAGTTTACAAACCAGTCCCTGATAGGTTACCTCTTGGGCAACAATCTTTTTCTCCCCTGTGATTGGTTGATTTTGTGAAACTCACTTACGTCTTGTTAAGTCAATATTAGTCCTGTCATGACTTGGTAGAGGCTAATTCTCTCAATTAGCTCACCTGTTGATCTGTGATATTTCTTAAGCGTTCTCTGGGTGCAGCACCATTTTGTAAATCCCACGTTGTATCTCAGTAGCTCTGCAGTGCTCCACATTGCTTTGTGTGTAGCAGCTTGCGTTATCTCTGCTGGTGCGGGTAGCATCTCCCACAGTATGGGTGATGAGGCACATGGTGAGGGGACCCACTGCTTGTTTCTGTATTCTGGTCCTTGGGCCGGTCTACTCAACTCATGGTGCATTCTGGGGGATGGAGTTTCCAGTTGTGAGACTACACACAGCCATTCTTGAGGCCAGGTTACGGGGTCTGTTTGGGGATAGAGAGCCGGCAGGGTCTCTCTTCATGCACCCGGGGTGGAGATGATGGTAGCGGCCGCACCACCTTAGTCACTCAAGTGGATATCTCCATGTAAAGTGTGGTGAGCGCCACTGAATCAGTTGCTTGTGTCTATGGCTTCCTTTTTCTGCCCGGTACTAGTGTGCACTAGGACCCCAACGGCCCATAAAGCTGGGAGTTACCCAATAGCACTTTAAGAGGAGTAGCAGCACCCGTGAGATGGATGGGGATGCAGATTAATACTCTCGCATCAAATCAATAATGACAACTCAATAGTTTGGCAAAGGGAGTCCGTTTAATGACGAGTACAGAAAACGGGGAGTTCATGCACATCAGCAATCGCTCAATCTTCCTTCTCGCTTCATAACTCCAACAAACTTCATAAAAAACACATCTTTTATACTAAAAACTCGTCATCACTGATGTGTAACTCTTAAAATGTTGCATGCAATTTTATTGGTTATAGGTAGGTAACTTTAATATAGGTACTATAGCTGTATATGGTAACGAAGAGAGGGGATTGGATAAACGGTGTCAGGTGGGGCATCTGAGCCCTTCATTCAAAATGGCTGCTGTAGAAATCACTAAAAGTACGGCATCTCATTGGTTCTTTTAACTATAGCACCCTAGATTACTTGGTCCACTATGATTGGGTTGGCATCAACCCCACTCATACTTTTCCACCAGCCTAGCAGCGTGCAGAATAGCCGGCCAGGTGCAGGGAGCTTGTCCGCTCCCTCCAATTATTGCAACAATCGATCATCACTTCAGTGGTCATGTGTTAATTATTTCTTTGTATTTTGCCCTTGAGACTGCTTCTTGGTCTGGAAAAGCGAAGGCACCTGGGCATGGCACAATTCCATGTGTAGGTGTGTTTCATTCCTTCCGCTGGCTCGGTCACGTGATTCCGACACTGTGAAAGTCATCTTATTCTCCATGGAATTTGTGTGTTTGATTTTAATTTTGCCAGCCATCTGCCTCCTGTGGCTTATCTTGACCTTTCAGAATAGGATACTCGGTTCTTCTCTTCATTAAATGTATCTACTTTTGGCCTACTTCAGCTGGTACGACCTTGGCTTCTTGGCATGACTTGCCTCAGTCTGAGTTTCTTTCTGTCCTTTAATTCTCGATTTTCCTGCTTCGAAGCTCTTTGTGAGACCATAAAGTAACCTTTGGTCGGTTCTGCTCTTGTGCATAGTGGAAGTATACTTGTATACAGTTATTTTCTTGAGGTAGATATGTATAGGTGGCGCTTTCCGCACTCTACTTTACTACTAAGCTTTAACAAGCTTCACGATTTTCTTAGCTTCTTGCGGTTGCTTGCATATGTACACGTGTAAACTGGCTGAATATCTTCATCACGCTCATGGCATAAGCTTCTAACATTTGACATCGTTATTTCGTTTTAAACTTAGGATGTCACGTATCCATGGTGTTTTGTCTCTTCATCATAAATAGGTCGTCATATCTTTTATATGCGAGTCAGTCCGGGTTCTTGTGATGTCGCCATTCGTCTTTTAGGACTTTCTTAGCTTCTTCAGGGACTGTGCTCTGACACTCTTCATTTTGTTTCATTTGTCGATATGGTTTTCTCAGTGGGTACCTGTAACGCTCACCTGATTCCCGCAGAGGCGCCGGTCTTGACTGGGTGAATGCCGTATCTTCAAAGGTGATGTGTAACCCACGGTTGGCTCTTTGGGCTGGACCTCTGTGCACTGTATGTCTGACTTGAAGAGTAAGATGTCTTAGGTAAGTGAACGCCGAGCTCTCCGTCTGCCTCGGGGCAGGGTGCCGTAACCAGTTTCTTCACTGGATAAGGGTGCAGGCCTCTTGACCTCAGAGGACTGCTGTCCGTCGTTAACTGCACGAACGGTAAGTTCTGGGCACTTCAAATGTCTTAAAAGTCTTTTGTAATGATATCCCTTGTTTTGCAGGGTTCCGGCGATGGCGGATGGCGGGCTGATGAGAGTTGAGGATCGAACCCGCGTGAGGAATAGAAGCGCCTGGAAGCACGTAAGTAAGCGCTTGTAGCCTGCTTCATGATGCGTACTAACTGTCCCTTTTATCTTGCAGGTACAAGTTCGGAGCTTTAGAGAAGCTGAAGGGTGCTGGAATACCCACTGGATTCGGCGTGGGAAGGAGTAATGGCACGTGAGTAATAAAGTTGCCCAATGTCTTTAAACGCACCTTCTTTTGTCTTTCAGATGCGGGATGCAGCGCCGAAGGCCTCCGGAGCGTGCGAAGAGCTGGTAAGCTTTTGTCTTTCAGATGCCGGAATGCAGTGCGAAGACCTCCGGAGCATGCGAAGAGTAGGTAAGCCTTTGTCTTTCAGATGCCGGAATGCAGCGCGAGGCGTTGGTGACAGCCGATGGACCAGGTAAGAGATGCGCTGCCACTGAAGACCGTAGTGCTAAGATGTTCTTTCTTTGTCTTTACAGGTGCTGCTGAAGACAGGATTCCAGGATGGTAAGCCTTTGTTCCCTTAGGCCCAGGATCAGAAGCAGAAGACACGATGAGCGTTCTGCTGCAGAGAATGCAGAATAACGCAAAGCAAGATTCATCCATCGGGTGTGGTTTAAATGGCCTCCTGTAGTGCTTAGGTGTCTCCTTCCACAGCCACGCCTAGGTAAGAAAAGAGTTCCTGCTTTCCAGAAGAGTTCCAGTGTTCTGAACCTAGGGAGTGGCTCCTGCCCCACCCAACAGGAAAAGTAGTCCCAAACAGAAGAGGATCAGGGGTTCAACTGGCAGGTAAGTAAGCAGCATGGTCTGCTGCAGGTAAGTCCACCCAAGCATTATGAGCCCGGCGCTTCCAGCGCTGGGACTGGGCATCTTTATGAGCCTGGTGCCACTGGCGCCAGGACAGGGTCCAAAAGGTCCCAATTGGGACTGGCTGGCACTCGGAACCGGGGTTATGGGTCTGCTTCCAAGGGAGTCGGGCAAGTCCTGATCTTTTGGAAGCAGAGATCATGACAGTACCTCACTGTCAAAGGTTTCTTAGGTGCCGGTACTGCAATAGGTGCTGTGAGTCTGATAGGTACTGGACAGAGCCCCACTGCGGCTCTCTGCTGGTTTACTTGCTCATCATACGTCACATATTTCGGCGTGAACGTTCCTGGTACCTCAAAATGGGCGGTGGGGCTGCAAATCGTGTTTGGGACCTCCTCTACACCCCCCCACTCCCTGGGCGATTTGGTAACCACTTTCACTTCTTCCTTTGTATCAGTCTTTTCTGCATCCTCTGTATTCAATTTTACTTCATCGTCTGGGTCCACACATGAAGGTCTGAAGAAATGTCTCTTTGCAGTCCATATTTTCATGACTCCCTTCAGGCTTCCTGCTGTTCTCACGTGCTTGTCCTTATTCTTTGTCATAAATTGACATTGTCCATTTGGACTGCGATAGATCCATCTTCCCACATAGTTTCTGTGTTTCCTTGGATACCGAAACTTGGTTCCTTCTGGTGCATGAATGCTAGCTTCCATAAAGTCTCTTATTTCTTAATCAGTCAGGTCTTTGGGGTTCCATCCTGGTTCAATATCAATCATGATCTTCATCCCTATGGCCTTTTTCGCAGGTTTCTGGCATTGAGAGATTATTATCTTGATAACACATAATCAGAGCAATATCATCACTAGTAGGGCTCCTAGGAACTTGAATGCATCTGCCATCCATTGTGGAACCCAGGAAAATAGTGATCCAAACCAGCTGTCATCAACTTCTTCAGCTTCATCGATCATCTGATTCTGTAATTTCATCAACATACCTATGGCCTCTGTTAACGTTCCATTTTCTTCGCCGTGGGATGGTATAAATGTGCAACATGATTCTCTCATTTTGGCACAAACTCCTCCATCCATAGCTGTGATCCTTTCAAGGACATACCTGTTCTGTAGAGTCATTAGTGGAATTGCCCTCAGTTCTTCTCTGATCGCATTAAATCCTTTTATGGTCATGTTGGTCTGCAGTAACTCCCATCAGGTTATATGCAACCATTTAGTATTTGCTCCAACTTGAATTCTTGGCATGAAAATTGTCGTGAACACGGAAGAAGTCTGACTGAACAGTCTGTGTTGATATGGGATAGCATCGAAAGCTTCTATGGATTTGGCAGAAAAGTAATTATCTCGCTTCATTCTGCTCATCAGTTCCACAGATCTCCTTTTCCTCAGGTGAGCATCTGCTTTTGGGAAACTGTCAATATTCAGATAACTTTTTGGGATCACCAGTGCTGGAACATGGACATTTACTATTGTGCATATACCTCCCCAGTTTCTCTGCAGTTGGATATATGCTTTGGATCCACATGCCTAATAATGATCCATGATCACTGCGATACCGTGTACCATTCCTGGAGTTTCAAAGACTCGTCCACAGTTTTGATTCTCACATTTTCCTTGTACCATTGTTTCTGAAGCAGAATTTCGGATTCTCCAATGGCACTATCTGCAAGGGTCCTCCTGTCTTCGACCCATGTCAATAGTTTAGCAAGTTTTGGCCATAATGGCTTGCATCCATTTCGCACTATGTTGATGGTGGGCTCGTAGTGACCGAAGACCATCCATGCTCTGCAGATCACTACTCCTTTCTCCCATCCGTCTGGTGAAAGCACTGTTCCCCAAATTTGCATTGGACCTCTGTTTTTCCACTTTCGGGCCTCTTCTGGCGTCTTCCCTTGAACGTTTAGTTTGCAATTTGCTTCTCTTCTGATCTCTGCTCCTTTAACTCCAGGCTTCTCGTGTCTGATCACAATAAGTTTCCATTGTTTCTTGTCTTTATGTCCTGGACATAATCATCTTCATTTGGATCAGTTGCTTCAGTTGCCCATTTCAGTGAGGCATCACTTCCATGAACTGGTCGTGCACATTGCTACGTGTGATAGACTGTGTGCTGAATGGACATCAATTTCCACAGCTACAAAGATCTTTGACTTCCCCATGCTGTAAGGTAGGAGTGCACAAGCAAAGCATTCCCCCTCTGAATATCGTCGTCCAACTTCTTTCATGTGTTGGTACCATATGCTATTTCCCAAGTGTGCTGTGCTGTCCAGGTAGTCGTCACATCCTTAATAACATCCATGTAGCTTCTTCTCATTGGAGCATTCTCAGGTACCTCAATCCATGGTTCAGGTCTCTTCATCTGTACTAATGGAGTAGGCGGAAGTCTGGCAGTCCTTTCCTTCTCCGTTTGCATCCCTGTTCTTTTGGCTATAAATGTCCATATCCACTCTATTGGTCCAGTATATGGCTGTAGTGTAGGACTTGTACTTGTCCCTTTCACTGGAACATGTGTGCATATTGATGCTGTCTCTGTTGGTTTATTCTCCAACTCCTTCTGTTTCTTTAAAAGTTCAGCTTTTTCCATTTGTCTTTTCACTTCACTTGTAGAACTTCTCCTAGCAGGCAGTCTATCCTTCTCCCATGCTTTGAATTGTGGTTCTGCAGTTATTGACACTAGACCTGGTGCAAGTCTACTCACTGTTTGTGCGTGTGTATTTTTCATTAACCTTTTCTCATGCTTGCTCTGCTGACCCTGTCTCTGCCTTTTCAATTAGTTTGTTACCACATGTGTGTGCGTGTCAGAGCTAATCGCATCAATTTCAAGCTCACTCACCCCTTTGTCAGATTGTCTAGGAACTGGAAGGACTATAAAAGGTCTGGGTACTTTTGTGGGTGTCATGTGTACATCATTACGTGGGTGCACTGGAATCGGAACACTTTGTGCACCAATAAAAAATGCAGTTTGAATCGTCAGTGACAGTAGAACAAGGATAAATACAATACATAGGAACATTATGCCTCTGTAGGTTAGGCGGCAACACTTAGTTCTGGAACAATAAGTACGTCTCTCCTCCTGAGGGATGACAACGTTACTGTTTAAGTTGCCCATCTCTATCATTTAAGGAAAGACGACTAATCGTTTTAATACATCCTATGCAACAATATCTCTGGATTCTGCTGCTTCCGTTTGTCGGTTGTAGGTACGGGAACAATTGTCCTCCTTTGTCTGGACAATGGATTGTCTCTTTTGAGACCCTCCAGTTTATAGCGATTTTGCGATCCCGCAAAATGCAGCAAAAACGGCCGTTATTGCAAAAAAAAAAAACCTGCAAAAACTAAAATTAAAAAAAAAAATCCTCAGGGTCCCAGATTCTAAAAACGTATAAATGCAAGAAATGAAAAGCGCAAACACATCTCATCACTTGCGCCAAAAAAAAGAGCAGCCCAATCCACAAGGGACACTTGAATGGGCACATTTTATTAAAATGTGCCCATTGAGGTGGCCCTTGTGGATTTTATATGCGTGCCCATTTAGATTGCCTTTTTCACCTCTGAGTAAATCAGGGGGCGTTTCTGCCAATTTAAAAGCGCATCCTAAATTTCCATGCAAGATGCACTTTTAAATGTAGAGAAATTGTAGGCAACCCTACGCGCACGGGATCTGGGGGTGCCACTGCATGACAGGGGGCCTCATTACAAGTCCGGTGGTAGCAGTGCCGGTAAAAACGGCACGGCTGGTGCCAGTCATTTTTTTTTCTGGCAGTCCCTCCGGCCAGATGCTGTAAAAAAGAAAATCCCCATCCCCATCGAGTTCCACTGGACTCAGTGGGAATGGGGAGGACGGATGCACCGGCACTGTGTGCTACAGTGCTGGTGCATCCGTCAAGGTCTGCGAGCGGGTGTCTTTCAGCCCGCCAAGTCAGACCTGGGGGGCTGAAAGGCACCCGCTCGCAGAACTCGTAGTTTTCCGGTCCGGGAACAACAGTAGCGGCAAGTTTACCGGTACCGTTGTTTCGAGACCGGCAACCTCATAATGACCCCAGGGTCTTTCTTAACCCGGTCATGCATTTTTTTTTTTTTTTAAAGGTATATGAACCGCTGCTATGTCGCTTGCATTTCTGTTCCTCAAACAGGATAGAAAGGTGTTTTTTGGGCCGCATTTTACATTGGACGTGCTGGGAGCTTGCAGAACACTGTCGGGAGAGCGCTTCTATTCAAGGTACTACCCATTTTGACCGCCAAAAATTGGTCGAATGGTACAATTTGACCTATTTCGGCAGTACCATTCGAAATTTTTTTAAATTTTTTTTTTAAATAAATACCGAACATGTGGAGCGGGGGTGTCTCCCAAATTGGAGGTGGGGGGACTAAAAACAAAACTAAAAAGGGACCCTGCGGCGTCGGATCCATCCTGCGTTAGAGGGACTGATCTGACACCGCAGGATTGGAGGGGAAGCGGCAGCGACCAAGCAGTTAATTAGGAGAGAGTGGGTTGGTGGTAAAATGGTATATTTTGGGTTGTTTGGCTGAAGTGCAAATCTATTTGCGGCAAAATTGAAACTGTTCTGCCAAGCCAGAGACAGCCAGGATTCTTCCTATTAAATGAATACAAAAGATACATAATAATGACACCGTGATTCTCTTGCAGCCTTGCATTCTGCCTCTTTCCTACAATGTGGCAATAAACACCCTCCAGCTAATAAAAAATGTCCCACAAAAATGCTGCAATAAATAAAGGTTTGTGCCATTTCATGCTGCAAAATTTGCCATTTCATGCTGCAAAATCCTGGAAGGTCTGTCTTTTCTGTATTCGAAATTAAGGCAATAAGTTCAGCAAGTCCTTTTTTACTGTATGTGTTCAAAATACACAAGCTCCCAGTCGATTCCTCTTATCTGTTTTACTCCGGAAGACATGTCGGATCCTTGGCAGTATAAACCAGAGTAAAGTCTCTGGCACCACTTTCTCGATCTGTCCCTCGGCGGAAGGTTTTACAGTCTCCTTCCGAAATTCTGATGATTAGACAGTTCAACCTGCATCACAATGCCTGCAGGAGCATGCTCATCTGTGTAGAGTTTGCTGGGTCTCTGATGAAAGTGAGGACGTCGACACCGGCAGGCCTCCCCACAAGTTCTGGAAAGTCCTCAGTTAGGCGAAAGAAGACATTGCTCGCCAATCTGCTATCTTCTGGTGACAGGGACATTGGTCTTGCCCTTGCTGCACTGTGGGCAGATTCTGTGATTTCGGTGAGCTTCAAGAGGAACCTGGATTATGAGTCCGTTCAGGATTATGCTCAAACGTTCTGTGTTTGCAGGATCTCGAAGAAATGTCAAGATGTCTGTTCATCTCCCAATAAGATCTGGGCATTCTTCAATTAAGCGAAAGAATAGTATGCTGACAAGCCTATTCGCTTCTTCTTCTACTTGGGACATTTTCTTTTTTCTCTCTGTATTCCGGAAGCAGGAGGAACTGCTCGGCGATCACGGTGAGCAGCCTCCTTTGTCTTTTCGTTTTCAGGGTTTTGAAGAATTCAGCGATGCTAGTGAGCTATCCCACTAGTGACGGGTATGACCTCAAGACTAGGTCAAAATAGTTCAGAACGTCTTTAGTGATGTCGCTGCTCTGGGACACCATAAGTGAGTCCAAATAATGCTTCTATTTGGAACGAGTCTGGGTATTGTATTTTCTTCCAATTTGTGTGTCCTCAATCAAAATTTGGGATATCCTTTTCTTATAAAGGCTTCAGCATGCCTCAGTCCAAAGTTCAAAGTCAACAGAACATGTTGTGGCTTATACGTGCAAGCCTCTTCTTCACCCTGCAACTAGGATACACAGAGTGTCTGTATTTTTTATGTCCTTATCCCCTTTTTTGCTCAGAGGAAATGTCCAATTTTAAGCCACAACTTGCACAAGAGTTTCTCATCTTTGTTTTGCTTGTCATGCGTCCTTCTTCCTTGTCCTGGATCTCGTCTGCACGTGCTGTGGTTATTCCCCGTCGTCTGTAGTCTCTACTGGTTGGGGTGCGGGCAGGGGGCCTTCTCCGATGTATGGTTTGATATCGCCCAGAAAGAGCCAAGCTCTTCTTCCTTCTAGCTTGACTGCTGAGGGAGTAACATTCTCCACTCTGAATGGACCATTGAACCATGGCTCGTCCCACTTATTTCTCGTGTGGCTTCTCACCAGGACCGTGTCTCCAGGAAAAATTGGTGGTAGAGGTAGTCCTTGAATTGGGTCTGTTGTAGTATCTACTTCTGTGTTCTGTGCTGCCCGCACCCTTTTTGTCATCGCTGCAGCTGCCCTGAAATTACAGTGACAAGGTGTCATGCAATTCAAGTAATTTTGCATTTCAGACCCTAGGATTTCTCCTTTTAGCTGGACATCACATCTAGCTCTAGCTCGGGGTGTCAATGGAGTGTGCATCCTTACGCCGGTTGCTATTCCTTGCAGCGTAAGATGATGGTCAGAACCAGGCTGGTTTCTGATTGCGTACAGTACCAATGGAAGGCAGTGTAGCCATCCCTCCTTTAGAGTAAGCTTCAACTTGGCTATCCTTTCTAACAAGCCGTTGAGCTTCTCACATATCCCATTACCTCGCGGGCGATACGCTGACGAGAACTTGTGCTGTATACCAAGCAGCAAGCTTATCTGCTCAAATACTGTGTTAACGAAGTGAGTACCATTATCTGACCTCATGACTTCACATACTCCCCACCTGGGAAATACTTCTCTCACCAGAAATCTTGCCGCACATGTAGAGTCTGGGTGTGTACATGGACTTGCTTATATCCATCTAGAGAATGGACACACCACAACAATTAGGTACCTGTACCCGTTACATACTTGAATCATACCGACATTATCGACATGCAAGTGCTGAAAAGGTCCATTAGGCCTTGGGATGATTCCTCTAATTACTCTTAGTGTGTGCCCGGCCGTGAACTGTTGGCAGATTATACAGTTCACCATAAAAAATGCAACATGCTCCGCTAAGTTTTCAGCGATCGTTGCTGCTAGATTCTCTTTTGTCATATGTGCTGGATAATGCAATTGTGCCATTGCTATCTTCAATAGGGGTATAGGCATCACCGGTTTACCAGTGCTGTCTTGTCGCCACAAGCTTTCGGAGGGGTTTAAAGAACACCCTCGCCGCTTCTAGAGGTTTTTCTCCTCCTGTGGTGCTTCCCCTTGGAGTTCCATTAACTGGGTTTGCCCCGTGTTACTATAACTATTAGGTTCACTTCGTGCAACTATCATTCTCTCATGCACATCAGTTATTTCCACATCCATTATGACTTTCTTTGGTGGACACACGCTTGGCTTCTGTGTCTGCTGCTCAATTTCCACGTGAGATAAAATCTGTCCCCTTAGTGTGGGCGACACATTTTTACGACCGCTATGCCCACTGGGAGCTGTAGTGCCTTAATGAGCCTATCCAATAGGGCTGCGTGCCGCACGGGCATGCCATCCGCTCGGAGGTAGGCCCTCCTTTTCCAGCGCACTAAGCCTGCGTGCACTGTTGTCACACAGGCAGAGTCACTGTACACCGTCACTTCCTGGTCTGCGTGATTTTCAATGGCGAGTATCTACGCCAATAATTCTGCAGCCTGTGCTGAGTAATGAGATGGTAATCGTGCACTAATGAGTACTCAATTATCCATTTGCCGTGTGCTTCATCACAGCGGTGCCTGTATATCTTTGCCCATCATTTTGATCGATTCTCGAAGAACCGCCAAAGAAGACCATTTCTCCTTCTGCCAATGCGTTTTCTTTCACTCTGGGAATCTCATAGAATTCTTCATAATTTGGACAGTCAGGGATCGGCTCTCCTTCAGTGACTGGCTATGCTATGAACATAGCTGGGTTCACTATTTTGCATCGAACTATCTTAATCGATGGATTCGATATGATCACTTCATAAGCAGAGGCTCTCTGAGATGTCAATGTGCCCTTTGGTTTCTCTAGAATGGCAAATCGTGCATGCTCGACAAACGTCATTGATAATCCCATCGCAATGGTTGGAGCCTTCTCTATTGCGAACGCTGCTGCAGCTAAACTTTGTTCGCAAGGGAAATGACCTCTCATCACTGGGTCCAAATTCCCACTGTAGTATGCCAGGGGCTTGTATCCCAAAGTGGTTCTCTGTGTGAGTACTTCCGTCCTAACACTGCCATTCGTGTGTGAAAACAGGTAACATTCCCCTGCATGATTGGGAATCCCTAAAACTGGTGCCATGCAAATGGCTTTCTTGAGTTCAATAAAACATTCTTCCATTGTCTCAGGCATTCAATTTTTTCTTTCGTCCCCTGTGCCTTCTTCAGGGCTTGTAACAAGGGCTTAGTGCATGAGCTGTAGTCCAAGATCCATGCCCTGACATAATTGCAAGTCCTAAAAAACTCCATCTATTTTATCGTGTGTGGCGTGGCTGTGTTCAATATGGCCTCAGCCCTTTCAGGGGTAACCCTTTTCCACTCATGCGAGATCAACTGGCATATGTACAGCACTTCTTGCTGACAATACTTTTCTTTGTCAACTTTATATCCTTTCTCAGCCAATATAGTGAATAACTGAACAGAATCGTGTCTGCATCTCTCCTCTGTTGTGCTGCAAATTAAGATGTCATCCACCTATTGTAAAACAACACTCTCTAATGCAATATTCCTTAAGTCCATCTGCAGGACTCTGTTAAAAATCGAAGCAGACTCGCAGTACCTCACAGTACCCCTGGGGTAACCTCGTGCTTTTCAGACACATCTGTCTGAATGTAAATGATGTCCGATCTTGTGAGTCTTTGTGCAATGGGATTGAGAAAAAGTCAATCACTGTGAAATATTGAGCCTCAACAGGTATATTACATAGGATCGTGGACTGGTTAGGGACTAGAGGGAACTCGGCCTCAACAATATCATTTATTGGCCTCAAATCCTGAATTAAACGCCAAGACCCTCCCTTTGATTTTTTTAATAGGGTACACAGCGGTATTGCATGACGACTCTGACGTCACTAAGATGCCCTGCTCCATCATAGCAGAAATTGTCTTGAAAATCACTTTATCTGCTTCCCTAGACATGGGATATTGTTGTGCTTTTTGCAAAATTGCTCATGGTTTCAATTTAATCGTTACTTCTCTGACTCCTTTCAATAAGCTTACGTCACAGGGGCCTGTGGTCCACACTGAGACAGGCACCTGGGCCATGTCGTCATCAAAATATTCAGGATGCTTCTGTGCCAGCAACATTCTCTGGGACACTTCTCTTTTGAGCATCCTTACCCAAAAAATTGAGATTTACCTCAACTGTTGTTTCCTCAACATCTTTTTTCTCGTCAAACAGATCGTCATCAGTGACGTCAGTCAATCTGTACCCTTCCTGAATGGCGATTACTATTCACCATTGTCTGCCTTTATCATCGCAACCATCGATCAACGCCATCTTTCCTCGCACTATGGCTGTGTATTGCTAAGGGAATTGCTAGTCCCTTTTCCTCATGCATAGGTATTCTTGGTCCGAATAGTAGCTCATCAGGAGTTCTCATGGTTTTGCCTGCAAGGCCTGTTAGCCCTGCCATTAACACACGTACTCCATATGCGAATATTTCTGGCTCCAGTGGAACAGCCCTCATAGCTGTTTGCCCCGCGTATGCTCTAATCAATATATGCATTCCTGGAGTTGAACATATTATGCCCTTCTCCGTGAACGAGATTGTCATGTTTAACTTTGTCATAAGTCTCGGGCCAATATATTTACTGGGGTCTGCCTTGAATATAGCAATGGCACATTCATGTCACATTCTCATATAGAGACTGGGAGTTCTTTCGTAAAAGGAACACGACTTGTTGCTCCTGTGAAGCCCTGAGTATTTATATCATCGCCGGACAAGGAAAGCTTGCCTTCACGTATACACGAGCGTGTTGCACCTGTGTCTACTAGGAAGGAATATTCTTTATCCCCTATAACATCTACCCTTGGTTCCTCATGAGAGTCTGGTGTCACTGATAGGATAGAACACATCAGGTTTCCCAGTGAGCTGTCCTAGTCATATATAACCTTGTCCGATGCTGCGTGAATGGACTTCATCCATCACCAGTATTGGCTTTCATTCCAGAGTTCAATGCCTGTCCTGTACTTGTCTGTGACAGTTGCACCGGCGACTGTTGAGACTGTCCTTGTGGAAGATCTATCAAGTTCTGTGGTTTCAAGCTTTGCTGTGCTCCTGGCGCTTGCTGTTGCACCGTGTGATTCTGTGCAACTCCATTTCCACCCTGCTGTAAAAACACAGGTGGAGTCTTCATTCCTCCTCTGATTGTCATGACCCTTGCCCCTGGCCCTCACTGGCAAGTCAGCCCTCCAGTTAGGGCCAGGGCAAAGGCCTTAAAACCTCATCCAAGACTCTCTTGGAGTCAGTCCTGGCGCCTTTGGCGCCAGGCTCATAACCATCATGAAGACCAACATTAGAATGGGACTATTTACTTTGGACTATTTAACTTGGGGGCTGGGGGGGGTGTGGTGTGTGGGTTCAGCCAACATGGAGGAACACACGCAGCTCAGTTACAAGGAACTGAGCTATGCGGTCTAGTCTTTTGGATGTGGCAGGCCTGGGACTATTTTACCTGGACCTCTTTACCTGAGACTATTTAAGCCACACCCAAACAGCAGAACATGCTTTGCATTATTCTGCTGTGGGCAGCGTAACACTCACCGTGTCCAGTTCTTTGATGCCAGCTTACCTGAAACCAAGGGGAGAGAGGGGGAAGAGAGAGAGAGGGGGAAGAGAGAGCGAGGGGGAAGAGAGAGAGAGAGGGGGAGAGAGAGAGGGGGAGAGACACACGCACTTACCTGGAACAGTATCCTGTCTTCAATCCATCGCTGACTTCAGTTCCGCTCACCTGTAGGTACAAACTCCATCATCCGGCACCGCATGCATCCTGGAATACCATAACCTGGAAAGAGGAGAAAGAAAGACAGCATTAGTAAGCGTTTACTCCCGAATGAAGAAAGCCACACAATTCTTACCTGGGTAGTCATCTCCTGGTCAGTATCATTGCTGGAACATTACGGCACTCGGCGAGGAACATTGCAACTTGCAAGGAGAGAAAAGACACAGGTTAGCAATATAAAAGGCGAAACCGCGCCGCTCAACGCGCATTACTCACTGGACAGCATCGCGCACACCGCGCTTTCGCCTACCGGCCCATGCTCATCTTCAAACTGCATGATGGCACCAAAATACCTTTCCATACCTAAAGGGAAAGAAACAAGACATTATTATTCAAACTAAGAGGAACATAAGAACTGCATATATAAAGACTATAAAGCAGCAAACCTACGGAGTCACAGCAGGCCTGGATTCCCACAGGGAGGCTTGCACCAGTGAAGTAACTTGGTCACTTCTCGCCCCCCACAACTACGCACCCCTGCCACGAGGAGCAGGACCGAGAATCCACCTCTTACAATATTAAGGTGAGGAGAAGGCCCAAGGGGGAGGAAGGAGTTGAGGCCAAAGGAGGTGGGAAAACATAGACAATCTGGTATTGAATCCAGCTCTTCTATATTGCAGACCCGTCTTTAACCAGAGACCTTACCAAGGGACCGGGAGAGGGCTGGGTGGTGTCCCCGTGGATACCAGGTGAGCATAACACCGATTCCTTGGTCTGTTTGCATCATGCCTTGACTTCTGCATGTGCGCGCTAGATGCCCGGTCATCCCACACGTCCAAAATATTGGCAGTGGTCTGATTATTTGCCCATTTGCCATATCTTGATTGCCACTTTGCATGTTTTGAAAACCTACCTGATTACCTTGGAAACCTCCCTGATTACTCTGCCATCCTCTTCCTCGAAAGCCTCTTCCTTTCGGGTAAAACCCATTACTGCCATGATTAACCTGCTGTTGATTATTGACCTGCTGTATGTTTGATCCGTCTGTGCTAGTTATCATTGCCCCTTCAATGGCATATTTTGACAATTTATTCTGCACTAACTTTGCCTCTTCAGCTTTTCGTGCAGTCTCTTCCTTGCGATTCTTTTCTTGCATTAGTCTGCAATAGTGAGCTATGGTCAAGTTAATCTCGGACCATGGCTTGGCCTCGATTCCTACCAATTTCTTGAGCTGCTTCTGTACCTGATCTGGAAGCCCATGGCATAATATGTGGTAAAACACGGGTATAGATTTCCCCCAAGATTGCCTCGTTTCCAGCACCCATGCGTCTTGGAAATTCTGAATGTAAAGCAAAGGATCTTCTGTTACGCTCACCTGGCTCCCACAGGGGCGTTGATCTGAACTGAACAGCTGCGGTCTCCACCAATGTGATGCGTAGTGCTGAGATGACGGACTGGACTGGCCCACCTAGCTTCGTTTGCTTGGCCCGTAGGAATATTCTTCTGCAAATGGAGAAAGGGAATTAACCACCCGTGGAGTTGAGCGTTAACCCCCCCCCCACTCCCGCTGTTCTCCCCACTGATCACCTTTGATGTCCCCTCTTATAGTCCCACCTGATGGTTTGGAAAGATGAGCTCTCCATCCTGCATTGAGCGCAGGGGTGCGTAGATAACCAGTTGCTTCACTGGCTCGAAGGAATTGGTGAGTTCCAGAACAATATTGACTCTGAGATTCCTGGCAAGACGCTGTAAGTATGTAGTTCGTAAGAGTTCAAATGTCTGACTTTCACTCTTGTCCGATTCCTTGCAGGTTGCAGCTTGACCCTAGCGAAGAGTTCCTCGTGGCAACCGGTAATATTCAGGTAAGGATTTGTATTATCCAACACAGTTGTAACGCTCACCTGATTCCCGTAGAGGCGCCGGTCTTGACTGGGCGTATACCGTATCTTCAAAGGTGATGTGTAACACACGGCTGGCTCTTTGGGCTGGACCTCTGTGCACTCTATGTCTGACTCAAAGGGTAAGATGTCTGCAGATAGAAAATATGGGATTAAGGAACTGGGTTATTGAATGTCTCTCTCTTCTTCCCTTTCTCTTCTCCTGTAGAACCCCAAAGGTTAACGCTCTCACCTTAGGTAAGTGAACGCCGTGCTCTCCATCTGCCTCGGGGCAGGGTGCTGTAACCAGTTTCTTCACTGGATAAGGGGAGCAGGCCTCTTGACTTCAGAGGACTGCTGTCCGTCGTTTACTGCACGAACGGTAAGTTTCGAGTAATTCTAATGTCTTTAAAGTCTTTAGTAATGATGTTTCTTGTTTTGCAGGGTTCCGGCGATGGCGGATGACGGGCTGAAGTGAGTTGAAGATGGAGCCCGTGTGATGAATAGAAGCGCCTGGAAGCACGTAAGTAAGCGCTTGTTGCCTGCTTCACGATGCGCTCTAACTGTCTTTTTATTTTGCAGGTACAAGTTCGGAGCGGCTGCAGGGTGCCGGAATACCCACTGGGTTAGATGTGGAAAGGAGTAATGGCACGTGAGTATTAAAGTTCCCCAATGTCTTTAAACGCACCTTGTTTTGTCTTTCAGATGCGGGATGCAGCACCGAAGGCCTCCGGAGCGTGCGAAGAGTTGGTAAGCTTTTGTCTTTCAGATGCCGGAATGCAGTGTGAAGACCACCGGAGCGCACGAAGAGTAGGTAAGCCTTTGTCTTTCAGATGCCGGAATGCAGCGCGAGGCGTTGGTGACAGCCGATGGACCAGGTAAGTGAAGAGCTGTCACTGAAGACCGTAATGCTAACCTGTTCTTTCTTGTCTTTATAGGTGTTGCTGAAGACTGGATTCAGGATGGTAAGCCTTTTTCCTTAGGCCCAGGATCAGATGCAGAAGACACGATGAGCGTTCTGCTGCAGAGGATGCAGAATAACGCAAAGCAAGATTCATCCATCGGGTGTGGTTTAAATAGCCTCCTGTAGTGCTTAGGTGTCTCCTTCCACAGCCACGCCTAGGTAAGAAAAGAGTTCCTGCTTTCCAGAAGAGTTCCAGTGTTCTGAATCTAGGGAGTGGCTCCTGCCCCACCCAACAGGAAAAGTAGTTCCAAACAGAAGAGGATCAGAGGCTCAACTGGCAGGCAAGTAAGCAGCATGGTCTGCTGCAGGTAAGTCCACCCAAGCATTATGAGCCCGGCGCTTCCAGCGCTGGGACTGGGCATATTTATGAGCCTGGTGCCACTGGCGCCAGGACTGGGTCCAAAAGGTCCCAATTGGGACTGGTTGGCACTCGGAACCTGGGTTATGGATCTGTTTCCAAGGGAGTTGGGAAAACCCTGACCTTTTGGAAGCAGAGATCATGACAACAGTTCGATAAAATAATGTCAATATGTAACCTGTTGCTTTCTCCCTTATTCAGGCGCTGAGAGAAAGTATGAAGTCTCGGGGAATAATGCCTCGGCGGTAAAATCAGGTAAGTCTATTGTGGTGAGGAGGTTTCTCCTTGTTTGTCCCTTTGTTTCACCTTGCTGTCCTTTTGTTTCCCCTTAGGGGCCGGGGTTCGGCGAGGATGCAGTGGAAGCTGCGCCGACCCGTAAAGAGGAATAGTACCCCCGGTGGTAAAATCAGGTAAGTCTATGGGGGGGTAACTAATATTGCCTCTGTGTATTCCCTTGGCTCACCTTGCTGTTCTTGTCTTCCCCTTAGGTGCCGGAGTGCGGCGGGAGCATGCAGAAGGATGCGGTGGAATGTGCAGATGCTGCGAAGGCCGGTGAGTTCAGCGCTGCTGCAGGCGAGGCAACGCGCATAAAATAGCTTCTTTCTTCCAGCTCGAAGGCGCGATGGATCAGGAATTCAGTTAAGGATCAAAGGTATTGCTCTTGTTCTAACCTTTTCTCCTTCTTTCTCCCTTTTTCTAGGAGCTCCAGACTCGAGGCAGGTGTGGCAGAAGACTGGATGCAGACTTGCAGGCGTGGTGAGCGTTACGCTGCTGGATGCAGAATAACGCAAAGCGTGTGCTGCTCTTCGGGCGTGGTTTAAATAGCCCCAGGTAAGTATTCCTCCCCAGCCCCACCCAAGTAAAAAATAGTCCCTAGGTAAAGTAGTCCCTTCCAAGCCTCCTTTGGCTTGGAGCTCTTGCAGCATGGTCTGCATCAGGTGAGTTTGCAGCATGGTCTGCATCAGGTAAGTTTTAATCTATGAGCCAGGACTGACTCTCCATATGAGCCTGGCGCTATAGGCGCCAGGACTGCACCCAAATAGCCCCTAGCAGGGGTTGTTGGGCTTGCTTAGTGTAACTTGATGCCTGCTTCCGGGGTTGTTGAACTTGGTCTGGGTCCCCGGGGGTAGGCATCATGACATCTTCTGACTCCTTCATTTTGCAGGTCATTATAGCTCCCATGTCAGACGTATCCGGGTATAGCAATCGTAATGCTTTCCATACTGCGGCTCAGCAATTGTTAAATGGAGCTCCATTGTGTGCCGTGTTAACTGTAGTCACGCCAGGGTAAACTGCACATGTCCACGCATTGTCAGCTAGATCACCAAGTATGGCGATTAAAAGACCCTTAATATCCCCTATATCCAACGTGTTCCCTCCCGTCATTTTTTCCAGTTCATGTCTCCATTTTCCAGCTCCCGATGTTAACATTGGAAGCTTGTTTTTCAGATTTTCGTGATCCATGTGTAACCATGGAATATACTGTGTCTCGTTCCTCCCTTTTCGAGCAACAGGAATTGTAATACATGGCACTCCTTTTCGTCTCATCATTTTTCTATCCACTGCAGGGTTGATAGTCCCGCATTGCTGTCTATCTGGCAATGTCCTTAGTCGGCTAACATAGGGTGGTGGAGACACCCCCCTCTGACCGTAAGATGCTCCTTTGTGTCGGTCTGACTGTATGGCTGACTGATGCCTTAGGGGCAGACTCGCTAGAATCTGACCACCTTATCCCTTTTCCTCTGGAGAAGCGTTTTTCGCGTCTTCTCTCTTCTTTCTTTTCCTCATATTCCTCTCTTGCTGCGTCTGATATTGTCTGTGCCCAACTTCTGTAACTCCTCATCTTCCTTGTTTCTGTTTAGAGTCAACCTATCTAGGGACAGCTCTGTATTTCTACTACTTCGGGAGGCGTCCTCGGTGTCATACAACTGAGTGCTTTCAAGACGCTCGTCCTCCCCTCTCCCTTGGGGTATTTGTTCTAGCCCCACTTCGTCATATATTCTATCGATCGTCTCCAATGCTTCTGGTGTCGAAGTCATCTACGATATTTGCCCTAGATGTGCCTGGTACTGAATCGTACTTAGGAAAGAATTCTTCTATGTCTTCCCACTCTACTACTGCATCGGGTTTTTTAACCTCTCCAGATATTTAAGATCGCGTGCTCTGTCTTCGCTTACGTTTCTTTGCATCTCTACGTTCATTTACCCTTCGTATTTCCTCATCCCTTCGTCTTTTTATTCTCTTCTGCCTTATCTTTTGTTGTTCCTCTATTCTGCCTGGTTCCTGCCTGTCCTGATCATTAGCTGCTCTTGGCTTATGATCGCGTTTCCTCTCTTGCTCTTCGCGATACAGCTGTTCTTGGTTATCTTTTTTCCTAATCCTTTCGTGTCTCAATCCTTTTTCTTCTTCCTTCTCTTTTCTTTATGAATTATCTGGCTCTCCCTTTTGTCTCACATCCTCAATGCCTTTACCATCAAGTTTCAATCGAATCTGACCTCCCATTCATTCATTCTTTGCGAATGCCATCTCATCAGTTCTGTCCTCATCTCCTTTCCATCTGTTTTCCCCTCTATTCATATCTAGAGATGTATTTGCTTGTGCTTGATCTCCTTTTTCTTTCTCGTGCCTCTCCTTGTCCCTCAGGACTTTGTAGGGGATATCTCTGTCTCTGTCTGGGTTTTCGTCACTACTTTGCGTGGGTGACTCCTATGCCGCGTTGCTATATCCCGTGGCTGCTTTAAGTTCTCTCAATGGATATAATTCTTCGTCTTTACTGGCTTCGCTCTTTGTTTCAGACAGGGCGGGTGGCGCTGAAGGCGTTTCACCCCCCCTCTGTGCATATGTTAAGTATACAATCTACCAGCGGCTCCTCCTCCTCCTCCTCTTGGTACATCTTCCAAAGCTCTAAACTACCTAGGCGTTTATCTAACTTTTTCCCAATATATGTGGTGTGCAAATATGTCGTCATGTGTTGCAGGACTGCTTTAGATGGCGATCCACCCTGAGGCCATGGCATAAACATTTTGTGGGCGGTTCCTTTGACCCATTCTGCACTGTACTTTTTCAGTTTAGGTGCATGTTTCGGCAACTGTTTGCACAAGTGTATTAGCGGTGTAATATCTTCCATACTTAATATTATTTATCTTCTCCTCACACAACACTGTTACGTTTTAACCAAAATCAACAATATGAGCGAGCACTAATGGTCACAAGCTCCAATCCCGTTTTTTCACAGTTTTTCTTTTTTTCACACAACCATCAATTCATATTATACAATGTCTTAGTTAAACAATCGCGTAATTTTTGCGCTAATTCTTCCCCAAAAATTCTTCTTTTTATGACGTCGGAGAAAAAAAGAAAATGATTTATTTCGACATGGAGTGTAAGCCCATTCCTTTCAAAAAACATCTTTAACTGTTTCGGTCTCCTATTGCCCTCTTTTATTCAGGACTTTGAATGCAGGCTTCTTCTAACCGCTATATTTAAAGCACATCCTCTCTTTGCTCAGGTATCCTCCTGGTATCCTCTCTCTATCTCTCTAGCTCGGGTATCCTCTATGCTCGGGTATCCTCCCGGTATCTTCTATGCATTGCTCGGTCAACCTAGAGTGTGTATGTGTATATATATATATATATATATATATATATATATATATATATATATATATATATATAGATCTACTCTACCTCTGACTTTATTTTTGTCCCACCTTCCCTTACTTGTTCTATGGCATGCAACTTTTTGCCAAAGCATTTAGTCTTTTTCACTCACCGTTCGCATGTTTTCCTCTCTGGATCCTCGGGATCACTGCCTCTCCTGCTTTTCTTCCGGGAAGGCTGCTCGTAGAAGTGGGAAGGGGTTTGTGGGTGAAAACACGGCTTCCTTCAGACCTCAACTGCAAATTTTATAATTTACTCTAGCCACTATCTATGGGGCGCTTCTTGGTCTACATAGCCGGATGGCAAAGGACTTGTGATATTGCTGAGGATCTAGAGTTACTTATGTCGACGGTCAATTGGTCTTATATAATCGATAGTCGATAAACCAACCATCCTCTGCTACCAAGTGTGCACTAGGACCCCAACCGGCCTATAAAGCGGGGGATACCTAAAAGCACTTTAAGATGAGCAGCAGCAACCGTGAGATGGATGGGGATGCAGATTAATACACTTGCATCAAATCAATAATGACAACTCAATAGTTTGGCAAAGGGAGTCCGTTTAATGACAAGTACAAAAAACAGGGAGTTCATGAACATCTGCAATCGCTCGATCTTCCTTCTTGCTTCACAACTCCAACGAACTTCATAAAAAACACATCTTTTATACTAAAAACTCGCCATCACTGACGTATAACGCTTCAAATGTTGCATACAGTTCTATTGGTTATAGGAAGGTAACTTTAATATAGGTACGATATCTGTATATGGTAACGAAGTGAGGGGATTGGATAAACAGTGTCAGGTGGGGTATCTGAGCCCTTCCTTCAAAATGGCTGCTGTAGACGTCCCTAAAAGTACGACGTCTCATTGGTTCTATTAACTATGGGACCCTATATTACTTGGTCCACTATGATTGGGTTGGCATCAACCCCACTCATACTTTTCCACCAGCCTAGCAGCGTGCAGAATAGCTGGCCAGGTGCAGGCAGCTCGTCCGCTCCCCCAGTCTCCCTCCAATTATTGCAACAATCCATCATCACTTCAGTGGTCAGGTGTCAATTATTTCTTTGTATTTTGGCCCCGAGAATGCTTCTTGGTCCGGAAAAGTGAAGGCACCTGGGCATGGCACAATTCCATGCATAGGTGTGAAGTTTCATCCCTTATGCTGGCTCGGTCACGTGAGTCCGACACCGTGAAAGTCTTCTTATTCTCCATGTAATTCGTGTATTTGATTTAATTTTGCCAGCCATCTGCCTGCTGTGGCTTATCTTGACCTTTCAGAATAGGATACTCTGTTCTACTCTTGTTTAAATGCATCTACTGTTGGCCTACTTCAGCTGGTACGACCTTGGCTTCTTGGCATGACTTGCCTTCGTCTGAGGTTCTTTCTGTCCTTAATTCTCAATTTTCCTGCTGCAAAGCTCTCTTCGTGAGACCTTAAGTAACCTTTGGTCGGTTCTGCTCTTGTGGATAGTGGAAGTATACTTATATACAGTTCTTTTCTTGAGGTAGATATGTATAGGTGGCGCTTGCTGCACTCTATTTTACTACTAAGCTTTAGCAAGCCTCAAGATTTTCTTAGCTTCTTGCGGTTCCTTGCATTTGTACACGTGTAAGCTGGCTGAATATCTTCATCACGCTCATGGCATAAGCTTCTAACATTTGACATTGTTAATTTGCTTTAAACTCAGGATGTCACTTATACATGGTGTTTCGTCTCTTTTCATCATTCATAGTTCATCATATCTTTTTATATGCGAGTCAGTCCGGGTTCTTGTGATGTCACCATTTGTCGTCTTTTAGGACTTTCTTAGCTTCTTCCGGGACTGTGCTCTGACACTGTTCATTTTGTTTCATTTGTCAATATGGTTTTCTCAGTGGGTAGCTCACTGTCCAAGGTTTCTTAGGTGCAGGTACTTCAATAGGTCCTGTCAGTCTGATAGGTACTGGGCAGAGCCCCACTGCGGCTCTCTGGTGGTTTACTTGCTCATCATACATCTCGTATTTCGGCGTGAACGTTCCTGGTACCTCAAAATGGGCGGTGGGGGTGCAAATCGTGTTTGGGACCTCCTCTACACTTTTGTCCGAGTTTACCCCTATGTAAGGGTCTTAAATTTAGCTGTAGAGGGGAAAGCGTCTACCTAAGCACTTTACTGTTTTTATATATACACTGCTCTAGTGTATATATTTTTCAGTATATCTGCATAGTGTATTCTCTTGGGGTGTTATCAAGATTTTTCCGAAGCAGTCTGCTGAGAATGTAAAACCACCTAGCCTAAAGAGTGGACAGGGTTTCCAACCAAAAGATCAACCAAACTCTCTAGTGGCAGATATGGCAGAGCAATAATGAAAATATATATGCACTGGCTACTCATAGTCAGTGACTGGGTGAACCCTGAATGGAAATAACCTTTGGCTTCTATTCATACTGTAGAGACTTGTACAATACCAACTTCAAAATATCTTCATTTTTCCTTTCTCATTAATGCAAGTTCAATCTTCCGTTATGAAAAAACTAGAGGCCTTTATTATGCATGTAGATCCAATGCATTTTGGACCATGTCCTTTGCTCGGAAAGATTTATCTTTACAGCACATTTCCCTCCATTTTTATGAATCCCCAAACGTTTTGCTTTTATTTTTTAATCTGACCTGCTCCCTTTGCAGTGCAGTGAAGCCTTCAGCTTCACTATACACGCTTTTGCTCATTTGTCTTGGTGAAACTGATATCTCCTTCAGGCTGTCCGTACTGGGAAACATTGTTTTCCTTAGTCTTATTACATGGTGATCACTTTTGTTATCATTGGACTGCGTTGTAAGATGCATTACACCATGGGGTACAAATGTTGTTTTACACTCGGAGGATTTGTTGTTATTCTAGGTCTGCCTAAAGGACAAGCAGGCGACAGCAGTTACTTTTTGTTATTTTATTGGTGTAGTTTACTTTATAGCCTTACTGTGTTTACTACGTTTGGGTACCTACTGTGTCTAGTGTCCAAGCATGGCGTGCCACAAGGTTTATTGCGTTTGTCCATTGGCCATCTTTTCACTAACCCTTTTTCCTGACATGTGACGACAGGAAAATCCTAATATGGACTTCCAGTGCCCAGGAAAGCTGAGGCTTTCTGCAAGCTATTGCAAGGCCATGTGTGTTTGCTGCTAGGAAGTGGGTTGGGACTGTCTGGACCCAATCCACAAACTGGTTTCAGTGTGTCTGAATGGTATGCATTAGCTGTGCCACCAGTGGTCCCGATTGGACCACTTCTGTGTGCGGGGGGGGGGGAAGGTGTCTGTGTGTGTGTGTGTGTGTGTGTGTGTGAGATCTTCGATTGGCTAGTGGGAGTCTCGGCTCTTAAAATTTTGAATAAGAGGACCCCTGCACCCATTCCTCAGAGATCCTGGAAGAAACCTGAAGTGGCCAAGTAAACTGTCCAGCTGCAAGACGTGTAAGAATACCGGGGACCCGTTGGAAGAAGGCATGACGACCAACGTCTGCTGCTGTCCTTGAGGAGCCCTGTCTTATAGGTGATCTTCAGCAGTCCTACGAAGGAGCTGCGACCCTTGGAGTTGAGGGAACATCCATTTTCTGAGTCCTGGAAGAAGAGCCCTTGAAGTGCCTGTGGATCTCCCAGTGGCTGCCCAGCTCAGTTTGGGCTATTGTGCTGCAGACGTTGCTGTTCCGTGTTGAGGCCTGGAACTTTGGTGATCGACAGCTTGTGCTACAGGACCCCTCTCTGCCAAATGTTGTGGTTCCAACGTCCAGGGTACCCGAGATAAGAGGCGAAGTCCGACCGTGACAAGTGTGTGCCCCAGCATCGCCGTGCAGCAGTGGCCGTCATCCAAAACTGATTTCCTGCATCCAGTCCTGTGCTGGGAGGGGCCCAGCATAGAGTTCTTCTGGTTGGAGAATGCAGAGGACCTTGCATCAGCATTTGTCGCTGACTGGAGAAGTGCTCGAACCTCCAACCCCTGGGCATCAAAGACCGTAGCTGAAGGCAGAAAAAGCAACCGTTACCCTCCTTTAGACCTGCCAAGTCCTAATAAGAATCGGAGTACCAGGGTGAGCTGTAACAGTACTTGCCTGAACCCTTAACTTCCCTTTAAAAGTTTGGTAACTTTTAGAAACTTTTGTAACAGTTTGGCTTTGCAATTGCTTGCTCACACAAGCATTCTGCAAGTGGGGGGATGGACTTTTAAAGTTAGTGTTGCATCTCTGTGGACATGTTGTGTTGTATACTAATACTTACCTTCGTTTGCAGGGGTTTGTTAGGTATTTTGCCCTACTCCAGTGATTATATAAGATGTATCTTTTATTTAGTGTTGTGTGATATTGCATGCTAGTAGTCATTTTTCAGTGTTATACGGCCATAAATAAATAAGTATTTTTATAATTGTTTAGTGTGTTCCTTAACGTTTCACTGTGTACTCATTGAGGACTCCTTACAGACTCACCACCTCTTAAGACTTAGCCGTGGCCACTCGTCTTGCTACCTTGAACTGGTTTGGCTACAGGTCCCAGAGTTGTCCCTGTCATTAAGTTGGCCTTCTGTACAGCTGTTCACCAGGCCAGAGTATAGAGAATCAGTCCTAACAATCACTATACACTGGAGGAAAAAGTTGGGGGTTGTATACCCTACAACAGCTTTGAAAGGGTATAGTCGCTGTACTGTCGAGGACGGGACACTGGTCCGAAGAGGAGGTGCAGCCATGGGCGCTGTGCGCCCTTAGTTATGCTGGTTGAGCATCCATTAGTTCTTGCTTGGTTCCACTACCTCTTCCTCGAACCTTTTCCACAGCTCGAGTATACTTGGTTTGTTCTGTAACTGTTTTCCCTTATGTGTGGCATGCAAATATGTGCACATGTGTTGCAGCACCTCTTTCGAATGAGTACTGTCTTGAGACCATGGCATAAACATTTTACCGGCCATATCTTTAACCCCATGGATGTGGTATTTGAGTATGTTGTCTATGCATCTGGGAAGTGACTTACACAAATGGTCAATGGGGGTATCTGCCATGATAACAATATAAAAAGCAACCCATCAATAAACACCTCTCCAGCACTGGCTTACCTTTGTCTCTACTTTTTCCTACCCTTCCCCTCAAAGGGTTTTCCACAGCATTAACACACCCACGTCTCTTTCCGAGACCACGTTTTGCAAAATTCCTCCCCTAAGCAGCTGCACAAAAACGCTGCTCCAACTCTAAACAACTTTCTCTTTTTAACGCAGACATTCACTCTTCTACCAACACAACAAAACACCTCTTACCCTGTTCTATACCACAACAAAATAAAATGGCGCCAACAATCACTGTATACAGGGGATCCTTCTATTTATTTCTATGCCTCCTAAAAGAGGCTTACCCCGCACTTTCCCGACCCTTTCTATATCTCTCAAATCAATAATACACAACACTAAATGAACAGTATTGCAATGCACAGTTAATACTCTCATCCAAAGATCCCCCCCTGAAGGTTTTCAGCATAGTCTCCTCTATCTGCCTGCTCCACCCTGCGCACCCAGCGGGGCGGCCTGTGTGACCAGGCAGGACTTTGCGTCATCGTGGTACCTGCTGACCTATCTTCTTAGATGCCCGTTATTCCGCTTTCCACAAGCCACCCTTGTTGTCCAAGGGGGGGGGGGGCGGCGGCAAGGAATCCTCGCTAGTCTGCAAAACTACTAGGATCCATCCTCTGTTACCAAATGTAGAGATGGGCCCCAATTTACCAAACTTAGTGAAATCAATACTCAATAATAGAGTACTCAAAGTGCACCTTAAAACCCAGCTTTATTCAAAACACAGAATCTCAGCCGGGACAGCATAAAAGCAGCTCTCAACATTGCAAAGAGTGTGAGCAGATTTTGTACTAAAAATACGAAAGCAATGACGTCCGATATCAGTTACAAAACTTATATCGTAAGATATTGACCAATCCTAACCGCTCATGTTTGTTTCCTCATTGGTTTATACATATCTGATTGCTCCTCCTGAGTCCAACCTATCATCGATAATAGTTTGACTACATTGGCCACTAATTGGTTGGGGCTATTCGTCATGGGCGGTGTGGAAAGATGGATTTCTGTTGGTTGGCACCTTACTCACCAACCATGGGCATTTTAACGAGACGTAGGGGGAGTGACAAGTCCATGGTCTGCACTAATCCCAATAGAAAATACTACCCATTATTCCAAGGCCATGTGGCTCATCCGTTATTTTGTATTTGTGTGTGTGTGTGTGTGTGCGCGCGCGCGCTAGGGCGTTTCAGCAGGTGTCTTATCTATACTTGGCTCAGAATGAATAACCAGTGTTCTTCATGTCTTGATCACGTGTTAGGGGACTATGTTGGAGAATTAATGTCTTCCTATTTACTGGGCTTTTAGCTAATTCTAACATGCATGTTGTACTCTTTGTGACCACTTGGGGCATCCTTCATCTATCTGCGATAGTTTTATGGCATACTGATCTCATGAATCTGGACATCAATGGTTGTGCTCTTGTTGAACCTTAATTCGCTTGGGAGTCTACTGCTTCTTGTCCTGGCAATGTTTATCCCGTCCCTGGGTTCTGCGCATCCATTACTCCCTTCCGTGCATCATACAGTGGCGCTTAATACGAACTACTGTCTGGGAAGCTATTCAAAGCTTTTAAAATAAATGTGTTTTCATGAATTCAGCATCTTGTCCTTGCTAACTCCTAGGCCTGTTGCGGATTCTGTGCTAGCAAAATGGCTGTACATCTGCGCGTCGCCATATTGGCGACCTATATTGGTCTCTGTTCATGTTACATTCACCTTGTGCATCTGCTATACGTTGTTTCCCTGCCGTATAAGCTGTATCTAACCTGCCTACAAGTTCACCTGCCTCATCAGTGTAGCGAGTCCCTCTTGGTATCCTGGAATCCTCCTCCCTTCTATGCTATATTCAGCACACTACTTATGTTTCTGCTGTCTAATTCCTACTATGGTCGCACAACTTACCTAATTCTTTATTAAAGAGGCGTAAACATTCTTTCTTGAAATCTGCCTTAGTTTGTTTTGCTTCTCACCCCTAAATTCATGGGACGGTAGGGCTGACTTGGCTGGTATCGTTTCTCACCTGGTTGATAATGGTAAGGAGTAGGGTCAGGAATTGCTACTTGCATATTCATATGAGTAGGGGCAGTAGGTGATACCTGCATATTCATTGGCCCCATTACAGTGCAAGTCTGTGACCTGCACCCATAAAGGGAATCCACTTTGGGACTGTTACCTGTCGGGAGAGTAATCCGAGCAGCTGTCAATGTTACGAGTCTGGGACTCTCACCCGAAAAGGGACAGTCCTTGAGAGGACGGTGGCTTGGTAGGAGAGTACACTAAGCCAGTGTGACTACTGCGAGTCTGGGACCCGTACCCAAATAAGAAGTTATTGAAACGCAACTGCTTGGCAGGCGAGTGAATCAAGCAGTTGAATTGGGAGTCTGGGACTCGCACCCAAAAGAGGGACCGTCCATGAGAGGACATTTGCTTGGCAAGGAAGAAACCAAGCCATTCGGAATACTGAGAGTCTGGGACCCTCACCCAAAATAAGTGAAGAATACATAGTGCAAACAAATCCTACGCTTGGCAAAAGGAGTGTGCAAAGTTGGTGGGATAAAAGAGGAGAAACGTAAGGAACATATTCTTGTGAACTGCCTATTGACATTTGTTTAAGCAAGTACAGGTCTGAGAGGCTCAAAAAGGAAAGCACTGTAAGAAGGAATCTAGGGAAAACAATCACAACCCTAACCTTGGACTCCTACAGTTAAGAACATTTCTTTATTTTTGCCACTTCTGATTGCCCAAGAGACTGGGAACTTTTCTGTCCACTAGTTGGAGCTACAAAGAACACTTTGCTTTAGGTAGAGATGGTTTAAGTTATTAGTGTTAGGGACAGAAGTAGGCTTTTCGAGACACAACAGTGACAGACTTTATAGTTTGGTCATTCTGACAATTTCTTTAGTTTTCTTAGAGATATGGAAACCCCTCTTAGTTTTAGGGACAGAGAGCCATTCTTCTGAGACTAGGCCCTAACCACTATCCATGCTACCTTGATTGGTTTGGCAAAACTCAGAGATTCTCCTGTTCACTATAACTAGAGTTACCTCCTGAACTCTGTCCACCAGGCCAGAGTTTAGAAATCCATCTCAACAGGAATTGTTAAACATCTTGGTATAAAGATCGAATGGGGAGAGCTACTGAGGCAGCTACTTAAGGACTCCAGGCAGGCCTGCTTTGAGGAGGCTGCTGGTCACGTGACCGAAACCCCACTCACCCGTTTTACCTTGCCCCTTCCTTTCCTTTTTTAACTCTTAGTTCCAGGGGGCATCCGAAGTGAAGGGCAGTCTAAGGATAATTGTTGTTTGGACCAAGAGCGCCGAAGATCAGAACCCCTGTCTCTCTAACATCCGGTAAGCTCTCTCAAATATGTTTTTCCACTCTCCTAACAGCCCATCCCTGCCATCATCACTAATCGCCAACCATGCCGCTCGCAAGCAACATCGTGGATACAAGATCGCCGCATCTCATTCGCGTCACTATAGACTCCATCACCCACAAATGCATGAAAACAAATGCTTGCTAATGTCCGATAACCAACCATGCAGCAGACATCGCCAACCTCATCACCACACATGATTTGGACGCCATCTTCATTACTGAGACCTGGATGACATCCACCGCCACCAACATCTAGATGTCCTCATCCCCAATGGCTACAGAATTTTACGATGGGACTGTCCAAACATGATCGGCGGAGGCCTTGCCATCATTCACAAGGCACTATGGCCATGCACCCAACTGGACGTCGCCACCATTGGCTCTTTCGAAAACCTTTCCTGATGCTTCCCACTCTCCCTAACGGGGGCAGCCACTTTCCACCTCCTATACAGATCACCGAAGCCCAACACCGCCTTCATCAACGACTTCACGGACTTGGTCACCAACATGTCTCTCACGCATGCCAACATCTTCCTTGCTGACTTCAGCATTCCTGGCAACCCATCAACCAAGTCCATGAAAGAAGATCTCCACTGCATACTCAACACTCTGAACCTCACGCAGCCCCCAAAAGACCCAACTTAGAGGAACATTAATATCCTCAACCTCGTCCCCACCCTGCCCACCCTCCATCACAGCTCTCTAATCCCGCTCGACTTGTCGGACCATCTGGCAATCCTCTTTTGACATTAGTCACATCACACTGAGTGTCATCTTTTTTCGCTGTTTCTTTGTGAAGGGGTCCTTCTGGTGTTTGGCTCTGCGTGCAGAGCCGGGTTTGGTCCCCTTGTTCGTGGGCCTTTGGCGGGCTTCAGGACTGGAGTCAACCCCTGGCGTCTGTTTATCTGGGGTGTGCAGGAAGTGGGGGAGGTGCCCGAGACTCCCTGTGCTTGGTCCCCTGGGAGACCCAGGTGCACTCTGGCATGATTGGCTGGCTGGCTGTCCGGCAGGGATGGCCACCCTGCTGGGTGAGTGGCGGCTGGGCTGGAGTGAACGGGAGAAAACTGTTTAGGAGGCGAGTCTCCGGGACTGGAGGGCAGGGTCGACCACTGGAGCGAGGGAGCCGAAGACTAGCTGGAGGAGGATGGCTGCTGCAGCCACTGGACCGTTGGTTTGCCGGTGGAGCCGTTCTGCACCTCCGAATCTCTAGATCTCCATTCGATGGAGGGGCTCCTTCAGGGACGGCTTCTTCCCTTGAGTTGGTGGGACCAATCCGCTCAGAAGACACCTCGATACCATTCTCAATGCTGGTTAACGTTTAGCCAGGGAGAGGGAAACCAGTTTGCGTCTTGAAGCAATGGGTACTGACCCAAAGTGACTCCATTTTGTTTGCTCCGACGGCGATCCCGCTCAGTGCAGGAGTCCCCCGACGTCCTCCCTCTTGTCCCCACGACTGAGGCTCAGGAGCGGAGAGATCTGCAGGAACTGCCAGGAGCCAATGTCTTCAGCTGCATCTTTTTGCTTCACATTAAGGTGCTGTGCCATCCGGTTGAGAGATCCTGACTCTCGCGGTGAGTTTGTGAGGCTTTCCAAACTTACAGGCCTGATCAGCTTGTGACCCAGCATATCATTCGTTTTTGTCTAAGCTACTTCTGAAAACTTCTGCAAAGACTTCTCCATCTGTACCAGAGCTGCTCTGTCCTCTCCAAGAACACTAGACTATTGACTTTGGCCTGCCCTATTGATTTGAACTGACACTCCTGGTACACTGAACCTTAGCATTACCTCCAAAGAAATGTTTTCTAACCCATTGTACAAACGTATGTCTTTCTACTCCTATTAAAAGTAATTCAAGTGCCATTTGGCTCCTTTTTCAGGGCAGCTCAAACTGTCCATACAACTTAGTTTGTTACTGTAGTGTATTGGTGTTTAATATTGAGTTGATTTCTACTAGTGAATGTTTTCTAAGTGATTGTGTAGATAAGTGTATGTGTTTTTATTACCAAGAAGCCTTGGGTGTGGGTGTTTGCTTGAACCACTATGATTGTGATACTTCTGTGTAGCTTCCTATGCTGCTCACATTCCCTCTTGGGATGGGCCTTGCTGCTCAGCTCGCTACCGGAGGGTGTGTGGTACAGACTTGTGCCAGGGGTTGGTTTTTGCTTGCACCTGTGGTCCTAGTTGTGTGTGGTGTTCCCAGAGGGTACTGCATGCAATTCAGCCTAACAATCCTCAGTCTATGAAATTGGCAGCCTGGCTTCTGAAGTCGTACAGTTCGGGCACTTAAAACGTCCTCAAAGGTGTATGGATATACTATGAGAAGCACGGAAATCCAACACCAGACATTGTTACTTCAACAAGTGGAAGAGGTTTGTAATATGGTGCCACTCACAATCCTTAAACCCAATTGAATGTTCCCCTTCCAACATTCTACACTACATGCTTCACCTACTCAACTCTGGCCTAGTATTTAACTCCATCAAAGTACACTTGGCGGCTCTGTCCGCGTACTCCCCAAAAGTGGGTCTTGGTGGAAGGTTCCCGTCATTAAATCTTTCATGGGAGTAAAAAAGACTACCCTCCCATTTCTAATACTCCACCGGGTTGGGACCTTAATGTTGTGCTCTCAAAGCACATGGGACCACCATTCGAGTCTATGAACAAAGCCAGCCTAAAACCCTTGACATACAAGACTGCCTTTCTAGTAGCCATTACACCCATTAGACAGGTTAGTGAGCTACATGCACCGTCTGTACAAGACCTTTTCATAATCCACGAGGGTCCCTAGAACACATCCTAGGTTTTCACCTAAATTCAAGTTCCGTGTCAACCAATCCATTGAACTACCTACTTTTTTCAGTATCCATCTAACTCTTCTGAAAGGAACCTCCTTACACTAGATACGTAAACAAAACTAATCCTATAAGGAAAACAGACCAGCTCTGTTTCCATAGCAACTGGCAGGGAAGGGGATCACATTTCAAAGAACACTATCTCCAGATGGAGATATACAACTATGCTATGCATTATCAAAGAAGACTGTGCTTTTTACACCAAGGGCTCGCTCTACCAGAGATACAAAGCAACACTGAACCCTGACTATCTCAGCAACTACTGTCCCATCATCCATCTTCACTTCGTAGTTAAAATCCTTGAGAAAGCAGTAGCCGTGCAACTCCTCCAACACATTGAAGCCAAAAACCTCCTTCAGTCACGCCAATCTGACTTCAGACCCAGATGCAGCACAGAAATGGCTCCCATCAAGTTGATAGACGATGCCCTTGAAATACTTTATGGTGGCCATTCTTGCCTCCTGGTTCTCCTTGACCTCTCGTCTGCATTTGACACAGCAGACCACCCGACCTCTCGTCTGCATTTGACACAGCAGACCACCCGACTCTCAACGACAATCTGTATCTCTGCACAGGGATCAGCGAGATCATCCTCAGCTGGTTCAAATCATACCTTGCTAATCGACACCAGTTTATACAAATGGATTCCTCCAGATCACCTACTCTACCTTACCCATCCATCCTCTGCACTGCTTGGAACCCTCTGCACTCCTCAACATCCACATACACCGAATATGCAGATGCCACACGGCTGTATCTCAAGATAGACCTCCATCGAAGACATCCACATGCTCAAGGCCTGCCTCATTGATCCATTTGTGGATGTCCAGTGTTTACCTGAAGCTCATCCCCACCAAGACTGAATTCCTACTGCTGACGAACAACACTGAATACCCGGACATTCAGACCTGGGTCTCTGCTATGCACCTCAAGGGCTTCACACCCCAACTGGCCACCTGCACCGAGTCCCTTGGGTTTGACATAGACAGACCCCTCATCTCCAAACCGCACTTAGTGAGGAAGATACAAACGGCTTGGCACCAACTTTCTCTCCTATGGAAAATCAAGCACTTAATCCCAGAAAACCACGTCGGATCTGCTGTCCAAACCATGGTCCTGTACCACCTGGATGGTAGAAATGCCCGATTGGAAGGCCTTCCAGTGACTACCCTGGCTCCCCTGATATGTCCTGCATGCTGCAGCACTACTTATCTTCGACCACATCACTCCGTCCTTAATCAAACTGCACTGGCTCTTGCTTCGAGCCCGTATCGCCTTCAAATCTGGCTGCATCTTCTACAAGATTGCTACCCTGAAGTCCCAAAGCTACCTCACTGAGAATCACCAGAAGTAAAGACGTGTCGACTTCTCCATCTCCAACCTACTCTCCATCAACATCTGACTCTCCTCCTTGCATTTACCGTTCAGGAAGGAGCTCAAGACCCTCCTCTTAAAGGAATGGCTCCTTCTTAACACCTAGGTCCATACACCATACACTGTCCTGCCACAAATGGTGTTTTTGATCTGGATCATTGTGCATTGGAGGTTGTGGAAGGCCAGATAGCTGTGATCCTGGAATAAGTTCAGGCTGCATAATTTCCGATCGCAATCAGCAGAGAAATAGTGAAATGATGGAGGTCCTTGCCAGGTTTAAGTATAAGAGATGGATTTAGTCTCCTATCATGGGTGTTACTGAGACAGATTTCTGGAAATGATTGAAAAGACTATTCTTTTGGTTGAAATTGATTTGAAATTATGGCAGCTAGCCCATCAGGGGTTGGGGTCTTATTAGATGGAAGAGAGTATTTATAACACAGGCATTTCTTTCACTAGTTATATTGCCATCAAGGTGGTTGCCGGAATTAATTTGATGCTCTGGGAAGGACTACCTTTCACAATAAGGATTTTATTGTAGTAGGGATAATATTGTTTAGTTTTCATCGATGAGCAAGCTACTCTCTGCCTGCAATCTTATGTGACCTTGTGTTTATACTTTGGGATTTCCATTCCTGTAGTTCAGCCTTGTTTTATTTGTGTTGCTACTCAAATACGTTTCCCCTGATCGCTTGTTTAAAGGCTTAAGTTAAGTTTCTGCTGTTCTTAGCTCCGCGTTCTGTCTTGCGGTCCCTTCCCCAAGTTAAATACAGTATAGTTTACACAAAAAGGTGGTCTTGAGGTTCCCTTCCCCAAGACAGCAGCTATCAGTTTTTCCAAATCTCCGGGTTCCCTTCCCCACGATTTCACTGCAGCACTTATGCTGCTTTCATCTGCTTAATTTCAATACTACAGAACAATATGTCTACTTGACCCACCTGACTTGCTTTAACAATTGTTTCACAGTTCTTCGGTAATCATTTCCAATGTCCTTTGATTGCCATCATTTAGGGCTCTCTGGTGAAGGTGCGGTTGCCAGACCACACGGCCCACCCACTACAGGTCACGGAACCAGGAACCCTAAACTTCTCCTTGGCTTGATTTGTGGTGTTTGTAATCTTCACAGTGGGGAACTCCCTGGTCTAGGCGCAGTTGTCGGACCACACAGTCCACCCATCACAGGTTGCACAACCATGAGTTCCCTTAACCTTGTTTGGCCCCTTCTCAGGCCCTTCTGCCTCATGCTTCTGACTTCTCACACTTGTATGCAATTTGGTTATGGTAACGCTTTTCTGGTGCACTTAGCTTATTGTAACACTCTTCTGTATCAGCCTTTTGTTTTACCATAGACCTATGGGCCTTTCTCACACTGTTATAATATTTAAAGGATTGTCAATATTCCATATGCCTTTTTGTTTTGCCCACAGTGCTGCTTACATACAGTCTGACATTCAATAAGTCTGTGACTTCCAATGTTCAGGCGGTGTTTAATATGCTGTGATCTTATTTAAATAGCATTCAGTTTGGTGTTCAGTGTACTCAATTCGTAGTTTCAACTCAGTTTGGTGTTTAATATAGTCAATTGGTATCAATTCAGTTCAGTATTCAATATGGTTCACATTCACTTGGACCATCACTTCCCTACAGTCCCAGGAACGCTCTGGTCTCCCCATGGTCTCTGGCACTCATCAGTCCTTCGCATGTGTCCAGCGGCTGCTCCTGTTGCTCTTGCTCACCTTTTCCCTGGTGGAGAAGCAGACCGCCACCTTAGTCGGGCACGTCCCGACTGCACTTTTGGACCTCCGACTTCACAATAGGCACGTACCGCGTCTCCCCTGCTCCCAGTTCGAGGATTCCCGGTCCTGCACCTTTAGGTCCTACAGGTAGATGCAGGCCTCCAGTCTTCTGAGTCTCTTCCAAAAACAGCGTCTCAACAAGTTGGTCCAAGCCAGGGGAAGGGAGACATTCCCCTGACATTGTGAACTGTATAATCAAGCCTGAGAAGGTCCTGGGGAAGAGAGTCACCTTCCCCGACCCCCCTGACTTCGTGAACTGTGTAAAGAGCCGGAGAAGGTCCTGGGGAAAGGAGACTAGAAGCCAAGAGTGTTGGGGAGAATTCTCAAAAATGTGCTAATTCACTCCACTTTAGAGACCCCAAGCAACTTTGCTGGATTTTGGGGACTTGTTTTCTTTACCTGGAGAGAGTGAGACCCTTTTTCTCACTCTCTCATGTATTGTAATGTGATTTTATACGCTGTCTCTTTTGGTTATGTAATCTAACCAACTCCATAGGCATCATCTTTTCCAATTGTCGAAAGCACCTTGAGTGCAGTGGCACAGAAGAGTCTTTCAGACTTCCCAAGGTTTAAATACCTTCTCTAGGATCAACTACTGTTTCCCAAAGCAGTAAAGCTAAATTGACTTTACTTAGCATTGTACTTGCTAGACTCTGCACACCCTATCTTACAATAGAGTGCTGGAGGGGTTACTTAGTATCCCCTCTGTCTAAATGCTCATGTAACATTTTTTGTTACCCTTTCCTCAATTAACTGGCTGGTGGCAGTGGAATCCTTTTGAACTACCTTGGTTGACATTTACCGCAACCGTTCGCTGCTCCGGTAAAGTAACCCCGGGAGCCATCATTTTCAAAATGGCATACAGCAATCGTTTCTAAAATGGTGCTCGGTCTTCTTTTTTCGCCAGGTCTTTGTGGGAAGGTCCTTCTAAAGAGTTTCTCTGTGCACCAAACCAGGTTTGGTCTCTTTGTTCATTTCACCTTTGGCAGGGTTTCTGAGAGAAACCCGCCTCTGGCACCCGTGTGTCTGGAATAGGCAGGAAGTGAGGGAGGTGCCCGAAACTCCCTGTACTTGGTCTTCTAGGTTGGCTGGCTGACAGTCCAGCAGGACAGCCACCCTGCTGGGTGAGTGACAGCTAGGCTGGAATTAATGGGAGAGAACTGAATAAAAGGCAAGTCTTTTGGCTTGGAAGGCAGAGTCGACCACTGGACGAATGAACCGAAGAGCTTGAAGAGGACGCCTGCTGCAACTCCTTGACCGTTGGTTTGCTCGGTGAAGCCCTGCTGCAGTGGCTACTTGCCAAGTTTGCATCGCCAGAAAAGCCCCTGCAAGGACGACTTCTCCCTTTTGAGTTGGTGGGACCAATCAACTCCAAAGTAAGCCACCTGGACACCCATCTTGGAGCTGGTTGAATTGCCTCAGAGTTGCTGCAGGAACCGTATAGCCAGGGAGAGGGACACCAGATTGTGTGCTTTACTTTTAAGCTGGCCTAAAGTTTTCGGAAGATCCTCCGGACTCCCACGAAGCAGGACTGACCAAGCCTGAGCCCCCACAGCAGAGTGCGGGACCCCAGAAGTAAGGACAGTCCACCTTGACCACTAGGAACCGCGTTTATTGCTATTTGCTGTACCGCAAGGAGCTGAAACGCGAAACAGCCACTGAACGTGAAGCTTGCCGGTTGCCAGTTTTGTCAGCCCCAGTGCAGTGCAGGAGTCCCCCGACGTCCTCCCTCTTGTCCCCACGACTGAGGCCCAGGAACAGTGGGAGCTGCACAGGAACAGGAGTCATCAGCTGCATCTTTTCTTCTTTACCAAGGTACTGTAAACCAAGTCTAAGAACTTGCCTCTTACTGTAGAAGTGCCTGTAATTTCCACAACTCACAAGTCTAATCAGCTTGTGGACCTACATTTGATTCTTCTTTTCATCAGACTCCTAAAAACGTGTGCAAAGACATTTTCATTTACCTACCTGGAGTGCTGCATCCTATACAAAGACTTTTGCCCATTAATTTTGGCTTAGCCTATTTGAATTGAATGACTCTTCTAAGTGCTATCTGAAAGTATTTGCCCTGCTTATGAATGTTTGTAATTTCTTGTGTTCTAATAAGCCTTGCCGTTTACCAACCTTTAAAGAGTATTCTGAATGTCAAGAGTAAGGTATTAATGTCCCCTGCACCCTTGTTACTGAAGTCACCTGAAGGTGTAGCTTGTCTGTGGGCCATCCCAAAAGGGCCTTGTCTGATTCAGAAACTGAAAGTGTACAGTATTGAAGTGTATTTGTGTTACTATTTTATTGCTCCCTTCTGAAGAAGGCTTTATAACTGCCTGATAAATAAATTATTGTTTATGCAAGAAACGTTGAGTTGCAAGAGTTTATTTGAATACCTGTAACTGAATCTTTGTGCAACTCCACTACAGCTCACATTTCCCCTCTTGAGATGAGCCTGGCTGCTCAACACGCTACCAAAACGGTGTAGTACAAGCTTATACCAAAGGTTGGGTTGCCTATACCTGTAGTCATAGTTGTCTGTAGTGGTCCCAGAGGGTACTGCATTCAAACTTTGCCTAACAAAGAGCGATCAGGGGAAGGAAGCCATACCCCCCCCCCCCGATGTTGTGTACTGTGAAGTAAGACCAGGGCCAGGGAGTCCTTCCCCCTGGCTTGTTAAAACACTGAGAAACAATAAGATACCTGGCTAATAAGAAATGTTGATGTTTGAGCTGGAACTTTACCTTTTTAATTTGAACTGAGAACTTTACAGCACCAGAAACTGGAACTTTGTTTTTTATCCTGGAAAAGGACTGAGACCTGGGGAAGGGAGTTGTTAAGCAGAAGCCTGAGCAGTTCCCTCTGGGACCACTGCAAAAGATATAAGACTACAGGTGTTTGGCAGTAAACCCACTTGGTAGCAGTCTGTACCACACAGATTCACTTGGTAGCTGTGGCTGAGCAGTCAGACTTCCCTAAAGAAGAGTTAGGCAGTATACAGATTATTCACAATAGGTCAAAAGAACATAGTAGAACAAGTAAACACTGACCAGAGCTTGGTGTAAAAGAGATATAATTATTTATTTAAAACCACATCTAGAAAAACACACAGGCACTAATAGTAAGCAATTCAAAAACACGGCCACTAAAAGATATACACTCCCTTAGAAGAATATTAGACAAGTCTTAAGTAAAGCCCCACTTATTTTCAGACAGCGGTGAGTGCTTAACGCAGATGGCACTCTAATAATTCGTTAAAAAGGGAGAGAAAAGCAGAGTATAATATGAAACAGAAAACAAGAGAGGAAGGCAAATAAAACGTGAAGTTTGAGCTCAGTAGGCCGGATCCACTATAAGAGGATCAGAACCAAATGTGTCCAAGGTCACACGGTTGAAGTGCACAAGAGTCTTGCAAAGGTTTAAAAAGAGTTAAGTAAGGGACCAGTTAGAAGGTCAAGGCGGCCAGCCCAGTCCAGAAGGTTAAGGGGTTATTATTACCTTGTAGCAATCTTTAGAAAGGGAGGCCTGGCGGACACGGTACCTTAAAGTGGTGAGAATACTCCAGCGGGGGCAGTTGTTACTGGCAGCGGATGCAAGTCGGTGCTTCGTCCAGGGGAAGAGAGGATCTCGTCGGGGAGGAAGACGGGAGCCCGATGCACTGCCAGGGAAGAAACCAGCCGCGGAGTTCTCAGGTAAAAGGAGCGGTCCTTTTATTCGCGGTCCAGTGGTAAGTGGCTATCTGGTTGCCGGGGTGCTTGGCACAGGCAATTCGACCACAAGACGGCCTGGGATGCGAAGAGAAGAAGGTAAACTGGTTGTTCCCACCAGTCAGGGGAAGAAGCCTCTCCAGCCGGGAGATCTTCTCTCGCGTCGGGAAGTGGTGAGTCGGTTCCGCAGGGCTCCACCGGTGGTGTTGTCATGGTAGGTCAGCTGAGCTTCTCCCTCGCCACAGGTCCTGTGGCGACTTCTGAAGTTCCAGTCCCCAAAGCCCTGCTTTTATGCGGCCCACCCCCATTCACTCAGCCTAGCTGTCAATCAAACATGCTAAGTGGTGAGCCGATCACACAAGAGTGCGACTTGAGTTACCAAGATAACTCAGTCCAGGGTGCCTAAACCCCCTCCCACGCCCCCTGTGGTACCCAGACAGAGTGGCACCACTTTTGGAGGCTTCTGTGGAGAAGCCCGCCAAAAAGTGGAACAAGGAGCTCGACTTGGGTTGGAGTCACAGAAGAGAACACAAACGCCATTTTAGAATAGAGTCCTGGCAAAAAATACCAACCGGCGAATTAATATTAAATAAAAAAACCGGCGGTATGTTCGAGGCTATGAGAATTAAATAATTAAAGTTGGTAGCCTCGAACAATGGGAAAATCCCATAGGGATATATTCGCGGTCGAAAATAAAAAGTAGTATCCACTGCCACCAGCCAAAACTCGATCAGGGGGGACGGAGACGTGCCCCCTCGACTAACAGACCCCGGGGCAATCGAATTGCCCCGACCAGTACGTCCACAATATGATGATTTGTACTGGTTTCTGTTCATAATTTGGGACTAGTAAAGCCAATGGTGACTTTACATGCCCTGGGAGACAGTAGTCAGTCCCAGGGTATGGAGTCTATGGTGGGGTGTCACTATGACACCCCTGTGTTACTGCACGGAGGGTGCTGTGTAACACACATAGTAAAACACATGAGACCCTATGGAGTAAAGGACCCCATAGCCCATAAAACACATTAACAGTCAAAGAAACACCATAAATCATGTCCAAGAGTGGGAGAAAGAGTCTCACTCTTGGCAGGAGAAAAAAACAAACTCCAGCAAAGCTGCTGGGGGACTCGCTAGGTTAGGAAATTCAGCCTAAAGAGAGAATTCTCCCTAACAGGAGTCATTCTCTCAGGTAAAGTCGCGCCTAACAATTGGAACAGTGATCCCTTGTCTAGAAGAAGGAGCCATTCTTCTAGACCAATAAGATCCACTACCTCCTTTAGTTTAGTTATAAGTATGAGGGACAGAAGTAGGCATTTTGACACACTATGGTGGACTCTTCATTTACTTGGACCATCTAACCCAGTGGTCTTCAAACTTTTTTGGCCAGGGCCCCCCTGAGCAAAATTTGGGCAGGTCGGGACCCCCCAGAAATGCCAAATGGACAGTATATATTGCGCGCCGTCACCTGCTCCCATCAAAGTCGCTGGGCTCCCTCATCCCACTCCTACCCAGTCGCTAGTCTCTCCCCACCCCATCACACACCCAGGGCTCTCCCCACTCTGCTCCCATCACTATCCCATGGTTCCCGCCCATTGTGCTCCCACCATAGTCCCTCGGTTCCCCCATCCCGTTCCCAACACAGTCTGAGGGCCAGTGGCGGCTGGTGAATCTTTTTTAAGCGGAGGGGCATTAAGGGGAGGTTCGGGGGGGTTTCCCCCTGTGAATTTTTTTTTAAATAATAGGTTAAAATGTTGCATTGTAGAGCATACTTTTAACAAAAAATGGGTAAATAGCCAAACAGTTTGCAATTGTTGCTGGGAGTCCAGGGGGCAGGCATTGATATTTTATTTCTATCGCGCTCGTACACAAGTGTTTCAGAGCGTGACAAGGCAAGGGAGGGGAACAGAGGAGAATAAAACAGCGATCTTACTAGGCCCAGTGACATTGAGAACGCGCAAGTGTGAGGGGAAAAGTGCATGGAAGGGGGGAGAAGTGGAAAGTGCGAAGCAGAGGAGAAACGGATAAATAACAATAAATAAATAATAAAGGCAACAAACAGTGGTAGTGCAGCCAGCAATTTGCAAGTGCTACGTTTAAGGCAGCAGACGGGGTAGGTCTGATAAGTGCAGGAAGAAAGATGGTTCTCCTCAAGTTTTAGAGTGGCAGGGCGCTGTTCCAGAGGGAGGCCCCAGCCGAAGACGGAGATCTACCCCCAGCTCGTTTCTTTGATAAACGACTGACCCTGAGGGAGTTGGAGGTAGAGGAGTGAAGAGCTCGAGAGGGGAGGTATTTGCGGAGGAATAGCTGAAGGTATTTTGGACCGAGGCCCCAGAAAGCCTTGTGGACAAGGCAGAGGGTTTTGAATGATAGATGTCCGGTAAAAAGATACCATCCCTGTCCCCTGGGCCCCACTGGTCCTAACACAATGAACATGATTATGTGTATATGCAAGGCGCTGCACATTCATACAGCAATCACTCTATCATTCACATGAGCATCCGTCACCATACACTCACTCATAACGCATCCATACACATGTTTAAATAAAAACAATGAACATAAACATACCTTCTGCATTGGCCTGTGTGTGGGTGCTGCTCCAGCTGCTCTGTCCGTATGTGCGAGGAGGCGCAGGAGCTCCCCCTCGGACATACAGACATGCAGTGCCCCAGCCAGCATTTCCAATGAGCTATGCAATGCTGGCGAAGCAAAACGCCCCAGCACTTGCATGGCTCAGTGAGCATGTGCGGCTGGGGAACTAAACTGAACTGTCAAAGGGAAACAGTGTTTCCCTTTGACAGTTCAGCCAGCCCAGGAGCACTCCATTAGCTGGATAAAGCAGCTGAGGGAGTGCTCACTGTTTCACTGGGCTGGCTCCTTAGCTCCTCCATAATGGGTGAGGGGCCACTATGCAGTTAGTAATGTTGACCATTGTTGCTGAATATATCACAATTTACTTACATTTTAACACAAAGCACCCCTTTGGGTACTATTGAAACAGTGGGCTTCATAACTACTCTGGCGGTAGCTGTGCCGGTAAAACCGGCACGGCTGCCACTGGAGTTGCATCCGGGTCTGGCACCCGCGAATGGGCAATTACTAGGTCATGCCGAGTTAGGCGGACATGATAATTGCCCTTTCGAAGGTGCCGGTAGATCCCCATTCCCATTTGAGCCGGTAGATCCCCATTCCCATTTGAGCCCCATATGGCTCAAATGGGAAGGGGGAGCTCGGATGCACCGGCACCGTTAATAACGGTGCTGGTGCATTCGACGAGCTGATGTCAGACCTGGCGGGGGCTGTCAAGCACCCACGAGCACAACTCTTACTATGGCGGAACGGTAGCAACGGTGCCGGTAGCTTACCAGCACCGTTGTTACTGGTCCGCCATAGTAGTAATCAGGCCCAGTCTGTGACTAAAGGAATGAATATCCATTTACAACTGTGGGCCACTTTTTCATTGTTGCCTGAGACAGTTTCATGCTTCAGCCCGCCCATGTGGGCCACCCCTGCCCATTTCTTCCAATCTAAAAAAAAAAAAAAATCTTTTTTCATGCTGAGCTCTCAGGGCCCCCCTGGGATGCACCCGCGGACCCCTAGGGGGTCGCGACCCACAGTTTGAATACCACTGATCTAACCGAATCCTTAGTTACTTAGGTTGGGGCAGGCAAACCCCTCTTAATTAGGGAGAGATAGGTTTCCTGTTTATTTTCTGATAGTTTATGCCAACCATCATGCCACCTGTGTCAGTCTTCTCCTTCTGCACCCTTACAGCAAATACATAGAATGTTCTGAAGCATGCATTTGATGCTAGTTGTCAACAAGGACCAATTGTGAAATGGGCTCTTATAGTACTCGTTGCTAAGAATGGGATATTTTAGTTGGACCTATCCAGTAATTTGATCTAGTAGGCTACTAAAATTTCTTCCCATGCAAATTGCACTGACACCGCTTGTTGAAATGTCTCTGGAAAAGCCGATTGTTACAGCCGTCTATGGAAACTAGATAATAGATATTTTCACCAAGGCCCACCTTCAGCCCCAGCATATGACCACGGGGGAGTCATGCAAGTACTGTGGCATCTACAATCCAATCTCTGGTTAATACTATTGTAATTCCACATTTCATTTCATCAGCAAAGGCAAAGAATTGGCATAGCTAAGGTTTCTAGCTTAAGTGATGTTTACTGGGCCATAACATATGGGACTCTTGAACAAAGACTATATCCGGTCATTAGTTATGGAGGTGTTGGACATCAGCGCCATGTTCAAACAGGGAATTTAAACACTGAAGACTTGGACCACATTCAAGTGGGGGTTATTTCAGGGTTTCAGGTAAACCATGCATGTGTAAGGAGCCATCCGCACAACCCCATACTCTGAGAAACAACCAATGTGAATCAAGATAAGAAAACTGATCAATCAAGAGAAACGTCCCTAACTCCTAAACCCACCCTCAAACTGTCCCCATATCACCACAAAGATGAAAAAACAGACTACCACAGAAGAACATTCCCAAAATTGTGTGATCTTTATCAGTTGTAGTGCTTCTTCTGGCATGCTAAGGGTGAGGAGGCCAACTGATCCCCACATCACATAGAACTGTAGAGGAAGCGATAACAAGGAACTAATGTCAAACATTTTGCAGATAAAGTTGAAAATAAACATTAATCACAATGAGAAGCAATTCTCCCCTCCCCCACCCAAACCATCGTTCTAGACCATGTATTAGGCAGTGGTCCAACAATCTAGGCCCATCCCTAAGGAGAGCAACCTGGAAGGTAGTGAACACTGAGAGAAGATGTTGTTCCGTTGGTGTAAGCTATAGAGCAACTACTTGTTATCCTTTGGCACTTTTTTGATTTGGCCCGATGAATCAACTGCCACAACAGCCTTTGGGTGAGTTAAGTCCTTTGTGCCTGCAGGCGCACGACCTGGGCATCCATTTTCTTGGGTATTTTTTTGCGGCCTATTCCCCCAGTCTCTGTCCTTCCTAGGCCCTCGGTCCCTACCCCTCTGCATACTTTTGGTATGCAATTGAGACATGATTCGAGTCACGGGATCCAGAAGATCTCCTCGTCAGTGGACCCTTAGGGCAGCCAGCGAAGGGCCAGAGGCAAAGGGCAGCTCACCTCTGAGCAGGTCCCCTACCTGTATGTCCCTGTTGGTCCCTGTCAGTCCATGGACACCAGGCGGGACATCCTACAGTGACAAGCATGTAAGGTGGTACGTGTTGGGAGCAAAGCCATTACTGTGCTCTCTGGTAAAAACTTGCCACTCCATATTACTAGATTACTTTCTCCTGACCCTACCCTTGTGGTGTTTTCCGCTGCACTCATTGGTAGCTAATGTTGTTTAATTCAGAGGAAGTTTGAGGGTAGCCCCAATGCATTGCACTTAAAAGATTTTATGAGGGTAGTGTCACGGCCATAGCCCCTGGCCTTGGGACTCGGGGTCTCTGGGCCTCGCCACTGTGTTCCCGCAAGGTCCCAAGGGCCCAATCATGCCCCTCTCGGCTGTCCTGGAACCAGTCCTGGTGCCTTTGGCGTCAGGCTCATGGGGCAGATGGGAGTTCCCATTGGGGAATGGACCAACATGGCTGCCCCCACAAGGTTCAGTTCGGAACTGAACCATGCAGTCTAGCATCTAGGGCGTGGTCCGCCCTGGAGGCACCTGGGATACCTGTAGGCTATTTAAGCCACGCCCGAGCTGAAGCACACGCTTCGCGTTGTTCTCCACTCACAACGTGACGTTCACCGAGACCTGCTCGCAGCATTCCAGGCCTGCATCTGGGCAGAGAAGAACACCATTATTCCTCCTTACCTGTCCTGCAATCCAGCTCTTCGATCGCTCCGAAGTCTTCTCTCAACCGGTCCTCTCCAGCAAGCAACATCCTAGGGATTGAGAGAGAAGAGGACAATTTAGTAAGTGTTCGTCTTCCGATCCCAACACCTTCCAGACTCGCTCTTACCTACCGAAGCTCTCCTGGTATTCAACAGCGGTCCGGATATCTTCCACTCTACGCTCCTCTTCCATCTGATCGCACTTCTTCCAGGAATTCTTGGCGACCTGCAAGGGAAGAACAGCACAGGTTAGCCAAATTCCAAAGACGCTCCTAGCGCTGCGCTTCGCGCATTCACTTACCATCCCAAGCATCACCCTCTCCATCAGCTCGACATCTTCTCCCTTCTGCACCTATGAGAAAAGGAGGAGATTAATAGGGCAACTACTATTACGGTCACACACACTCTTTAAGAACTATAGACTTACCTCAAAAGCGGAGTCGCAGCAGGACTGGACTTCCGGGCCCACGCCAGTGAAGTAACTTGGCTGTAAGGTGCCCAGCCATGGCGCGCCCCTGTACAGAACATCAGGACGGAGAGCGCATCTTATCGAGATACAAGAATAGATCCACGGCAGAACGAGATCCCGGGGGAGGTGAATCCGAATCGGAAGCGATCCAGTCAAGTCAGGTGGCGTCCCTGTGGATACAAGGTGAGCGTTACAGGTAGCTTGTGTATTGCACTTAGATTTTATTTCATTCATTTTGTCATTTGTATAGCGCCTTTCACCATAATTATGGTCTCAATGTGCTGTTGGTTGAATGCCCTTGGAGGAATCAAAGTCCCGATAAGGAGGAATTGGGGAGGTGTTATAATGCGTGTGTGATTTTCGGCCATTAAAGTTGGAGGCTTAGGCCGGGAATTAAGGCCAACAGACCTCTCTGCAGCTCCGCTGCGAGCACGATCCACATCGGGATCTCCCCCGAGACTAGTAAACATGCAGAAGCATGTAGATCACCAGCGCGGTATAGGCGCGAGAAGCCCTGCCGAGATGGCTGCGCCAGGCCACACCAACATCCACCTAGCCTCACTTTCACTCAGCACTACCGCATTGAGACACATTCCAAGACAGATACACAAGTGGGACAAGCAGTTCTAAGACATTTGTTCACCCATGAACCTTCTCACATCCCACCACCTTCTTCTAACACTGCTTGCTAATCTAGGCACAGCATGTGATCTAAGCAGATTCCACAAGCCTCAGAAGGGATACATTACTCAGCGTAATCGTATTTCTGATGCTTGGATCTGCTTAGATTCACATGCGCCCACCCTTCCTCCCCTCTCAGAAAGCACATGGATGCTTATGAGCTAGTCTGATACGTGTCTGCTTGGATACAACTGTACTCGTGCTAACTCAAGTCAGAAAAATAACAATCTGAGGGACCTCGATGCATGAGGGGACAAGCTACCTGTAACCTCCGCTTGCCAAGGGACCACCCTGAGGCAAATTGCAGAGCGTGTAGTCGGTTTAAACCAAAGACTCTAAAGGACCGTTCGATTAAACTTTGGGCCCACCACGCCAGGCAACGAGAGGCACAGCATGTGATCTAAGCAGATTCCACAAGCCTCAGAAAGGATACATTACTCACCGTAATCGTATTTCGAGGGGATTGGGCCCTCTGACGTATTCCATATCTGACAGTAATCACCACAGCTGTGCTGCTTCGGAAAATCTTCGGCGTCTGCGTCCTGCATCGATGACGTCGATACGCCGCCCTCGAGGACCTCCGAAGGCCGACGTCACTGGATGTTATAAGTAGGACGCACGACACCCGTAGCCTCAGTTCCGTTTTTTCCGCGAACGTGTTCGCTTCGGGAATCTCGACACGCCTCGACTCTTTGGAGTTTGTTGTTTCTCGGTTCTTCGAACCTGTTTGGTATTGTGAAGTCTTTCTTCGTGAGGATGTCTACCTCGTCTTCCACACCGCGTCCGGGCTTTAAGAAGTGCGGGGACTGTCGGTCCAAGATGTCGGTTATGGACTCGCACGATGCCTGCCTCTGGTGCCTCGGGGAGGCCCATGACACAGATGACTGTGTCGACTGCCAGTCGCTCACGTCAAAAGCCTTGCGGGAGCGCAAGAAGTTATCGGTAGGTAAGGTGTCCAAGCCCCGGAGGTCGAGGTCTGCAAGGCTTTCAACGGACGACTCGAGGGGCGACTCTCCGCGTCGTCCGAAGTCCAGTGGGTCTCGGTCCCAGAGTCGGTCTCGCCACTCCTCTCCCTCTTCGAGGCACTCCCAGAAGCGCCGTCAGTCACCTTCCCCGTCCTCATCCGAGGACTCCGCCCGTCGGCGGGTCGCTTACCCTACCAAGCATGCGACGCCGGAGGAGTGGCTTCCTTCTGGAAGAAAATGTTGGCGATTCTCGAATCGCAGGGCACTGATCCATCCGCGCCTCCGAGTGGGGTTGGTCGTGATCAGTTGGGAGACACCGCTCGCACGCCTTCGGGCTCGGGTGGTCGTCGCGATTCGCGGGAGAGGTCCCGCTCGGACAAGGGGAATCGTTCTCGTCATGCCAAGTCCAGGTCCCGGTCCTCGACGCGCTCGAGACTGTGTGAACCTGTGGTGTCTTCACGGAAGACGTCGACGCCGAGGTCGTCAATGGACTCTTTCGAGGCCCCGTCTTCGAAGAAGTCGTCGACGCCTTTCGAGGCTGTTGCGACAGGGGTACCCCGGGGGTCGGTGGAACCCCCTAGAAAGGCTCTGGCCAAGGTCAAGCATGGCTTTGGTTCACGTTCTGTGCCTTCTTACCGCCATCTTGAGTTTATTTCAGAGGTGGATGAGGGCTCTGATGATGGCATGGTTCCTGATACGGTGCCAGACGAGATTCTCCCGGGCCATAGTCAATATGAGGACCTGAGGCAGTCCATGCACGATGCTAGTGGGCTGGACACCTCACCGGAGGTGGAGTTTTGTAGGCCTGAGCCTGGCACTCATGCCGACTCCTCGTACCGGCGCCTTACGTCAAGGGTCACCGAGTACTTGGGATGGTCTGCTCCCCCGGGGGAGTTTCTTCAGGATGACCTTACGGATATCCTCGACCTTGGTCCACCAAGTGACCAGGTACTTCCATTTCATATGGCTCTACAGAGGAGGAGGGTGGCGGCGGCTTAGACTGCTCCGGAGAGTCTTCCGGCAGTGGGCAAGTCTTTGCCGTGAAAATACCGCCCAGCCAGTAGCGACCCCTGCTACTTGTCCAAGCACCCTACTCTGGAGAGTTTGGTGGTGCAGGCGGCAACGGCCCCTGCAAAGCAGGCGTCGTATCCTACCATCCCTCCTGATAGGGATGACAAGCGTTTTGACGGCTGGGCGAAGAAAGTGTTTTCTGCAGGGGGTATGGCGCTGCAGCTGACGTCGACGCCGATTCACTCGGCGACGTCTCGTTCAACTTTCGATGCAGTGGTGTCGGAGGGGCCCCGTGGCACGGGGTTAGCCCCTAGGAAGGCTCTGGCTAAGGTCAGGCATAGCTTTGGTCCCCATGTGTCTTCCTCTCACCGCCTGGAGTACATTTCAGAGGGTGATGAAGGCTCTGATGAAGGCTTGGTTCCGGTTAAGGTGCCATATGCGCTTCTCTCGGGCCATAGCCAGTTTGATGACCTGAGGCAGTCACTGCATGATGCCAGTGGACTGGACACCTCTCCGGAGGTGGAGTTTTGTAGGCCGGAGCCTGCCACTCATGCCGATTCTTCATACCCGCGCCTTATGTCTCGGGTCACCGAGTACTTGCGATGGTCGGCTCCCCCAGGGGAGTTCGTTCAGGATGATCTCACGGACATCCTTGATCTTGGTCCCCCCACTGACCCGGTACTGCCGTTTCATATGGCTCTGCAGAGAAGGGTGGCGGCGGCTTGGACTGCTCCGGAGAGTCTCCCGGCAGTTGGCAAGTCTTTGTTGCGAAAATATCGTCCAGCCAGTAGCGACCCCTGCTACTTGTCCAGGCACCCCACTCCGGAGAGTTTGGTGGTGCAGGTGGCTACGGCCCCGGCCAAGCAGGCGTCGTATCCTACCATCCCTCCGGATAGGGACGACAAACGTTTTGACGGCTGGGCGAAGAAAGTGTATTCTTCAGGGGGTATGGCGCTTCAGGCGGCCAACTCCATATGTGTCTTGTCTCGTTTCACACACACTCTGTGGAACTGTATTTCCTTGGCGGCTGAACATATTCCCGAAGGGGACGAACGGGATGGTTTCCTTGCCATGGTTCAGGATGGCAAGGATGCCATGTGTGAGGCCGTTTAGTCGAGTTTGGACATGGCAGATTGCGTCAGCCGGTCCATGGCGGCGAGCACCGTGATACGTAGGATTGCGTGATTGCGTAAGTCGGGGTTTGCTCCTGATGTGCAGGCTCGGCTCCTCAACATGCCCTTTGACGGGGAATATCTTTTTGGCAGCAAGGTTGACGAGAGCCTTGAGAGGTTGCAGACCTCAAAAGCTGCAGCAAAGTCGTTGGGCGCTGCAGTTCGACAACCTCTGCCTTTTCGTCCTAGGGGACAGCAATGGAGGGGAGGTTCCTTTCGTTATTACTCATCCTTTGGTAAAGTGAGAGGAGCTGCCAGTCAAAGGGGCCACCGTAGGATTGCCAGAGGTGGAAAACAAGGTACTCGAGGTGCCAAGGCCGCTCGGGCTGTTGCCTCTTTGCCCTCAGGCAACTCCGCAGCCACTTAAGCTCAGTCATGAGGCCATGTCCCACGGTTCGCCGGTTGGGGGAAGGCTGGCGCAGTATCTTGCAGAGTGGCCGGCCATTAGTTCAGATGTGTGGGTTCTGGAGATCATAATCCACGGCTACGGTCTTCCTTTCCGGCAGAGGCTTCAAGACAATCCACCAGAGAATTTCTCTTTGAAGATTCCGGATCCGCTCCTTGTGCAGGAGATTCAATCCCTGCTGGAGAAAAGCGCCATAGAACTGGTGCCTATAGCGGAGAGGAATAAGGGATGGTATTCCCCTTATTTTTTGATTTCCAAGAAAGACGGGGGATTGAGACCATCATGGACTTGCGCGGTTTGAACAAACTCCTCAGGAAGGACAAGTTCAAGATGGTTACTCTCTCAAGTCCTCCAGGCCCTTCACCTTCAGGACTGGTTGGTGTTTCTCGACCTCAAGGACGCTTCTTTTCATGTGCCGATACATACAAATCACAATAAGTACCTGAAGTTTGCGGTTGGCGACTCGCACTTTCAGTTTCGGGTCCTGCCGTTCGAATTGACCTCCGCCCCGAGGGTCTTCACCAAGCTCATGGTAGTGGTGGCAGCGCACCTCAGGAAAGGGGGATTCACGTCTATCCCTACCTCGCCGATTGGTTGATCAGGGCGCGCTCTCCCGAGCAAGTCCTGGATCATCTGTCAGTCACCTGCCACTCCCTCCACAAGCTGGGCTTCTCCCTCAACTTAAAAGAAGTCCCATTTGACACCCAATTGGAGGCTCCAGTACATCGGGGCAGTGCTCGATACGTCCCTGGGGCAGTATTTTCCTCCCCAGGTGAGGGCTCATCACATTCAGCAGATGGTGCACAAGTTTCAACTTGCCCAGAGTCTCCCAGCGGTCGAGTTCTTGAGATTGCTCGGCCTCATGACATCCTGCATTCTTCTGGTGCCAGAGGCCAGGTTGCGGATGAGATCTTTGCAATGGGCACTCAAGCTCCAGTGGTCTCAGTCCTCCAGCAGGATGTCAGACTCTGTTCAGGTGCTGTCCTCGGTCGCCCAGAACGTTCTGTGGTGGGCCTACGAAGGCAATCTGATGAGGTGGGGCTCCATTTTGGCTGCCCTGGCCGGAGGTGACGATCGTGACGGACGCATCCCTCACGGGATGGGGAGCTCATGCCAACGAGTTGACAGTCAGCGGTCGTTGGTCTCCGTCTGAGTCCAGACTCCACATCAATCTGTTGGAGCGGAGGGCCGTCAGGCTAGCCCTGAAAGCTTTTCTGCCGACTGTGCGAGGGAAGAATGTCCTGATCCTGACGGACAACACAGTGGCCATGCACTACCTCAACAAAAGGGGATGGGCAGGATCACTTCCTCTGTGCAGGGAGGCGATGCAGCTCTGGTACTGGGCAATCCAGCAGGAAGTTTCGATCTCGGCAGTTCATCTGGCCGGAGACAGAAAACGAGACAGCGGATGCTCTGAGCAGGCAGAGCGCGTTCTCTCACGAGTGGGCGTTGGCTCAGGAGATTCTCCTGGAGATCTTCGCCCTTTGGGGGACCCCTCAAGTGGATCTCTTCGCCTCCAGTGTCAACCAGAAGTGCGAGAGGTTCTGCTCTCTGGGAATTTCCTCCAAACAGGGACTGGAGGAAACGCGTACAGCACGTTTCCTCCAGTCCCTGTGATCCCGCAAGTACTGCAGAGGTTACAGAGGTTCGGTTCCTGTATGATCCTCATTGCTCCGGTATGTGCCCGCAGGACGTGGTACCCGGACCTTCTCGACTTGTCCATCTGCCCTCCACGTCGTCTTCCCTTCCGAGACGATCTGCTCTCACGGGAGGGGGTTCAGGTTCTCCATCCAGAGGTCAGATCCCTCAACCTTCACGCTTGGTTTCTGAAAGGTTGAGGTATAAGGATTGGGACCTCCCTGAAGACGTGATAGAGGTGTTGCTCTCGGCCAGACGGCCCGCAACTAAGTCCCTGTACCGTTGGCGTAAGTTCTGCGACTGGTGCACGGTTAAGAATGTGGATCCTTTTGCATGTGACATTCCCATGATTCTGCCTTTTTTGCTTTCTTTGGCCCACAGGGGCCTTCAAGTGGGTACCATTATGGGTTACCTGGCGGCGCTGTCCATATATAAGCGCTTGTCTGAAGTGTTCCTATTTTAAAATTACTTTAATTTCTCAGTTTCTGAAAGGGCTCACTAATGTGTTCCCTCTGTCACCTTTCCAGGTGCCCGGTTGGGATTTGAACCTTGTTCTCAAGTTTCTGATGGGTGCTCCATTTGAGCCTTTGCATTCCTGCCCTTTGAGACTGTTAACTCTTAAAACTGTATTTTTGGTTGCGGTCACTTCGCTCGCAGAGTGAGTGAGTTACAGGCACTTTCAGTTAAGCCACCCTTCACTGTGTTTCATAAGGACAGGGTTGTCCTTAGAGTTCGTCCTTCCTTTCTTCCGAAGGTTGTGTCGGAATTTCATTTAGGCCAGAAGGTTGTTCTTCCGGCGTTTTATCCTCCTTCACATCCTGATAAGGAAGAGGAGAGGCTCCATAAGCTTGATCCTAGGAGAGAGTTAAGCCTTTATATTTCATGCATGTCCCGGGTCAGAGTGGACGATCAACTCTTCATTTGTTATGCTGGAAAGCGTTTGGGACAAGTTGTGACGAAACAGACTTTATCTTGCTGGATTATTTTGGCTATCTGAGTGTTACTGCTTGGCGGGTAAGGACCCACCGGTAGGCTTACGAGCCCATTCTATCAGGGGTATGGCTGCCATAACTGCCTCGCAGAGGGGGGTTCCTTTTCGTAACATCTGTGATGCAGCCACCTGGGCTTAGGTACATACATTTGTATGTCACTACTCCCTCTATTCCATCCGGGGGCAGGATCTGGCCTTTGGCAAGGTGGTCCTTTACTCCGCAATTTGATTGGGCATACTAAATTTCTGTTTACTAAATTCTTTTCCCACCTCCTTGCATTGGTACTGCTTTGGGTGTCTGTCATAGATATGGAATACATCGGAGGACCCAATCCCCTCGAAGAACAAGTTACTCTCCTACCTGGTAACGTTCTTTCGATGGGATGGTCCGATGACATATTCCATATCGCTCCCTCCCTGCCTTCCCCGCTACAGAATTTCTTATGCTATTGCAGCTTACGTTTCCGCAAGGCTTTGTGTCTCAGACTGGCAGAAGACTGGTGGCACACGTATTGGGGAAAAAACTACAACTGAGGCTACGGGCGTCGTGCGTCCTACTTATAACATCCAGTGACGTCGGCTGTCGGAGGAGGTCCTCGAGAGTGGAGTATCGACATCAGACGCAGGACGCAGACGCCGAAGATTTTCTGAAGCAGCACTGCTGTGGTGATTACTGTCATAGATGTGGAATAAGTCGTCGGACCATCCCATCGAAAGAATGTTACCAGGTAAGAGAGTAACTTGTTCTTCTGATGCTTGTATCTGCTTAGATTCACATGCGACCCGCCCTTCCTCCCCTCTGAGAGAAGGCGCATGGATGCTTGTAGTGTTATCTTTGTATTTATCTGCTTGGATAATCTGTGCTCGCGCTACTCCTCATGCTACCTCATGTCAGAAAAAATACAATCTGAGGGTCGTAGACGCGTGAGGGATCATGGGTATAGTGGACGTCACACTAGGGATAGTATTACTGGCACGCCCTGTGTCGGCGCCCATTTTCGAGTTTCGAAAAACAAACTGTAATACTCTGCAGCTTCCACTAGATGTCGGCCTATGCACAGCATGTGAATCAAAGCAGATACAAGCATCAGAAATACGATTACGGTGAGTAATGTATCATATATTTCATATTTTTCTGAGGCTTGTGGAATCTGCTTAGATCACATGCTGTGCTTAGGCCGATGTAAAGAAGTATGTCAAGCCCCAAAAATTTTGTATGACCATGCTACAAGAGGTAATCCCCCTCCTAAAAAAGGGGGATTACATGGCAACCTTGGATATGAAAGATGCTTATTTTCATATTTCCATGTTCCCAGCGCATAGAAAGTACTTGCGCTTCAAGGTGGACAGTCGCCACTACCAATTCAAGGTACTGCCCTTCGGGATAGCTTCAGCACCAAGGGTATTCACCAAGGTACTGGTGGTGGCGGCTGCAAACCTACGCAGGGAGGCAATCCCAGTGTACCCTTATCTTGACGACTGGCTCATAACGGGGGAAACCCCAGGAATTTGCAGGACAAACATTCAAAGGACTATCGACCTCCTACACGAGTTAGGCTTCTCAATCAACGAGAAGAAGTCAAGCCTGGTGCCAAGCACCTCAAAACAATTCCTAGGAGCAATCCTGGATACCCAGGAGGGGTTGACCTTTCCTTCAGAAGAAAGAATTCGGAATATACTACTGCAAATTCCGCATTATCAGTCCGGTCAACAAATAACGGTACGCAAAGCAATGGGTTTACTGGGCATGATGGCGTCATGCATTTACCTGGTCCCCCACGCGCGCCTGCGTATGAGTCCCATGCGGGAATGGTTGGCGAAACAGTGGTCTCATGCAAGTGGTCAGTGGGACGATCTAGTGGTCGTTTCGCCAACACTGGTACAAAGCCTTCACTGGTGGACAAGAGAGAATCTCGCAAAGGGGAAACCCTTCTACGATCCCGAAGTACAGGCAGTAGTCACTACAGATGCATGTCTGACGGGGTGGGGAGCTCACCATCTCCATCACACAGCTCAGGGTCTCTGGTCTCACTCAGTGGCCAAGAACCACATCAACCTGCTAGAGCTTCTGGCAGTATTCAGAGCGCTTCAGGCGTTCGAGCCCCATCTACTAAACATGTCAGTGCAAATCCGGACGGACAGCACTACAGCCATGTTCTACCTGAACAAGCAAGGAGGGACTCGCTCGCCAAATCTGTCCAAGCTTGCCCAGAAAATATGGATATGGGCACTCAGACGGAACATCTTCCTGTCATCACAACATGTTCCAGGGGAGCTCAATTCCCTAGCGGATGCTCTGAGCAGAGACTCCCTCCCAGAGGAACACAAATGGGTTCTTCACAGAGAGGTCGTAGAAGATCTCTTCTCTCAGTTGGGTTTCCCCACTATAGACTTATACGCCACAAGCGAAAACAGACAATGCCCAGGATTTGCATCCAGGTTCCCCCAACCAGACTACCAGGGGAACGCCCTGTGGATGAACTGGTCAGGGATGTTTGCGTACGCTTTTCCACCAACTTCTCATCAGGAAGGTGGTGAACAAGATGAACAGAGTCGATGACGCTCGTCCTAGTTGCTCCCATGTGGGCAAGACAACCGTGGTTCCCACACCTACGCAGGATGGCGGTGTGCGAGCCCATCAAACTTCCAGCCTGGTACAACCTACTGTCCCAGCACCAAGGTCAAACAGTGCACCAGCAACCCAACTCAATGAACCTGGCAGCATGGCTCCTGAGGTCATAGAGTTTGGACACCTCAATTTGCCACAGAGGTGTATGGACATCCTAAAGGAATCTAGGAAACCAAATACAAGGCACTGTTACTTTGACAAGTGGAAGAGGTTCGTTATCTGGTGCCAGAGTAGACAAATCAACCCGGTTGATTGCACTCCTTCCACTATTGTTACATACATGCTCCACCTGCTAGATGCAGGATTGGTTTTTAACTCACTGAAAGTACACCTGGCAGCCCTCTCGGCTTACACCACTTCCCATAGCAAGGTGTCGTGGTGGAAAGTACCAGTAGTTAAAGCCTTCATGGAAGGAGTAAAGAGACTTCACCCTCCTATTTCAAACCCACAACCAGGATGGGACCTTAATGTGGTGCTAGCCAAGCTCATGGGCCCCCCCTTTCGAACCCATGCATAAAAGCAGTCTCAAACACCTGACTTATAAAACGGCCTTCTTAGTAGCTATTACTTCTATAAGAAGGGTCAGCGAAATTCAGGCTCTGTCAGTGCAGGATCCCTTCTTTTCTGTCCATAAAGACAAACTGGTTTTACGCACACACCCTAGGTTCTCACCTAAATTTATATTCAAATTCCATGTAAACCAGTCCATTGAGCTTCTGGCTTTCTTCCAGAAACCGCACAGATCGGCTGAGGTGAAACTACACACCCTAGATGTGCGTAGGGCGGTCCTCTACTATGTAAATAAAACCAGACCGCTAAGGAAAACAGATCAACTGTTTGTCTCCGTAGCTACAGGCAGAGAGGGGGATCGCATTTCTAAAGGTGCCATCTCGAAGTGGATTATTAACTGTATCCAGCTGTGTTACTCACTCTCTGAAAAGACTCTGCCTTTTACGCCAAGGGCCCACTCTACTAGAGGCATTGGGGCCACTCTGGCTTTCATTGCAAATGTACCCCTTGACACCATTTGCAAAGCAGCTACTTGGAGCTCTATTCACACTTTTACTCAGCATTACTGCATTGACACCCATTCCAAGGCAGATACACAAGTGGGACAAGCGGTTCTAAGACACTTATTTGCTCATGACCCTTCTCACATCCCACCTCCTTCTTCTGGTACTGCTCGCTAATCTATGCACAGCATGTGATCTAAGCAGATTCCACAAGCCTCAGAAGGGATACATTACTCACCGTAATCGTATTTCTGATGCTTGTATCTGCTTAGATTCACATGCGACCCACCCTTCCTCCCCTCCGAGAGAAGGCGCATGATTGCTTGTAGTCTTACCTTTCTGTCTATCTGCTTGGATTATCTGTACTCACGCTACTCCTCATGCTACCTCATGTCAGAAAAAATACAATCTGAGGATCCTAGACGCGTGAGGGATCTTGGGTACAGTGGACGTCACACTAGGGATAGTATTACTGGCACGCCCTGTGTCGATGCCCATTTTCGAGTTTCGAAAAACAAACTGTAATACTCCGCAGCTTCCACTAGATGTCGGCCTATGCACAGCATGTGAATCTAAGCAGATACAAGCATCAGAAATACGATTACGGTGAGTAATGTATCCCATATATAATTTCTGAGGGTTGTGGAATGTGCTTAGATCACCTGCTGTGCATAGGCCAACATCTAGTGGAAGCTGTGGAGAATTGGTTTGTTTTTCAAAACTCGAAAATGGGCTTTGACCTAGGGTGTGCCAGTAATACTATCCCTAGTGTGACGTCCATGATCCCTCACACGTGTAGGACCCTCAGATTGTTTTTTTACGCCATATTTGTTGGAAGCATAGTGGCGGAGTTCCCTGGCTTTCAGCCATTTGTCATTAATTATTTTAAAAAATTCCCCGTTCCTCTTATCCCACGTTGAGAGACTGACGATCGACGCCGGTACTGAAGAACAAACAAACGTCGAGACTGCACGATGGACTTTGGGATTCGGAAGTTCTCTGGCCTCGGCCCTGCAAGTAGGGAGAGTGGGGGGTGGACATACTCACTCGTTTATTTCCTACATACACTCGCCCGCTGCCATATAACAACATATGGAGAGTACTCCATTTGAATTCTGCCCCAAGTGCAACCGTAAGTTCCCTTGGGTAGATAAGCATAACACCTGTAATCTCTGTTTGCGGAGGGACCACCCCGAAGCCAATTGCAGAGCGTGTAAGCTCTTTAAAGCTAAAACACTTAAGGTGAATAAAGCCCTGGAAAAATGTAAATGAGTTAAGCGACAGAAACCTGAAAGATATGTGCAACCCTTATGTGTTCCACGTTTTCTTGTGGTCAGTTGAGTCCCCCAGCCTAGTGGTAATCCAAATGAGAAAAACCTATAAGCGCACATTTGACAAATACACTTGGGAGCAGAAACGTGAGATGCGGCGGTCAATAAGTGCCATTAGAAGGGAGGAAGCTGTTAAATCTATTAGAGAGGCCAAAATAAAGTCCATCAAAAGCAAATACAAACAATGTTCGAAACAACAACGAATGTCCAGCGCCCAGAAAGACTGGGAAACCATGCAAGGCTGTCCTAAATAAGCACTCACAGAATTTCTGGTCTCTAATTAACCAACAATCTATGGACCAAGGCGGAGCCTTGTCAAACATGGTTACTGAAACAGAGTGGATAGATTTCATCTTGAAGAAATATGCAAAGTCGAAGGGGGAGCCTCCTTTTGTCATCTCTAGCGGCCAGTGGTCTTTGGACATAATGGAAGAGGATATTTATGCCCTAATAATGAAATCATCGGCCTGAAGGGCTGCAGGCCCGAGAAGCTTAACATACCACGTCTTGAAGGGAAACCCTAAAAGGTGGGCCTGCCTCCTAAACACACTGTTTCATGGGATATTGGGGCTTAAAAAGATCCTATCATCTCTGAAATCGGGAATTCTGATGCTTGTTAATCTGCTTAGAATCACATGCTGTGCATATGGTCCGACATCCAGTGGTAACCGCGGAGTATTGCATCTTGTCTTTCGGTGGACCGAAAGGGGATGTCGGCATAGGCATGCCTGAAACACTTTCCCTATTGTGACGTGTGTAGTACCCAAAATCCCTCACGCGCCGAGGTCCCTCAGATTGTTTTTTTGCCCAGATAACTGGTCGCCCTATAGCAGAGCTCTTCATGAGACATTGTTTATCTTACTGATTTGTCGGTGTAATCCCCGTTAAGTCACTTCGCCTATCAAGAACATCTTCGATGAAGACTACGGGGGAACCATCTATGGCTGTGGTTTCCGGCACCTAAGATCCGGCGTTCGGACCTCCACGTGGTCGGGTCTTCTGGCCGGCCTACACAGTAGGGAGAGTGGGCTCGGGGTTTGCCATACTGCTATGATGTCTTTCCTCTTTTCCACTTCTTTCCTTTTTGGTCTGGTCACCCTTCCCTTCTGCTATGAAAAGGACTCAATTTAGATTCTGCCCTGTGTGAAGGGTCAGATATCCGTGGAAAGACAAGCACACTTTGTGTACGCTTGTCTCCCCCTAGAGCTTGTGGGATGTTTTTACCCATGCATCCAAGCCCTACCATAAAACTGTGCAGTACTGGCATGGAAAACATCATGATGGCAGAACTCCCCAGAGAGTGCACAGGGAAAACATGAAGAATAGGCTGCCACCCATTTTTGCCTATGTTGTGAGCATAGGAGGGCACTGCCTAAAACCACCATTGGGCTACACACACAGTAGCCTGAAACCATTGGGAATGGCAATGCTGATTGCCAAAAAGCAACTCAGAACTGTGGGGAATTCATTTTCTTAATCCCAAAAATGGTTGCAATACCGGTACTCGCCACTATCAGAAAGCCGGCGTTTTAAAACCACCAGACTTTTGTGTAAAACTGAACAGAGGAACCCAAACCAGACCAAGGAAAGACTTGGTAAGAGGTGGATACAGTGTTAAACTATATTCTGAAATGACTTGGAGGAAGTAATTATTTAATGTATAGGTAAAAATTGTAAGTTTGATTTAAACTGGGAACTAAAGTGACATTTAGCTGAATTCTGCCTGACAACTACCCCCGACAGGAGAAACCTGCTCAGCCACTCTTCCCAGGCCTAGCTGCATCCTGCTTCCCCACCAAAAGGAGTTGACACCTCTCTGATTAGATTGGGGGAGGGGCACCGCAGGAGGTTGAACAAAGCCTTGTCCTGGACTCAGGCAAATGTTATATTGGGGGGGCCGTAAAGTGGCTTCCTCTTGGGAGGAGAAGTGCCTCTGGGAGCCACCCGAGCTGGAGGCGGGTGCAGACAGAAGCTTCCCCCATGTGCTTTGGAACCTAAACCACACCCATCTGGGCCAGAGCATAATTTTAAAAAGATAGATAACTCATAGTGCGGACTGGTCAAAATTATATAAATAATATCATTATTCTGGTGATTTTTCTGTGCAGGTGTTAGGACCCTGTGGTGTATTCTGGGGGGTTGCTAGCGGAAAATAGGGTCTTACTCCAAATTTCTGCATGTTAAAAATCTGACACTTCATCAATTAATGTCCATACTCCTTGCGCACATGTGTATAATTTTTGGTAAATGTCCGATATTGGTAAACCAGTCAAAAAGCGCAAAATGTCATTTTTTAATGCAAGCCCCCAGGAAGTTCAGAGCCGGACAAGCATGGACCATAAGGAATATATAATGTGTACATGTAATTTCAACAAATTGTGTATCTGGGAAATATGTATTTGAATCAAATATAGATTTGTGGGCAAATTGACCAGGGGAGAATCCTCTGACCCATAAACAGACCTCATCATGATGACAATCCATTTCCTTCCCCCAGTCATGGGAGAGGGGAGAATTGGGCCAATGACAAGTAGAGAGCGGCAGGCTCAGTTATGCCACGCACTCACCCACTTCCACAACGCATAAAAAGAGACTGCTGGGACAGGTAAAGACATTCAATTCCATTTTTTGCGGGACGCTCTGCCGGGAGACTCCAGACTTCACATCCATCAATCTTCAGAGACCAGAAATTTACTTCAGAACTTAAAGCAATGGCCTAAACCCACAAACTGAGAACTCTTCTCAGCAGGCCTCGGTATCCTTAAAATCATCTGCAAACTATTCCACAGCCGGGGGAGCTGTTTGAATTCTGTGCCAAGAACTTTTGCTGGAACGGCAGACCAGACCCAGACCGCTGTGAGCAGAACCAGAGATCCGGATCGCTATGAGCAGAACCGGTGCCTGATTGACCCGCCGAGCAGAGAGAACCGCCGCTGGACGTGTTGACCAGATCCGTGACGAGGCCTATTTCAAATTTATATTGTGAGTACCTAGCAGAACTGTGAAGAACCAATCTCTTAGTTAAAATAATCTAATCCAAACTATTTTAACCTAAGTAGAACTGCCTCCTAGTAATCCTGTCATTCTAAAGCTGCAAACTGTCACCTGTCATTTTGAGTTTTACTTTAAATCCGAAAATCTACCTTTATTAAATTGTCTATCTCTTGAACCGTTTGGGCTAAGAACGAAATCTTAAAGCTGTGATTCTAGGCTTTCCAACGAACCTAGAATCGACTTCATACTCCTTATACTTTTTCCGCAATCGCGATTTACACACTCGCGAAATTTACCACGATTTTGGCTCAATTTCTCCACTTGTCAAAATAGCAGCTCCATTCTTTCCTTTGTTAAAATCCGTTTGCAACCTTGTCATAACTCATAGAGCATTGCTAAAGTGAGCCTGAACTAATACCAACAAGTATCTCTCACTCACCCTAAGTCTCTAGGGAATTAAAATCAGTTAGCACATTTTCCCATCCATTGCCATCACATTTAAAAGCATTTTGGGCCTGTGTTTCAAACTTCTACCTGTTTCCTCTAAGCTTGCTGGGGGGGAACTGAGTTCCGTATTGTATTTGATTGTATTCCTGAAGACTGTGTGTGTTACTTCCATCTCCTTGCATTGCATATAGGGGGGGTGAATTGCCACCAGGGGAAAAGTGAACATATCTCTTGTGAAACCATATCAGTTTATTTTCTGTACTGCATTTATTCCACCTTGCATTTCCTTGAAACCATAAAGCATTTCAGATACCTCATTCTCTATACTACTCCTAAGTAATCAAGTGTACCAATGTAACATTACCCATTGTGGATCCACATCATATGTCTAAGTGTACTATCGGATATTAATTTGTTATAAAAGTGTGACACATATATATTGTTTAATTTTTCAAATAAACCTTTTAATTTGCAAAACAAACCTACTTCTTGGCTCAGTGGGGTCAGGGGGATTCTAAGAGGGGGGGTGTTATACAAGGGTTGTCATCCAGAGTACTGAACTGGACATAAAAATACATCAATAAGGGTTTTCCTCAGCATCCCAGACTAGGCATTGACTTAGCTGTAGTGTTGATTGAATATCGCTTACAAGCACTAAAGCGGTGTTCGGCGTTAAACTCCTAATCCCTTAAGGAGCGCCGGTTGAAGCGGTGGGCCGTGTACGGAATGTCACACGTGGAGCCTCCCTCCCCTGCCGCGACACCAGCCGAGAGTGACGGGGGTACATCGGATGACCAAACGTCCAACGTGGACGTTGTAGACCTTGAGGCGGACTATTCTAGAGCCGCCACGCCCGTCCCTGACCCTTCCAGGCTAGACTCCGGTCTTGCTACAGGGACCACACCCGGTGACCGGGGCGTACAATCGCATCGCACAAAACACACAACCCAAGTGCCCTCCTCGACGACTTCGTCGAAGAAGGCGAAAGCGCCATCGGATCGATCTGATCCGAAGCCTTCCCCGCATCCGCAGCAGCGCATGACTGGGCTTAACAAACATCATAAAGGCGCTACTCCCCAAACTACACACGCCGAAGTTTCTGAACAAGAAACTTTGAGTTTCAAGGTTTCCAAGGCCCGTGCAGGCCCGAAAACTACGAGTAGGCATCTACCCGAGAAGCCATCATCATTGTCTCCCGAAGACTCGGTGACTATCAGTAAGAGCATCAATAGGATTGCGACGGCGGTGGGCCTAGTACCGGTTCCGGCCACAGTTATGGGCCACTCCGCCGAAAGGTTTTCCACGGTTTTGGAAGACGATCCCGAGGACTCTTACGAAGAGAGCCAGGTACCCCTCTCAAGCACCCTGAGGAGATCCTCTGAACGCCTTAGGGCGGAGGACCCGGTTCCTGCTCATCTGGGTCCATTTGGGTCAACCAAGTGGACCACGGAGCAATTTGAGGGGTATATGGATCTGCTGGAGCAGGTTTTCAGGGCTTCTGATCAACCTCCTCCGCTGAAAAAAGCTCGAGTAGACCCTAACCCTCAAACACAAGTTGCCCAACACCTAGATGTTCAACACTGTTGATTATCAAGATGATGTCCCGAAGGACACGTATAGACATCTATACAGAAGAGGAGGAGACTTCTTTTCTGGACAATTATGGGGAAGATCAAGGCGCAACAGACAACTGGGAGGACACCCAGCAGGATGATCACAATTCTGATATCGTTTGCCTCGACTCTCCCCCATCCAAACTGGTTCGACAAGCTCCCCCGGTGGATGATCAAATGGCTTTCAACAACACGTTGAAAAAAGCAGCAGAATTCTTTAAAATTGCCACGCTTGAGGCATTGCCTGAACAGGATTTCGCAGAAAACATTATTAATGACAAGCCTCTGGAAAGCCAGTCTATCCCTCTCTTGAGCTCTGTAAAGAGATGGCTGGCCCCTTCCTTACTCGCACCCGCTCAGACTAGGGCTGTGAACCCAAGGGTCGAAACTTTTCCGGCCCTCCCCCACCGACCTGCTTTATATCAAAGGGCACGCAATCCCAGACTCGCTGGTGGTGACCAACACTCGCAAGAGAGCAGGGGGGTTCCCCTTGCCACGGGAGTCACCCCCGGACAAGGAGTCCAAAAGGTTGTATGCCTTAGGCAAACGGGTCACGTCGGCGGCTGCTTATACCGTCCCGATTGCCAATAACACAACGTTACTGGCAAGCTACATCGACGCCCAATTCAACCTACTCCAGGAAGGCCTCCAGGAGGTTCCGGAACCCACCAGAGCCAAGCTTCTCGCCATTGTCTCGGAGGGCAAACTTGCCAATCAAAATGTTGTAAAGAATACCCTGGACTCCGCAGGGACAGCAGGCAGGTCTCTCGCACAGGGTACTCTCCTAAAGAGACCAGCGTGGCTGCGCACGTCGGGTTTCAGGCCTGAGACTCAGGCATCCCTCATCAACAAACCCATAGAAGAGGCCAACCTCTTCGGGAAGGCAGTAGACGATGCGTTAGAGACAGCCAAGAAGGAGCATGAGACTATTAAGTCGCCGCACCAGATTTCCCTAGAACCCTCTTCACAGATGGGCAGAAATTCTCGGCGGTCCTTTCGAGGACAAGCCCGCGCCGCTCAAAATAATTTCGGCACAGGCAACTTCAACTCAAGTCAACCGGCTGCAAGCCCCACTTACTACCCCCAGAGGGGTCAGAAGCGTGGAAAGAATAGAGGCAGAGGCTCCAATTCCAGAGGTGCGTCAACCTCGGGTCAGAAATGACCACCAAGTTCAGGTCCCCTCCCATGTCTCCCCGGTCGGGGGGCGATTAACATCTTTCCTCAATGCATGGGAGGGGATAACTTCAGACCAGTGGGTATTAAAGACGGTCGCCGACGGTTACTGCGTGGAATTCGCCCAACCCCCACAGTTCAGACTGCCGAAACATCGACGCCTTTCACCGGAACATCTGCAAATCCTGGTCCAAGAGGTGGAGGCGCTGCTGGGAAAGGACGCCATAGAAGCCATCCCGATTCTCAGGTAAACAAGTATATTTATTCAATATACTTCCTTGTACCCAAAAAGGATCTCACCATGCGTCCTGTTCTAGACCTGCGCCCAGCGAACAAGTTCATAAAGCCCCAGAAGTTTCGCATGGTAACACTGCAAGAGGTGATCCCATTGCTAAAACAAGGGGACTTCATGACAACATTGGATATGAAAGATGCATACTTTCATATTTTAATGCTGCCAGCGCACAGCAAATTCCTAAGGTTGGTGATTCGGGACAAACACTACCAGTTCAAGGTACTCCCCTTCGGCATAGCCTCGGCACCACGGGTGTTTACCAAGGTTCTGGCAGTGGCAGCAGCACACCTGCGCAGACTTTCAGTGCCAGTTTACCCTTACCTCGACGATTGGCTCATCACAGAGGACTCGTTCGACGTTTGTTTTTCGAACACCCAAAAGACAGTAGACCTACTGTTCAGCCTGGGATTTTCTATCAACGAAAAGAAATCCATCTTCGTCCCCAGCCAAGTAAAACAGTTCTACATGGATAGAACTAAACCACTGAGGAAAACTAAACCATTCTTTGTTTCAGTGGCAGCTGGTAGAGAAGGGGACCCTGTCTCTAAATCAGCAATATCAAGGTGGATTGTCAAATGCATCACACTATGTTACACTCTTGCTAAGAGAGAACTGCCCTTTAAGCCAAGAGCACACTCTACTCGAGGCACTGGGGCATCCATAGCATTCATTGCAAATGTTCCCCTAGAGTCCATTTGCAAAGCGGCAACCTACACACCTTTACAAAACACTATTGCCTAGACACTCATTCTAGGTCTGATTCTCAGGTGGGACAAGCAGTACTAAGACATCTTTTTTCTACTGTTCCTTCTCACAACCCACCTCCAACTCCAGGTACTGCTCGCTAGTCTATGCACAGCATGTGATTCTAAGCAGATTAACAAGCATCAGAAGACATTCATTACTTACTGTAAAAGCATTTCTGATGATTGTATCTGCTTAGATTCACATGCGCCCTCCCTGCCTCCCCGCTCGGGGTGGAAGGAACATAGACTTCTTACTACTTTCTCTCTTCATGTACTCACTCACCATAGCCTTGGGCTCCCTCATGGCAGAAAAAATACAATCGGAGGGACCTCGGCGCGTGAGGGATTTTGGGTACTACACACGTCACGATAGGGATAGTGTTTCAGACACGCCTATGCCGACGTCCCCTTTCGGTCCCCCGAAAGACAAGATGCAATACTCTGCGGTTACCACTGGATGTCGGACCATATGCACAGCATGTGAATCTAAGCAGATACAATCATCAGAAATGCTTTTACGGTAAGTAATGCATGTCTTATCGTCCCAATATTCAAAAAGGGGGATCGAAGAGACCCCCTAAATTATAGACCAATCGCCCTCCTCGATTTGGAAAGCAAGCTGTTCACCAGCCTAGTGCTGAGAGATTTGGGAGCCTGGGCGGAGTTAAACAACATCCTCCCAAAACAGACAGGTTTTCGAAAGGGACACTCCACATCTCTCAATGGCATAGTACTTTTCGCCCTTTGCAACAGCATGGTTGGGGGGGCAAACTTCACGACTATATGGTGCTTTCATCGATCTATCAAGCGCCTTCGATCTGGTGAATCGGGACAGACTATTGTCCAAATTAAAAGGTTGGGGTGCTCCAACCCAACTTATTGATAGATTGGTCGCCCTGCACGAAGGAAATGCGGTACAAGTAAAATTGAACCTAGATGGGTTCTTATCAACACACATCCCTGTGAAGAGGGGGGTGAGACAGGGGTGTATGGTTGCCCCCTTTCTGTTTAATTTCTATTTAGCTGATTTTGAACAGGAGGTGGAGACCGCAGCACTGGGCAGTGCCAAGTTAGGCACAAACGCAATAAAGTGGCTCATGTATGCGGATGACATCGTCCTCCTGGACAAGACACCAGTGGGCCTTCAGAGGCTATTAAACGCCTTGGATCAATATATGAAAGACCACGCCCTTAAGGTAAACCCGGAAAAATCGAAAATCGTGATTTGTGGAAAGAAAGGTGGCAATGAAGGCAAGTATTGCTGGACAGTGGGGGCAAACGAACACGTGTGATAGAGAGGTCATTTACTTGGGCTATACTCTGTATGCTACACCCAGAGCCTGTACATTATGGTCAGAGATGCTACAAAAATGCACCCAATTGACGGCCCAACTGCAGAAAATGATTAAGCAATATTGTAGGTTTTCTGTTTTTATCGAGCAAAGATCATTCCTGTCCTCTTATATGGCTTGGAAACAAACCCATTGGCTTGCTTGATGGATTGGCAGATAATAGAAGCAGGATTTGGAAAAAAGCTTTACGCCTCCCAAACAGCTTACCAACGGCCAGCCTGCGTTTTGAGTTGGGCCTCTCTTTACTTGGGGTTCTGGCAAAATGGAAACTTCTGTCACTCTTCAATCTGATAATTAATCCAAGGCGTAATACACTATATGAAGATCTAAAAGTCCACTTGAGCCGTGCTTCGGTGGGGGGTACTGCACGACTTAAAAAAAAGTATCCCAAGAAATCCTTTCCAGATGTAACAGTGACATAGATACTTTAACCACAAACCCCATGAAGATCAATAGGGAGCTACTATTATCAGATTGGATAATGACAATTGATCATACACAATCCTCTATAGTGGCACCCTCTCTTTCCCCAACGGACAAGAGACTCAGTTCCTTAGCCAACTATTTGATGAAATTCCCTGATGCAAAACTTTCTCAGACTCCGTTTAGGTTTGATACGTACAGGATCTGTCCTTGCTCGGTGGGGTTGGGGTAAAAGGAGTAAACATTTATGTCTAAAATGTCAGGACCCAAAAGACCAGTCATTGGAGCATCTTTTAAGATTTTGTGAAGGCACATGGGAGGTGCGAAAGAAATATTTGTATCGCTTTGTTTGCTCAAGTTATTGGCTGTCATCGGAAGACTTTTGGGTGATAATGACTTCAGGCCATGAAACGGTGCTGACTATTAACGTGGTGAGAGTTCTACAACAGATAGGATTCACTGGAAATTAAAAATGTTCATCTATTCATTTAGATAGAAGCAGTGAAGATAAGAATTTGGAGAAACATGCTTTTTCATTTTGTTTGTCTACTGAGCTCTAAATATGAGATGTAAAATTGTAAATTATTTTCTGAAAGCTTTCTTTTTGTACTTGTGAAAAAAAAACATGCTTGGTTTATACCACAATAAAATAAAAATAATTTAAAAAATAATCCCTTAAAGACTGCTCCACCAAACATTGGGCCTATTATGCCAGGCAACTCGAGGCCATGGACGCTGTGGGTTCCTTCAGTGATGGCAGCAACGCCGCCGTTTCAGACGGCGAGGGCACTGGAGTGTCGTTAGACACCCAAGCGCGAGCCCCCGACCTCAGAGGACTGTCCGGCGGGGCAGTTATGGGGACCACACCCGGCGGCATGAGCGCTACCCATGCACCTACATCTGAACACACTATCCCCTCCCGAGACTCGACACGTGTGTCGAACGATCGGCAGAAAAAGGCACAAAGAGAACGGACCGCAGAATCGGTGTGCTCTGAGCGTTCAAGGTCTCGATCGCCTCACGACACACAGCAACCATCTACGATTGCTAAGGGTGCCAAGCTTCCTAAAGTCACAGAGGTTTGGTTGTCAGAAGACGAAACCAACCTCAACCCCCAAGCAGCATGTTCAAAGTCGGCTCCGGCAGTTCGTTCTACGTCTGCCTCTGAGTCTCGACGTCCCCCCTCTAAATCTTTAGACCCTATGGAACCCATCTCCGAATCTCGACGCCAGGCGTCGAAAGATTCAGGGAAGTCCAAGGAGTCAGGGAAACATGCCTCCACACATGGAAAAGGGGGACAAAGAGAAAAAAAACATTTGAACACCAGGTTCAGAAGGACAAATATAGATCTTCTGAAAAGCCCAAGACCCCTGACCCCATCACTAGGCCTAAAGTTGTCCCTCCCACTCCAGAGGATATGGGAATGGAAGATGAACCTTAACAAGAGGTGATCCTTCCCAGTTCTAAGGAAAGGAGCGCTGAAGACATCAACAGGGTGATGAGGCGAATGTCTTTCATGGCAAATTTTTATGAGAAAAATCCTGATTACTTTCTGAGCTATCAGAATACCCCTGCTACCTCTACTCCTTCTGGATCCAAAGACCCTCAATCTCCTAATAAGAGACCTTGCACTGAGACTCCAGTTCAGGGCCTGATTTCGGACCCACTCACTATTCAACCTTAACATCAGTATGCTGAAGATCCAGACATACAAATACTGGATGACCCGGCAGGGGTGGAATATTATGGGGACGATGAGGACCAGGATGAGGAGGAGGAAGACGAGCAGAGGCCTATAGTCTCGGACTCCCCTATTCCCAAGGACCCACCGGTGAATGACTCACCTGTGGATAATCAGCCATTACTAAATGAGGTCTTAGCTAAAGCTGCAGAGCACTTTCAGATAGACACTCAAGAGGCTCAAGAAGAGAGGGACTTTGCAGAGGAAATTATGGGGGATAGGAAATCCGTTGCCCAAGACATACCAATTCTGAAATCCATTCAACGCAGAATTGATCCCTTCCTCCTCACCCCTAACCTTACCCGGGCAGTCAACCCAAGAATAGAAAAATTATTCAGAGCCGCCCCCTCCGAACCACTTTATATAAGGGGTCAGCTTAAACCCGACTCTTCGGTGGTCACAACTATCAGAAAGTGGGCGGGTACAACTCTAGCATCTTCCGAAGTTCCCCCAGACAAAGAGAGCAAGAGGATATATGGGCTAGGAAGGAAAGTGGCTTCCACCTCCGATTACCAGGCAAGAATTGCTACTACCACCACTCTGCTGGCAAGTTACAATTGTCACCAATGGGAGCAGGTAGCTGCCCTCATTGCCTCCGCACCTGAACCCTTAAAGGGCCATTTGGCCCAGATTGCGTCCGATGGAGATCGGTGTCCGGATGCATTCTCAAGGCGACTTTTGACGCGGCAGACTATGCGGGCTGGCTCATCGCACAGAGCACAGTCATCAAGAGACACGCTTGGCTAAGGCAGTCGGGGTTCAAACCCGAGACACAAGCCACTCTAATCGACATGCCGGTGGAACCAAATGTCTTGTTTGGGAAAGCAGTGGAAGAGGCACTCAAAACAGCAAAAAATGAATGAGGCCCTTAAGTCCCTTGGTCCGCTAACCAATAAACCCACGAACCAACGAGTGAATAATCATTTTTGTCGCTCCCGCGGCAAAAATTCCCAAAGAGGGTCCAATTACTCCCAAGGGCAAGGTACAATCGTGGGGAAACGACCAACAGGGTGCCCAGAATTTCACCAGAGGTCAAACAAGGGGCTGTGGTAGAGGTAGAGGCGGTACGCCTCCCAACAAACAGTGACGCTTCGCTCAGGGTCCCTTCCCATGCATCCCCAGCAGTGGGGCTCATTTCCAGCTTCACCCACGCATGGGAAGGGATCACATCGGACAGATGGGTGCCGTCCACAGAGTCTGCGGGATACTGCATCGAACTGTTGGAGCGCCCCCGCGATCATCCTCCAAGACAGAAAATACACTCCTTGGAGCACCAAAGAATACTCCTTGAGGAGATCGTCCTTCTTCTTGCAAAGGACGTGATGGAACTCGTCCCGGGCAACCAGGTAAACAAGAGTATTTTATTCAACTTACTTCCTTGTGCCAAAAAAAGATCTAACAATGCGCCCAGTATTAGACTTACGCTCTGCAAACAAGTATGGAAAGCCTCAAAAATGTTGCATGACTATCCTCCAAGAAGTAATCCCTTTACTAAAAAGGGAGATTACATGGCAACATTGGACATAAGATGCCTATTTTCATATTTCCATGTTCCCAGCGCACAGAAGATTCTTGCGCTTCAAGGTGGACAGTCAGCACTACCAGTTCAAGGTGCTGCCCTTCGGTATAGCCTCGGCTCCAAGGGTATTCACCAAGGTAGTGGTGGTGGTGGTGGTGGTGGTGGCGGCGCACCTATGCAGGGAGGCAATCCCAGTGTACCCTTACCTGGACGACTGGCTCATCACGGGGGAAACCCCAGTAATTTGCAGAACCAAAATACAGAGAATGATCGACCTCCTCTTCGAATTGGGCTTCTCAATCAATGAGAAAAAAATCAAGAGTTTGCTAAGCACCTCCAAACAGTTCCTAGGAGCTGTCCTAAACACTCAAGAGGGGTTGGCCTTTCCATCAGAGGAAAGATTTCAGAATCTATTACTGCAAATTCCTCAATATCAGTCCGGTCGTCGGACAAGGGTTTGCAAAGCGATGTGTTTGCTAGGCATGTTGGCATAATGTATTTACCTGGTTCCCCACGCGCGCCTGCGACCCATGCAGGAATGGTTGGCGAAACAGCGGTCTCAGGCAAGTATTCAGTGGGACGATCTAGTGGTCGTTTCGCCAACACTAGTACAGAGTCCTCGCTGGTGGACAAGAGAGAATCTTTCAAAGGGGAAACCCTTTTACGATCCAGAAATGCAGGCTGTAGTCACTACAGACGCGTCCCTCTCAGGATGGGGAGCACACCTCCTTCACCACACAGCGCAGGACTTCTGGTCTCGCACAGTGGCCAAGAATCCCATCAACCTGCTAGAGCTTCTGGCATTCTTCAGAGCGCTTCAAGCGTTCGAACCCCACCTATCGAACCTGTCTGTGCAGATCCTAACGGACAGCACAACAGCAATGTTTTACATAAACAGGGGGGCACTTGTTCGCCAAATCTGTCCAAGCTTGCCCAGAAAATTTGGATATGGGCACTCGGACGGAACATTTACCTGTCATCTCAACATGTTCCAGGGGATCTCAATTCACTAGCAGATGCTTTGAGCAGAGAACCGCCCTCCCGGAAGAACACGAATGGTGTATACACGAAGAAGTTGTAGGGGACCTCTTCTCACAGTGGGGTTTCCCCACTATAGACCTATTCGCCACAAGCGAAAACAGACAATGCCCAGGATTCGCATCCAGGTTCCCCCAGCCAGGCTCCATGGGGGAACGCTCTATGGATGAACTGGTCGGGGATGTTTGCCTATACTTTCCCACCAACCCCTCTGAAGAAGGTGGTCAACAAGATGCACAGGGAATCGATTACCTGCGCAATCTGGCAGTGTGCGAACCCATCAGACTCCCGTGATGGCACAACCTACTCTCCGAGCACGAAGGACAAACGGTGCATCCTCAACCCAGCTCGATGAACTTGGCAGCATGGCTCCTGAAGTCATAAAGTTTGGCCATCTCAATCTACCACAGAGAATGCATGGATATCCTAAAAGAATCAAGGAAACCAAACACAAGACACTGTTAATTTGATAAATGGAAAAGATTTGTTATTTGGTGCCAGAATAAACAAATCAACCCGATTGATTGCACTCCTTCCAATATTGTCACCTACATGCTCCATCTGCTGGACGCAGGGTTGGTATTTAATTCACTCAAGGTACACCTGGCTGCGCTGTCGGCCTACACCACCTCCCATACATAACAAGGTGTCGTGGTGGAAAGTGCCAGTGGTTAAAGCCTTTATGGAAGGGGTAAAGAGACTCCACCCTCCAATTTCGAACCCACCCCCAGGATGGGACCTTAATGTGGTGCTTGCTAAACGCATGCCCTCCACCCCTCTGTGAACCCATGAACAAAGCTAGTCTCAAACACCTGACTTATAAGACTGCCTTCTTAGTAGCCATTACATCCATAAGACGGGTCCGTGAAATCCAGGCTGTCAGTGCAGGATCCTTTCTTTACTGTTCATAAGGATAAACTGGTTCTACGAACTCACCCTAGGTTCTCACCTAAGTTAATGTCAAAATTCCATGTTAACCAGTCCATTGAGCTACCGGCCTTCTTCCAAGAACCCAAAAGCTCTGCTGAGGTGAAACTACACACACTAGATGTGCGAAGAGCGGCCCTCTACTATGTAGATGAGACCATACCGCTAAGAAAGACAGATCAACTGTTCGTCTCCGTAGCTACAGGCAGAGAAGGAGATAATCTCTCTAAAGGTGCCATCTATAAATGGATAGTCAAATGTATCCAGCTGTTACTCCCTTTCAGAAAAAAACACTGCCTTTTACACCAAGGGCCCACTCTACAAGAGGCACTGGGGACACTCTGGCTTTCATTGCAAATGTACCCCTTGATACCATTTGCAAAGCGGCTACATGGAGCTCTATTCACACCTTTACTCAGCACTACTGCATTGACACTCATTCCAAGACAGATACTCAAGTGGGGCAAGCGGTTCTAAGACATTTATTTGCTCATGACCTTTCTCACATCCTACCTCCTTCTAACACTGCTTGCTAATCTATGCACAGCATGTGATCTAAGCAGATTCCACAAGCCTCAGAAGGGATACATTGCTCGCCGTAATCATATTTCTGATGCTTGTATCTCCTTGGATTCATATGTGCCCGCCCTTCCTCCCCTCTGAGAGAAGGCGCATGGATGCTTGTATTATCTATCTTATCTGGTTGGCTACTCCTCATGCTACCTCATGTCAGGAAAAATACAATCTGAGGGTCCTACATGCGTGAGGGATCATGGGTACAGTGGACGTCACACTAGGGGGATAGTATTACTGGCACGCCCTAGGTCGACGCCCATTTTCGAGTTTCGAAAAGCAAACTGTAATACTCTGCAGCTTCCACTAGATATCGGCCTATGCACAGCATGTGAATCTAAGCAGATACAAGCATCAGAAATACGATTACGGTGAGTAATGTATCCCATATTGCTATTTCATTTTAAGTGATCAAAGGCTCGTTTCTTGCAGGTTCCCTTAAAATTGCAACCACATTTTTGGAGTCCAGTGAAACTACACATCAAGACTTTGTTTGCTCTTTGCGCCTGTGAACATTGGTGTGACCATATATGCTCATGGGCTCTCCTGAGACTCTAGGTTGGGAGATTTTGGCAGACATGGAGAAATTGGAGTGGCTGTGCAATTAGGCTATCTGGGATTAATGGCTGAATTAAGTGGTTGCCTGGGAAGGTTTGAATGTGGTGACCTTCTCTCGTTTGGTAGGCCACCAACGTTTGAATGTGCCCTGAATCTGATTGGAACCTGAATGTGCATATAGGATAGATGGGGTTTCTAGATCATTCATCTAGGTATCTGGGGATTGTCCAAAAGCAGCTGAAAGACTACTTATCCAAGGAAGACTAAGTAGACTCTGCTCTAATATCGGCACAGAACCTGTAGCTGAAGGCGATCTACTTTTGGACTCTGTGGAATTCAGAGCTCAAGTAGCTTCAGTGAGCAGATTCCCTTGGCTAAGAATCACTGTCTAGATATCCCCTTGATGGCATATAAAAGCGCTTGTCCTATTTAAGCTCCTTTCTTCGTGCCCCCCTGAAAATGCACTGCAGTGGATGAGCACCCTTCGGAAGACAATAGTCTGTGCGAACATATGCATAAAAGGAGCAATACAATGTGAGGAAACAGTAATTGACATTCTGTGATAGCAGAGGACTATGTTGGAGCATTTTAAATCATGCAGTGCATATTTCATGCAGCACATATTGCAAAGGCGTAAGGAAAACTATGTCGGTGACTATGTGACAGCTGGACCGATCTTTTCGTGGGACGCTGCTGTATTCTGTGGGTGGTGGTACGAATGGGTCAGTGTGTGCGGTATCAATCAACATAACAAAATGGAAAATCTCACAGTAGCAAAACTCAAATGTTTGCAAACACAACCCTGTGTCATGACCCTTGCCCTTGGCCCGCACTGGCAAGTCCAGTTAGGGCCAGGTTAAAGGCCTTAAAACCTCATCCAAGACTCTCTTGGAGTCAGTCCTGGTGCCTTTGGCACCAGGTTCATAACCATCATGAAGACCAACATTAGAATGGGACTATTACTTGGGACTATTTAACTTGTGGGGCGGGGGGGGGGTCAGCCAACATGGAGGCACACACGTAGCTCAGTTACAAGGGACAGAGCTATGCGGTCTAGTCTTTTGGGTGTGGCAGGCCTGGGACTACTTTACCTGGACTACTTTGGGTGCGGCAGGCCTTGGACTATTTTACCTGGACTACTTTACCTGAGACTATTTAAACCACACCCAAACAGCAGAACATGCTTTGCACTATTCTGCTGTGGGCAGCGTAACGCTCAGTTTCCAGTTCTTTGATGCCAGCTTACCTGAAACCAAGGACCTGCAGAGAGAGAACGAACACTATGAAACTTACCTGGAACAGTATCCTGTCTTCAATCCATCGCTGACTTCAGTTCCACTCACCTGAAGGTACGAACTCCATCATCCGGCACCGCATGCATCCTGGAATACCATAACCTGGAAAGAGGAGAAAGAAAGACAGCATTAGTAAGCGTTAAACTCGCGTTTCCTCCCGAATGAAGAAAGCCGCACAATTCTTATCTGGGTAGTCCTCCCCTGGTCAGTATCATTGCTGGAACATTACGGCACTCGGCGAGGAACATCGCAACCTGCAAGGAGAGAAAAGACACAGGTTAGCAATATAAAAGGCAAAACAGCGCCGCACATTACTCACCGGACAGCATCGCGCACACCGCGCTTTCGCATACCGGCCCATGCTCATCTTCAAACTGCATGACAACACCAAAATACCTTTCCATACCTAAAAGGAAAGAAGCAAGACATTATTATTTGAACTAAGAGGAACATAAGGACGGCGTATAAAGACTGTAAAGCAGCAAACCTACGGAGTCGCAGCAGGCCTGGATTCCCACAGGGGGGCTTGCACCACTGAAGTAACTTGGTCGCTGCTCACCCCCACATCTACTTGCCCCTGCCATGAGCAGCACGGAGAATCCACCTTTTACAATATTAAGGTGAGGAGAAGGCCCAAAGGGGAGGAAGGAGTTGAGGCCAAGGGAGGTGGGAAAACATAAGGACAATCTGGTATTGAATCCAGCTCTCCTATATTGCAGACCCATCTTTAACCAGAGGCATTACCAAGGGACTGGGAGAGGGTTCGAGAGTGCAAATCATCCAACCAGGGCTGGGTGGTATCCCTGTGGATACCAGGTGAGCGTAACACTGTGGCAGCATTCACGGTTGTGTTTGGAAACATTTGAGTTTTGCTACTTCGTCTCGGGAGGATAGCTCAGAGGCAACGTGCTTGCCTTGGAAGCAAGACGACACAGAGCCCCACAGGTTCGATCACCGTGTCCGCGCTTAGAAACTTCTGGGTATTAAGCGCGTTATAAATAACCTATCATATCACTCGGAGTGGAAAAATTCAAAAGGCAGCATAAATCAGAATGGTGCAAACCTCGCATTAGCAAAGTTCAGAGTGGCGAATCTGGTAAATTTCGTTTGGACACCAAACCTCTTAAATGCTGCAAATCAAATCCAAGCTCGTATTGGCTAGTATTAATGGGTATTTTTAGAGAGTTTCTTTATTAAAGACAATCTTTTTTTTTTCTTTCAGATAATGCCTATGATCCAGATGTAAATGCTAAACAAATCTGGATAGACAAGACGCTGATCAGGCATAATATGTGCATGACCTTCACAGATAATGGAAGTGGTATGAGTCTAGATAAGTTGCATAAAATGCTTAGGTGAGTAGCAAGTACCAAACTGTTTATCTATGTAAGGGGCTTGACACTGCTGGTGAGTATGACTGTTTAAAATTTTGTTTGTAGTTACATTTCCATGTGTGTGGCTGGCCTTCAGGTTCCAGCATTGCAGCAAATATGAAGGGTGTGTAAAGGGGGACCCTCTGCATCCCCTCATCAGCCTGGACATCTGTGGACAATGACACTGGAACAAGCCTGGACATCTGTGGACAATGACACTGGAACAAGACCAAAGGATGACGGACTCCCGGGTGCATTTTCACAGCCATCTTTTGATACAGATTAAAAAGACTTTCTGCAAAGCACACAGATCTGCTTAATTCAGCTTGCTTTTTTTAATACTTTTTACCAATGATATAATGCTGTAATATAGGCCCTCCTTATCATTAATTGGTTGGCTCACTTGTCACGCACAAAGCCCAAGCATTAGTTGACTGACGCATAACCTGATAAGCTTGACTGAGACGCAGCTGCACCTAATTATTTATCCTTCAACTCCTGCCAAGAACCAGCCCTTATCTGATGCTCAAGGCCTGCCAAATCTACTTGGCAGCTAATACCGTGAAAAAACTCCCTGAGCTCATCGGTAAGCAGCTGTCCTGTCTAATTTGTAGCCTTCCCATGCTCTTATCTGATTTGCTATCAATCATGTCTACTTTTGCTGCCAAGAAATTCTAAGTATACCAACCCAGACGTACTTATCCCACAGTGAACTGCTTCCATAGAATATTCCACCATCAGTATGATTCAGCTCTTAACACCTGACTCTGAAGCCATTTTGTTTTTTGCATCCATTTTAGCCTGTTCAGCCTAGATGTTCGGCTACCAACAGTGAGTTGTTATTTACTTTTGAGCATAACTCTTTTTCTATCCAGTTTTCAGATTATATTTTTAGATATTCATGATGTACGTGTAATACCTGAGACACCCCCATCTCCTGGGTCATTCTGACCCCAAAAATGTCACCCTATATGCACTCTTTATCTTCAAAAAGCACTATAATTCATATTTTTGCAATACTGGGACCACTGTTCAGCCCACCATGCCATCCGTACCCCGCGTGGGGGGGTTTGCACCTCCCCTACAGGTGCTTTTAGTGACATGCACCATTTTACAGAAAACACTGGTGAATATATTTGTCACCGTCCTGATTGAGCAAGTTAATGTCTCTTAGTTAGAGTAGGTAGAGTATATAAACTAAGGAACTCGCCCTGCAGGTCTAGTGGGATTGTTAAATTTGCAAGGCCTCTACCCGCTTTCCTGACAATTTACCCAGACCCTGTGCCACTTCTACTTACCAACAACATGCTGGTTGGCTCTCCATGCACAACACCTCCCTTTTAAAGCAATCAATTGTCTTGCTCCTCGGTAGCCGTCAATTACCAGTAGTACTGTGCCCCATTTATGAACCAATACTTACATTTCGCTGTAACTAGTTTGGACTTATCTGCTATTAGATACAGTTTTCATGAGTGGACATTATGTACCATTTTTACTAATGTTTCTACTAGCGGTGGAAATCGCCTATGCTGCTAGCATAGTGCTGGACCCCACTCAACCCCTGTGCAGGGCGAATGGGTGGGATTGGTCAAATTGCACCTTCGCCAGTACTCCCCAGACTGATATGCCAACCTTGTGTCCTAACTTCCCATTTTTTTGGAAAAGTCTCAAAATCATCAATCTCTCAATCGCCTATACTGATAGCACAGGGCCCGACCGCGTGGGGTTGGTGGAATTTCACTATCACCATTGCACCCCAGACTGATATGCCAACCTTGGGCAAAAATGTCAGCCCACCAACTTTTATGGAGAGGGAGCCAACCTCTAACATACAAACACACTTTCATAAATATGTATAGATTTCATACCAAAAATGTTGAACTGAAAATAAACAATTAAGATTTCATTTGTTAGCTTTCATCCTAGTCGGGAGGACGATTGCCAGTAATAGAAACAAAGGCCAAAAGACATGTAATCGTGCCACATTGCTCACAACCTAGAGCAGGGGTAAAGATTTCAAGCTGCAACTAATCTCACCTCAATTCTACACATACAAACAGCACACCATTTCTTACTCACCAGTTGTCATTTATCACTAGCCAATGCATAGTGTAGAATATAAAATATGTTGGTCTTTTTGCACTTTGCAAATTTAATTTGCCACTATTATAATTTTTTTTTTAAATGGACCATTTCATCAAAACGTAAGTATCAGAATTATCCTCTCATCTGCCCCATAAAAAAAACACAGAAATGGAAAAACTTATTTTCATGCTCACAGAAAATTATTACTTAGTGAAATGTAATTCGTTTGTATTTGTTCAAAAGCCCTTTTAAAGGGTAGATGTTTGTTTAAAAAAAAAATACCTTCGTTTAGTAGATTAGGCGCAATTACTACTTTAAGGATAGTGCGCAAAAATTGCAAACTTCTTTTACAACCAGCTTTTTGGGGATATTCTTGGAGGCGTTCAGTAGGGCCCACTTAATATTTTCCTTTGAGTCCTGCTTGATTTTAAATGTCGACCAAAAAAGTGATGGGTAGAAGGTTTTGAATAAATCTGAACCAATTGCAATGCTCTGGGCAACCTTCCACATCACTGTTTTTTAGCCCATCTGCGCCATTGCAAAGCGGTCCAGCTGTATGCTTATCATTCTGGTACTGCCACCAATGATAGCAGCCCAGCCTGAACTTCTAGGTCATGTCCCCTCTGCACGGAAACACAAGCCACCCCAGACGTGTTTCGTCCTTGTTGGGCCTCCTCAGTGAGGTGCAGCTTGGTTCCCCATGGTGCAGCAAGTGTTAGGAAATAATTCTCTTTATTGCACCTTTCCTTCCATTTTTATGGACCCCCAAACTTTTTGCTTTTATTTTTTATCCTGACCTGTACTTTTTTCCAGTGCAGTGAAGCCTTAAACTTCACTACACTGTCTTTTGTTCATCTGTTATGTGGAAACTGACATGTCCTTCAGGCTGTCAGTACTGGGAAACATTGTTTTCCTTAGTCTGGTTACTTTGTTACTACTTTTAGTAACTTATCACTTGTGCTAACCTTTTATCATTGTACAATGCAGTACAATGGGGTACACTCTTTGTTTTGCCCTAGACTAACACTCCAAGGATTTTTGGTTACTCTGGGGGTGCTAAATGGACAAGCTGGTGGCAGCAGTGACTTTTTACCATTTTATTTTGGTGCTTTTCTTTTTAGCCTTTCCGCGTTTTTCTACTAACTGTGGCTAGTGTTTAAATATGGCAATGCCACATAGTTTTTCGCCTGTCCTTTGGTCATCTTGTTCTTTAGCCTTCCTCCTGGCCTTAGAGGCCAGGCAAATCCTTATATGGACTTCCAGTGCCTGGGAAAGCAGAGGCTTTTGGCAGGCTGCTGGAGGGCTATGTGTGTTTGCTGGCAGGATGTCGGCTGACACTGTCTGGTCCCAATCCACAAACTGGTTCAGTGTGTCAGTGGTATGCATGAGTGTTCCTGCCAGTAGTCCTGATTGGAGCACTGCTGTGGTGTGTGTGTAGGCTAGTTCTGCTATTGGCTAGTGGGAGTTTTGGCTCTTACCTGGCTGTTGGGATAGGAGGACCCATGCACCCATTCTTCAGAGATCCTGGAGTAACCTGAAGGAGCCAAGACTCCTGTCCAGCTGTGAGACCCTTGAAGAGACTGGAGACTCGAATGAAGGAGGTCTGGCAACCAACTTCTGCTGCTGTCCTGGTTGAGCCCTGTCTTACTATTGATCTTCAGCAGTCCTGAGAAGGAGCTGCGACCCTTTAAGTGTAGGGAACATCCATTCCTGACGTCTGCTTCGTACTCTGTGAAGAAGAGCCGTCCGAATTGTCCCAGGACCGTCCTGTGGCTGACCAGCTCTGAGTTTGGGCTACCAAACTGCCGACCTTGTCGTTTCGAGTTCAGGCTTGGAACTTGGGGGATCCTCAGCTTGTCCTACGAGACTTACCTCAGTGAAGTTTCAGAGTCCTAGCGTTAAGGGGACCCGAGATAGGAGGGAAAGTATGACCGTGACAAGTGAGGCCCTTTGCGTCACCATGCTGCGGTGACCACCGTCCGAAACAGCTTAGCTGCGTCGAGTCCAGTCCTGAGAGGTTTCCTGCATCGTATTTTTCTGCATTCTTCATCTGAAAGTCCTTGCACCAGCGAAAGTCACCTACCGGAGATCAGCTCGAACCTGCGAATCAAGGACTGAGGCTGACGGCGGCAAAAGCAACCTTGGACCTTCTTCTATTGACCTGCCAAGTCCTGGGAAGAATCGAAGTACAGGAGGTAAGTTGCAGTGGTTCTTAACTGCCCTTAAACGCCCTTAAAAAGCTTTTCTAATGTTTATAAAACCTTTGCTATACTTTGGCTTTGCTATTGCTTACTTGCTCAAGCCTTCCGAAAGTGGAGTACACTTCTATTAGTCAGAATACACTGTCCTCTAACCCTTCAAACTGTCCACTGGACCTCAGAGACCCTACCTTCATTTTTCCCTGCATCACAAACTGTCAGAACTTTCCTGAACTCTTGGGCATAAGGCCCCAGACAACTTAGGGAAGGACTTTTGAAGTTGGGGTCAATTCTCTGTGGACCTGAAGTACATACAACTCACCTGCACTTTCATTTGCAGGAGTTTGATTTTTGTTATGCCTTACTCTAGTGGCTGTATAAATATAATCTATTATTAGTGTTGTGTGATCTTTCTACCTGTTAGTAGCCATTTTTCATAGTATTATTTGGCCATAAATAAATAACTGTATTTTTATACATACTGTCTAAGTGTAATATGTGATTACCATTGTGTACACTCATTGTGGACCCTTTACAAGCTCACCACCTCTTCAGACTTGGCCTAGACCTCTCGTCACTGCTACCTTGAACTGGTTTGGCTACAGCTCCTAGAGTTGTCCTTGTCACAATATAGGTTGGTCTTCTATACATCTGTCCACCAGGCCAGAGTATAGAAAATCTGTCCTAACAGCAAGCATTTAAAATGCCAACCTCAAAGTGTAATTTCACTAGGCAAATAATCTCGGATCATGTAGTGAACCTACATGACCAAAGCCAAAGTAGACCAAAGCACTCCTTTTTGACTATATGAAAAACCACTTGTTGTAACATACTGTCAAGTACCAAGTCTCGCGGGCACAAAACCAGCTCATAGATCTCAGAGATAGGTCCAGGTTTTGTTAACCGAGCAAGTGATGGTAAGAACCCGACCCTTCCTCACCCTGAGAGTGCAAGCAATCAGGGAGGGCCAGTGACGGACTGTCCACACCATGGACGCGCTCCCAGCATTAACATGGGAGGGGACACAGTGCAAGCATTGACCTGCGAGGCATTGATTGTTTTGAGGTGTGCAGGCTTCACTTGAAGGGGCAGGCCTCAGTGGGTCCAGGGTTCAAACTGGACAGACGCAGGTACGAGAGCAGAGCAGAGCAGAGCAGACAAACAGGCTGCAAAAGAAGGCTGAGAAGTGACAGGCTGCAGAAAGACAGGGCAGACTGACAGGCTAGTAAGGTAAAGGAGAATCTGATACAGGGGCCACAGAGAGCATTGAGACGCACTCCCCACTGGGCCCGTTTGCCTTCTTCAGCTGTTGGACCGCAGTTCGTTGCCAGGGACACTGGGCGTAGTGACGCTGGGAGTGGCCGCATCATTACATGCCATCATGGCAGCATTCGTAGGAGTCGGTGGCTCCGAGGGCTCGCAGCCCTCCGTCCACCAGGATGTTGTGGGACCCTCCTGGCATGCCACCAGCACAGATATAGGCACTGGCACAAATCGGGTAAGGGTACGCGCTGGGAGTGCGGCACACTTACTAGGTACATACAGTTCAAGCTTCTTTTTGGCTGTTTAGAAAATGTCGAACTTGCCCTATTCTTTACTCAAGTAGAGCAAAAGCATGTCGAGAATAACTTTGTATCACTACTAACTTAAGAGAAAACTTGGTAACTGTAATATTGTATGGAGTCATTTCAAGGTAATGGTATAAATACAAGACACGTTCCGTTTCAGCAATTGCTTTCCAATTAGTTTTACTCTAACTGAAATGGAGGTAGTATAGCAAACCGATTTTTTTTGCTTGGACTACCTTGGCAATTCCTTGCATATTGTCCGTTTAGCCAACAGAACTTGCACAGTGCTATAAAATGTATCCTAATGGACACATGTATTTGTCATATTTTTAAATCCTCTTCAGTCTGCTCTGAAATGTTTTCCAACATGCATTCGGTTTCGCAGTGTGGCTTAGAGGTGGACTTGGTGTTGGCTCCTTGGTACCTTGATGCGCTGGTGTGATGTCCCATATATATATATATATATATATATATATATATATATATATATATTCTGCTTCATCTTCCCGAGTTCCTTATATCTAATGTTGATACGCAGAAATGTCTTGTCCCCTCAGGACCAGCCATTCAAGGTTTCCTTTTATTTTTAAACCAAAAATCCCAAATCTGGCTTTAATGTCTCTTTAGTACGTCATTGGTCCTTGTGGGCGACCGCTCAATACACCTGTTCTTTTTTTTTTTTTTCTTATTCAGGGAATGGCAGATAAGTGGGGTTTCCGTTACAGTGCACACAAAACCGGTGCAGGCGCGTACTGCCAGATTTGTACTAGCCTCTAGTAAGGTTTCAACTCTGGAGAAAAAAAGCTCAAAGGAGACCCAGTCAACACTGAGAGACTGGCATCATTCTGGTGGTGGAGAAAAAGAAAAGGCCTCTCCACCCATTCCTCCTCAAGTGATCTCAAGTGATCACTGTAGATCTCAGACTATCACCTGTCAACCCCCCCCCCCCCAAGTCTAGTGTGTCTGATAGTTCAATTAAGTGACAATGCTTTCTTCCCTTCTTCCTCCACATTAAAGGAATGGGAAACATTTTGCCAGGCTATGTTGATGATATTTGCGCTAAGCGCCTGTGTCTCCTGTCCCAGATGCTTGTGCTCTGAAGATGATTCAAGGAACCACAAACAGCACTTACAAATGCCTTGAGCCCAGGAAAGGAGCTGGAAGACCTGCCGTCATCTATGCCTTTTACAATGCACTTCCTCTGCTACAATGCCTCTGAGTCTCCTTGCTGTTTTCATTAGAGCTCACGTATGCAGCACGGCATGGGCTTACCTTTGATCTTGACGCTGTTGCATTGGAATATTTCTAAGCAGCTTTTACCAGTAGCGGAGGGTTTACAATACATGACTCGTGGCGGACACCCCCTATTTAAAAAATGCAGGCAATATATACATGGCCCTGAGGAAGAGGATCATAATTTTCCCTTCTCCTTTCTAATGGAGTCAGCCCACAGGGGGCCAGACTGGTTATCCAGTAGTAATTCCTCAGGAGCTCTGAGGAGTCTGTTGGAATTGCAAAGGGATGCAAGTTGCTACGATTTATTTTCAGCATCCGACCTTTAGGCAGATTCTGACAGGCCACCCTATTCTGCTTAACAGGGAAAGTCGCTAATGTCTAGCCCCATTCTTTCTGGTAAGTTTGACTGAGCAGCAAGGTTTATACTTGGGAGGATGCGAGTAGTGAACGGTCCAGTTGAGCACACACAGAGCACTCATCGTAACACAAGTTTAGCAGAACAATAAAAATACAATTCTATTTATTTAGGCCTTGGACAAGTCTTATCAGTCTAAGTTGAGTAAATCCCTTAACATGTTGTATTGTATTCGTCATTTATGTAGCACCCTTTCCCCATTTGTATGGCCTCAATGTGCTTTGCGGTTGCAAAGCCCTCCGGGACCGTAGTCCATGTGTTGGAGATTCTAAGAGTTGATTTATAAGATGCGTGTGTGCATTTTGCCAGGTTAGGACTTAGGTGGGCTGGCTGACCTCCAGTAAGCAGCCCGGAGGTCAGGCACATGGGTGGGTGCTGTTGGTGGTTAGGATAGAGTGCTAGTGCCAGAGATTCGATGTGTGCTCAGCTAGACCGAAATCTTTCATAGGTTTTTGCTGTGTACTAATGGCAGAGGTGTTGTGGTATGTTAGGGTTTGTGTGGATGGCTACGCTCGATTTGGGATACCTGGGTGCAGTGAGAAACGCTTGAAATGGGGGCACACCGGTAAATGCAGTAACACCTATAACACCTAGATTTGGGAAACCTGAAAGGGAGAAACGCCTAAAAGAGTTAATGAAATGGTACTGAACTGTTGGAGTGCAGCAGTGATGGGACTATTACTCTCTAACTAGCAAACCTTGATAAGCTATATTATGTAGGTGAAAGGGGCGGTAGGGCTTTCCGGAATACAGTAATTGCTGTCTTCCCCACCCAGACCACTCTTACCTTGTCAGTTGCTGCTGGTTGACGGTGGCAGGCTTCCTTGTACACTATTAATATCTACAAATTACTTTTTGAAGTGCTCTGGCTACAGAGTACCAACACTTTACTTTTAAACACAGTAAGATCAGTAATAGGACACAATAGTGTAGCACAGAAAAGATCAGGCAAGTAATAAACCAATTATATGATTGGATATGATTAATTTATGATGCGCAAGTGTTTCTTGGCGCGACAATTTGATAACTTAATTGCAATTATTAAGGGGTTAAAACACAATACACAGCCTGAAAGTGGTAATTTCCAACTGAACCCGTGGCAGGAGGTAGTGTTTTATAGTAGGGCGAACAAGTGCTGGCAAAGCAAACTGGTAGTAAATGTTTTAGGAGTAAAAACAATACCAGTTCAGTACTTCGGAGGTCCTCTCCCAATCCCACAACCTTAGGGAAAGCCTGGGGGAGTGAGGGTGCTTGACCATAACTCCACCGGTTATAGGCAGGCAAGGAAGATGTAGGGTTCCTGATAAACCCTAGGCAAGGGGGGGGGACTGGTATGTTGGCTTACCCCCTGTACTCCAATTTGGTCGGAAACCAATTGGATGGCTTCTAGGCCCTTGTACTTTGTCCTATTTCGATTGCGTGGGGTCACTGGTGCAGAGGTCACTTTTTATTCAGAATCAGGGTTTAGGCCCGGCTAGTTGTCTGTTCTGCGCTATGGACATCTGGACAACCCTGACACGATCAAGAAAAGACCACCACAATGTAGACTACCTCTGAGGACACCCAAGATAGCATGCAGGTGGATATCAGTGATGGCCACCACGTTCAAACTGCAGAAGTCGAATTTGTGGTGCAAGGGCCCTCTTGGTGCTGGAGAGCTGCAACGGCAGGGTGAGGCCTCTTGTTTCACAAAGATCTGCAGAGTCCCAAGTTCGAACTCAGGATGACGACTGATGCAGCAACGTCCCACGAGGAAGCTGGTCAACCCACAGGTTGGTTCTGGATTGCTTTGAAGGCTTCCAAGGACAGGATCCTCGAACAAGGGTTGGGACTGCTGGTTTTCACTGGTTCGATGAAACAATGAAGCCGTTCTGGAGCCCTGCAAAGGAGCAGGACTTCAACAGTACAGTTGAAGACTTCTATGCTGGATGGCTGCAATGTTGAGTTCCGGGTCTTCAGTGGGTTACTCCTCTTCAAACAGGTCTTGCCACTGACGATTATCTGAACAATGGCTGGAATCCTCCCGTTTTCTGAAATTGGAGCTGGAGTCTCCCCCAAAGACCACCAATGGTAAGGGTCTGCACCATTCAAACTGTGGCACCACGTCTGCTCAGCAATAGACAAGCTTTGGCTGGGATGTGGACTGGGACCAAGCAGTACAAGCCAAACATCCAGCCACAAACCCACAACACCTTTGTCCCAGAAAGATGAGGCTTTGCCAGGGAAGGGCTTATCGCATGTGGCAAATGGAGGGACTGATCAGTGCTCCCAAAACAGATGAGCTTAGTAATGTATGTAAAGCAGGAGCATGTACTTGCCTCCAAAAAGTCTGATCTGGTTCAAAATGACAGCAAAAAGTTGCAGAGGTGCATAGATGTGTATGGCGGGAAAGCAGCCAAAAGTAAATATTACAAGTGGCCTAGCTCCTGTCCTGTTTGAGATCAACATGGCTTCTATTCAGGCTCTCGGTTCGTACTTTGGTTCTTTTACAGTTGTTCTTTTAAGGCCACTGGATACTCTAGGTCTGGTTGATCCCAGTGAGGAGATAAAACACCATTACCTTAATTTAAAGAACTTTTCAAGCACCATTACAGCCCACTGCATCAGTTGTGAAATACCTTTGCTGAAGAAACCATAGTTGGAACTTCTGACTTTTTGGGCACAAGGCCCCATACACCATAGGACTTCATAGGATTAGGGGGATCTGGGTTTGTGCTTATTCAATCTAATCTAGCTGGGTTTCCTGCATCGGATTACTCTCCTATTAAATACTGGTACATTATTCATATGCAATTCTAGTTCTAAGGAGTTATGTATATTTGTTTTTTGATTGCATTACTAACCTGTGATTTTTATTCTCTGTGTATTACTAGAGTAATTGTATTGTAATTGAATGACATGCTGTGCATATAGTCCGACATCTAGTGGTAATCGCGGAGTATTGCCTCTTGTCTTTCAAGATTTGAAAGGGGGACGTCGACTTAGGCGTGCTGGTAACACTATCCCTAATATGACGTGTAGTTTACCCAAAATCTCACGCGTCGAGGTCCCTCAGATTGTTTTTTTCCACCCAGCTAGCTGGTCACCTTATGCAGAGCTCGTAAATTGCTAAGTTTCAATTTCATTGTCCACGACCATTGGTCGTTTAATATTCGTCATTCCTTCATCGACGACTACCCCTGAACCAACGCTGAAGACAACTACAGATTTCGGTGGCTGGTGCTTCGGTTGACCCTGTCGACCGCGTGGCCTCAGCCCTCCGGCCAGGCCTATACAGTATGGAGAGTGGGGCCCGTGGATTTTGATTCCTTTGTACAATGCATTTCCTTCTCCCTTCTGGTTTCGCTGTCACTTTTAACCTGAGCTATGGCCAGGACTCCTTTTAAATGTTGCCCTTCTTGCAGCGGCAAATATCCATCGAAAGACACTCAACGGAGGTGTAATAAGTGTCTACCTCGAGATCACAACAATCGGTCCTGCAAGTCATGCCAACTTTTATGTCCGAAGATGATAAAAGATCGGCGGACGAAGCGGTGGGAGGCCTATGCCATGCAGCAGGCTGAGAGTAGCTCCCCCGTCAGCGCAGGTGTTAGGGAGAATTCTCATAAATGTGCTAATTCCCTTCATCTTAGAGACCCCCAGCAACTTTGCTGGATTTTGAGGACTTTATTTTTTTCCTGGAAAGAGTGTGAGCCTTTTTTTCCCACTCTCATGTATTTTGATGTGTGTTTTACTCTTGTGCTCTTTGATTATGGAGTTTTAGATAACTCCATAGGCATAATCTTCTCATGTGTGTCACACAGCACCCTCAGTGCAGTGACTCAGGGATGTCTTTTTAGACTTCCCAAAGGTTTAAATACCTTCTTTGGGATAAACTACTGTTCCCCAGACAATGTACAGTTAAATTGACTTTACTAGTCTTTTTAAATTCCTAGACCCAGCACACACTATCTTCCTATAGGATGCTGGAGGGGTTACCTAGTATCCCAAGTCTAGAAACTCATGTAGCAGTCAAATGCTACCCTTTTCTATCGAAATGGCTGCTGGCAGTGGTTTTACAACGAACTACCATGATCTTGCACGACCGTGAACACACCGAACTAAAACTCGGGAGCCATGTTTTTCAAGATGGCGCCTTACGCCCCTTTGTTTAAACAGGTCCCGGTCTTCTATTTTCACCATTTCTTTTTGGAAAGGTCCTTCTAGTGTTTGTCTCTGCGCGCCTGTACTGCTCTCCCCCGAAAAGTGCATGAAACAACCATAAATCATCAATGCAGTTATAGAGCAAGTACTTTGAACCAAAAAACAGACACTCACAATAACTCACAACCACGCACTCTTAGAAGATAAATAAGCTCTTTACGGCTATTTATTCAAAGCTTACAAGTACATAGAAATAACTCATAAAAATAGTAAGGTCATAGATCACAGAAGAAGTAAAGAAGTCAAAAGGAAATACATCGCCGTGAGCGTAATAGAAGTCCTCATCTCGTCCAGAAGCGGCTGGAAGACCCCGGGGACAGCCAGGCCGAGAGTACCACAGCTCACAGGAAGGCCAGACGTAAGCGTCCTTCTATGGCTGAAGTCTCACCTGACCCCCTCCGGGTTTCCGCATATACACGCACTCCACAATGGGGAGTTAATTCTCGAACATTCTGGAAATTGCACCTGCACAGTTGAGGAACAGCCGTCGGTTGCCAGCTGGGTCAATCGAGAGCTCCCCTCAAGGAACGCAGGGCCTCCCTGCTCTAAAAACACACTCCACGGAGAACAGTAGCAAGCAATAACAACGTTAGCTTTCCCAGCAGAAATGGCCTTGACCGCATACCAGGTTTGGAAAAGCTTGTTTGTCTCAGCACTGTGAATCTAACACTTCAGCAAAATGTGTGCAGCCTTTCACTGCGGTGTGAAGTAAATATCCAACATGGCTCCGAGCGCTCCCAGAATGCATTGCGCGTCTGCGCCATTTTGAATCAAGCATAACAATTCCACCCTTTGGATATTTATCTTCTGTAGCCTGGTGGCACTGGAACCGGTCTCTGAAACCTACGAAACATTAAAACTAAATTGGGAACACATTGAAGGCAAAAACAACAAGCAATGATAATGGACAGTATAATAAAAATGCAAGCGAAAATATAACCCAATATCAGGTATCCATGAAAATAACCAATCCCACCAGTTTCTGTTACGCTCTTGAGACACTTGAGAAATTAGATCCCTCAAACCTTGAATATGACTTTCAATGGATCGTGAGTGGTCACTTAAATTGAAACACATACCTTCAAAGGCATTACACCCTAAATTATGTTTCAGCAATAGATAATCAACAGCAGCTCTGTTCTGCAAAGTTGCTTTTCTAACAACTTGACTATCAACGAGTAATTCTTCTAAAGCCTGCGAAGTATGATTAAGACTTTTAACTACTAAACATGCTAATTTCATCAAAGATTTGTAACCTCCAGCAGCTAAACCCCAAACACCTACTAATTAAAGGGTTAATGCTAAAACCTCAGCTTCTGATAACAAATGTACATGTGAATCACAGTCAGGAGATAGCCCTACAGATTCAAAGGTTGACCTTTTACCTCAAGTTATCGCTGAGTGTAAAGGAAACATCATTAGTCCTAATCGAGTGAAAGCACATGGACCTCCAGAAATGTTAGCTGGAATATAAGTATATGTAATCTTACCACATGAAAAGCGCCATCCTGTTGGAAGTTTCACATGGTTTTAAATGACTAGCAGTTATCACTGTATGATTGCAAGACATAGTGTTATTTACACTGGTGCATTTGCGTGACATTCGTGAACACAGTCTCCTCTCGAACGTAGTATGATTGTACTGATTGGTCAACTCTATTTGTCTGCATTTACCAATTTCTTGTGCCTTGCACGTCATAATATAACACACATCGCCTTGGGTTATGTTGTACGTAATCACACGTGTCAAATTTCTCCATTTCTTGTCAGTCTCTTGGCAGAATCGACAATATTCATAAACTGAAAAAGAGTGTCTAATGTCTGAGTCTTGAACTAAAGAATCATTATGTGTGACGCCAAAGATATGCTTTAAAACAGGAACAGGCATCGGCACCGCTACTAAACATGTAGTCAATAAAGCTTCAGCATTGGGCACATCAGTAAGACAAAAGTGTGATATATTCAGTACTTGCTGTGCCAGATATATCCACATATTCTCTTCTTGGGTGATCATAGGAGTGTGTTTCCTCCGTCCTGCAAAGGGCTCCTGCACAACTGGCATCAAGATAGTTTTCACTTGCTCCTGATGTGTTTGTCGCATTTCACGGATCCATGTCTTCCGTCTGGCGGGCTTGTCGGCACTAGCATAGGGCTGCTTGGGGACAACATTATTCATCACTATCAGTATCCCCTTGATCACTGGCACAGATGTGACATTTGTCACTGGTAACAGAAGATTGTCTAATTCGCCCAAATGGAGTCCATTTAGTGCTACAGTTACACCAACCAGACCCAGGATCTACAAAGCAAACCCAGAAAAGAGATATCAGTGTTGCACATCACTCTCTTAGGTAACATTTGTCTGCGGGTACATATTGCCATTTCTTTCTACCAGGCTCCATTATTAAAAACCACTTGATCTTTGCCTTATGCAATGACGTCTGCTGGCACTGGTGGGCCTATTGGCTTTTCCACCCACACCTTTGCACCCGGTACCATACTGTCTGAAGAGCCAAAACCGAGATCCCCACGTGTAGTTAACACTGTAGGAGGCTCCCCTTTCTTAATCATGGACAATTTAATGGGAATGACTATCAATTGGGCCACTCCATCACCCTTGTGTATTGATAACAACTGATCCCCACTATTCAGTAGGATGACTCTAATCTCGCCTTGGTAATCAGCATCAATTACCCCTCCCAACACTTGAACTCCCTTCAATGCTAGGCCAGATCTAGGGGCAGTCCATCCCATATGCTCTGGGGGAATCTGTACTCCAATTCCTGTTTCAATGACAACTATTCCTCTTGGATCTGATTTCTTCATTAGAATGCAAGTCTACCACTGCTGACTCTGGAGTTGCTCGATAGGGAGCTAAAGAACCTGGCGTAATTTCCCAGTATAACCATGTTTCTCTAACTGAATTGGGTTGAACCTGTAAATTAGGAGTCATTAATCGCATCAAAGGAGTTTCATGTTCATACACAGGCCTATTGTTCAACACTTGCACCGCATCAAACACACAATCACGCCAAACTGCCGTCTCCAGATTTGCGCGACTGTTCTTTCAGTAACCCATTCATTCGTTCAATTAGCCCTGCTGCAGCTGAATGGTAGGGGATGTGGTAAATCCACTGAATGCTCTTTTTCTGATAAAATTCTTGGATCAATGTGCCTTTGAAATGTGAACCATTGTCACTTTGAATCTGCAAAGGCACTCCATAATGTAATATGATCTGATCTAACAACCTGATGGTGTTCAATTGGGTTGCACGTTTGCGCGGCAAAACCATCAAATATCCCAAGTATGTATCTACAATAGTGCATGCATACTGACAGCATCTTCTGTTTGGCATAGGACCGATATAATCAATCTGCCAAATTTGACCTGGTAATTTTCCTCTTCTCAACGTGCCTCGAACAATCTGAGGTATAGGTCTATGCAATTGGTGTTGGCACACGGGACACTGTAAAATAATTGTTTTCACTAGATCTAACGGAAGACTGATGCCTCGAGCTTGTGCCCACATGATAGTAGCCTTTTCTCTAAGGTGCCCACTTTTCTGATGGGCCCATTTGGCCAAACCCTCCATATCGTCTTCCCGAGCCTCTGCATCCATTATTGCAATCTTGGTGTGTTCGTCTGCAACCGAATTAAACCAACGTTCTAATGAATCTGTGGCACAATGTGCGTCCACATGATATACAGTGACTTCACTTTGTAACAACATTTGTGCAATATCTTGCCACAGTTCCTTTCCCCAGAACTCTTTTGAATGAATCTTCCATCCATTCTTTTGCCAAGTCGGCAACCACACTGCCAATCCATTCGCCACTGACCATGAATCTGTGTACACATGACATTGACCCAGGGGTCTCTTGTTTCAATGGTTGGTAAACTGCGTAAATTTCTGCGAACTGACTGCTCAACATCTTTTTTGTTTTGGGATTGTACGACACTGCTTTCCAGTACCGCTCAGTTCCCACATATCAAGCTGAACCATCCGTGAACCAAGCATGCTCTGTTTGTTCCACGGTCAAATCACTGTAAGGGACTCCCCATTTCACGGGAGACTCACGTTTTTCAGGCAACTCCGGTGGTATGTAATCTGAGGGCGGTATGTTGGCTACTTGCTCATGTAATTTTGCCACTCCACCCTTTCCTGATTTGGCTCTGTCTTGAATATACCATTTCCACTTAATTATGCTGGCTTCTTGAGCATGTCCTATACAATGCATTTTAGGAGAGCTCATTACCCATTACCCACTGCATGATTGGTATTTCAGGTCTCATGAATACATCATGACTCAAGGTCATCTGCTCTGTATCAACAAGAGCCCAATAACATGCCAGCAATTGCTTCTCAAACTGAGTATATGAGTTACCAACGTCGGGCAACTTACGACTCCAAAACCCTAATGGCACACGTTTCCTGTCTTGTTTCTGCCACACACTCCAGTTAGCATAATTGTCTTGCACAGACACATTTAATTCCACTTCGCCTTCCTTCAAGGGCCATAAATCAAGCTCCTGCTGCACCGTGTCTTTCGCCATCTCAAAGGCTCTCTGCTGCTCTTCCCCCCACTGAAACTCATATTTGTTTCGTGTCACTTTGTAGAGGGGGGGGGGCAATATCTGCCCTAAATGCGGAATGTGCTGTCTCCAAAAGCCAAACAGTCCTATAAACTGCTGAACTTGCTTTTTGCTCGTTGGAGTGGTGAATTCAAGTATTTTCTGTTGAGCTTTTGGCACCATTTCTCGATGCCCAGGATGCCACTGAGTCCCTAAGAATATCACTGTTTCAGCTGGACCTTGAATGTTACTCGGATTAATCTCCCACCCTTCCTTTTTCAATCCTTCTATAAGGACATCTAGCTGACTTTGCACGCTGTGCTCATCCTTACCCTGGATCAAAATATCATCAATGTAATGAGAGATTTGTATGTCAGGTTTACACGGTATCTTGTCTAAGTGCTCTGCCACCAGCCGGTGACAGTCGGACTATGCATGTACCCCATGGGTAGTCTCGTGAAAGTGTACTGACGTCCACTCCACGAAAATGCAAACTGTTCTGACACTCGTCAGCAATTGGCACGGAGAAAAATGCATTAGCTAAATCGATCACTGCATACCAAGTCCCCTCAAACTTTTGGACATTTTCAATCAAAGTAATAGCATCTGGGACTGCGGGCACTAAGGGAGGAGTGTGTTTATTTGACTCCCTGTAATCCACCGTCATCCTCCACGACCCATCCCAATTTTTAATGGGCCAGAGCGGATTGTTCCATGATGTGGTAATAGGGCGTAATACACCCGCCTCCACATACTCTTTGATGGTGTCTGATATCCTACCATCCCTTGGATAGGGACGACAAACGTTTTGACGGCTGGGCGAAGAAAGTGTTTTCTTCAGGGGGTATGGCGCTTCAGGCGGCCAACTCCATATGTGCCTTGTCTCGTTTCACACTCACTCTGTGGAACTGTGTTGCATTAGCGGCTGAACATCGTCCCGAATGGGACGAACGGGATGGTTTCCTTGCTATGGTTCAGGATGGCAAGGATGCCATGTGTGAGGCTGTTCAGTCGGGTTTGGACATGGCAGATTGTGTCAGCCGGTTCATGGCGGCGAGCACCGTAATACGCAGGTTTGCGTGGTTGCGGAAGTCTGGGTTCGCTCCTGATGTGCAGTCCCGGCTCCTCAACATGCCCTTTGACGGTGAACCTCTTTTTGGCAGCAAGGCTGAGCCTTGAGAAGTTGCAGACCTCCAAAGCTGCAGCGAAGTTGTTGGGCGCTGCAGTTCGACAACCTCTGCCTTTTCGTCCTAGGGGACAACAATGGAGGGGAGGTTCCGTTCGCCATTACTCGTCCTTCAGTAAAGCACGAGGAGCTGTCGGTCAGAGGCCACCGTAAGAGTGCCAGAGGTGTAAAACAAGGTACTTGAGGTGCAAAGGTCGCCCGGGCAGTTGCCTCTTTGCCCTCAGGCAATGCCACAGCCGCTACCACTCAGTCATGAGGCCAGGTCCCATGGTTCGCCTGTTGGGGGAAGGCTGGCGCAGCATCTTTCAGAGTGGCGTGCCATTACTTCAGATGTGTGGGTTCTGGAGATCATAACCCACGGCTACTGTCTTCCTTTTCGGCAGAGGCCTCGCGAAAAATCCACCTGGGAACCTCTCTTTGAAGTCTGGATCCGCTCCTTGCGCAGGACATTCAAGCCCTGCTGGAGAAAGGCGCCATAGAACTGGTGCCTGTAGCGGAGAGGAACAAGGGATGGTATACTCCTTATTTTTTGATTTCCAAGAAAGACTGGGGATTGAGACCCATCATTGACTTGCGCGGTTTGAACAAACTCCTCAGGAAGGACAAGTTCAAGATGGTTACTCTCAAGTCCTCCAGGCCCTTCAACTTCAGCATTGGTTGGTGTCTCTCGACCTCAAGGATGCTTAATTCCATGTGCCGATCCATCCCAAGCAGAAGAAGTACCTTAGGTTCGCGGTTGGTGACTCGCACTTTGTTTCGGGTCCTGCCGTTCAGATTGACCTCCGCCCCGAGGGTTTTCACCAAGCTCATGGTGGTGGTGGCAGCGCATCTCAGGAAAGTGGGGATTCCCGTCTACACCTACCTGGACGATTGGTTGATTAAGGGGAGCTCTCCCGAGCAAGTCCTGGATCATCTGTCAGTCACCTCCACTCCCTTCACAACCTGGGCTTTTCTCTCAATTTAAAGAAGTCCCATTTGACGCCAACACAGCGGCACCAGTACATCGGAGCAGTGCTCGACACATCCCTGGGCTGTTTTCTCCTCCCCAGGTGAGGGCTCTTCACATTCAGCAGATGGTGCACAAGTTTCAGCTTGCCCAGACTCTCCCAGCGTCTGAGTTCTTGAGACTGCTTGGCCTCATGGCATCCTGCATTCTTCTGGTGCCAGAGGCCAGGTTGCGGATGAGATCTTTGCAATGGGCACTCAAGCTCCAGTGGTCTCATTCCCCTGGCAGGATGTCCCACCCTGTTCAGGTGCCGCCCTCGGTCGCCCAGGACCTTCTATGGTGGGCCGTCGAAGGCAATCTGATGAAGGGGGGCCCCATTTTGGCTGCCCTGGCCAGAGGTGACGATCGTGACGGACGCATCCCTCACGGGATGGGGAGCTCATGCCAACGAGTTGACAGTCCAGACTCCATATCAATCTGTTGGAGCGGAGGGCCGTCTGGCTAGCCCTGAAGGCTTTTCTAACGATTCTAACGGAGAACACGGTGGCCATGCACTACCTCAACAAAAAAGGGGGGGCAGGGTCACTTCCTCTGTGGCGATGCAGCTCTAATTCTGGGCCATCCAGCAGGAAGTTTCGATCTCGGCTGTTCATCTGGCCGGAGACGACAACGAGACTGTGGACGCTCTGAGCAGGCAGAGCGTGATCTCTCAAAAGTGGGAGCTTGCTCAGCAGATTCTCCTGGAGATCTTCGCCCTTTGGGGGACCCCTCAAGTGGATCTCTTCGCCTCCAGTGTCAACTAGAAGTGCGAAAGGTTCTGCTTGCGGGAATTTCCTCCAAAAGGAGCCTTAGGAGACGCGTTCGTGGTGGAGTGGTCATTCCCACTGCTGTACGAGTTTCCTCCAGTCCCCGTCATCCCGCAAGTACTGCAGAGGTTACGGAGGTGCGGTTCCCGGATGATCCTCATTGCTCTGGCGTGGGCCCGGAGGACGTGGTACCCGGACCTTCTCGACTTGTCCATCTGCCCTCCACGTCGTCTTCCCTACCGAGACGATCTGCTCTCACGGGAGGGGGGTCAGGTTCTCCATCCAGAGGTCAGATCCCTCAACCTTCACGCTTGGTTTCTGAAAGGTTGAGGTATAAGGATTGGGACCTCCCTGAAGACGTGATGGAGGTCTTGCTCTCGGCCAGGCGGCCGGCAACAAAGTCTCTGTACCATTGCCATTGGAGAAAGTTCTGCGACTGGTGCAGAGTTAAGAATGTGTATCCTTTTGAGTGTGACATTCCCATGGTTCTGTCTTTTTTGATTTCCTCGGCCCACAGGGGCTTGCAAGTGGGGACCATTAAAGGTTACCTGGCGGCGCTGTCCATATTTAAGCGCTTGTCTGAAGAATGTTCCTATTTTAAGATTCCTTTAATTTCTCAGTTTTTGAAAGGGCTCACTAATGTGTTCCCTCCGTCACCTTTTCTGGTGCCCGGTTGGGAATTGAACCTTGTTCTTAAGTTTCTTATGGGTGCTCCGTTTGAGCCTTTGCATTCTTGCCCTTTGAGACTGTTAACTCTGAAAACTGTGTTTTTGGTTGCGGTTACTTCCGCTCGCAGAGTAAGTGAGTTACAGGCACTTTCAGTTAAGCCACCCTTCACTGTGTTTCATAAGGACAGGGTTGTCCTTGGAGTTCGACCTTCCTTTCTTCCGAAGGTGGTTTCGGAATTCCATTTGAGCCAGAAGGTTGTTCTTCCGGCGTTCTATCCTCCTCCACATCCTGGTAAGGAAGAGGAGAGGCTCCAAAGGCTTGATCCTAGGAGAGCGTTGAGCTTTTATATTTCGCGCATGTCCCGGGTCAGAGTGGACGATCAACTTTTCATTGGTTACGCTGGAAAGCGTTTGGGACAAGCTGTGACGAAACAGACTTTGGATTATTTTAGCTATCTCCGAGTGTTACCGGAGTAAGGACCCTCCGGCTGTCTTGCGGGCCCATTCTACCAGGTGAGTGGCTGCGTCTACTGCCCTACAGAGGGGTGTTCCTATTTGTCACATCTGTGATGCAGCCACCTGGGCTTCAGTACATACTTTTGTACGTCACTACTCCCTCGATTCCATCCGAGGGCAGGATCTGGCCTTTGGCAAGGCAGTCCTTTATTCCGCAATTTGATTGGGCATGCTTAATTTGTGTTCTAAATTCTTTTCCCGCCTCCTTGCTTGGTACTGCTTTGGGAGTCTGTCATAGATATGGAATACGTCGGAGGACCCAATCCCCTCGAACAAGTTAATTTCTTACCTGGTAACGTTCTTTTGATGGGATGGTCCAACAACGTTTTCCATATCGCTCCCTCCCTACTTTCCCCGCTGCAGAATTTATTTTCCGATTGCAGCTTGCGCTCCGCAAGGCCTTGTGGGTCTGACTGGCAGAAAACTGGTGTCACACGTTCTGGGGGAAAAAACTACAACTGAGGCTACGGGCGGCGTACGTCCTACTTATCACATCGGGTGACGTCGGCCGTCGGAGGAGGTCCTCGAGGACGGCGCATCGACGCAGGACGCAGACGCCGAAAATTTTCCGAAGCGGCACAGCTGTGGACATTACCTGTCATAGATATGGAATACGTCGTCGGACCATACCATCGAAAGAACGTTACCAGGTAAGAAAGTAACTTGTTCTTTGCTCCTATTTCAGGGGAGCCTAATTTACTCAAATGTATTGGTTTGGTATTGAAGTGTATTTGTGTATGATATTAAGTTGCCTCCTTCTAGTGAATGTTTTCTAAATGACTGTGTAATGAATGAGTCTTTTACCAAGAAACCTTGAGTGTAAGTGTCTACTTGAACCGCTGTGATTGTAAAACCTCTGTGTAACCTCTTGTACTGCTCACATTCCCTCTTGAGATAAGCCTGGCTGCTCAGCTCGCTACCACAAACTGTGTAGTACAGACGTATACCAAAGGTTGGTTTTGCTTACACCTGTAGTCCTAATTGTATGTGGTGTTCCCAGAGGGTACTGCATGCAATTCTGCCTAACCGCAGGCGCTTCGAGTGACGAGGAGACAGCCATGGCTCCGATGCAGAGGCCATTGACCCCTGTACGGAACAGGCAAGTTCTGAAGTGTCTGGGCCCGGCAGGCAGACCACTGGTTCTGCTATGTGGAGACAACACCCCGACGAGAGAGACACACACGCACATGCGTCAAGTGTCAGCACCATAAGGGTGGCCAACCGAGGTTTCGGCGGTGCCGAAAACTGCAACAAAGCCGCCCGGCTCGTCGAAATCCCTCCCAGATACGCCAGAAATACACGAGAGTCTCACGAACATCATCTCGGCGGCAAATAAGCCAAAGAACACATCGAGACCAATATTAAGATGGGTCTCGGCCCCCATCTAAAATACTAGCTGAAAAATCCTGACTGCCTAAGTCCTCAAAAAAAGAGCCCTTTACCCCTTTTGACCCCTCTGGTTCATCCTTATGGACCAGAGATAAGTTTGAGGGATACATGAAGAAGTTTTGTAGATTTTTCTGAAGGGTTTATCACCCCAAAGAGACCAAGGGAGGAAGACTCTTAACCTACTTTGTTCAAAGAACTTCCAGTCGGTTCCCTCATGAGGAGGCATTTGACCTGTCAGAACATGAGGAAATCCATCAGGACTCCTTTGATCCAGGAGAGAATCCCTTTGACGAGACAACAGACCAGTGTCCAGGCTGGGGTGACGAACAACCGGTAGGCGAGGCACCATGGCTGTCACCTTCCACTACTCCAGAGCCAGACACCCTGTGTATAGATCCTCCCTTCTCACCTCCTCGAAGACCAGCCTCACCTATTGATGACCAGATGGCATTCAATGCGATTCTTAAAAAGGCTGCTGAACACTTTCAAATTGCCACTCAAGAGGCGGTACAAGACACCAACTTTGAGGAGGACATTTTAAAAGGAAAACCACCCACAAGTCAAGTGATACCACTATTGAATTCTATCAAAAGGTGCCTCACTCCCTCTTTGTTAACTCCATCTCAAACAAGAGCTGTAAATCCATGAGTTGAAAAACTTTTTCGCCCCTCCAACAGACCTGCTATATATTCGGGGACATGCCACTCCTGACTCACTAGTTGTCAGAACTACAAGGAAAAGAGCCGTACCCTTGTCTACGGCTGAGGCTCCTCCAGACAAGGATTGCAAAAGTTAAATGCCCTTGGAAAGCGCATTACGACATCAGCAGCTTCCTTCACTAGAATAGCTAACACCACATTGCTGGCTAGTTATAGCGATGTCCAATGGAATTTGCTCCAAGAGGGCCTGCAAGACGTCCCAGAGCCGGCACGATCACGCCTTTTGGCAGTTGTTGTTTTGGAAGGGAGGCAGGTCAATCAGAACATCCTCGAAAATATCCTGGATGCTGCAGAAACAGTGGGACGAACACTGGCCCAAGGTACCCTGTTTAAAAGGCACGCATGGTTCAAGAATTCGGGATTTAAGCCTGAGATCCAGGCATCCCTTATTAACAAGCCAGTTGAAGAGACTAACCTGTTTGGGAAGGCAGTAGTTGAGCCCTTGGAAACAGCTAAAAATGAACATGAAACCTTAGTCTCTAAACCAAATTACGCAAAGACCCTATCAGCTGCCATGGGGTAGCTCTCGCCGTTCCTTTCGGTGACAATCCTTCCCATGTTCCACTAACAATCAATACATAACTGGGAATACACCAGGGTCCTCAGGACAAGGGGCAACTGCCATGGGCCAATATCAACAGAGAGGGCAGCACTGTGGCAAAATCAGGGGTAGAAACTCCACCCTAAGAGGCTCACCGGCCTCCACTCAAAAATGACTCTCCATTACAGGTCCCCTCCCATGCCTCGCCGGTCGGGGGACGAATAACATCTTTTTTTCATGCATGGGAGGGAATCTCCACAGACCAGTGGGTGCTCAAGACAGTCACCCACGGTTACTTCATCGTGTTCAGCCGAACACCTCGATACCAACCACCAACGTCTAAACGCTTATCGGCAGACCACCTGAAGATCCTGCTGCAAGAGGTGGAGATCCTGCAAGAAAAGGGTGCGATAGAAGTCGTCCCCATTCTACAGGTAAACCATGGTATTTATTCAGTGTACTTCGTTGTACCCAAAAAGGATCTCACCATGAGCCCTGTGCTAGACTTGCGCTCAGCGAACAAATTTGTCAAGCCTCAAAAGTTCAGTATGACAACATTGCAAGAAGTAATCCCTCTACTAACACAGGGGGATTACATGGCAACATTGGACATGAAAGATGCATACTTTCATATTTCAATGCTGCCAGTGCACAGAAAGTACCTAAGGTTCATGATAGAGGACACACACTATCAGTTCAAGGTCCTTCCCTTCGGCATTGCCTCAGCGCCAAGGGTATTTACAAAGGTGCTGGCATTATTAGCGGCTCACCTGCGCAGGCAGTCCATTCCAGGCTATCCTTGACTCAACGACTGGCGAATAACCGAAGATTTGTATGGAACATGCCGATCAAACACCCAGAAGACAGTAGATCTACTCTTCAGACTGGGTTTCTCAATAAACATTAAATTTCAGCCTAGACCCCAGCCAAGTCAGACAATTCCTAGGGGCTCTAATTCAGACCGAAGACGGCCTTGTCTTCCCCCCTCCAACAAGAGGGTTCAAAACATCCTGTTCAGATCCCTCAATATGTAGCCAATCGCAAGGTGACTGTACACAAAGCCATGTGACTGTTAGGGATGATGGCCTCCTGCATTAACTTAGTCCCACATGCAGGTTTGCGCGTGCGCCCTAGCCAAGAGTTGCTCAACAGCCCATGGTGTCAGGCCAGCGGACAATGGGACAATCTAGTAGTTGTCTCTGCAGCCCTCGTTCTCTCGCTGTAGTGGCAGTCGAGGACAAACCTCTTATAGGGGAAAACCTTCACCACCCCCGCAGTAAAAGCCACTCTCACACTCTCCCCATGGACGCATCTCTCACATGGTGGGGGGGAAGGCTCACCGCCTTAATCAAAAAGGCGCACAGCGTTTGGTCCCCAGAAGTAGCATCCAACCACATAAAACTGTTGGAGTTGTTAGCAGTGTTCAAATCCCTTAAGGCTTTTCAAACACAACTACAGGGGAAAACGGTACTTGTCCTCACGGACAGCACCACGGCCATGTATTACCTGAACAAACAGGGGAGCACACACTGTCCAGGGCTATCCAAACTGTCTCAGAACAAATGAAAGTGGGCTCTCAAACACAACATGCCTCGTGTCTCAACCTGTTCCAGGGGAACGCAATCTTCTGGTAGACGTGCTCAGCAGAGACGTCCCACGACCCGCAGAGTACGAGAGTACGAAAGGCGATTACACGAAGACATGGCCTCCAACCACTTCGCAGAATGGGGCATCCCAGTAATCGACTTGTTTGCAACTCTGGAGAATGCACAATGCCCAGATTACGGCTCCAGGTACCCCCAGAATCGCTCCAAGGGGAACGGTCTCTGGATAACGTGTTCCGGGAAATTTGTCTACGCTAACACCCCTCCCGCCCCCAACTTCCCTACTCAACAAGCTAGTGCACAAGATGCACCAGGAACCAGTCACAATGATTCTGGTTCTCCCATTTGATGGCGATATCAATCGCTCCTCCGATGAAGCTACCTTGCCCATACAACATGCCATCACAAGAACGGGGGGAAACACTGCATCCATGCCCGCAAACTCTCAACTAAGTGGCCTGGCTCCTGAAGTCCTAGAGTTTGGGCACCTTCATCTTCCTCAGAGATGCATGGACATACTTGTGGAAGGAAGAAAGCCCAACACCAGACATTGCTACTCCAACAAATGGACGCACTTCGTTATCTGGTGCAATTCCAAGAGCATCAATCCCATAGACTGCTCGCCAACACATATTGACCCACCTACTTGACTGGGGTCTGGTTTTTAATTGCCTGAACATTCACCTAGCTGCACTTTCAGCTTATACTATGTCCCAGAAAAAGGTGTGGTGGAAGATCCCAGTGATCAAGGCTTTTATGGAGAGGTTAAAAGACTTCATCTCCCTATTTCAAACCCAGCTCCTGGATGGGACCTAAATGTGGTATTAACTAGACTAATGGGATCTCCCTTTGAACCTATGCATAGGGCTAGCCTTAAAGCACTCACTTACAAGACCGCCCTCCTAGTGGCAGTCACTTCAATAAGAAGAGTTAGTGAACTACAGGCCCTTTCAGTTCACGACCCTTTTGTCACAATTCACAAGGACAAGGTGGTTCTGCGCACCCACCCACGGTTTGCACCTAAATTAATTTCAAAGTTCCATGTGAACCAATCAATAGAACTACCCACCTTCTTCAAGAAGCCCACTAACGTGGCAGAAAGAAGCCTACACACACTTGATGTGTGCAGGGCAGTCGTATATTAGCTGTAAAAAGCTAAACCACTAAGAAAGAAAAAAACATTTTCCGTTTCAGTGGTGGCTGGTATAGAAGGGGACCCTGTCTCTAAATCACACATCTGTAAATTGCATCACACTCTGCTACACTCTTGCCAAGAGAGATCTGCCCTTCAAGCCTAGAGCACACTCTACTCGGGGCACTTTGGCTTCCATAGCATTCATTGCAAATTTTCTTCAAGTTCTTTTGCAAGGCAGCAACCTGGAGTTCTGTACACGCCTTTACAAAACACTACTGCCTGGATACTCACTCTAGGTCTGATTCTCAGGTGGGACAGCTGTACTAAGACATCTCTTTAGTACTGTTCCTTCTCAAATCCCACCACCAACTCTAGGTACTGCTCGCTAGTCTATGCACAGTATGTGATTCTAAGCAGGTTCAAAAGCATCAGAAGACATGCATTACTTACCGTAATAGCATTTCTGATGATTGTATCTGCTTAGATTCACATGCGCCCACCCTTCCTCCCCGCTCGGAGTAGAAGGAACATAGACATCTTACTACTTTCTCTCTATCTGTACTCACTCACAATAGTCATAAGGCTCCCTCACGGCAGAAAAAAAACAACCAGAGAGACCTTGCAACGTGAGGGATTTTGGGTATACTACACGTAACGTTAGGGATAGTGTTACAAGCATGCCCGTGTCGACGTCCCCTTTCGAGTCTCGAAAGACAAGATGCAATGTTCTTCGATTACCACTATGTCGGACTATATGCACAGCATGTAAATCTAAGCAGATGCAATCATCAGAAATGTTATTACGATAAGTAATGCATGTCATACGTACTCACAAACCTGAATTATTGGTGGTGTACTGTGTGAACTCATTGTAGCCCTAGATCAATCGCATTTTCCCCGAGACTAAAACTTGACTGCTCTTCCAAACCACCTTGATTGGCTTTTGGCTAACCTCTCAGTGTCTGCATGGTTTACCATAAACCCACAGGGGCTGATTTTTTAGAAATCATCTCAACAATCACCATAGTCCAGCTTGGACAGAGCCAGTGCTTGGACTGTGGTGCGGAAGTAGTCATGGGGTCTGTTCTTTCATAGGCGGTGTAGTTGTAGAGTGCCTGTTTTGGTGTGCTAGTTAGAATTTCCATCTTGTGTGTAATTCTCCCCAGCACCTTTTGCTGGATTATTGGGTTTTTATCTGACTCTCCTGAGTGAGTCGGAACCTTTTTCCTCACTCATTCTTTTTCTGTAACTCTGGGAGCCCGTTTTGGTTACCCTTGATAGGGGTCAGCTTTCCTTCATCTTTTTGTGACGTCTGTATTTCCCTATTGCAGCACCCTGCACCTTCTGCCCCGTTCTGCTGGAATCTCCTTGAGCTTCCCTCTCTGGTTTTCTTTTATTTTCCTGTGCTAACACTCTGTTACCAGGATAGGAGAATACTTTTTATCCTACCTAAACTTTACTTTTGTGAGGTCAACACGCTCCACCTTATGTGGAGTGCTAAGTGGATACATTGTATCTTTTTCTCACTTCTGTACCTTTCCAGTTACAGTGGCAAGTCTGAGTGGCTGGTGACAGTGGTTGATTTTCTACAGGTTTTTGTGACACTTACATCGCAGGCTCTATTAGCAGCTGTGGTAAGACACACTGGTCACCATTGAACTAAAATGGTGCCTGTTTTCTTTTTTCACCAACCTATGCCAACTTGTCCTTTCTTGAGCCTTCTTCCGATCTTGGTTGGGGAAGTCTTGCTCACTCGTTTGTCTTTGCCATGCTTCCATTGGGAAGCCCGCTTTGAGAAACCGGAAGGTTTTCTCTTGTAATCCCCGGGGATCCTGGAACCTGATGGCCAGGGAAGGGCCATCGCTCTTGGATCCCAACCCTGGGGGCGGACAAGCGAGGGGGATCACCTGGATGAGGGACCCTTGGGGAGTGCTAGGGGGAAAACCTCAGGTGAGACGTGGTATTTTCCAAAAGTGGAAGAAGCAAATATGTCAGAAGCCTTTATGGGATATTCCAAAGCCCAATCTTGGAAATCCAAGAAACACGTAAAAACCCTATACTGAAAGCAAAGTACCAAACAAAAGGAGAAAAGTTGCATTAAAATCAAAGGCAACTATTCCCTCTAACAATCAATCTTCCTTTTTCTCCGACTTTCAGAGTTGCTGTAAAACCCTCTCATTCATTACCATTCTTACCGAAAGAGGGCTAGGCCAAGCATAAGAGAAATAACATGTTCTTGTTACGCTAAATCATAAACCTAAAGCTGTACTACAAAACCATTATCCCCACTGTTTTAGCAATCAGATCCGACACCTGGAATATCCTTAGCGGATGCTACTGTTAGGCAGGAACCTGTGCAGTTCCCTTTGGGAACACTGCAAAAGATTTAGGACTACAGGTGTTAGCAGTAAACCCACTGGGTAGCAGTCTGTACCACCCAGATTTAAGTCTTAGTTAACGCCACTTATTTCCATACAGAGGTGAGCGCTTAACTATAGATGGCACTCCAATAAGTTCATGAAGAAGGGAGGGAAAAAGACAGAATATGGAACGATACACCACTCTAAGATTTAGGAACACTATTAGCAAGGCAGAAGAGCAAAAGTCACTTGTGAGCCAAAGTCCATAGGCTGGGCCCACTCTTAGAGAGAGCAGAGCACAAATGCGCCCAAGATCACACAGTTACACTAGGCTTAGAAAGTCTTGCAGAGAGTTTGAAAAGAGTTTAAAGAGGCTCAGAAAAGTTTAGCCTGGGTGTCCCAGGCTAACCCAGGTTCAAAGGCCGGGGGCTAAATCTACCCCGTACAGTCGGTGGCAAGGGAAGCCAGGCGGGACATGGTACCTTAAGTGGGAAGGATCCTCCAGTGGTGGCAGTTGTTCCTGGCAGCGGGTGCAAGTCTCGTCGTCCAGGGGAAGAGAAGATCTCGACTTGGAGGAAAGCTGAAGGTCGTTGCACTGCCAGGGAAGAAACCAGCCGCAGAGTTTTCCGGTTAAAGGTATTCCCCTTTTTTTTGCAGTCATGGTAAAACATGGTATTCAGGTTGCCGGGGTGCTTGGCACAGGCAAGGCGGCCACCAGATGCGTCGGGAAGGTGAAAAGACGGTGAAACTGGTTATCCCCACCAGTCAAAGGAAGAAGACTCTCCGGCGGGAGATCTCCTCTGTCGTTGGGAAAAGTGGTGAGACGGTCCAGCAGGGCTCCACCAGTGGTGTCGTCGTGGCAGGTCGGCTCAGCTTCTCCATCTTCGGATTCTTAGGTCCTGTGGCGACTTCTGAAGTTCTAGTCCCCAAAGCCCTGCTTTTATGCATTCACTCAGCCTAGCTGTCACTCAAACATGTTAAGTGGCGAGCCGGCCGGCTCACCACTTGGGCCAATCAGGACAGAGTGCGACTTGAGTTGCCTAGGCAACTCAGTCCAGGGTGCCTAAATCCCCCTCCACCCCTCCTAAGTACTCCAGACAGAGTGGCACCACTTTAGAGGGCTTCTGTGGAGAAGCCCGCCAAAAAGTGGAACAAAGGGCTCGACTTGGGTTGGAGTCACAGAAGAGAACACAAACGCCATTTTAGAACCGAGGTTTGGCAAAAAATACCAACCGGAGAATTAATAATAATTAAATAAACCGGCGGTATGTTCAAGGCTATCGTAATTAAATAAATATAGTAGCCTCGAACAATGGGAAAATCCCATAGATAAATATTTGCGGTTGAATATAAAAAGTAGTATCCACTACCACCAGCCAAAACTCGATCAGGGTGGACGGAGACGTGTCCCCCTCGACTAACAGACCCCGGGGCAATCGAATTGCCCCAGCCAGTACGTCCACAATATGATGGTTTGTACTGGTTCTGTTCAGAATTTAAGACTAGTAAAGTCAATGGTGACTTTACATGCCCTGGGAGACAGTAGTTAGTCCCAGGGTATGGAGTCTATACTGGGGGGTCACTATGACACCCCTGTGTTGCTGCACTGAGGGTGCTGTGTAACACGCATCACAAAAACACATGAAGCCCTATGGAGTAAAAGACCCCATAGCCCATTAAACGCATCTAGAGTCAAAGAAACACACTCCAATCATGCCCAAGAGTGAGGGTAAAAGAGTCTCACTCTTGGCAGGAGAAAGAAATACACCCCAAAAATCCAGCAAAGCTGCTGGGTGACTCACTAGGTTAGGAAATTCAGCCTAAACAGAGAATTCTCCCTAACAACTACAACTCCCATCTTCTCTGACAGTTCTAATACCGAGACTAAGAAGAAGCCCGAAGCTGTCAAGATTGCCTATGGCAATGCTCCATGGCTCTGTCCCTGTAACAAGGCCAGGCAGGATCGGGCACTTGGCTATGATCACAAACACCTGAATCCAATTGGAAGCTGAATTGAGTATAAAAGGTGGAACTGAGATTCAAACAGAGCACGAAAAGCCAGGAAGGCTAAGCAAGTACGAGGCGAGCAGCTGGTTTGGGTCGTTTTGAGCGAATATAATGCTTCGCATGAACCATTAGATCTAAAAATGCTACCACTGAAGGTTCGAACACCAAAAGTTCGAACCTTTGGTGGTAGCATTGTAAAAAATAAAACGGGGGCGTTGCGGGGGTGTGCGCCCCGCATCACCCTGTTCACTATACTTCATAGTATAGTGAGCAGGAGTTGCGGGGGACACCCCCGGAGCCTTGGTTTAAAAAAAAAAAAAGAAAGAAGGACCTTGCTGCTCCGGTTCCCGATCACGGAAGTGAAAGGGAACTGGCGCTGCAGGAACCCAGCGTGAAGAAGAAGGTAAGTGGGGTTTGTTTATGTTGGGGGTGGGGGTGTGCTGAGGGTGTGGTTGGGGGGGTGTTATGGGTGTGTTGTGTGAGTATGTAAGTGTGTTCGCATGAGAAAGGTGTAACCTTTTGGTACTTCGCACCTTTCTCATGCAAACGTTCTGGCCGCGGCACATTCAGCGGCTGTCGGATCACTTAGAATCGAGCAGCTGAGCAGAGGCTTTTGAGAACCCGGCTTGAGAGAACAGGATGCTGAGATGGTACAAGGCTGCAGGGTGAAGCAGGAGAGAGCATGGCAAGTAAGCCGTGTCTCAAAGAAGCCAAAAGGGTTTGTCAAAAGAAACCGGAAAGCTAGATAATCTCACCGATCATTGTGCCGAAAGAGTGCTCGTTACCCTGGGACAGCAAAGTAGCCCACAAAGGTCTGAGGGGAAGGAGGAGAGAGACCTTGACCTTGGATAAAAGAAGCGTGAAGGACTTGTTGTTAAATTACAACCAGTGAGTTCAAAGTGATGAGAGCCGGTTTGTAAAGACACGAATGAATACCAAGTTGCAAGCAAGGTTACACGTAAGAAGCGAGATGCGTTGAAAGAAAGCTTTGATTGTGCAGAACTGTGTTAAAGCAAAGAAACAAGTGGTCCTGTGGAATACTGCATTGTCGAACAAAGGTGAAAAGCGAGTGGAATAAAGTTAATGGGAGTGAAAGGCTACCGAAGAGAATATTGAGTGAAGCAGAATACCGATGGGGATATTATATGGCATTTATAACATGCCTGTAGTCTAGTGTTTCTAGGCGCGTCAAGACAAGGAGGGGGAAACAAAGGGAGGACAAAATAATGATCTTACTAGGCCTTGTCATTCAGATCACGCAAGTGCAGGGAAGATGGAAGGGGAGAAGTACGGGGGAGGCAAAGGGGGAAGTGCACTTAACTCACAAGTGCAGCCATCGTGTGTCTCATAAGTGCAGAGAGAAGGGACTGAAGGGTTTCAGATACAGACCCTTAAGTTCTGGGGAGCCCGCAGGCAGTGCGAGGGCAACTGGACATGCAGGAGCCTGGGCGGGAGTTCAGCGGGTGACCAGGTGACCAGTTCCCGGAGCAGTCAGGTGCATCAGCAGGGGAGAGGAAGAGGGAAAGCGGAAGCGAAAAAGGAAGGTTGCGAGTTGCTTCCGGAACCAGAGGTGGTTCTGCTCAAGTTTGAGAGAGGCAGGAAGTCTGTTCCAGAGGGAGGCCCCAGCTGAGGAGATGGATCTGCCACCAACCCTATGCTTGGAGAATCATCTGACCCTCAGAGTTGGAGGTGGATGAGCGGAGAGCTCGAAAAGGAAGATGCTTTGGAAGAGAAAGTTGGAGGTAGAGTGGTCCCAGGCCCCAGAAAGCCTTGTGGATGATGCAGATGGTCTTAAGTTGATCCTTGGAGCCAGTGAAGAGATTTCAGAGCTGGAGAGATACGATCCCTGGGCTTGAGGCCAAGGATAAGTCTTGCAGTCCTGTTCTGGATAAGCTGTAAAGGTCGAAGAGTAGAGGCAGGAAGAGGCTGTTTCAATAGTCCAGCCTAGAGAGGAACAGAGCTCTGGAGACAAGTGTGCTTCTTGTGGAAAGTGAGAAAAGGAAGAATACCTCTGAGGAGGCGCAGCTGATGGTTTGACTTCTTAGAGACGTCGGAGATGTGAGTAGAGAAGAAGAGGGTGGAGTCGAAGATGACACCAAGGTTCTTACCCTCACAGGAAGGAGCAGGAAAAGGGCCCAGAGTGGGCAGCCAGAGAGCAATCGGATGAAACAGAACTGAGTGGTTATATGAATTGATAAGGAAGTGGAACTTGTCGGGGTACTAAGGACACATTTGAGACAAGGACGTAGAACTTGTTGTGGCGCTAGAAGGCACGTTTGAGGAAACACTAATGGAGTATGAGGAATACAATAACCGGAATGCAACCGTGTCAGTGTGGTCAGACATGGGAATAAGTAAAGCTGTGCCGTTTCGAAAGTCTTCGACATAACCGCATGAGGAAAGCAGAAACATGGCGAAGGGAACCCTGTGCATCAAGATGATGAAATGTTGTAATGCTAAATACTAAAGAGTGGAAAACCACGAGTAAAGAGGGTCGAAGCTCCGGTGAGGGAAGCCGGAAACATCCACCCAGGAACATTGTTAAAGTGGAACTGTGTTCTGCTAGAAAGCATTGCATCAGGTGAGGGAAGTCTGAGAGAAGTACATGAACTATGCTGAATAAGAAAGCTATTGAGCTGCCTTTTTGTGAACTGTTTGGAACGCACTGAACTTTGGGATATCCCGAGTGACTTGATCTTGGTTAAGGAAGTTAAGAAGGAACTCTTGCTGTTTGACCATCCTGATATTCTTTTGAGACACTTATAAACTTTATCCAACATCCTACACATTGTTAAGCTAGAATGTGAGGTCAAGCGTAGGTTTGACACAGATTTACTTTTGACAGACTTTTGGACTATTCTGTCTTATTTATTTTAATGGTCGACACTACTCCCATTTAGAAATAGGACAAGTATGCATTCTTCAAACCCCATTTTTATAAAGGTTTTCAAAACTTGTCCTTGTGTCTGTGTCTATCTCTGAGCACCATGCCTTTCTCACACCACCCAGAGGTGCCAGTGTTTCTGGGAGGATGGGAAACTGGGAGGACACTGACACTCCTCAGGTCTTTGTACTCCAGTGTGCCTGCTTAGGTCCAGTTCTAACTGGGTGCCTGGCTGTCCATTTGGGGAAGCCACCACCCAAAGCTTGAAAGAAGCATGCATGCTGATTGTCTGGGTTCCTGTATAAAAGGCGAGGGTCTTGATGCTGAAGCAAGTCGACCACTGGAAGATCCATTACTAAGAAGAAGAAATAAGAGGACGACTGCAGCTACCTCCAGTGACCTCCAAAGCCGACTGAGTGACCGCTGCTGCTGTGGCCCTCTTTTGTGCGAAGGGGGAAGATCTAGACCGGGCGACTTCCTCCCTTGGACTCTTGACCGTAACCAGACCGAGACCAGCTACAGTTTTAGCCATCCCACAAAGTGCTGTCAACTTCTAGACCTGCAATACCCGACTACTCTGGGACCTCTGGTATTGCTGCAGTGCATCTTCTCGTCTAGCGGGGTTCTGACTGCAAATTTGTAGGCATCTATCTGGACCTACTGAGACTCATCCCAATTGTAGAAGTCCCCTCAGCTGAGTTGTGGACCGGGAGAAGGAAGAAAGTTGCTGAGTGACAGCCGTTGCTGCTACAAAGCCTATGTCGAGCATCCACAACCTGGTGCCTTGAAGATCTGCTGGGCTTCCCTCTGACCATGTCTGACCGTCTGCTTGTGCCAAAAGCTCTTCCTCCAGCTGCCAAGGCCAGTGACCTGAACCAGAGCTGCTGTCCTCCTACCGTGGGGACCAGCCGGTGACATTGCTGCTATTCATCAAATAAGGAACTGTCTCACTCCTGGGTACTTACCTAGGCAGTTGTTATGTTGCTTTTTGCTCCTCCTGAGCTTATTGAGCCACGTTGGGGTGGATGACCCAACCGTGCTCATGTGCCTGAGGACATCTGTCCGAGAGGCTGAATCCTTCAGGTGGTCTACTTAGCCCCACTGAACCCGTTGACTAAAATTCCATTACTTAAGTGCTACGTGAAGCATCTTCTGTGAAATTATAACTTTGACAGCTTCTGCCTTCCTTTTGTTCTGCCGCACATGGGTCACTGGTCCCCCAGTGTCCCCATCTTCCCTTTGAGACGCTCGTTCCCCAGATAGGGTTGGACCTTTAAAGTAAAGGCTTTCCCAAAGCTATTAGCCTACCAGTATTTAGAAAATATTGGTTGATTGATTTGCTAACCTGAAGCCTACTCTTACTACTTACCTGTTTTACTTCTACAAGGTCTACTATTGAATTGAGTATTGCAACAGCAAATATCCACTGTACATCTATCTGTGTGAACTATTTTTAATTACTTGAATTACATTGATTTTAACATTGCCTTAGTATATATAATAACGATATTGTTTATAGACCTACAGTGCGTGTTTCCTTTACTGTAAGTGTGCTCAAAGGTCTTTGTACTCACCTACATCCCTTCTCCCTACTAGACTAAGCCTGGCTTCTCGACCATAACTACCCATGTTGTGGGGATGGATGGTGAGGCCAAGGGCTTTGACAGGTGTGGGGCGGGTTATGTGCCTTTTTTCCGTGGCAGGTGGGTCCGGTCTGGTTCTCGGAAGAATAAACTATGTACCTGATGATGATTTTCTTTTGCTTGTTAGGGCAGACTTCCATTTTTGGGGGTTCTTCTGTATTATGTTATGGGATCCCTTCTCCTTTTGCCTTTTCCCTCTTTTTTGGAGAGTTTACTAATTTATTTTGGTGGTCAGGACTTCAGCTTGAGTCCCACTGCCACTACCTTCCTTTTTTTAACGCCTTTAGTTTGTCCCTTGGTCTCCAATAAGGCTTCCAGGCCCAAGGGTGATTCTTAGGCACCCCACTTTGTGCCTTAGAGTGATCACCTCACATGTAAACTGAAGATGGCAGCTTCCATACCTTGGACTGATTTAGACTGGTTGCTGGCCCAACCACTTAACTGCCTAGTGAGTGGGTGGGGCGGGGGTAGGGGCATAGAGGGTGGGGGAGCCTGGTTGCTTGCCAGTGTTTGGGGGGCCAACCTGATTGGCTTGTCACCAAAACCTTTTGTTATAACTCCCCTAATGTGGTTGGTGGACCTGCAGAAGCCAGCTACTGTGTGTGAAGGCACCTATTGGGGACAATTAGTTCCTGAACTCAATTCTGCAGGTTTTGTGGAAGGTCTACTCATGTGCTGGAGGATTCCATTAGCCGATTTTGAAACCCATCTGGCCATACTGCTGATACTGGTATCGCTTACCTGTGCTCCAATTCGTATTTTTTTAGTGCTGGGCTTTCTTCCTGGGTCTTAATTGTCCTGCTCCTCCTCATCTGCTTGGGCCAGGCCTTCCATCCTAGTTCTGGTTTCATTGTCGTGCTATGCAGTTTACCGCTTGGATCTTCTGCGTAGGTTTGGGAAGCCCACTACCCTGCGATGTCTGCTTCTCTGGCCTGTCTTCGTCACTGCCACTGTTGTTTTGCTCCTGTGCCATCTGTTTGTCTGGTGAGCTGCTAGGGTCTGCAGTGTGCAGGTTCCTCTGTCCAACTGGATCTGCCCCCATTGCTGATTTCACTTTTGGATGGTGTGTCACACTCTGTAAAGGTTGATTGTTGTTCTTTTGTACCATCAGGATCCTCAATGGCTCGGGGTTTGTCTCTGGATGACCAGATTCTTCATTTCACCCTGTCAGAAGTCTTCTTTACTTACCTGGTTGTTCTGCTTTACTGTCACTGTGTTTTCAGGAACCAACACTGGGCCCTGGGTTGGTGGGTTAATCCAGATACTCCTGCTCTGGGTCTCCGGTAGTCTGGTTCCCCCAGGTCCCCTTCTGTCGCATTTCCCCATTGCTTAACGCTGGGGGGGGGGCAAATCCTGCTCTGCTTCTCTGCTCCTAGGCCTGCTAGGTTTCCAACCGTCCACTCGATCTTTTCATTTGGGCCTCTACTGATGTTCCCTGGGGTTGGCTGCATTCTTCTGGCCAACTGTGGTGTGATCCTGGGACTTAGCCTTGTTTCTCAGTGTTACGAAAGATGTTGTTTTTGCTGTTTTCCTCCCATAGATTTCCATGGGACATCCTTTAATTTTGCTTGGTTTGGACTCCTGACCTGACTTATTTTCGAGGAAATTAAAGCCTTATGCTTTACTTCCCTTGTCCTTTTGCTCATTCGTACCGGGAAACTGATTAGTCCATAAGACAATCTGTACTGCAAGACTTTCTCGCTTTGTGAATTTTATATTGTTACAATTGCACAAATGCCCTTAAAGTGAAGTGCTGCTAGGATACTTTGTATCATTCTGTCTTTGTTAATAATTGTTAATAATTGCTTTTAGGTTAGTGGAAAAGTGACGGACTATTCCGATAGAATGGTGAACAAATTATTAGTAAAATGCAAGCCACAGGCCCACAACAAATCAACGACAGTACGAGACTTTGCACAAGTCAGAAACCCTCATCCCCAGTCCACTTTTCTTGTATCCAAAGATAAACCTGCATTTTCAATGGAATTGGAGGTCCAGACAGGGCATGGAATCCTACTGAAACAATTTTACAAGCAGGGAAACGTAGCCCCACTATACAAGTCTTTGATACAGCTACGTTCTCACATCTTGAGACAGTGTTATCAAGGAGGACAGTATAAAGTGATAGATTTAGTGGAGCTGGATATACTTTTCAGTGGTTCACACACGGTCTGAGGCAGGCAAACATGCTTACAGTATGACTTCTGTTTGCTTAAGCTGCTTTTCCTAAGAAAGCTGGAGCCTTAAACACGCTTGCATATGCCAAAAGGGAAACCCGTTGGAGGCGAGAGATGTGAAGGTGAGTGTAGCTACCCACTAGGCGAAGAGCCTTCCTCGCAAGGACATGTGCAGTAAGGCCTAAAGCCTCATCTCGCTCAGACAACAGACTGTGTTTAAACATGGCCGTTTGCTGTACTTAATCAGTATTATAATGCAGTAGTAGGCTATTAGAGTACATTAACTTTTCAATTCCAAACTTTTCCCCTACACTTGTACCAGGATGAGCTGGTGGCAGCAGATATTTTTTATACCCTGTTTTTGTAATTTTACTTGTGCACCTTTGCATCTACTGCAAATGGCTACCAGCTGAGACCCCTATGTAGACGAACAACCCACTGACTGCTCTAGGACCACCTCTGCAGCTGACCAGCATCAACTCAAGTGGTGTCCTGGTGAAGCCCTGCTCCTCTGTCCTGATCTCAAGAAGGCCCTGGTTGGTGCATCGATCCCAGGACTGCCGAGAACAACCAGTCTCTACCCCTGCTTGTGGATCCGTGCCTTCAGTGTCCCTGGACCGAACAAGGTACTGACAAACTCTCTCCTGGGCTGCCTCACTGCATCAGTCGTCTTCAAGTGCATACTTGAAATTTGAAGGGTCTTCAACTTGTACTACAAGACCGCCTGTTCCTGCATTTTCAGCCTGCTTGTATCGGCTGAATCTCTTTTGGACCTGCTCCTTGGTTCGTCCACAGAAGAATGCCTGTTGCCGCCTGATTGTGGTGACACTCGTTGCAACTAGACTTCGTTCCCTATAGGTGTCCTGCTTCACATAAAGCTTAAATCCTAGTGCTGAAAAAGGACCTTTGCACCTGCTGCCTCTGGGCCATCCTCGACTAGACCAAGCCCAGAAAGAACCCAATGGAATCAGGTGTCTGGAGAAATCTGAGTCAGGTGGCTAAGTTAACCTACTTGTTTCTGCCCTCCCTGTTTTCCATGGGATTGAATGGTTGTAAAGTCCTGTCCCTAAATCACTCTTCTAAGGACTGGGAATTGAGCCAGTTTACTTACCTGAGCTTTGCTTATCTTTTTGACTTTTTTTATCATAACCATTGGAATCACCAATCTCCTAATAAACCTACCTGTGAAGTGTAACTTTGGAACTGATGGCTTTTGGGCACAAGGCCCCAAACAAACTTGGTGTTGGGCTTTATACGTGCTAGGGAAGCTGTTTAAGGTTATTCTAAAGTGTCTTTTCTAAATCTTACATTTATGCATCTGACTACTTTCCTGCGTTTCTCCTAATGATGACTGTATATATCTTTTATATTGCTGATGTGACAATATTTGACAAGAGGTTTTTACCTGATTAGTGTTTTTTTTTTTAAAGGCTCAATAAATCATTGTTTCTGATGCTTGTTAATCCGCTTGGATTCACATGCTGTGCATATAGTCGGACTTTCAGTGGTAACCGCGAGTATTGCATCTTGTCTTTCGAGAATCAAAAGGGGACGTCGACATGGGCGTGCCTGTAACACCATCCCTAACGTGACGTGTAGTGTACCCAAAATCCCTCAGATTGTTTTTTTCCGCCCACCTATCTGGTCGCCCTAATGCAGAGCTTTTCATAAAACATTGCGTTATTGTTATATTTCTCGACCTTTGATAGTTTCATTCTTACAATAGAGTACTGGAGGGGTTAGCTAGTATCCTCTTTGTCTAGTTTCTCATGTAACATCTTTTATGTTACCCTTTTCTCATTGAATGGCTGGTGGCAGTGGTTTCGTTTGAACTACCATAGTGTAACTTTACCGCGGGCTGCGTTCGCAGCTACAGTAAATCCTACACGGGAGCCATCTTTGTCAAAATGGCGCCAGTCTTATTTTTTCGCCATTTCTTTGTGGAAAGGTCCTTCGTGAGATTTTCTCTGCGCGCCAAACCAGGTTTGGTCTTTGTTCATTTTGCCTTTGGTGGGGTTCAGGAGTCAAACCCTCCTCTGTCTCCAGAGTGTCTGGGGTGAGCAGAAAGTGATGGAGGTGCCCGAAACTCCCTGTGCTTAGTTTCCTAGGAGACCCAAATGCACTATGTGATGATTGGCTGGCTGACTGTCGGGCAAGGACAGCCATCCTGCTGGGTAAGTGACGGCTAGGCTGGAATGAATGGGAGAGAACTGAATAAAAGGCGAGTTCTTTGGCTTGGAAGGCCGAGTCGACCACTGGACGAAGGAACCGAAGAAGAACTTGAAGAGGACACCTGCTGCAACTACTGGACCATTGGTTTGCCCATTGAAGCCCTGTTGCAGTGCGGAAATGCTAAGTTTGCATCAACCGAGAATCCCTTGCAAGGACGACTTCTCCCCTTGAGTTGGTGGGAACAATCAACTCCAAAGTAAGCCACCTGGACATCCATCTCAGAGCTGGTTGAATTTCCACAGAGTTGCTGCTGGAAACCGTATAGCCAGGGAGAGGAACACCAGATTGCGTGCGTTGCTTTTAAGCTGGCTTAGAGCATCCCACGAAGCAGGACTGACCAAGCTTGAGCCCCGTCAACGGAGTGCGGGACCCCAGAAGCGAGGAAAGTCCATCTCGACAGCCAGGAATCGCAGTGTTGCTATTTGCGGTAGACGCGATGAGCTGAAACACTAAACAGCCACTGGAAGTGAAGTTTGCCGGTTGAAAGTTTTGACAATCCCAGTGCATTGCAGGAGTCCCCCAACATCCTCCCTCTTGTCCCCACAACTGAGGCCCAGGAACAGTGAGACCTGCAGAGCTGCACAGGAACGGAAGTCATCTGCTGCATCTTTTTTTCATCTTTAAAGGTACTGTAAAAGGTCTGAGAGAACTTACCTCTCACTGTAGAGTGCTTGTAATGTCTACAACTTGCACGTCTAATCAGCTTGTGGCCCTACATTTGATTCTTCTTTTCATCAAAGACTCCTAAAAACTTGTGCAAAGACTTTTCCATTTACTTACCAGAAGTGCTTCATCCTATACAAGACTTTTGCCCATTGACTTTGGCTTAGCCTATTGAACTGAATGACTCTTCTAGGAAAATCTAAAAGTACTTGCCTGCTTAAGAATATTTGTGGTCGCTTGTTCTAATAACCCTTGACTTTTACCAACATTTAGAGTATTCTGAATGCCAACAGTAAGATATTAATGTCCCTAGCATCCTTGTTATTGAAGTCAACTGTGGGTGTAGGTTGTGTCTGTGGGCCATCCCGAAAGGGTCTTTACTGATTCGGAAACTCAGAGTGTACGGTATTGAAGTGTATTTGTGTGTTACTATTCTATTGCTCCCTTCTGAAGAAGGCTTCATAACTGACTGATAAGGTTTCTTGCATAAACAATTATTAATTTGAGTATAAGAGTTTATTTGAATACCTGTAACTGTGAATCTTTGTGTAATTCCACTACAGCTCACATTTCCCCTCTTGAGATAAGCCTGGCTGCTCAACACGCTACCAAAACTGTGTAGTACAAGCTTATACCAAAGGTTGTGTTGCCTATACCTGTAGTCAGAATTGTGTGTAGTCGTCCCAGAGGGTACTGCATACATACCTTGCTAACACACAACCACCACGTATCCACATAGAGGACAACGCTGTGGAAAGGGTAGAGGCTGGAATTGCACTCCCAGAGACTCCCAGCCTCGGGTCAGAAATGACCTTCAGATACAGGTCCTCTCCATGGTCGGGGGACGTCTAACATCATTCCATCATGCCTGGGAGGGGATAACAATAGACCAGTGGGTGCTGAAGACCGTCGCCCACGGGTACTGCATAGAATTTTGCCGACCACCTCAATTCAGACTGCCAAAATCAAGACGCCTGACGCCAGAACACCTATGCATCCTGCTGCAAGATGTCGAGATCCTGCAGGAAAAGGGCGCCATAGAAGTCGTCCCTCTACTACAGGTAAACTAGGGTATTTATTCAGTGTACTTTCTTGCACCCAAAAAGGATCTCACCATGCGCCCTGAGCTAGACTTGCGCCCAGAGAACAAATTTGTCAAACCTCAAATGTTTCATATAGTCACATTGCAGGAGGTAATCCCACTGCTGAAACGGGGGGATTACATGGCAACACTGGATATGAAAGATGCATACTTTCATATTTCAATGTTGCCAGCACACAGAAAATACCAGGTTCATGATAGAGGACAAGCACTATCAGTTCAAAGTACTCCCCTTCGGCATTGCCTCAGCGCCAAGGGTGTTTACGAAGGTACTGGCAGTGGCAGCAGCGCACCTGTGCAGAGAATCTGTTCCTTTTTTACCCTTACCTCGACGACTGGCTCATAAAGGGGGATTCCTACGGAACATGCCTGTTGAACACCCAAAAGACAATAGACCTCTTATTCAGCCTGGGTTTCTCCTTCAACGAGAAGAAGTCCAGCCTAGACCCCAGTCAGGTCAAACAGTTCCTCGGGGCTCTAATTCAGACAGAAGACTGCCTCGTCTTCCCCTACAACGAGAGGGTTCAAAACATGCAGTTTCAGATCCCTCAATATGTAGCCGGTCGAGAGGTGACAGTACGCAAAGCCATGCAACTGTTAGGAATGATGGCGTCTTGCATTTACTTAGTGCCTCACGTGCGTCTGCATCCTATGCAAGAGTGGCTCAACAGCCAGTGGTGTCCGGCCAGCGGACAATGGTAAGATTTGTCTCGCCAGCCCTCGTTCTCTCTCTGCAGTGGTGGTCGAGGGAAAACCTCTTGAAGGGGAAAACCTTCAAAGTAGAAGCCACTCTCACAACAGACTTGTCTCCCACGGGGTGAGGGCTCACCTGCTTCAGCAGACCTCACACAACGTGTGGTCCCCAGAAGTAGCATCCAACCACATAAATCTGTTGGAGCTGTTAGCCTTATTCAAAGGACTGAAAGCCTTTCAGTCACAGTTACAGGGAAAGACAGTCCTGATTCTCACAGACGGCACCACGGCCATGTATTACTTGAACAAGCAAGGGGGCACACACTCTCCAGGGCTCTCCAAGCTGTCCCAGAACATTTGGAAATGGGCTCTCAAACACAGGATATTCCTGTTGTCACCCTGGTTCTCCCATCTATCTCCTCCAATGAAACTGCCTTGCCCGTACAACATGTTATCTCAAGACAAGGGGGGGAGACCCTTCACCCATGCCCGCAAATCCTGAACTTAGCGGCTTGGCTCCTGAGGTCATAGATTCGGGCACCTACGACTACCTCAGAGATCCTTGGACGTAGTTAGGGTGGCGAGAAAACCGAACACCAGATACTGCTACTCCAGTAAATGGAAGTGCTTTATCTGGTGCAATTCCAAGGGCATCAATCTTATTGACTGCTCTCATGCTCACATTGTATTGTACGTGACTCACTTACTAGACACTGGCCTGGTTTTTTTTTTTTTTTTACTTCTCTTTATTGTTTTAACAATGGTAAGAAACAGCAACCCCCAACAATTAACCCCCGCCCCCCAAGGAGCCCTTAGCACCCCCAACCCCCCTCCCTCCCCTACTCTTCCAGCGATTAAGCGTGTAAGTCCAGGAGCCTCAGTCTGTTGGGTCGCCACTGCTCCCGGAATTCTCCCTTTAAGTAGTCCAGAGTCTCCCCATTCCGCCGCAAAGCGGCTCAAATTGTCATTAACCGCAAACGTAGCCCACTCCAACGAGACGATCTCCCACAGTTTCCTCAACCAATCCTGCTCTGTTGGGACCATGGGGCTCTTCCACCTTTGGGCAAGGGGAGCCATTGCTGCCAAGATGAAGACAACCTTTGCCTTGCGAGGTCCTCCCCTCTCCCCCATCCCTGACTCCCTCCACCTCCCCGCCAGAATCTCGCGAGGGTCTTGACTCGTGTCTTCTCCAAACGCCTGATCCAGTGCAAGACAAATACCCCTCCAAAAGGGGTCAATGCTAGGGCAATCCCACCAGATATGAGCTCCTGTGCCCTCCCCAACACAGCCTCTCCAACAAGCCCCGGAAGATGTTGGGAAAATTGCCAGAAGGAGCACCAGAGTATAATGCCAGCCCATTAGATACTTATACCAGGCCTCCTGTAGCTGAGTAGGCTTAGCCACCTTCGGGATCAGTTTCCAAAGCCTCTCCCAGTCCTCCCGCTCCATCCCCACCCCCAGGAGCCCCTCCCACCTCGACATATACAACCACTTTGTAGTAGGGCCAGCACTCCCCAGAAGCTTCTAAAGGTCTGATATTAGCCCCCTGGACCCCTCGTGCGGCAGCAGGAATCGTTCAAACTGTGTCAGATCCCGCGTTGCCTCCCTCCGGACCTCCCCAGACAACACCCAATGCTTGATCTGGAAGTATCCAAGTCGCTTCCCCTCACCTACCCCGAACTCCCGTTTACAGTCTTCAAAGGATTGCACCTCCTGTCCACGGAAAAGGTCTCTGATGACCCTACACACCCCGCTCTCCCATTCCCAGAAAGCCCCCTTCTCCAGCCCCGGGGTGAAGTCACCATTATTAAATATGGGGGTGAACGGCGACGGAAAGGTAGTGATCCCCAATTTATCCACTGCCCTGTCCCCAATATCCACCAGCCCCTTAGTTATATTACTCAAATACAAATGAGCCGGTCTCAACCTGCACGGGAGCCATAGAACCTCTCCCAGATGATGGGCTACCGCTCTATCCATCTTGACCCAATGTTTATTGTATTCCGCAGAGAACCACTCTCGGATTACCCTGAGCTGCGCTGCCTCGTAGTAGCGCTGAAAGTCCGGTAGGGCTAGGCCCCCGGCCCCCTTGGATGTTGTCAAAAGCTGTTTCGCCAAGCGCTGCGTACCACCCTCCCAAATGAATTCCTTCACCGCCTTGTCCAGTTCCTTGAAGAAGGATGTGGGGACGGGCAATGGAACCGCCTGAAAGAGGTAGAGCAAACGTGGAAGAACCACCATCTTGAGTACTGCCCCTTTTCCCAGCCATGAAATCTTTAGAGAGCTCCACTTCCTAAGATCTTTTCTAATCGACGTGAGGGTAGGGATATAATTCGCCCTGTACCAACCCGAAAGCTGAGGGGTGACCCTGACCCCCAGATATCGTACCCCACCTGGAGTCAACGGGGAGGAAGCCCTCAAGGCCTTTAACTCGTCCCCCTGCAGTGACAGATTCATTCGTTCGGATTTGTGCACGTTCACCCGCAAGCCGGAGACTTCCCCAAATTTGGACAACAGAGCCATACATGTGTCTATGGACACCCTTGTGTTCGTCGGGGTGAGGAGCATGTCGTCGGCGAAAGCCGCCACCTTATGCTGCACCCCCCCGAAGAGAATTCCCTGGATATCCTCCACCCCCCGTATCGCCACGAGAAAGGGCTCTAGATAAAGGGCGTACAGGAGTGGGGAAAGAGGGCACCCCTGCTTTGTACCGCATCCGAGCCTGAAGAGTCGGGACATCACGCCATTTATAAGTAATCGTGAGGTGGGAGCTCTGTAATTCCCCCTAATCATGTCGATTAACTTTTTGCCTATACCCATTCGCTCCATGACCAAGAACAGAAAGGACCACGCCACCCGGTCGATCGCCTTCTCTGCGTCTAAGGCCAACAGAATCGCCGGGGTGGGGGCCTTCTGCGTCTCTCCTAATATCGGCCGTTTGTCGTCCCCGTACGAACCCGGTCTGGTCCTGGTGGACCAGCTCGGGAAGGTGTACCTCCAGACGCTTGGCCAAAGGTTTGGTATAAATCCTTGCCTCTGAATTTATGAGCAATTGGCCTATAGGAGGTATGCTCCTCCGGACCCTTGCCCAACTTGTGTAAGAGTGTAATTTTGGCCTCCACCATAGATGGGGTGATACTGCCCGAGGAGTTGAATGAATTGAAAAGTGGAGTCAGGTATGGGACCAGTATGACTGAATAGGTTTTGTAAAAGGAGACCGGGAAGCCGTCGGGGCCCGGAGCTTTATTGCTAGGGAGCGATGTAATGACAGCCCGCACCTCATCCTCTGTGCTGGCCCGTCCCAGGTCCTCCACCACTTCCCCGGAAAGACGCGGGAGGGGGAGGGCATCCAAGGAGCTCTTCTGTAGTTGAGTAGAGGGGCCCTGAGACGTGTACAGGGCTTCATAAAACCTGGTTAGCCGATCCCTGATTTCCTCAGATCTGGTGATCCTTTCATCTTTCAGGGCTGCAATCGTATTTCGTTCCCTGCTACCCCTCAGTAGGCGCGCCAACAGCGAGTCTGCCTTGTTGGCCTTAGCGTAAAACTTCTGTCTGACCTTTAACATCGCCCCCTCTGCTTGCTTAGGCCTTAAGATTCTCAGCTGCCCCTCTGCCAGCCTGTACTCCCTATATGCTTTTCTTGTGGGATCCCGCTTGAGCCTGACCCTCGCAGCCTCCACCTCCCCTTCTAACTGGGTCTCCAACAACCGCAATTGTTTATTCCTCTCTGCCTTTAGGGCAATAAGTTCCCCTCTAAGAGTGGCTTTGAACGTATCCCACCTTGTGCTGAGACTCGTGTCCATATCGTTGTTTCTATCGAAGAAGGCTGTGATATTGTTACCTATCTCTTCCCTAATCACCTTGTCCCTCAAGAGATCCCCGGGAAAGTGCCAGCTCCAAACCCCAGGCATACGCCTACCTGTTAGGCAGAAACCTGTGCAGTTCCCTTAGGGACCACTGCAAAAGATTTAAGACTACAGGTGTTGGCAGTAAACCCACTTGGTAGCAGTCCGCACCACCCAGATTTACCTGGTAGCTGTGGCTGAGCAGTCAGACCTCCCTCAAGAAGAGTTAGGCAGTATGCAGAGTATACACAATAGGCACTCGGGTACAATAATACAAGGAAACACTGACCAGAGTTTTGGTATCAAAGTATAGAATTATTTATTTAAAAACACACAGTTGAAACACTCCAGCACTCTTATTGTAAAATATTCTAAACACAGTTAGTATTGTAATGTATACACCCCTTTTTCCTTATCAGAGAAGTCACTGTAAAACACCACTTATTTTCATACAGAGGTGTGCGCTTAACTAGATGGCACTCCAATAAGTTTGTGAAAAAGGGAGGGAAAAAGACAGAATATGAAGTGGTACACTCCTCTAAGATTCAGGAACACGGTTAGCAAGGTAAACAGCAAAAAGTCACTGGTGAGCCAAAGTCCAAAGGCTGGGCCCACTCTTAGAGAGAGCAGAGCACAAATGCACCCAAGATCACACAGTTACACTATGCTTAGAAAGTCTTGCAGAGGGTTCAAAAAGGGTTTAGAGAGGCTTTAAGAAAGTTTAGCCAGGGTGTCCCAGACTAACCCAGGTTCGAAAGCCAGGGACTAAATCTACCCCGTACAGTCGGTAGCAAGGGAAGCCAGGCGGGACACGGTACCTTAAGTGGGAAGGATCCTCCAGCGGTGGCAGTTGTTCCTGGTAGTGGGTGCAAGTTGCGTCGTCATCCAGGGGAAGAGAAGATCTCGACTTGGAGGAAAGATGAAGGTCGTTGCACTACCGGGGAAGAAACCAGCCGCAGAGTCTTCCGGTTAAAGGTGGTACCTTTGTTTCGGGGTAGTGGGAAAACGTGGTATCCCGGTTGCCGGGGTGCTTGGCACGGGCAAGGCGGCCACGAGATACGTCGGGAAAGCGAAAAGACGGTGGAACTGGTTATCCCCACCAGTCAAAGGAAGAAGACTCTCCGGCGGGAGATCTCCTCTGTCGTTGGGAAAAGTGGTGAGGCAGTCCAGCAGGACTCCACCGGTGGTGGTGTCGTGGCAGGTCGGCTCAGCTCCTCCCTCGTCGGATTCTTAGGACCTGTCGCGACTTCTGAAGTTCCAGTCCCCAAAGCCCTGCTTTTATGCAGCAAACCCCCATTCACTCAGCCTAGCTGTCACTCAAACATGCTAAGTGGTGAGCCGGCCGGCTCACCACTTGGGCCAATCAGGATGGAGTGCGACTTGAGTTGCCTAGGCAACTCAGTCAAGGGTGCCTAAATTCCCCTCCACCCTAAGACAGAGTGGCACCACTTTGGAGGGCTTCTGTGGAGAAGCCCGCCAAAAAGTAGAACAAAGGGCTCGACTTGGGTTGGAGTCACAGAAGAGAACACAAACGCCATTTTAGAATCCAGTTTTGGCAAAAAATACCAACTGGAGAATTAATATTAATTAAATAAACCGGCGGTATGTTCGAGGCTACCGTAAATAATTAAATAAAGATAGTAGCCTAAAACAATGGGAAATCCCATAGGAAAATATTCGCGGTTGAATATAAAAAGTAGTATCCACTGCCACCAGCCAAAACTCGATCAGGGGGGACGGAGACGTTCCCCCTCGACTAACAGACCCTGGGGCAATCGAATTGCCCCAGCCAGTACGTCCACAATATGATGGTTTGTACTGGTTCTGTTCAGAATTTAAGACTAGTAAGGTCAATGGTGACTTTACATGCCCTGGGAGACAGTAGTCAGTCCCAGGGTATCGGTGTCACTGCACTGAGGGTGCTGTGTAACACACATCACAAAAACACATGAAGCCCTATGGAGTAAAAGACCCCATAGCCCATTAAACACATCTAGATTCAAAGAAACACACTCAAATCATGCCCAAGAGTGAGGGTAAAAGAGTCTCACTCTTGGCAGAAGAATGAAATAAACCCCAAAAATCCAGCAAAGCTGCTGGGGGACTCACTAGGTTAGGAAATTCAGCCTAAACAGAGAATTCTCCCTAACACTACCCAACCGCATATTCATCTGCACCACCTTGTGATCGGCAATTCCCATGGGGCCAGTCTCAACCCACTCTACCCCTCCGAGTAAGCTAGCCGACACCCAGACATAATCAATACGAGATTGAGTTTGGTGCACATCCGAAAGGTACATAAAACCTTCTTCCTCCCCCCTCAGTGCCCGCCACACGTCCCTCAAGCCTGCTCCCTTGAATCGCTCTTTCAACTGTGGGTTAGCCACCGCCCCACCCCATCCCCCACCCTCGTGCTGCGTCTGATCTAGCCGCATGTCCCAGGCCTCCGGCCTGGTTTTTAATTCCCTTAGCTGCTCTCTCTGCCTACACTACATCACACCAGAAGGTGTCGTGGTGGAAAATAAGTTAAGGCTTTCATGGAAGGGGTTAAAAGGATTCAACCCCTCATTTCTAACCCGGCTCCCGGATGGGACCGAAATGTGGTTTTGACTAGACTTATGGGGTCTCCTTTTGAGCCTATGCATAAGGCAAGTCTCAAAGATCTTACTTATATGACTGCCTTCCTAGTGGCTATCACTTCTAGAGGAGAGTAAGTGAACTACAGGCCCTTTCAGTTCTAGACCCTTTCGTTACAGTTCACATAGATAAGGTAGTTCTGCGCACTCACCCCTGATTTGTGCCTAAATTTATTTCCAGGTTCCATGTGAACCAATCAATAGAACTGCCTACTTTCTTCCAGAATCCCACTAACATGGCCGAAAGAAGCCTACACACATTAGATGTGCGCAGGGCAGTCATGTTTTACCTCGAAAGAACTAGACCACTGAGAAAAACAGACCAATTTTTCGTTTCAGTGGCAGCTGGTAGAGCAGGAGATCCTGTCTCTCAGCCATCTCAAGGTGGATTGTCAAATGCATCACACTCTTTCTCTCTTGCTAAGAGAGAACTGCCCTTCAAGCCTAGAGCACATTCTCCTCGAGGCACTGGGGCTCCCATAGCTTTCATTGCAAATGATCCCCTAGAGTCCATTTGCAAAGCAGCAACCAGGAGTTCTGTACACATCTTTTACAAAACACTATTGCCTAGATACTCATTCTAGATCTGATTCTCAGGTGGGACAAGCAGTACTAAGACATCTTTTCACTACTGTTCCTTCTCACAACCCACCCCCAACTCCGGGCACTGCTCCCTAGTCCATGCACAGCATGTGATTCAAAGCAGATTAACAAGCATCAGAAGACATGGATTACTCACCGTAATAGCATTTCTGATGATTGTATCTGCTTAGATTCACATTAGACCACCCTTCCGCCCCACTCGGGTCGAAGGAACATAGACGTCTTACTACTTTCTCTCTTTTATGTACTCTCACGATAGTCATTGGGCTCTCTCATGCAGAAAAAATACAATCGGAGGGACCTCCACGCGTGAGGGATTTTGGGTACACTACACGTCACGTGGGGGATTGTGTTACAGGCCCGCCCACGTCGACGGTTACCACTGGATGTTGGACTATATGCACAGCATGTGAATCTAAGCAGATACAATCATCAGAAATGCTATTACGGTGAGTAATGCATGTCATATTTTTGTACTTACTGGTCTAACTAAAATGATTGGTGGTGTTCTGTGTGGACTCACTATAGAACTATACTATTCTAACACCCCTCTGAGTCTTAGGCCTTGCGGCTTTGCTACCTTGCTTTTATTATGTTGGCTAGACTACAGTATTTTCATGTTCACCATAATAGGGTCACCTCCCAAAATCCACCGCTCATGATACATTTTGGAAATCCATCGTAACGCTGCATACCTACTGGCCAGCCTAGAGATTTTGTCCTGTTTTTTATAGGGCACTTCAGCATTGAACTCCTACAATTGACATTTGAGTGTATTTAACTGTACTGTGGCATTTTTCTTTGATCCCCCATGCATTTGTGGAGTTGTTCAACAAGCCTTGGATTTAGAGACTTTCCCCAATGTTAGATATTTTTTAATCTGTACATGACATTCCTACATCGGATATATTTTCTTTCACTGTGGTGCTACTGTTCCTCTCCTTCTTGTGTTGTATATTGGGATTAATTTTGCCTCCCTGTAAGTTTCCTCCCTCCTGAGTTCAAGCCGGACTACTTTGCTGCACTTACCATTGGAGAGTCTGGTCTTTCCTTTTGGTTGACGCACTGTTCTACGATTATTTTAATGATTACACAGCCCTGATGGATGACTTAATGCTTCCCACAGTTTCCTCACCACCTTTTGGCCCAACCCTCTAAACTAATCAATAGAATACTTGCCAATTAAAATTTTGCAATTTTCTGATTTATTTTTTGTGTGCATGTGATCTGTTTTCCTTGCGTCTGCCTGGGTTATAAAGGTGGAACTGAGGAAGATGCAGCCAGCGGCTCAAAGTTATATGTATTGGTGGTATGGGGACCCCTTTCCGCCTGGGGTGGCAGCCCTGCAGTGAGGAATCCAGAGCTAGTCCTTCCCCTGATGGTGGATGTGGCAGTCGAGGGGGGTTTTAGGGTAGATCTTAATTTTTATACTAAATCTTCCTCACCTGTGAAGCCCCCATAACTTTTTTGCTGGGCTTGGTGATAATTTTAACCTGTTCCTGAGTGAGTGGGAATCTGTTCCCCCACTCCCCCTTTCTTTTACTCTTTTTGTGTGACCTTTTTATGTCTCTCCATAGTGTATGTTTGGATTTATAGTTCCCTATAACTTTGCGGCTTAATGCATTTTCCTATGGCAACACACAGCATTTGATGTGCTGTGTTGCTCAGTTGCCCCTTGAGCTTCCCTTTGATTGACCTTGTATGAACTACTGTTCCCAAGGGTAGATGGGGATTTCGTTCCCCTTAACATTTTGTGAGACCAGCCCACCCCACCTTATATGGAGTGCTGGGGAGATGCATGGTATCCCCTTTCTCACTGCCCTAGTAATGTCTGTTACTGTGGCAAGCTAGCTCTTATGGCTGGTGGCAGTGGATATACTTTAATGACTTGTTCATTAATATTACACTCAGCCTGTCCACGCAGCCACGGTAATACACAGAAGCTGTTAAGACGCACTATTCTTGAGAAGACCTGCATTTAGAGCCATTACTTGATGTGCTGCAACCTTGCTGGGCTGCAAACCGCCAATACCCAGTGACCTCGAGCCAGAGTATGGTGCATGGTCTTCCGAAGTGCCATTTTCGCAGAAACCTTGGACTCCTGTGGGACCTCCAGAGACATGATTCCAATCCTTGAAGTCCCCTTTACCAGAATGCAGGACCAGATTAGTGAGGAGAATCCAACTGGCGACAACCGTCCTTCATCTGCTACCTGTGAAACGGGCACCAAATCCACAGAGCTGCAAGAAGCACTGAAGATTCCTTTGTTGGGAGCCTTTTTTGTCAACTGCGGCTGCAAGCTCCAATCCAGTGTCCGTTCTTTCGTCGCCACGACCACGAATCCAGAGATCGGGTCCTGTGCTGCTGCATTTTAAAGGCGTCCGTCTGCAAACTCTTCTTCACTGCTGAGGTACTGTGTTGGCTTGGTTAGTACTTACTGTCTTGTGTTGATCCTGTGTGGCTGTGTGGCCAAGTGGGTGATTTGTGTGTTTGGTAGTTCGCCCATACCGTTCTCCCAGGCCTAACACTGGAACACATAGGGAGCCTTCTAAGAAGTCCCGGAATGCTTTCTACTAACTTTGAAGTCTGTACTTAATTGTTGAAAGAGAAATCCTCGAGCCCTGACTTTCCTGCATCTAAGCCTCATCCTGACCTGCCTACTGTTGTCTTAGAATAGGGAAGGACTTTAAAAGTATAAGCCTCTTTCTTGAAAAGAAAACACGTTACAAAATATTTACTTGCTAAAGGTGTTAGGGTTGGAACAGTATCTCTGAAATAGAATACGTTACAAAGGTTTCCCAAAGTTATTACTTATTTACTTTCTAAATGTTTATCATTAGGTTTTACTCAACTTGAACTGCATACTGCTCTTCTAAATAAGGTAATACTTTGGATTGCATACCATAAGTATTGTGTTGGGTTTTATAATTGTGTTTACGAGTTATGATATAGTACTTACCTTTCCAAAGATTTATCTTTGCCTAGGTGTATATAAAATAACTCATTATTTTTTCCAATTTAAGTGTATCAGTGTTTCTTTCTTTGTACCTATCTACAGCCCTCTCTCCCTCCTAAAATAAGCCTGGCTGCGCTGTCATTGCTACCATTATCTCAGATGGTACAGCCTTATACTAAGTTTTGTATTTCCTAAGGTATAGTTTTATAAAGCCCATAGGTGGACTTTAGAAAAACTGTCCTAACAAGGGGCATCAGTTCCTATCTCACCACACGGCGCCAGCATGTTATTACACAGTGCAGGGACAGACATTGAGATTGGATAAGCAGGAGCTCACATTTCCCTTGGGTTTCCAGCATAACTAGGGGATACCACTGGAGAACCAGGAGTTAGTGCATAGCATTCCGCAAAGCTAACTTTCACATAAGATGTACACTTCTAATTATGTCCATTATTTATGACCCATCATGCTTTAACTGTAGTATAAGTGTGTTCTAATGTTTACTTGTAGTTTATTCCAAATAAACAGAGTTAAATTCATATAGGTGTTTGTGTGTTTGGTATGAGTTGACATGGTGAGCCAACATTGACGAAGCGGTTTGTGTCATGCTAACTAGGCTCTTCTAGGCTACAATCAGGAGCTAAATAGCTACCAGCTCCCCTCAATTTTTAACCCTGCAGTATTTATTTGTCTTAAGCTGTGCCTTCTATACAAGATGCTTGCTAGTCTTTCTCTTTCTTTCAAAGTTAACAGTGAGACAAAACCACCCCCTGTCAAATGGCAACACAGCCTCCAAAGGCCCCGTGCTGTCCGCAACATATCAAAGACCTGGGCCCAAATACATGAATGCAAGCCTTTACAATGTAGCAGAGCCAATACCGTTTTCTCCAATATTTCTCCTACACTCCCAGCACTGCACCACATCTGGTTGCCGTCCCTACACCACAAGGGACTTTACAGTGGATTTTTGAACCCTAAAGAGGCTATGCTTACCAGGGAGCGGCTCAGAACCAAGCCCACGGACATTGACTACTATAGGTCACCATCATAGTGCCATGACAGCCCAGTGTGGAGAAGGGGCGCGATGCTTATGCTGGCATTGAACAGTTTCAATGATCTTGTCACACCGCAAGCGGTAAAGACAGGGTTAGATTGGACAGGGAAAATAAACAGATGGCAGGAGAAGGGGGTAACATAAAAGGAATGACTGGAAGGAGAACGTTGTGTGTTGTTTGGGTGGCGTCAAAGGAGGTGGAAGTAGCAGGCCAACAGACCAGCAGGAGGAAGGAAGGATCAGCAGCATGCGGAGGAGATTTCTAGAGAAGGTGAGATATTGTCTAGTGAGTACAAGTGGTACTGCTGTGTGAGTGTGCTTGTTAATGTGAAACGTGTGGACAGGTAAGATAGTGTAGGGTGTGTCTGGCAAGTGTATGCAACTGAGTGAAAGGAGGGTGTTGGAGTAAGAGGCGGGAGGAGTTGTAGTTTTAGTGTAGTGGCAGTACTAGATGTGTGAAAGGGGGAGTAATGGTGTGTTGGGTGGAGGATTAAACATCAAAAGGCAGAGGTGAAGCCTAGAAGGATCAAGAGGCATCTAAGTAGTGATGATTAAAGGGATGCAAAGTAGGGGTGTCATGGTATTGGTTTTATGGCGGTATGATAACCTTCTTGCCAAATGACGGTACATCATGGTTATCGCGGTATAGCAGGTGGAGTTAACTAATCTTAACAAATATTTTCTTAAAGGTCATAAATTGTCAGCATTTTGAAACTACTCTGTGCACATTTTTAGCTGATAGGCAGCTGCTGATTTAGTCTTTCATGGCGCTCACTCGTTGATCACCTTGAATGAAAGAGTGACTAGTGGAAGTGTTAAAAAGCACATTTTGAGCAATGAGCTTGCTGCTCAGTCACAGGTCATCGCTTTGAAAATCGGCCTCGACCTGCATTATTTTGGAACCACATGGCATGGGCATCATGACCCCTTGCTGCGATCAGTTATAAAAGTTTGTTTTGATAATGAATGCTTTATCCAATTAAAGGGAGAAAAGTCACTCATGTGAGGAAGCCCATGTTATTGTGTTTCTTTTGTCAAAATGTCATAGCCAACACGCACTCACCGAAAGGTTGCATATTGATCAAATCACTATAGCTTGTTTAACATCTGCCTGATGTATTATAAAGGTCTGATGTTGGAGTCACCACTGACCATGTAGTCCTAAAAGGACAGCGTTTAGTGGGCGCTGTAGATTTCTTTCTTGATTCTTGCAATACCTGTTAATTTAACTTCTTAAAGTTAGTGACACACATTATTTTTGAAAATGACAAAGTAAAAATACATATCGGCACATATATGCCCTAGACCACCACAGTTTATAGTGAAAGGGTCGAATACATTGTTTCGAAATGCAATAGTTTCTAAACAAAAGGACCGAAAAAAAATTCGAATGCACGTTGTTTTTTTAATATTTTTTTTATTTTTTGGGGGGTCCCCTGCCAAACACCAGTTTTTTTGGGGGGAAAAACCTGTATTTTTTCCTATACGAAAGCCAAAAAAAAAATACATTTAAAAAAGGCATTCACATTTTTTTTTCAGTCTTTTTGTTTCAAAACTATTGCATTTCAAAACAATGTATTTGAAACTTTGACTGGGCACCGACCACCACATCACCACAGCCCCATTATTACCATTTTCCCCAGTTCTGAACGCATTAGGACCCTTGTCATGTGAGTGAGAAGGAGGAATGCTTTCGTGGGTGATGTCACAAATCGTGGATAGACCTGAGAAATATCTCTCCCCCATATCTCTGGATACTTCAAATTGAATGGAGAATCTGTCCTGCCTGCTTGAGTTCAGTGCCATATGCAGAAGGCAGGTGAAGGATCAAGAGAAGCAACAACTCTAGTGCCAATGTGTAAATCTACACAGAGGACAGTGGGGGGGGGTGTATATACTAGCACTGATGGGCCCAGTGTTCATACAGTCTACAGAGCTAACGTTTTTGTGGACATGCATCAGAAGAGCATCCAGTTCATGCCCCCCTTTGAATTCTGGGATGTGTAGTTCCCCATCTTTCAAATTGGTGGGAAAACTACAAATTGGCTGATCTTTAACCTGACTCTACTGATCAGAGAAAGAGCGGTCACAGCATCAAAGCTGCATTTACTAATGTGGCCTCACTTTCCCTATGCTCTTGTCTGCCAAACGCCACGTCCCACAGTGAAGGATCCAGTGCACTTGCTTACTGCAGCCTTTCCAAATCGGATTTAAAAGCTCACTTAATAGCTGCAGGTCCTAAAACGGTATACCGGTATAATCAACGTGACGGTTATTATATTTCAATTAAGATGTTCACTGCATCTATAGCGGTATACCATTATACCGTTAAACCCCTAATGCAAAGGAGAGCATGAGGGTGGTAGATGAAAGATTGAATCAATTAGTGTGTCTGCAAGGCACACGCTCTCGCCCTGTAGAACACTATTAACTATCTAGAGTTTTGACAGCCCTTATGAAGTCTCAGAGGGAATCTAGTTGGAAAAGGCTCCCTGCCTTTAGGTCCTTGCATCCAATGCAAGCCAGATTATAAAGTAGAGGATAATGCTATATACTAACCTGGGCTTAGGGACACCTCAGTTAGGGAGGAATTGCTTTGCCAGGTGTGTGTGTGTTCAATACATAAAGACATTTGAACTGTCTGAGGCTTGGAGTAATTCTTGTACCATCTGTAACATTAGTAGCATTGGATGGTGGAGGAGGAAGGAGAGACAGACATCGAAGGGACATAGAAGGAAGAAGTAGGAAGATGGAGAGAAGGTTTATGCAGTTGGAGGATAACGGTCAGAAATAGGGAGACAAAAAGAGTGCACCAGAGGAAGGACTGGCATCGCAATAGCTTGGAAAGTACCGGGGTGAGCTTAGATCGAGAAGGCAATTACTTTTAGGCCCTCTATAGCAACTAGTCAGAATAGCCTAAGGGGTTAATGAGCTCTATATACTAACCTGGGAAATAGATGCCTGATCTAAGTTGTTAATCGTTGCATATAGACAAGAGAGTGAGGGATGGTTCTAGCCAGAAAACTCAATAAAAACTCTCGCGCCTTCTCTTGGAGCTGGAGTGTTATTTAAGTGATCTGTGATGGCACACAATTCAAATAACCTTGCTTGCTGACTTAGGAAATCGATTTGTAATCTGGTGTAGCAAACACAATGTAGGTCCATTAAACTGCTCAACCTCGTTTTGTACATCTTGCAGCTACTAGACACAGGCCTACTCGATAATTCAATCCAAGTGCATCTTGCATCAGTGGCCACATACGAACAACGCAACATAAACTCTTGTTGGAAAATTCCATTTGTCCAGGCCTTCATGGAAGGCATTGAGCAGATTTGGGACCTTAACACAGGTCTACAAAGACTGTTACGGCCATTTTAAATCCATACACAAAAGTAATACATCTAACGTTTATGGTTGTTTCTAACTATCAAATCCATCAGAAGGGTGAGTAAAAATATAGGCCTTGTCGACAGTCTAACACACTGTTTTTGACAAGGACCAAGTGGTGTTTAGAACACAGCCCAGATTCTCATCAAATGTCATCTCCAAGTGCTAGATCAATCGGTCAATTGAACTACCAACCTTCTTCAGTAATCCACAGTCCAGAATATAAGGGACAATGCGCAATCTTGATTTCAGGAGGGTGGTTATGTTCTACATAGAACAAAATGCACACAGAAGACAAGCCAACTATTAGTTTTATTTACAACCGGGCAGGAAGTAACCCAGTAATAAATCCACAATTTTACAGTGGTTTGTAAATTGCATAGAGGGCCACTATGCACAACGGCGCAAAAACCATTACCCTTTAAACCAAGGGCACACACTACATGGGGAACAAGAGCAACACTAGTCTTCCTAACAAATGTTTCATATATGAATGGTGACATAGTGGAGTTCAGTACACACTTTCACAGCACACTGCTGTATAGACGCACAAAGGAGGGCAGGCTCACGATTGGGTCAGTCGGTACCCCTTAATTTGTTTTCAGCTGTGCCATCCCAACACACAGGTACTGTATGCTAATCTATGTATAGCATTTAAAGCTAAACAATTTCATAAGTCCTAGAAAACATGCATAACCCAGTAACATTCTTTCTTGTGCTTGTATCGGTTTGTAATCACATTATCCCACCCAACCTCCCTATGTTGTGTAGCCAAATAGATGACTTAACAGGGACACTCAGCAGCTGTGGAAATATTTAAAAGTTGATTGCGTAAATATAGACCTAAAACAATCTGAGGTGTTTGTCACATAGTGCCATTATCAGATCCAATACATGTAAGAGAGGGCTAGGAAGATTGGAACGCCCCTGTAGATGCCCATTCTTAGTTTGGAAGAATACTATTATAAACTATATAGACTCTGGACCAACCATTGCATGATATGCATAGCATGTGATCCTAAACAAATACAAGCATCAGAAAGACTGTTGCTGGGAAAGTAACATTTGCATGTCGTCCTGCTATGTACTGTTTCTCGTATAACGTCTGCGCTCTTCTGAGCTCCCAAATGAATTCAATCATTTAGAGGCCATGACCATGGCAGTCAGGGCGCTATAGAAAGCTCATGTAACGTAATATGCAGCACATGAGATGTCGTCCGAATTCATACAACTTCTGCTCCTCTCCCCCCTCCCCCCATAGTGTTGCAGTTTTTGCACCCGGCAAAGCCACTGGATGTCCTCCGGGAGTGTCGTGCTCCAGGGTCAATATTTGGTATCCCATTACAGAAATCCACAAGTGCATTTACATTATTTGGTTGCTTTGAAAATGTTGCAAGCTTGCTATGCATGAAGTTCTTTAATCAACCTTTTAAATGACAAGATGCAATAGCCTCCTTCTTTTTTTCTGGTTCTAGAAAGGCAGACAACAATGTAGTCCTGGATGATTTCCTTACATGTAATATTTATCTTTTTCAGTTTCGGATTCAGTGACAAAGTCACAGTGAATGGTCATGTCCCTGTTGGACTATATGGAAATGGTTTTAAATCTGGATCAATGCGCCTGGGCAAAGATGCACTTGTGTTTACCAAAAAAGAGACTGTCTTCTGCATCGGAATGTTATCACAGACCTATTTGGAAGCTATAAAGGCTGAGCATGTGGTTGTTCCAATTATTACTTTCAACAAGCATCATATCCTTTTTGAATGAACAGTGTCAGATAATTAACGAGCATGTTTTCTTCTAGGAATGCTTGTAAATGATGTGTAATCCTTGCTTCTTTAAGGATACCACTTTACTCAGGTGGCACTTTTCACAATTGATTTGGAAAGTGGTTGTGTGACCTAAACAGGGCTTCAGCCACTGGTTTCAGTGAATAATCTTTAGTTTGATATTTTATTTCTATTGCGCTCGTACACAAGTATTTCAGAGCGCGACAAGGCAAGGGAGGGGAACAGGGGAGAACAAAACAGCGATCTTACTAGGCCCAGTGACATTGAGAACACGCAAGTGCATGGGAGAGGGGGGAGGGGAAAAGTGCATGGAAGGGGGAGAGGTGGAAAGTGCAAAGCAGAAGAGAAACGGATAAATAAATAATAAAGGCAACAAACAGTGATAAAGAAGCCAGCAATTTGCAAGTGCTAGGTTTAAGGCAGCAGACAGGGTAGGTCTGATAAGTGCAGGAAGAAAAAGGGGGGCTTTATGGGTACAGATACAGACCCCAGTGCAAGGGGTGGCCCGGAGGCAGTGCGAGAGGGTGGCAGGATGAGCAGGTACCTGAGCCCAAAAGAGGGTGGCCAGGTGCACGGTGCAAAGAGAACAGATCAGCAGGGGAGAGGGGGAGCGAAGTCAGAAGAAAAGAGGAAGGTCTTGAGGTGCTTCCGGAACCGAGATGGTTCTCCTCAAGTTTGAGTGGCAGGGAGGCTGTTCCAGAGGGAGGCCCCAGCCAAAGACAGAACTTGTGACTTACGATTTTTTTACCGGTCTGGGAAATGTTTACTTCATTGCCTACTCTTGTACTAAAATTGTTTTTTTCTTTGCGATTATAGTCTTGTATGCTTATAAATAGGCAATTGCTTCCATGAATACGTAACATAATGTTGAACCTAAAGCTGGTACTTGGTTATCCCAATTTCCAGCCTCAAAGGCAGAGGGATGCCACCAAGAGTTGACCGCATCCTGTGGGGTAGTGGAAAGTAGAAATCCAGACTCTTAATTTCAAACCCAGGACTTGAACTAGTACACCACACCACCTACCTTGACTGAATGGGCAGTGGTCTTTGTGGGGAAACCGTAGTAGTGCCTTCAGACTATCAGTACTGGGAAACTGTTTCCCTTTTTGTCTTTTACCTTTTTTGGTAACTTTTTAACAGTGCACACAGCATCTTTCAATGCATATTACCCTAGTCTTTTACACTGAGAATTTTTGGTTACTTTTAAATGTGCCTAATGTAAGGAAGGCATGGTATCAACTTAAGACAGACAGAAGGGATCACAGTACAGTGGTGTTTATCCAACTGAGAGATTGGTGAGATAAACGCCTAATCTAAACCTAAATCTAATATGGGAGCGAGCTACGACCATCAAATAATAATACAGTCCTACATAGTCTAGTCAAATAAAAGCTTTTGTAACCCAGGCGAAAGACTGTAATGTTAAGGGTGTGAGTCTGTGGAAAACCCAGCATTGCCCAAGCCAAGAGAGATTTTGGGAAAGAACAATTTAGTCAACATTGCCAACAGCAGAAGGGGGCTAATGAAAGATCTGCAAAGGGGGAGACTTATTGTCCATGCTTTGTCCAACATTTGATGAAAGCTGGTAGAAACTCACATTGCCAAAGTCAGGCGAGAAGCAGCAAGAAACCCTATCCTTGGCATGCATTGGTTACTGGTGTGGTGGGGAAAAAAGAGTGGCAGAAAGGCTGCCCTTCTGGGGAAGAGATATCCAGAGGGAGAGGTGCATGTGTAAGTTATTGCTCGAAAAAAGCGAAAACCAAATACTTTGCATCCCATAATCCTGAAAAATGGGAGCAGGTGTGTCCCCCACACCCCTAGTACAACATTATGGTATAGGGTGGAGGTTTTCCCCTGCTTCCATTATGTGGAAGCGGGGGACAAATGACAGTTACCATTTGTAAAAGGATATTAAAGAGCACCAAAGTGAATCTTGCATTCCCTAAAAAGTGCTCAGGCTACAATTTGTTGAACATTATGAAGTTGTTATGAACCTCTTGTCTGTTGATCTAAACCACAATGGCACAGTTGTAGTGAAACATTCAGGCAGGGGAGTATACCCGGATGACAAACCTATGGAGAAGTAAGCCTGGCATGGGATTAAACTGGTGAAAGTTGAAGTGCTACGGTGTGGTTCTGACAAAGACAGTTTAGGTTGTTGGTGGTGCTAAAAGAAAAGCTGAGTAAAGCTGTTGCAAAGACACTATTTCTTTGGAATGTATTTGTTGTGGCAAAAATAACTTTTAAATTGGGGGTGGGAGGGAGGGGAATTCACCCAGGTTGTGAAGAGAGACTATGGTTGCATTGTGAATTCAATTATTTGTTGTTTTGAACTGCCATGTATTTCTTATTCATTTTTATATGTAAAAGTGTGAGGAACAGACAGCCCTACAGATAAGAGGCATAATGGGGCTTTTCACACAGTAAACTCTTATAAATATTCCACACTTCATTTATTTTCTTGTACCATTACACAGGCTGGCCACAGCACTTGTTGGAGAAATCACAGCCTCTTTCTTCCTGTAGATGGTGATGGAGCATTTCAAATGGATTGTGTCCTCCCACGTATTCCTCATCTTATGATAACATTGGTTCCAGCTTCAGCTGCTTCGGAAAAATGTTTCTCTTGGCAGAGGGCGCTGTGCGTCGAGACAGTCGACTATGTCCCTCGGGGGGGCGTGGCGGGGTGCGGGAGGCATCCATCTTGGCTGACGTCATCGTCGAGTGTATATGTACCACATGCAGCACCCGTTGACTTCAGTCTTCAGTTCTGTTTTTCCGCAAATGCGATTGCTTTGAGAATTACAGCGCGCTTCAGTTTTTTACGAATGTTTTGAAATGGCATTGTCTTCTTCAACTCCGAATACTCTGAAGAAAGTGCCTAAAATGCTGCACCATGATGTCCATCACGGACCTGCATAAAATATGCATCTGGTTCCTGGGCGTCGAGCATGTAACCGCTGACTGTCGATCCTGTCAGTCGTTGACCGGTAAAGCCTTAAAAGAGTGTAAAGCTAAACTATCAGTGGGTGGGATTGTGCTCAAATCCCTGTCCATGCCTTCGAAATTTGGGTCATCCCACGAGTCGAGGGATTCCTCATAAAGAAACGATCCCACTCGAGGAGCAGACACTCCTCGTCCTCAACCAAAAAATAGAAGAGACGGCATAGCACACCTTCTTCCTTAGATGAAAGGCGTGTAGTCTGCCCGACTAAATTCTCCTCCAAAGATCAGTGGGAACTCTTTAGGCAGACAATGGGTAAAATCTTTGAGGAACAGGCCTTGACCTCCTCGAAGGATAAGAAAATTGGCCATGCTATGGTCAATGACAAGCATAAGGCCCTGAGGCAGAACCCAGCGCGCCCTCAAGCCTGGGTCATAAGCCCAAGACTTCTCTTCCGCTGAGTGGAGGGCCGAGTTTCTCGAAGCACAAGTGCAAAGCCAAATTGTTGATTCCATCGACGCCACTGAGGTCAGCTCCATCGACGCTGATACAAAAAACACCGACGCCAATTGTACATTCATCGACACCTTTGCCACAAAAAAGTCAGAAAAAGGTTTTTAAATCTCTACTAAAGGATATTTTTTCAGATCCTTGACAGCCCTCATACTGATATGAAACATCAGATGAAACTCCTCCATGTGGTATTCAATTGGATATCCCTAGTATTCATAATAAAACTAATGTCCCTGAATGTTTCATTTCAGAAGGGACCAGTGTTAGGGAGCTACATGACACCCTACAGAAAACTAGTGTGGGAGACCCCTCCCCAGAGCTAGATGTTGGGGAAACCCGGCTGATTATGCGGATGCATCATACAGAAGCCTATTGTCCAGAGTGGTAGAATTCCTAGTATGGAGTAGACCAGCTCCTTCATTTGAGCAAGACGACCTTACGGACAGATTAGACAAAGGTCCTCAATATGACCCCATACTAACATTTCATGTGGCACTCCAAAAAAGGGTTACAGCCAACTGGGAGGCTCCAGAGTCCAGCCCTGCCGTAAATAAAAATCTGACAAAGAGATACAGGCCATGCAGTAGCGACCCTGACTACCTATCGATGCACCGGACTCCGAAAAGTCTAGTGGTGCAAGCGGCTACATCTGCCTCTAAGCAAGCTGGGTACCCAACCATACCCCGGAATGGGGATGTGAAGCAAGTTGACTTCAGGGCAAAGAAAGTCTTTTCATCTAGCAGCATGGCTTTGAAGTCTGCTAATTCTACATGTGCCCTTGCAAAGTTCCTTCACCCTGTGGGACTGCATAGCGATGGCGGCTGATCACATCCCTGAAGGTAAGGAAAGTTAAGGGATGGCAAGGAGGCCATGTGGGAGTCTCTGCAATCAGGTCTTGACACTGCTGACCGCATCAGCAGGGCCATGGTGGCAAGCACTGTCGTACACAGATTTCCGTGGTTGAGGAAGTCAGGATTTGCACCTGATGTACAATCCAGACTCCTTAACATGCCCTTTGACGGCTCCCATTTATTTGGTAATAATGAAAGCTGACGAAAGCCTTGAAAAGCTGCAGACCTCAAAGGCGGCCGCCAAGTTCTTAGGTGCTGTCTTGAGGCAGCCACAGCCTTTTCACCCCAGCAGATAATTTAGGAGAGGTAGGTCTTTTCGCTACTACTCCTCAGTTGGAAGATCAACGGCTGGTCAAAGAAGATTCCCGTGTGGTGGACGAGGGAGAGGTGCAAAGCCTGCCCAAACAGGAGCGTCTTTACCATCAGCCACCTCAAAATCTCTGATTCTTGACTCACGACACCCCGTTGGGAGGCAGACTGTCACAACATCTGAAAGAACAGCGAGGTATTACTTAGGATGCATGGGCACTAGAAACAGTAGCTGCCTCCCCTTCAGCGACCTCTGGATCATCCACTGGGAAGCCATTCGCTAAATGTTCCAGATCCATTCCTGTTGCAGGCAATTTTTTAACTTGCTAGAGAAATATGGTATAGAACTAGTACCTGTGATGGAGAGGAACAGCGGATGGTATTCACCCTATTTCCTAATCCCCAATAAGGACGGAGGACTGAGACCTATCTTGGTCTTGAGATACTTGAACAAGTTCCTCAGGAAGGACAAGTTCAAGATGGTTACACCTTCTCAGATCATTCTGGCCCTCCAGCTCCAGGATTGGATGGTATCATTGGACCTTTAGGATGCTTACTCACTTTCATGTGCCAACCCATCACAAGCACAGGAAGTATCTATGGTTCACATTTTACAGATGGTCACCAAGTTTCAGAGTGCCAAACGTCTTTCGGCCTTTTACTTTTTGAGGTTGGTCGGCCTTATGGCATCCTGCATTTCTCTAGTGCCAGAGGCCGACCCGAGAATAAGATCCCTTCAATGGGCCCTCAGGACTCAGTGGTCCCAATCGGGCAGCATGTCAGACCTCCTTCAGGTTCCGAGCAGAGTCGCATAGGACCTTCGGTGGTGGGCCTGTGAGGGCACCATTCTGAAGGGAGAACCCTTTTGGCAACCATAGCCAGAGATGACAGTAGTGACGGATGCCTCACTCATGGGGTGGAGAGCCCACGCCAATGATCTGACAATCAGCGGTCATTGGTCTCCATCAGAGTTTGCCAAACTACACATCAACCTTTTAGAGATGGGGGCAATCAGACTAGCGCTGAAGGCCTTTCTGCCCTCTGTACAGGGAAATATTATCCTGATAATGATGGACATCACAGTGGCCATGTACCACCTCAACAAGAGAGGAGGCCCAGGTTCATTACCAGCGTGTAGGGAAGCAATGCAGCTCTGGGTATGGGCAATACAAGAAGGAATCTCTCTATCAGCAGTTCACCTAGCTAGAGAAGAGAACACAGCAGCAGATGCTCTGAACAGGCAGAGCAAAGTCTGCCACGAGTGGGACCTAGCTCAGGAAGTCCTTCAAGAGATGTTCACTTTTGGCTAAACCCACAAGTGGATCTGTTTGCAACCAGTATCAACCGCAAGTGCAAGCTGTTCTCCTCCAGGGAGTTACCCCCCAAGAGGAGCTCTGGGAGATGCGTTCGTAGTGGACTGAGAGTTTCCACTCTTGTACGCGTTTCCTCCAGTCCCTGTCATTCTTCACGTCATGAGGAGATTGAGAACGTTTGGGAAATCCATGATCCTAATTGTCCCGTATTGGGTCAGTAGGACGTGTGCCCAGACCTTCTGGTCATGTCCATCTGCCCTCCAATGCGTCTTCCACCAAGAGAGGAACTTGGTTCTCCATCCAGAGGCCAAGACACTTGGCCTTTACGCATGGTTTCTGAAAGGCTGAGCTACAAGGAATGGGACCTCCCGGATGATGTAATGGAGATTTTGCTTTCGGCCAGAAGGCCAGCAGCAAAATCTTCATACTGCTGCCGTTATTGTTATTGTGCTTATACCGCGCCAAAGCCCGTAGGCAACCAGGCGCCGAGAGAGCAGAGTACAGTGAACAGAGACTACCGCAGGGGATTACTCTAATAAAAGAGATGCGTTTTCAATTGTTTTCGAAAAGCAAGAAGATCTGTTGTCTTGCGCAGGGATATGGGCAATGCATTCCATGCCTTAGCTCCCGGGGTGTGAAAGGCCCTTCCAGAGCCTCGGGAGCGTTTAACTCGGTGCTGTACCAAAAGATAGCCTTCAGCTGACCTGAGGTTTCTCTTGGGCTGGTAAATGCCAATGACGTCCTTAAGGTAAGCAGGAGCACTGCCAAAGATACATTTGTGGCATATAGTTATCAATTTAAATTGAATTCTGCGTTCCACAGGAAGCCAATGCAATTTTTTTCTGGCTACAGTAGTGGGTTCTGAACGCTTCATTTGAAAAATGATGCGAATAGCTTTATTTTGAATTTTTTGTAACTCCTGGATTTCTGCTTTACCTGCCCCACCTAAGAGTGCATTGCAGTAATCAATACGAGGCAAGATAACAGCTCTCACGAGCTTGATACGGTTTTCGACCGAAACTAGTGGCGCAACTTGCCTAAGCACTTTGAGGTGGTAATTAGTGCTAACAGTAATGGCTGCAACATGTGCTTCGCAGTCTACACTGCTGTCCATGTATGTGCCCAGGGTTTTTACTTTCTGCACAGTGTTGATGAAGCTACCATCTATCGTAAAACCAGTGTACTCCTGCCCCAGCTTGATTTGTGCCTGGAGTGGGCTAAAGATCATGAGCTCTGTCTTTGTAGCGTTCAGACATAACCAGTTGGTGGACATCCATGTTTTATCAGTTGATAAACCGCGTTTACTGCACATTGATCTATATCGTAATCGCCAGTAATGTTAAGGACCAGCTGGAAGTCATCTGCATAGTTACAGAAAAAGGTCTGGAAAAGATCTAATTCGTAACAGAGAGGAAAGATGTAGATGTTGAACAACAGTGGGGAAAGACATGCCCCCTGGGGCACACCACATGTTATAGTTTGTGACCCAGAGGAACTGTCTCCCCAATGCACCTGTGACCGACGACCTTCCAGGAATGCCCTCAGCCAAGTTATGGCATTATCTGAGAGGCCTCCAACAGTCTGCATTCTGTCGAGTAGGATTTTGTGATCTAGCAAGTCAAAAGCTGCCGATAAGTCTAACAACATCAGCAGCCCCGACTTGCTATCTTCTAGTCTAGAGAGCATATATGTCTGCAGGTCCAGAAGCGCACTTTCTGTGCCATGATGGCTTCTGAAACCTGACTGCTTAGCATGCAAGATGCCAGCCGTCTGGACATGGGCCTGTAGCTGGATGGTTGCTATCTTACCAATAAGTTTTAAGAAAAACAGGGTGTTGGTGATAGGCCTTAGGTTTGCCGCATCAGTGGGATCAAGACCTGCTTTTTTTAGCAGTGGTGAGACTGCTACGTTCTTTATTGATTGGGGAATCACACCTGTTCGGAAGGAAGCGTTTGCAAATCTGCAGAGAAAAGGCGCGAAAAGTTCCTTATGTTCCAAGATGAATTTAGATGGAAGTAATTCACCCGGACAGTAAGTGGGGTGCATAGATTTAAGGATACTCAAAATATCAACAGCTGTGATTCTCTGAAGATGAAACCTGAAACAGGACCTGGTTGAGTATCCCAGCTTGATATAGAATCTGACTGAGTTTGGGGTGGTTGAATGCAAGTATGGTGTGTCTCGGCGGGTATTGGGATAGGCATTTGTGCGGACGACTGGGCTGCTATTGCTTCTAATTTAATTTTGTCCTGGGCTTTTAATAGTTTAGCTGCGAAGGCCTTCTGTACCCGTTCAGTCATCATTAGTCGGTTTTATAGAGAGGCAACAAGCAGTTGGTTTCTCCCAGGATCTAAAAAGGCGGAAAAGTTCCTTCGTCTCATCTCCAGCTGGTTGTTATAGAAGGTTTTCTTAGCCTCAATAATTTCTACTTTGTACTGTTTCTCCTTTTGTTTCCAATCTGACAAGTTAATAGGGGATCTATCTTTATGCCAGGCATGCTCGGCCGTTGGAACAAGTTCTCCAGCTGGTGTAGGGAGAAAGATGTGGACCCCTTTCAATGCGATAAACCTACGGTGTTATCATTTCTACTACATTTGGCAAATCTGGGGCTCCAGATTGTTCCAATCAAGGGTTGTCTAGCAGCGCTTTCTATATTCAAACGCACCTCGGAAGAGGCATCATACTTCAAAATACCCTTCATAACTCAATTTCTTAAACGACTCCCAAATGTGTCCTACACCTTTCCAAATCCCAACGTGGGACCTTAATTTGGTTATAAAGTTTTTGATGTGCGCTCCTTTCGAGCCACTCCATTCCTGCTCGTTAAGGTTGCTAACAAAACTCTTTTGTTAGTTGCGATAACATCAGCCCGCAGGTTGAGTGAGTTGCAGGCATTATCCTGTAAACCCCTGTTTAACACTTTTTAACAGGACAATTAATGTCAAACCCTCTTTCTACCTAAGATTGTATCTGATTACTATTTAGCACAGAAAATTGTGCTTCTGGCCTTCTGTCCTCCACCTCCTCCTGGCAAGGAAGAGGAACGATTTCATAGACTATCCGAGTAGAGCTCTAAGCTTTTATGTTTCGAGAATGGCAAAGTTGCGACAACATGACCAACTTTTAATTGGCTATACAGGGCACAACCTAGGTCTGTCAGTCACCAAACGAACTCTATGCAGATGGATCATACTGGCTATTTTGGAGTGTTACAGGCCTGCTGGGAAAGATCCTCCAAAAGGCTTAAGGGCTTATCCCACTAGGGGCATGGCAACGTCCTCGTTCCGATAAAGGATATCTGCGAGGCAGCTACATGGTCCACCATCCACACGTTTACAAAACATTGTTTGGACACCTCTAGATTTGGAAGGCAGTTCTTTGCTCCATTCTTGACAAACAATAACTCTCAAATTCTTACTCCCTCCCCCAAAAGAACTTAATACTGCTTTGGGAGTCTCTCATAAAATGAGGAATACGTGGGAGGACACAATCCATTAAAAAAACAAGTTACTTGCCCATTGTCAACTTGTAACCTCTCTTCTGTTCTTCATAAGACAACCAGTCCACTCTCCTCACTAAAGGCTCTTCTGTTCAATGCCCGTTCCGCGGTGGCGCATCGGGGCAACATTAGATACATTTTAGAAACCCATGCACCCAACGTGCTATGCATCACTGAAACTTGGTTTAATGTCCACTCGGGTCCCGATATTATTCAACCCCTGCCTCCTAATTATGATATATTTCAATTAGATCAGTCACCCCCCAAAACTGGAAGTGGTGTTGCCTTTATAGTTGAGAAGTCATATAGCTGCCAGTTAGTACAATTTGTTCATAATCTCCCTTGCAAGTTACTTCTTAAGTTGCAGGTTTCTCTGGGAATATTCTGTCTACTTCCTTATTGTGTACCGCCCTCCGGGTTATGTCACCAATCAATTTGTGGCTGACTTTGCGCAAGCCACAGCCGATCTAGCCCTCACTTCCCCAAAGATAGTTGTGCTGGGAGATTTTAATCTCCACCTTCAGCAGCCTTTTGATCCCCATGCGCAGAACCTTGTTGCCTCTCTCTGGCAGACTGTGGCTTTCCCCTTTGTAATCAGTCCTACGCATGAAGGTGGTAATCAGCTTGATGTGATTTTCTCCCACATTCTTTGCCTTCTGGTTTCCAACCCCTTACCCGTGTTATGGTCTGATCATTGTTTTATCCTGTTAGCTTTTCCTTGTATTTTCTCTAAAGTCAACCCCCCCTTCTGAAACTTCAACGGCGGTGGTCCAAGGTTTCTATTGATGTAATTTCTAATTCTGTTGTTAAAATAACTCAACAGAATAGAAACCATGGCATGAACATTTGTAACGCCTTGGTCACTGCCTTTAAGCACTGGCTGATGTACTGGCATCCTTTCAGCTGCTCTCCACACACACTGTGCTATCAGCCCCTTGGTACTCTCCGGAGCTGAGGCTACTGAGACAAAAGTAGAGTCGCTCTGAACGGAAATGGCACTTGTCTCCTGATTCCCTTAGAAAGGTGGCCTATACACAAGTACGGAACCACTATCAATGTTCTATAAAAACAGCTAAGGCTCAGTACTGTGCTGACCGTATCGTCAATGGTCCCTGCTCTTTTAAAGAACTTTTTTTGGTAGCTAAAGAACTGCCCACTCCTGCTCAGACCCCCTCTGACTACCCGCACTCAAGCCCACTGCGACCATATTGCTTCTTTTTTTCCAAGAGAAAATTCACACTATATGGGAGATGTGTGGAGGGATTCATTTCTCCTGGCACTACTAACTCCCTGACCTGCCAGGTGGAATGTTGCTCTAGCACTTTTAATTTTGTGACAGTCACTGAAACTTTGGTCACTGATGCTTTATCGAACTTAAAGCTGCTTTCCCCTGCTGATCCTATCTCTCTTCACATTCTGCAGGATCTCTCTATGAATCTGGTTCCTCTGCTCACTGAGGCAGGAATATTCGTGTGCCACTGGATTCATTGCTCACCCCCTTAAACCTGTTGTGGTTTCTCTGTTGCTCAAGAAACCCCATCTCGACCCAGCAGTGGCCGAAAATGACTGCCCAATTTCTCTCCTTCCTGCCATGGCGAAGTTGCTGGAATCCATTATTACTCCTCCGCTTTCAGCCTATTTCTAGGCCAACAACATTCTCCATCCCTTCCAGGCTTGTTTTTGGCTTGGGATGGGCACGAAATCTGTAATGATCGCACTCCACAGCGATATTGCGTTCCCACAGGACGTGGAGAGATGAGTATTCTTATTTTGCTCGATCTCTCCGTGGCCCTTGACACCATTGACCACCACAGACCTTTACAGTGCCTTTCTGATGTTGGAGTTTCGGGGGTTCCTTTTGAAGTGGTTTTCGTCCTTGCTATCTGATTGCAGGTGGTGTCTCTTCCCCCTTTCACTTCCCCTCCTATTGTGTTTGACTATGGCATTCCGCAGGGTTCTGCACTCTCCCCATTGCTTTTTACTTTATACATGGTGGCGTTGGCCAAGCTTATTTCTAGCTTTGGTGTGCACTTTTTTTTATATATGTGGACGACACCCAGATTTTCTTCCGCCTTAATGCCCCTAAGGTAAGTCCCCCTGAACTTCTGAGAGAGTGCCTCTCAGTGTGGGGCTGTGGATGACCGAAAACTGGCTTAAGTTAAACTGGGAGAAGACCGAGGTATTGGTGGTTGGCCAGGCTCCTAATAGCTGGACCTCTGACTATTGGCAAGCATGTCTTAGACACCGCCCGAAATCTACTATAGTTAAGAGCCTTTGTATAAAGGTCATGGCCTCTGGCTCTAGAGAAGCGCAAATCTCTTCGGTTTGCCAGAGTGGTTTAGCTAAATTGAAAGTTTTGAAGAAGGTGCTTCCGTTTCTTCCTAATGAAGCCAGGACCAAAATTGTAACTGCCTCTATTATGGGAGCAATTGATTATTTCAATGGCATTTATCTTGGCCAGCCAGAGGCACTACTCCAATGCCTCCAGATCCTTCAGAACGCAGCAGCTAGGCTTGCTCTTAGTGCTCCCAGATTGTCCCATTCTTACGACCTTCTCAAGCGCCTCCACTGGTTGCCCGTAAGAACTCTGGTGGAATGTAAGGTCTTATGCACGGTTCACCGTGCTATTCACTTTGCTGGAGCTGAATTCCTCCAAGCAAAGCGCTCTATCAACCAAAGAGACCCCTCCTCTCGTCCAACCAGTTTGTTGTCTGTCCCCGGCTTTCACCATGTTCGTGCAGGAGGCAGAGCTTTTTCTGTACTGGCACCATCTTTGGGGAATGTCATTCCCTTTCATATTAGTAGCAACCACATTTTATCTATCTTATGTAAACAGTTTAAAATATTCTTGTTTTTAAATGTGGGCTGCCCCCCCTCCTCCTTTTTTTTTTATTTTTTTTTTTATTTTTATTTTTTATTTATTTATTTTTTTCCTCGGCTCCTTGATGCTTCCAGGTCCTTGTTGCGCGTTATAAATCCCTTTACATTACATTGTAACATTCTTTCGACTGGATGTTCCTCCCACGTATTCCTCATTGCTGTTAGGGAGAATTCTCAGAAATGTGCCAATTCCCTCTACCTTAGAGACCCCCAGCAACTTTGATGGATTTTCAGGACTTGATTTTTTTTTTTAACCTGAAGAGAGTGAGACCCTTTTCCCCACTCTCTCATTTGTTTTTAATGTAATTTTGTACACTGTTTTTTTGGTTGTGGCGTCTGACATCCATAGGCATCATCGTTTACATTGTGTCACACAGCACCTTCAGCGCAGTGACACAGGGAAGTCTTTCAGATTTCCCAAAGGTTTAAATACCTTCTCTGGGATAAACTACTGTTTCCCAGAGCAGTAAAGTGAAATTGACTTTACTTACATTTGTAACTTTTTAGACCCAGCACACACTATCTTACAATAGTGTGCTGGAGGGGTTACTTAGTATCCCCTTTGTCTAGCTTCTCATGTAACATTTTTATGTTACCCTTTCCTCACTGAATGGCTGGTGGCAGTGGTTTACTTTTTACTGCCATTATGGGATTTTACCGCTGGCTGCGTTCGCAGCCATGGTAAAGCACCCATGGGTGCCATTTTTTTCAAAATGGCCCAGTCTTCTTTTTTTGCTGTTTCTTTGTGGAAAGGTCCTTCTTGAGATTTACTCTGCGCACCAAACCAGGTTTGGTCCCTTTGTTCGCTTTGTCTTTGGTGGGATTCACGAGGGAAGCCCGCCTCTGGCTCCAGGGTGTCTGGCGGGAGCAAGAAGCAAGGAAGGTGCCCGAAACTCCCTGTGCTTAGTCTCCTAGGAGACAGGAATGCACTTTTAGGGGATTGGCCAGCTGGCTACTGGCAAGGACAGCCACCCTGCTGGGTGACTGACAGCTAGGCTGGAATGAATGGGAGCAAGCTGCATAAAAGGCAAGGCTTTTTGGCTTGGAAGGCAGAGTCGACCATTGGACGAAGGAATCTGAAGAACAACTTGAAGAGGACGCCTGCTGCAACTCCTGGACCTTTGGTTTGCCCGGTGAAGTCCTGCTGCTGTGCTGAAACTCCAAATTTGTATCGACAGAGACGCCCCTGCAAGCAAGACTTCTCCCTTTGAGTTGGTGGGACCAATCAACTCCAAAGTAAGCCACCTGGACATCCTCTCAAAGCTGGTCAAGTATCCAATGCAGTCGCTGCTGGAACCGGATAGCCAGGGAGAGGAACACCAGTTCGTTTGCATTGCTTTTAAGCTGGCCAGGAGCTCCAGGAAGATCCTCCGGACTCCCACGAAGCAGGACTGACCGAGCCTGAGCCCCCTCAACAGAGTGTGGGACCCCAGAAGCAAGGAAAGCCCATCTTGACAGCCAGGAACTGCAGTGTTGCTATTTACAGTAGAGGCGAGGAGCTGAAACACTGAACAGCCACTCGTTTAAAGTTTGCCAGCTGCGAGCAGCGACCGTCCCATTGCAGTGCAGGAGTCTCCAGAAGTCCTCCTTCTTGTCCCCACGACTGAGGCCCAGGAACGGTGAGATCTGCAGAGCTGCACAGGAACAGAAGTCATCTGCTGCACTTTTTCTTCAACCTAAAGGTACTGTAAAGTCTAAGAGAATTTACCTCTTGCTGTGCAGCCACTTGTCCTCGTTGGAGACTTGCTTGGTTGCATGTGTAGAGTTGCTGGCAGCTTCTTTACTTCACAAGCCTAATCAGCTTGTGGCCCTACTTTGATTTTGTTCTATCCTACAAAGATTTTTTAGACAATGGAAAATACTTTCTACTTACCTCCAAGAAGTGCTTCAGTTCACCTTGACTTTTGCTAACTTAACAGTGGCTGGCCTAGGCTCCCTGAATGACTCTTCTCTCTTCTGTTTGTGTTTGCCTTCCTTCCAGGAAAGGGTTAACTAACTTTGCATGGGGGAAGGGGTTGTTTTGAAAGTACTTACCTACTTAAGAATAACTGTGTGAATACTTGTTATTCTGAACTCTCTTCTCTTTAACACTACTCCCAAGAATATTCTAAATGCAACAGTGATATATTAATGCCAACAGCACCCTAGCTATTGAAGTCACCTGAGGAGGGTATGGGGAGTGCCTGTGTGACATCCCAAATGGGTATTTGCTGATTTAGATAACTAAGGGTGTGTATTTTGGAAGTGTTCTTGTGTGGCACTCTATATTGCACCCTTCTGAAGAAGGATTATTATAACTGACTGGTAAATTAGTAATTTTTTACTCAAACCTTGTGTGTAAGAGTTTATTTGAATACTTGTCACTATGAATCTCTGTGTAACTCCCCTACAGCTCACATTGACCCCTCTTGAGATAAGCCTGGCTGCGCCACACGCTACCAACCTGTGTAGTGCAGACTTATACCAAAGGTTGGGTTTCTATTGCCAAGAGGTCAGGGTTGTTGTAGTGCACCCAAAGGGTACTGCATATAATCTTGCCTAACAGTCGCCCTCCCAACCTACCCCACTGTAGAATTTCCGAGCTTTAGACCTTGCACTCTTTTAAGGTTTGATGAATTAAAGGCACTTATCAAGGGCAGTAATACTGCATATGGGTAGCAAATAAATAGAACTGAAGCCAACGGGCGCTGCGCGTGCTATGACGTCAGCCGAGATGGAGGCCCTCGAGGGACATCAAGTCTGCCGTCTCGATGCACAGCGCACTCTGGCGAGAGAATTTTTGCTGAAGCTGGAAACAAACATATCATAAGATGAGGAATATGTGGGAGGAACATCCAGTCGAAAGAACGTTACCAAGGGTAAGTAACTTGTTCTTCTTTAGCACATGCCAGCCTTTTATGAAGACTTCAATGCCGTCAAGTTAACTGATATAGCAATATGCAGGGGAGGGAGTGGTGCCTTGAACCAGACCTTCTAAATGTGACCCAAATGCAAATCTATTAATATTTACACAACACTGCACAGTACAATTTGTCACACAATCCTTTGCAGTTACAGCTGACTTCACAGTGCTAGAAGTCTTGTCAGAGACAGGCCAATAGAGACCTACCGGGCAGTCCTCACAAGTGGACTCTGTAAACCATTCCAGGCCCTGCAGATGCTAGAAAATCATTAATGGCCATATACAAAGTTGTTGATTTTTGTCCAGGATTGGGCCAAAAGTGTGCTTTTTTGCTATAGCTGAGCAGATGGAGATAACGATTTGCTGCTTCCAGTGTCTTCAGTTGGCCATCTAATCACTATGTGTGCTAGCTATCTGGGTATCTGCATAACTAGCATACACACTGCTCTACAGTGACAGGGTCTTGTGGATTCATCCACTCTTGATTTCTCCCTGAGCTCTAGCAGAGATCAAAACAGTCCCTCCGCCGAGCTGCATTAGATCAATATTCAAGTCAAATGGTTTACGCATCCATCATTTGAATTTGACTATGGATTATATCGAATGTTTTTTCACAATTAGTATAACGCCTCTTTTTTTGCTCACTGCAGAAGAACAGATTGATTACTGTAAAACATGTGCTTTACAATCTTAAATGAAAGTTGAGGTGCCGGTGTAGCACCAATTCCACCTCGGCCAAAACTTGTCCCTCACAACAGTTTTCATCCTGTGGCTGCAAGTATTCATACAAGTTGCAGCTCTGAGCTATAGACTGGCTTTTCTTGTGACAGCACCACCTTGAATTGTGTGGCACAGGCAAAATAAGTGAAAGCTAAGCTCAAACGGTCACATTATGAGAAGTTGCAGAAGTCTTAAAGTACCCTTTTGCCACACCATTAGCGATGGACAGCACATATCAAGACTTGGTTTTCCTAATGACAGTGCTGTGTAGTTGTGTGCTTGTCACCTGGTTGTAGAAGTTTTTAGTCTCAGAAAAAGGGACTATCATTGCACAGCTAACTGCACACACAAATGATCTATCATAGACAAAATGTCCCCTGAGCAGCTGGGCAGTAATGATTATATCTTCTTTCAAGGACCAATCACTGACTTGTTCATACATTCACAGTTTGTGTCACCATATTAATTGTGCTTATAACTTATTGAATATTGATTAATGCTTTCCATCCAGCATTACTGTGAACCGTCATTGTAAATTATTTAAGTGCAGATAGCTAGTGCTGGAGCGGTACTGTAAAGGACTGCAGTACTTCAATTAAAGGATGTGAGCCCTGGAAGCACTAATGTGGAAAAGGTGGAGAGCCGAGCTGAGAGCGTTAAATATGGAGTCCCCTGTCATGTTACATTTCTTCTTTTTTTTTTTTTTTTACAATTTAAATTTATTAAGTCATCCACAGCAACAGTTTCTTCATTACAATTCCGGTGCTTTACACTGCCTCTCATTGCAACAAGTATTTCAACTTACAATACCCAATGGCCCAGAACTCCCACTTCCAGATAGCATTGTGCTGTGCTGCAAAAGACTGTATTTCTACTAAACGTGTCATATTGATCATTCCAAACAATTCCACAATCGCCTAAATAGTTTGACAAAATGAAAACATAATAAAATAGAAATAGAAATAGGAATAAAAGAGAAAAATAAAAAACCCTAGAAGAGATAATAAAGCATAACACAAAATGTCATCACACAATCAAGAAACCTTTCGCTTAGGTAATTTGCCAGTTTTTTTTCTTTCGCGGGATCAATTTCTCAAAACGGGAGAAAATTACAGACTATATCAAAGGTGAGAAAAAGATTATCCCTCTCTATGCCAGTTAGTCTGGATTGGTATTTCTTTTCCACTATTAGCGTATTAACATATATACACACATAATCAATGCATGTATTCAATGTCATAAAAGATAGCTTAGAACCACACTTCTGTTCGACTACAAAAAGGAATTTTTGTTATATCAGTAATGCATGTTTAGATAAAATTAGAAAAGAATATATACACAATCAATACAATCATTGCTAAAAAACATAATTTATAAAGGTGTCGATTTTACTAAATCAACAACACTACATCGAGATTGTAGGTATCATCAAAGACTCTCGTTATTTTCTAGTCTTTCCAGATTGTTGACATGTTTCGGCCTTTAGATTACATTGGACACTATCTCTAGTGTCCATTCCAACATCACTATGACGGCCTTCTTCAGGACAGACACATTTCTTCAATTTGGTAATAATACATTCATGTACCCCATTACTGTTTTTCCAATTTCTAAAGATAATAAAAACAGTTCCATAAGGGTTTCATGGGTGCTAACTTTATCTTGAAACTTCTGACTTCAAAATAATACATCCTGCCTCACTAGAGTATCTAGGCACTGTGTTAGACATTGTTAACGGTATCAATTGATTATACCAAAGTAAATACAAAAAACCTTTTTTAAATGCAAAAATTAAAAAAATTAAAAAAGCAAAATCAATCCTTCACTTACATCAACTAACGGCATGAGCAGTTTTTTCTGCCGGCCCACTTCTGGCCAGGTCAAATTCAATTGTTTCAGTGGGATGCTTTAAATCAATGAGCGGACACTGTCAGTCTCGTCAAGTTAATCCAAATTTCCCTTGAAATCCTACAAGGCAAAAACATGTTTATATATATCTCCCCACTTAGCTGTTTGACATATCTCTTTTATTCATCACAAATGTAACTAATGCTATCTTTGATGTTTAACAGTTTTAAAAGTGTTTCCTGTTTATATGCTTTCAAATGCTATTATTCTCCTAATAGATCTCAATTTTGCTAATCGAAATTGCTATTGTTCCTTCCAAAGTGGTTTTATGAGTCTTACTGACCACTTACAACAAGGCTCCATATAGTATATATTATTTTATTATGCCTCTATCAGAACAGACAATATGTAAACAACCTCGACTTTGAGATTAGCTTCTTACTTATGGCACGAGGGTGCAGGATAACGTGCTGGGTTTAGCACACTTCTTAACTCCTTCGTGTTGGTTTTGCAAATGGGTATATAGAAAATCCCGCCTTGTGTGCAATGTTGAAGGAAGCTATGCGGTCAGTTTTCATTGGATTCTACAGAAAGAAATTGGAGAATGGGTCCGATAACGTCTAACATACATTATAGACCTCGGATTTCATTTTAAGTATAGCATAGCAGCGGAAGCAATTTATCAAAAAAGCAGAGAAACTTAACACTACAAATAACTTGTACGGGAGTATCTCGGGCAGACCAACATGTGATTTGGCTTTTTCATTAAAAAATCAAGGATGGTGCCAGTCTTTCAGAGTATACAGAAGAATGCGGCTCTGTGAAACGGTAACAGAATTCGCATTTAGTTCAAAGAAACTAGAATGGATTTAGGACTAAGCAGAGCGGCCGCTTATATAAAGCTTACCTGTTCGGTGCGCATCGGATAACGTCAGTTATCGACTGGGCTCATGCCAGTATCGCAATCGAAAAGCAAAACGTGCTTTCAACTGCTTTTATAGTGATGAATAGACTTAACGTATGTTTTGAAGCGTACTATCACGTGATTCATGGCTGGTTGCTTTTTTCTTAAAGGGGCCTCAGCCCGAAAAAGCCTGCAGTATATATTATTTGTTCTCCATATGTTTTGATGGATTGCTTACTCAATATGGGTCTATCAAAGGAGTTCTAGACATCTAAGTCGAGCGCAATGATAAAAGTAGAATCACCTCTTACTTATGGACCTTATTACCGACATGGGTCAAATCATTAGAGTCACTCCCTACGAAGTGAAAAGGAGTCCATCTCATCGGGTTTGTGGTGGATCCCAGGGTTATCTGATGCCCTCACAAATGTGGTAATTTGTGCCCAATCTACTAGAAACTTTGTCGTTGTTCCCCGCGTTGCTTCCTCAATTTTGGACATTGCTGCCACATACCAAACCTTGGCCCACTATTCCTTAATGCTCAAACCATCTTGTGATTTCCAATGTTATGCTATTATGAAACGCGCTGCCACTAGGAAAAAGGTTACCAATCTGTCCGAACCCCCTTAGCGATCGAAATCGCCTTCTATTTTCATATTTTCCTACAAACAAAATGCTGGGCGCATTGCGGCGCCAGATCGAGGCTTAGCTTGCCTCACGTTGCTAAGCAACACATTTGAATTTAATCTTCGAACATCCGCCGGCAGGCGAAAGGATCTGCCACACACACAGGCCAGAATAAGGCCCTGTTCGAGGGGATTGGGTCCTCCGACGTATTCCATATCTATGACATGTAATCACCACAGCTGTGCTGCTTCGGAAACTTTTTTCGGCGTCTGCGTCCTGCGTCAATGACGTCGACGCGCCGTCGTCGAGGACCTCCTCCGACGTCATCCGATGTGATAAGTAGGACGCACGACGCCCGTAGCCTCAGTTCCGTTTTTTCCGCGAACGTGTTGCTTCGTGATTCTCGGTTCACGCCTCGACTCTTTAGAGTTCTGTTCTTCTCGGTTCTTCGAACCTGTTCGTTTTGTGAAAATCCTTCGTGTGAAGAGGTCTTCTACTTCGTCTTCGACCCCGCGTCCGGGTTTCAAGAAGTGCGGGGAGTGTGGGTCCAAGATGTCGGTGACGGACTCACACGACGCCTGCCTCTGGTGCCTCGGGGAGGCCCACGACACGGATGACTGTATCGACTGCCAGTCGCTCACGTCCAAAGCCTTACGCGAACGTAAGAAGAAGTTGTCGGTAGGTCGGGTGTCCAAGCCCAGGAAGTCGAAGTCTGCGGGGCTTTCGACGGATGATTCGAGGGGTGACTCTCCGCGTCATCGTCGGAAGTCTCGTGGGTCTCCTTCTAGGAGTCGGTCTCGCCACTCCTCAGCCTCTTCGAGGCATTCTCGGAAGCGCCGACACCAGTCGTCTTCCAGGTCCTCTTCCGAGGATTCTGCACGGCACGTCGGTTACCCCACCAGCCGTGCGACGCCGGAGGAATGGGCTTCCTTCGGGAAGAAAATGCTGGCGATTCTTGAGTCGCAGGGTACTAAGCCGTCCGCGCCCCCGATTGGGGTCGGTCGTGAGAGGTCGAGAGACACCGCTCGCAAGAGTGGTCGGCACGAGTCACGGGAGAGGTCCCGTTCGGACAAGGAGACTCGTTCTCGACATACCCGTTCCAGGTCCCGGTCCTCGACGCGTTCGAGACTGTGTGCACTTGTGAGGTCTTCGAGGAAGACATCGACGTCTGAGGCGTCAAGGGCGTCGACTGGCTTTCTCGAGGCTCCGGCTCCGAGGAAGTCGTCGAAGCCGTCGACGCTCAGGTCGTCGAGGGACACGCTCGGGGCTCCGGCCTCGAGGGCTGTGTCGACGCCGCCGATGCTGGAGGCGCTGCATCTGACGTCGACGCCGAATTCCTCGACGCCGATGCCGGTTCTCTCGACGCCGGCGCCGATTCGCTCGACGCCATCGACGCCTTTCGTGTCGGAGGTACCCCGTGGCACGGGAGAACCCCCTAGGAAGGCTCTGGTTAAGAGCAAGCACTCTCGGGTGCCTTCTTTTCGCCACCTGGACTATATTTCAGAGGCAGATGAGGATTCTGATGGCCTGGTTCCTAGTCAGGTTCCAGATGAAATTGTCTCGGGCCATAGTCAGTTTGACGATTTGAGACAGTCACTGCATGATGCCAGTGGACTGGACACCTCTCCGGAGGTGGAGTTTTGTAGGCCTGAGCCTGGCTCTCATGCCGATTCCTCGTACCGGCGCCTTATGGCTAGGGTTTCTGAGTACTTGGGATGGTCTGCTCCCCCAGGGGAGTTTGTGCAGGATGATCTGACGGACATCCTTGATGTTGGTCCCCCAACTGATCCGGTACTGCCGTTCCATATGGCTTTACAGAGAAGGGTGGCGGCGGCTTGGACTGCTCCGGAGAGTCTCCCGGCGGTGGGCAGATCCTTGTCGCGAAAATACCGTCCAGCCAGTAGCGACCCCTGCTACTTGACCAGGCACCCCACTCCGGAGAGTTTGGTGGTGCAGGCGGCCACGGCCCCGGCAAAGCAGGCGTCGTACCCTACCATCCCTCCTGATAGGGACGACAAACGTTTTGATGGCTGGGCGAAGAAAGTGTTTTCCTCTGGTGGTATGGCGCTTCAGGCGGCCAACTCCATTTGTGCCTTGTCTCGTTTCACACACACTCTGTGGAACTGTGTTGCGTTAGCGGCTGAACATATTCCCGAAGGGGACGAACGGGATGGTTTCCTTGCTATGGTCCAGGATGGTAAGGATGCCATGTGTGAGTCCGTTCAGTCGGGTTTGGACTTAGCTGAATGCGTCAGTAGGTCCATGGCGGCGAGCACCGTGATACGCAGGTTTGCGTGGTTGCGGAAGTCGGAGTTTGCTCCTGATGTGCAGTCTCGGCTCCTCAACATGCCCTTTGACGGTGAACACCTTTTTGGCAGCAAGGCTGACGAGAGCCTCGAGAGGTTGCAGACCTCGAAGGCTGCAGCGAAGTCGTTGGGCGCTGCAGTTCGCCAACCTCCGCCTTTTTGTCCTAGGGGACAGCAGTGGAGGGGTGGTTCCTTTCGCTATTACTCGTCCTTCAGTAAAGCGAGAGGAGCTGGCAGTCAAAGAGGCCAACGCAGGGGTACCAGAGGTGGACGACAGGGTACCCGTGGTGCCAAGGCTGCTCGGGCAGTTGCCTCTTTGCCCTCAGGTAACACCGCGGCCGCTCCCACTCAGTCATGAGGCCATGTCCCATGGTTCGCCGGTTGGGGGAAGGCTAGCGCAGAATCTTGTAGAGTGGCAAGCCATTACTTCAGATGTGTGGGTTCTGGAGATCATAACCCACGGCTACTGTCTTCCCTTTCGGCACAGGCCTCGCGACAATCCACCGGGGAACCTCTCTTTGCAGAGTCCGGATCCGCTCCTTGCGCAGGAAATTCAAGCCCTGCTGGAGAAAGGCGCCATAGAACTCGTGCCTGTAGCAGAGGGGAACAAGGGATGGTATTCCCCTTATTTTTGGATTTCGAAGAAAGACGGGGGATTGAGACCCATCATGGACTTGCGCGGTTTGAACAAACTCCTCAGGAAGGACAAGTTCAAGATGGTTACTCTCTCTCAAGTCCTCCAGGCCCTTCAGCTTCAGGACTGGTTGGTGTCACTCGACCTCTAGGATGCTTACTTCCATGTGCCGATCCATCCCAAGCACAAGAAGTACCTGAGGTTCGCGGTTGGCGACTCGCACTTTCAGTTTCGGGTCCTGCCTTTTGGATTGACCTCCGCCCGAGGGTTTTCACCAAGCTCATGGTGGTGGTGGCAGCGCATCTCAGGCAAGGGGGGATTCACGTCTACCCCTACCTGGACGATTGGTTGATCAGGGGGTGCTCTCCCGAGCAAGTTCTGGATCATCTGTCCGTCACCTGCCACTCCCTTCACAGGCTGGGCTTCTCCCTCAATTTAAAGAAGTCCCATTTGATGCCAACACAGCGGTTCCAGTACATCGGAGCAGTGCTCGACACTTCCCTGGGGCAGTTTTTTCCTCCCCAGGTGAGGGCTCTTCACATTCAGCAGATGGTGCACAAGTTTCAGCATGCCCAGACGCTCCCAGCGTTCGAGTTCTTGAGGTTGCTCGGCCTCATGGCATCCTGCATTCTTCTGGTGCCAGAGGCTCGCCTGCGGATGAGATCTTTGCAGTGGGCGCTCAAGACACAATGGTCGCAGTCCTCCGGCAGGATGTCGGACCCGGTTCAGGTGCCGCCTTCGGTCGCCCGGGACCTTCTGTGGTGGGCCGTCGAAGGCAACTTGGTGAAGGGGGCTCCATTTTGGCTTCCCTGGCCAGAGGTGACGATCGTGACGGATGCATCCCTCACGGGTTGGGGAGCTCATGCCAACGGGCTGACAGTCAGCGGTCGTTGGTCTCCGTCGGAGTCCAGACTCCATATCAATCTGTTGGAGCTGAGGGCCGTCAGGCTAGCCCTGAAGGCTTTTGTGCCGACTGTGCGAGGAAAGAGTGTCCTGATCCTGACGGACAACACAGTGGCCATGCACTACCTCAACAAAAAGGGGGGGGGCAGGGTCACTGCCTCTGTGCAGGGAGGCGATGCAGCTCGAGTTCTGGGCCATCCAGCAGGAAGTTTCGATCTCGGCAGTTCATCTGGCCGGAGACGAAAACGTGACGGCGGACGCTCTGAGCAGGCAGAGCACGATCTCTCACGAGTGGGAGTTGGCTCCGGAGATTCTCCTGGAGATCTTCGCCCTTTGGGGGACCCCTCAAGTGGATCTCTTTGCCTCCAGTGTCAACCGGAAGTGCGAAAGGTTTAGCTCGCGGGAATTTCCTCCAAAAGGAGCCTTAGGAAACGCGTTCGTGGTGGAGTGGTCGTTCCCGCTGCTGTACGCGTTTCCTCCAGTCCCCGTCATCCCGCAAGTGCTGCGGAGGTTACGGAAGTTCGGTTCCCGGATGATCCTCATTGCTCCGACGTGGGCTCGGAGGACGTGGTACCCGGACCTTCTCGACTTGTCCATCTGCCCTCCGTGTCGTCTTCCCTACCGAGACGATCTGCTCTCACGGGAGGGGGGTCAGGTTCTCCATCCAGAGGTCAGATCCCTCAACCTTCACGCTTGGCTTCTGAAAGGTTGAGGTATAAGGATTGGGACCTCCCTGAAGACGTGATGGAGGTGTTGCTTTCGGCCCGAAGTCCAGCAACAAAGTCTCTGTACCGTTGCCGTTGGCGTAAGTTCTGCGACTCGTGCCGAGTTCAGAATGTGGATCCTTTTGCATGTGACATCCCCATGGTTCTGTCCTTTTTACTTTCTTTGGCCCACAGGGGCCTGCAAGTGGGTACCGTTAAAGGTTACCTGGCGACGCTGTCCATCTTTAAGCGCTTGTCAGAAGAGTGTTCTTACTTTAAAATCCCTTTAATTTCACAGTTTCTGAAAGGGCTCACTAATGTGTTCCCTCCGTCACCTTTCCTGGTGCCCGGTTGGGATTTAAACCTTGTTCTTAAGTTTCTTATGGGGGCTCCGTTTGAGCCTTTCCATTCTTGCCCTTAGAGGCTGTTAACTCTGAAAACTGTGTTTTTAGTTGCGGTTACTTCCGCTCGCAGAGTGAGTGAGTTACAGGCACTTTCAGTTAAGCCACCCTTCACTGTATTTCACAAGGACAGGGTTGTCCTTAGAGTTCGTCCTTCTTTTCTTCCGAAGGTAGTGACGGAATTTCATTTGGCCCAGAAGGTTGTTCTTCCGGCATTCTATCCTCCTCCGCATCCTGGTAAGGAAGAGGAGAGGCTCCATAGGCTTGATCCTAGGAGAGCTTTAAGCTTTTATGTTTCACGCATGTCCCGGGTCAGAGTGGACGATCAACTCTTTATTGGTTACGCTGGAAAGCGTTTAGGGCAAGCTGTGACGAAACAGACTGTCTCGCTGGATTGTTTTGGCCATCTCGGAGTGCTACCGCTTGGCGGGTAAGGACCCACCGGCTGGCTTGCGGGCCCATTCTACCAGGGGTATGGCTGCATCTACTGCCCTGCAGAGGGGTGTTCCTATTCGCAACATCTGTGATGCAGCCACCTGGGCTTCAGTACATACATTTGTACGCCACTATTCCCTCGATTCCATCCGAGGACAGGATCTGACCTTTGGCAAGGCGGTCCTTTGCTCTGCTATTTGATTGGCTAATCTAAAGTTTGATTCTAAATTCTTTCCCTCCTCCTTGCTCTGGTACTGCTTTGGGAGTCTGTCATAGATATGGATATGGAATACTTCGGAGGACCCAATCCCCTCGAAGAACAAGTTACTTTCTTACCTGGTAACGTTCTTTCGATGGGATGGTCCGACAACGTATTCCATATCGCTCCCGCCAAACCTTCCCCGCTGCAGAATTTCTTTTGCGATTGCAGCTTGCGTTCCGCAAGGCTTGGTGTCTGACTGGCAGTTGACTAATGTCACACGTTCTGGGGGAAAAAACTACAACTGAGGCTACGGGCGTCGTGCACCCTACTTACCACATCGGATGACGTCGGACGTCGGAGGAGGTCCTCGACGACGGCGCGTCGACGTCATCGACGCAGACGCCGAAAAAAGTTTCCGAAGCAGCACAGCTGTGGTGATTACATGTCATAGATATTTAATTTAATTTAATTTGGCATTTATATAGCGCTACGAACCCTTACGTATCTGAGCGCTGCTTATTATTACCCACGGTGTGTGGTGCTCATTTATCGACCTCGGAAGGATGAAACGCTGAGTTTGGCGCTGCCGGGATTCGAACCTGCGTTCGCAGGCTCTGCACTGATGTCAAAGCGAGCGCTCTACTCGCTGTGCCACTTGACCGACTAAGGAATACGTCGTCGGACCATCCCATCGAAAGAACGTTACCAGGTAAGAAAGTAACTTGTTCTTTGCCCCTGTTCGCCACTGGGCGTCAGGGGCAACCCCCATTTAACAGCCCATCACGCGGATTGGAGCCTTATATTGACTACCTGCCCTCCCACATCATTTATAAAAACATGTGAGTACCTGGGCGGCCATATGGGCACACTTTAAAAACCTCGCCATCTTGCGACTCTGTGCACAAACTCGTATTACCTTCTCTACCGCCTGAACTAACATTAGCCCTGCACCCTCTTCCCCGCCGCTCCCCCCCTTGCGCCTTTGCATCATCCTCCAAGTTGTCCTTGACCAGCTGGAAGATCCAAACTTCAAATGATTGATTTTTTTTTGATTGATTGTATATTTGTATAGCGCCTATACACAATGTGTTTCAAAGCGCTTAGAAATGCTATTCAAACCCAACTGTATTGCTTCTACACAACTATATTGCTGTATTTTTTTCTGTGCACTCTCTCTAACTAGCTATAAAGCAACTTGCCTAATACCAACGCTACATAACCACGCTACATCTTTGACCCTGAACACCCCGAGTCTTTAAAATTACGTGCTATACGTTTGCTGGGATGTTTAGACTGCACTAGCTATTACTGTAACAACTAGTCCCTTAGGGTGCAGATCACTATATTACCGTGCCCCAGACTTCATATCACCACTATAGTCTTCTGATTGCACCTGCTTATGCCCATGTCGGACTAGCCTATTCTGCTGCTCATAACAGTTTATACCTATTCCACTGATTGTGCTTGCCTTTGCTAATTGCCACACTAAGCCTACTTGACTATGCTTATTGCCTGACCAGCCTACTCTGTTGCTCATACTAGCCATGCTCATTCCATTGATTATGCCTGTCTATGCTAATTATCAGACTAGCCTACTCTGCTGCCTACAGTAGCCTATGCCTATTCCACTGATTGTGCCTGCCTATACCAACTGTCAGACCAGCCCACTTGCCTATGCCTTACTGCCGGACTAGCCTATTCTGCTGCTCATAATAGCATATGCCTATTCCATTGATTGTGCCTGCCTTTGCTAATTGTCAGACTAGCATACTTGCCTATGCTTATTGCTGGACTAGCCTACTTGCCTATGCTAATTGTCGGACTAGCCTATTTTTGCGGTTCATTCTAGCCTATGCCTATGTCGGACTAGCCTATTCTGTTGCCTATACTAGCTTATGCCTATTCCACTGATTGTGCTAGCCTATACTAATTTCTGGACTAGCCTACCTGCCAATGCTAATTGTCGGACTAGCCCACGCACCACCCAGCTAACAGGGCTGAATTATGTACAACAGAAAGACTGTTGAACATTCTACTGTTGATCCTATCTTTCATCCACACATTAATGCTCCAAGCCAGGCATTTACCGTGTCCTCTATCTGACAGAAACAACAGACTCCGAGCCAGATTACCCGGTCGCCATGAGCCTAGAACCAACACGAGCACAAATCTAAATCCCCACCTCAAAGCCCCTGCCACCGCCCCACTTCACAAATTAATATCTAGTTCTGACTGAGCCCCTCCAAAAAAAGGGAAACCTGCCCACCACCTGCCTTTGAAATCTCACGCCAGTACTGATCTATCCAGACTGAGCCCCACCAGACCTCAAGAGCCCAAAAATATGACCACGATTCTGGAGCTCTCATCAATGCAAGATCGCTAGTTGCACATGCCAGTAAAATAGCAGACCTCCTATCCTCTTCTGATCTGGACATCCTAGCAGTCACGGAATCATGGCTCCATGACGCAGCAAGCCCTGCCCTTATGCTAGCTATAGCTGATAACCATCAGATACTCAAGAGTGGACAGACCAATACTAGAGGGGGTGGTTTAGCCATTATTGCAAAAAATAGCCTTGCCATAAGACTTCTGACTCCTCCACCACTTCCTGTGAAATGCTCATGGCCAAACTACCTATATCCAGTTGCCGCACCATAACCATCTACCTGCTATGTAGACCACCAGGGCCTATCAGCACCTTTGAGGAGGACCTATCCAGTCTACTGGCCGACAACACTAAAGACTCATCACGGATATTAATATTGGGCGACTTCAACTTGGGATTTAACAACCCAGAAGACAAACATGCCCAGTCAATAGCGACTATCCTGTCGGATCACGGACTTACCCAAAAAGTCCTTGCCCCAACTCATGTCAAAGGAAGGACCCTTGACTGGGTAGCAGACCTGAATTGCACGACATCCATTACCAAAATATCCCTGCAAATGTGGACTGAACACCACTTGATTGACTTCTCTAAAACAATGGACAAACACCTAAAGTCTTAGTTATGGCACCACCACTTCTTCCCAGATGCAAAAATATGCATAACTCCCTATAGAGCCACTCTGACCCCAACCTCCTCTTTGAGGTTGTTAACACCATGACTATAAGGCCCAAGCAATCATTGCACCAGTTAAGTTGCGCAAAAGTAAACAGAAGGCTCACCTTAATGCCTGTTTTACACCCCACCTTAAAGAACTGAGACTTCAAAAAAGGAAACTACAATCCTTATGGCGATGCACCCCATCGGACGAAAACAAAACACAACTAACCCACTTCGCCAACAACTACAAAAAATAAATCTTTCTTACCAAGAAAGAATATCCAGGGCCAGTTCCAATACCAAGGAACTCTTTGTGATCCTCTGGGAAATGGAATCCCCTATTCTTCCTCTAGATAATGCACCTAAAGACAAACAATGGTGCACCAGCATTCAGAATGCCCTGTCCAACAAAGTAACGGCACTCCAAATCAAAATTGCCAACAAAAAAGCCTTCCTGCTCTCCTAGATGCATCTCACCCCCCCTATTGAAGACACCAGTACCATTCAGCTTCACTAAACTCTCCATCCAGGAAACTGAGGAAATGATCTCATCTCTGAAACCATCGAAACTGTCAGGGCGACAACTGCCCCGCATAAATAATCAAAGATGCCGCGGGAGACCTAGCGCCCTTCATCTCAAAGCTTATTATTGCCTCCTTCAAGACCAATTCCGTCCCAAGTAACTTAAGAGTCCTGGGTTTTACCTCTGCTTAAGAAACAAACCCTAGACCCTTCCATCCCCACAAATTACAGACCTATCACCACAGTACCCTATCTCCTTAAAATAATTGACAAGAGTGGCATATTTGCAAATTTAGAACTACCTCAAAGCAAACCACCTACTTGGCTCCCGCCAATCTGGATTCAGGCCACAACATGGCACGGAAATGGCATTAATCAACCTAAAAACACAAATTGATGCGCTTAAGGACAAAAGCAAAACGCTAATCAGGGCCTGCAGACCATTTCTAGCTAAAGCCAGCTGCATAACCCTTGCCAATGCCTTAATATTGTCTAAATTGGATTACTGTAACGCCCTATACCTAGGAGCTAACAAATATATCCTCGACAAAATACAAGCTTTTCAAAACAATGCCCTCGGAACAGCCCTAAATATACCAAACAGCGAACACATCTCCAATATCAGAAGAGATCACCACTGGCTAACAGTCTCACTCACATTCAAATGCCTTAACAATGCAGCACTGCCATACCTTACAGAGAGAATGGTCAGAAGAACCTCGACCCGTCCCTCCAGAGCGGCCAACTCCCACTGCCTGGAGATATCTAGATTTAAGTTAACAAAAGCGGGAGGCAGTACCTTCCTGGTGAAAGCCGCGCAATCCTGGAATGTTCTATCCCCAACCCTAAGAACTGACGAGTCCTACTACAGCTTTAGACGCAATACTCTAAACTGGCTGCGTGCTAATGACATATGATCCCTGGAGATTACGCCATATATACCTATGTACCTGCCTATGTATGTAACTTACTGTACCTAACTGCATTGTCCTATTGCTTTTACTGTACTTTTCCCATTTGTGTAACTAAGCATTACGTTTCCTTGTACCTGTTGCGCCCAGCTACCTAAGGGTTTGGCGCGCATTACCAAATAAACAGACAAACAAACCATCTGGAGCTCCTAGCTGTGAGCTTGTAGTGCCCTTGTGTATCTTCGTTCCCAAACAGTAAGACCAATGGATCAATTTCCAACTCGAAGCCACAGTCATCTTTAAAATGTCCAATTACCTCTCCCCAAAATATTTGCACTTGGGGGCATTCCCACCACATGTGGAAGAAGGAACCAATAGATGCGTTGCATCGCCAGCAATTGGGGGGATGTCGGGGTAATTTTGTGCATGCGTTCAGGAGTTATATACCATCGAAATATAAGCTTAAAGCCGTTTTCTCTAAGGTGATCCGCTTGCAATGTCTTATTAGCCCTAGTCCATATGTTATACCATGTCAGGTCATCCAGTGGCCTACCTATATCCTTCTCCCATCTGGCCATGTATGTGTGTGGGGGTTTAAATCTAATTTTATTAAGCACCTTTATACATAGTCGCTAACTTGGCTTTGGGGGGGATCTCCACAAAAGAAGTCCTCAAATATGGTTCTCACCCTTGCCCAGTGCTGCTACCTTTGGTTGGGCTGCCCAATGGTGTAGCTGCATGTAATCAAATCAGTCTCTCTCCTCCACCCCTTAGTCTTGCCTACATTCCTCTAATGTAAGAGGGAGATTGTCTTTATATAGTTGGCCTAGGACTTCTAAGCCTCCTTCTTTCCAACGTGTGAACTTACCCCCTTGTCTAACCCTGCGGGGGGGAGGGGAGTCCCTAATTCCCCACAGTCCCGTTCTGGGCGAAGGGTATGTAATTATTTTATATTTACGTGCCGCCCTGTCCCAGTATTCTTATGTGGCACCAGAAGTCGGAAGACCCTGAGTTCCAATTCTACGAATCTTGGGGGAGATCCACTATAACTCATGTGGTGGGGCCCCTATGGCTTCCCGCTCTATGTTCACCCAATGTTTGCTTACTTGAACCCGATGACCCTCGTAGCTCTGTAAGACAGGCGCCAACTGAGCCGCATAGAGGTTACTCTCTCCATCCGGTACCGCTAAACCACCTGCTGTTTTGAACGCCATCAATTGGTTCTTGGCTACTCTCAGCCTCTTTTGGGGCCGTATACAGTTAAAAATCTGCGATTGCAAATCTCTCAAGGGTGCTTTTGGTGTCCAAATCGGTAACGCCTGGAAGATATATAACAGGTGCGGCAATAGTGTCATCTTGACAGCTGTTATTTTCCCAAACCAGGATATTTCCGCCCCTCTCCATCTCATCAGAGATCCTACAGAGTAATAGGATAATAGCTTTTTATAGGTCCTGGTATTTTGCCATTAGATTCACCCCAAATTACTTCAAAGTTTGTGGGGCCCACGAGAAAGGGAGATCCCTCTTTAGTTGTGTTACTGTTTTAGGCAGCTCTGTAATATTAAGTATAGTTGACTGTCAGATTGATCTTGAAATCTGAGACCTCACGGAATTGTTCTAATAATGTGCAGTATCGTGGTTCTGGAGTTCTACGTATAAAAAAGGTAATCCGCATACAATGGTAACCTATGATGGTAGCCCGCTATTTCAGTCCATAGATTCAGCGGATGAGTGTTCCCGACTCGCTAATGGTTCCATAGATTTTTTTTTTCTTTTCTTTTTACATTTTTTTTCTTTTTCGGGGGAGTGATTCAGCCCCATAAGCTTTATAAAACTCACTCGCGAGTCCATCTGCCCCTGGGGCCTTATTAGTAGGCAGTAACTTGATCACTTGTTCTAGCTCTTCCAACGTTATTGGGGGCTCTAGGTAATCTCTCTGCCAACCCAAGCCTAGGAAGAGTAATCTGTTAATGCTCCTTGTATGTCTGTTTCTTCGCCCTTGACGATATCTGCGTATAGTTTCTTATAGTATTCAAAAAAACATTTGTTCACTCCTTCCTGGGTATCCCGCGTCTGTCCATCTAACCCTTGCATTGCTCTAATTGCTTCTCTGGGGGTCTCGCTTTTATATAACCAGGCTAGTAACCGGCCTGGTTTGTCTGCTTCCGCATGTTGCCTCTCCACATCTTTTTTTATAATTTAGGTTACATAGCCTCTCCCAATGGTTCCTGCATTCTTGCTGTAGTTATTTGATCTCGGCCTCCTCAGGGGAGCCTGTGCACACTCGCATCATTGTTTCGAAATTCTTCTCAGCGTTGTGTAAGTCCCGTATTATGCCACCTTGTAGCCCTTTGATTTCGATATCGCCTCCCCCCCTCACCCACCACTTTAAATGCCTCCCACAGTGTCTCCGCCGATTCTACACTGCTGGTATTATGTTCAAAATACTACTTTATCCCATTTCTCAGGTCTTCTCTAAACGCTGTGTCTTTCAATGCCTCGGCCCTGAGTCTCCATGTCGGGATTCTTGCTCTGAGAGGTAGGTTCTGCCATGTTACGATCAGTGGTGCGTGATCTGATACATAGTCTTATATTCTGTCTGTGTCACTTCTTGTGTTCACTCCTGCCCGATAAATATACAATCTAATATACAAATTTTGTGGGGCAGAATAATGTGAGTATTCCTTCTCCTGTGGGTGGTGCTTTCTCCACGCATCCACCAATTGAAAATCACGTAACAAGGCCCCCAGGGCCTTCGCTGCTGGGGCATGGCTTCCGGCCTTTCCATCCGACCTATCTAGCCTCGGGTCCAAGGAGCAGTTGAAGTTCCCTCCCCAAATGGCTGCCCATCCATATATGAGCTTATCTTAGTATATAAGTTCCTAAAATACCCTGTAGTGTCTTGGTTAGGGGCGTATACTTTGATGATGCTCACCTCTCTATTTTCCACCATCCCTTTTATTAACACCATTCTACCATCTTTATCTATAGTAGACTGCAGTAGCTTAAATGGGACATGTGGTGCTACCCATGTTATGACTCCTCTGGCATACGCCAAGTATGTCGTCCCCAGGGTTGTCCCTTTCCATTTTATTGTTCCCACCCCCTGCTTCTCCTTGGTCCGATGAGATTCCTGGAGCAGTGCAATGTCTATTTTCTGTCTCCTCAGGTACATCTTGACCTTGTTCCGTTTAATGTAGCTATTTAACCCCCTCACATTCCAGGTCACTAACTTCAGGTCTCGCAGCCTATCCATTTCCTACCCCTCCCATCTCCGCCCCCACCCTCCTCCTTTTACTTCGTGGCTTGTGTTTGTAGGCTTGCTCCCTTTTAACTCTAAACTCCCACCCCTTGGCCCCCCCTTTAAACACCCCAACTTTCCCTCCACCCACCACCCTACCCATCCCCAACTGTTGCCCAGCTTCATCCCTGGATCTCAGGCTACCCCGCATCTAGTCCCGCATCTAGTCCCTTTTCTCGGACTCCGCCGGTACTTGGAACTCAGCAGGCAGATACCGCTCTACTAGTATCCCGACTAAACTAACTACTGGTGGTGAGAACGCATTCCCTCCATGTCTCCCACACTAGTGCCACAGTTTACTACGCACTTGTACATCTTGAGCCCTCCTGTGCACATATCCCTTAAACTACCCATATTACATTTTGTATTCTAGTCCAGAGGTCTGTATCATAGGCATATATAGATAGCACCACCCTTGCTTAGTGCAAAGCCCACCTCAAAGAACCCCGGTTCACTTATCCGGCCTGCTCTCATTCAGTCCACTTGTGCGTATCGTTCCATGTTCACTGCATAGCTATATTGGATTCCAATTATGTCACATGGTTACGAGTCTTAAACTCGGGCGTTACCCAGCAACGTTCATTCCTCGTGTAACCTCTCCTGCTAATCTCGTTGTATGCCGAGTTATATTCCAGTACCAAAGTCAATGTCTTTGCTGTGCTCGTTACCTCAGTCACTTATCCCTTCGTTTATTCACCTGGTCATCTGCTTCAGCTGGGCAGTTCATCGAATCCAACCATTTTGTCACCTCGCCCGGAGTCTCGATGAAAAACGTCTTTTCTTTGTGCAGGATCTTCTGCTTCGCCGGATACAGTAACATGTATTTGTAGCAGGCATCACTTAACCTCCTTTTCACCGACACATAGCTCAGTCGCTGTTTCTGCACCAGGAAAGTATAATCTGAGTATGGCGTGATGGTCGTTGATGCCCTGTTTATCGTGCCACCCTTGCAGAAGTGTTCCAAGATCTTTTCACTGTCTTTGTAGTTCAGTATTTTGGCAATGAAGGGTCAGGGAGGGGCTCCTGGTGGTGGTTTCCTGGTAAGGGCTCTGTGCGCGCTCTCCACTGTGAACCCTTGCGTGAGTTTGCTCACACCAATTTCTTGCAGCAACATGTTTTCGATGTAGTTAGTTGGATCTGGGCTCTCCTCCCCTTCCAGCAGCCCGGTAATCTGTATATTGTTTCTGCACTCCCTTCCTTCTGCCTCATATGCCCTGCATTCCACGTTACGCACCTGTTGTTGCAACGCGGAGACGTCCCTGGTGTTGGCAGCACAGCTGCCCGTGTTTAATTTCACCTCCTTTTCGAGCCCTCCTGTGCGCTCCGCAAGCGTCCGTATGTCTTGCCTCAGTAGGTTGACGTCTACACTTACGGCGTCACTTTTTCACTCCAGTGAAGTTATTAGTTCTGCGATGGCAGTATCTATTTTGGATTCCCACAATGCCTTCAATTCCGCATTGGCATCCAGAATCTGGTGATCATCTCGTGGCGGGGCTGCCTCACCTTGCATGCTCTGTCGTGCGGTTTTGGGGGACTCCTCTGTTTGTGTAGGTTTGGAGAAAATGTCAATTGACGGTTGCCTCCCCTTTAGTTAATTAGTTTCGACGCCATGGTTCCCTCCGTGGGTCAGTGGGGAACACCCCTGTTTCAACTCTCCTCGTTTCCCGTCTTTTGCCAGCCCACAGCTATGAAGGTACCTTTTTTTTATTCTTACAGAGACGACCATGTGTTCCTTCCTTCGGTGTCCACTCGCCCGATAAGGCCTCAGTCACGCTGGGGGGCAGCACTTTAACCGCGGTTAGTTAGTGCAGCTGGTGCACCCTCTCTCATACCACCAGTGTGCTTGAGATATAGGTTTACTGTGGCCCCCCTGCAGCTGTGTCGGTGCCCAAGCCCCAATAACAAGCACAGATCCCAGCTGCAGTGTTTCCGTCCTGTTGTAATTCAGGTTGTGTGCTCATGAGTATAGCAGGCTTTTATTTGTTCTGGGGAGCTCCCCTAATTCACTACACAGGTCTGTGCAATTCCTGCCACCTCACCGTGCTCTACTGGTCAATCTGGATGCCTGCCTTGTTCTGGTGGTCAGATGCCCTCACACGTGCTGGCTCCTGCTCCTCTTGTGGCCCTAAAGCAGTGTTCCTGTATGTCCGCTCATTCTCTTACAATCATGGCGCTGACAGTCCTCTTGTTTGGGCTCTCGCACCAAGTGTCTGCGGATCAACTATCCCTCCACTGCACAATAGGGACCAACTTCCACCCTCTTGGTGTTCGTGTCACTCTAACTGCGCCCACAATGCTGTGTCTGTCTGAATCTATTGTTGGCTTATGTAGACATATGACCTGCAAGATGTTGGTTTGCTTGGGAGCTGGCGTCTCAGCCGGTTCGGGTAAAATAATGTGCTTTCATGCGGTTGCACACTGTGGTTGCCTGCTCTCCCGCCAGTCCGTCTCACTGACGTGCCTCGTTAGTCACGCTGCTCGGCCCCTTCAGTCGTTCGGTCAGCACCCCGATTCCTCTCCTTCCTTTGTCTGTAGCCTCCTCAGGCCCGCCTTGCATAATGCTCTGTACCCTCTGCAGGCGTTTATGTGCCTCTGCCTCTGCCTATGAGTATTCGCATGCAACGGGAGTTTGGCCAGCTTTTACTCCCTTTTATGCGGCTGTGTCATTTCCTTGTTGCAACAATATTCCGTCCTGTCATCTGCCAAGAGGTTAATCGGACACGCTTCAGTTTAATTTCCGGCGTGTTTAATGATCCTCTGTTTCTCATTGTTACTCTGTATCTCTTAGGATCTTGGTATGCTGGTACGCTGCCGGCTGTGCTTTTACACTGTCAGCCCTCTCATTTTTGCACCAGTGCCCCCGGAACAGGAATAGGCTTGCACGGTGTCCGTTCCTTGTTATGGGTAGATCTAAGTGCTGTTCACAATCCTTGTGTGCAATTTGCAATTACTATGCGGTTCGCCAGCTCGCCCACTTCTTCCACTGGGAGTTTGTCGTGATCACGCTGAATAAGAGTCACTGCCCTTCAATCCTTCATCTGAGCTCTTTTGTCCGTGTCGATCCGCTCCCAACGCGTCTCTCCGCAGCAGTCTGGTCATGTATGCTTATCTGCATGCGCCGTCTTTGTTCACAGTAGATCGCCATATTGGATCCTCCACTTACGAGCCGCTTCAATCTTCTCTGGACTCTGTATTCGGGAGCCACGGTGCCAATGAGCTCAGGATTGCTCTCCAGCTATGCTGTGCAGTTTCACACGCCTGCATACATACTTTTTCAGTCATAGACACCTTTGTGCATAGCTTGTGCCTGGATCATTGCAGGATCAGCAGGAGCTTCACTGAGAACACGTCTTCTTACATGGCCCTGTAGCCATGCCCCCGCTAATGGTTCCATGGATAAGGCAAATATTAAGGGGGATAGTGGGCATCCCTGGCGGGTTCCCCTATGCGAATGCACTGGTTTAGAGAGGATCCCATTTACCTTGATCCTTGTAATCGGCACCACAAAGTTGGCCCTAAGCAGTTTACGAAAGCGCTCGGGGAAACCCAAACTCTTCCAGGACTTTTGATAGATATGACCAGTCAACTCAATCAAGCGCTTTCTCTGCATCGATTGAGCGTATGCCCAGTGCTTTCTTGTGTCTATGGGCCCAGGCTGAGATGTTTATTGTTCGCCAGATATTGTCATGCGCTTGGCGCCCGGGTATAAACCCTGTTTGATCCAGCGTCACTAGTTCTGGGAGCATTCGGGCTTGTCTTATAGCTAACATTTTTTAATACATTCTGGAGTCATAATTAAGGACTACAATTGATCGGTAAGATAAACAAAGGGTGGGGTACCTATCTTGTTTAGCGAGCTGTGTTAGGTTTGTTTCCCCCATTGTTAGCCTGATCGTTCCTGTATCTGCAAAGGAATTAAATAAAGTTGCCATATGAGGGGGAAAGTACTGTCGTACATTTTTTTTTAAAAAGGTGGCTGTGATACCGTCTGGCCCCAGCGCTTTATTGCCTGGAAGGGAACGTATAGCATTTATGATTTCCTCCATCGTGATTGGTTCGTCCAAAGCTTGCTTCTGCTCCTCCTTGATCTGGGGAAGTTGGGCTCCCTGCACAAAGGCTTCCTATTGTGGACCTGCAGAGGGTTCTGCAGCAAACAATTCCAAGTAGTACCGCTACAGGACCTGCACTTTCTCTAAATCATAAGTTTATAACTGGCCGCTATTATCTTGCAGGGATCCTATCACTGTACCACTTCGCTTTGCTTGCAGCTTATATGCTAGTAAGCGAGTTGCCTTATTAGAAGTGCTAAAATAAAAGTGCTTAGTGCGAATCAATTTATGTGAAACGTCTCATGCCCATAATGCCTTCAAGTCTGTCCTGGCTACCTGCAGTTGTCTATACGTTTTCCTGGCCCCATCTATCTTGTACTGGGATTCCCATTCAGCCACTTTCCCCTCAGGTTGTTCCCTCTGAGCGGTGACCAGCTTTTTTCGGGCTGCCGCTATACTAATTATCTCACCTCTAAGTGTAGGCTTAAGGGCCTATCACAACTCTGAAATAGGAATTTCGAGGGGATTGAGTCCTCCGACGTATTCCATATCTATGAGATATAATCACCACAGATGTGCTGCTTCGGAAAATCTTCGGCGTCTGCGTCCTCAGCCCGTAGCCTCAGTTCTGTTTTTTCCGCGAACGTGTTCGCTTCGGCGATCTCTGCGCGCCTCGACTCTTTGGAGTTTCTGTTCTTTCTCGGTTCTTCAAACCTGCTCGTATTGTGAAGTATGTTCTTCGTGAAGATGTCTACCTCGTCTTCCACCCCGCGTCCGGGCTTTAAGAAGTGCGGGGACTGTGGGTCCAGGATGTCGGTGACGGACTCGCACGACGCCTGCCTCTGGTGCCTCGGGGAGGCCCATGACACGGATGACTGTGTCCACTGCCAGTCGCTCACATCCAAAGCTTTGCGGGAGCGCATGAAGAAGTTGTTGGTAGGTAAGGTGTCCAAGCCACGGAAGTCGAGGTCTGTGGGGCTTTCGACGGACAATTCGAGGGGCGACTCTCTGCATCGTCGTTGGAAGTCCAGTGGGTCTCGGTCCTGGAGTCGGTCCCGCCACTCCTCTGCCTCTTCGAGGCACTCCTGGAAGCGCCGTCATCGGTCGTCTTCCCTGTCCTCATCCGAGGACTCCACCCGTGGGCGAGTCGCTTATCCCACCAAGCATGCAACGCCAGAGGAATGGGCTTCCTTCGGGAAGAAAATGTTAGCGAATCTCGATTCGCAGGGCACTGGTCCGTCCGCGCCTCCGAGTGGGGTCGGTCGAGAGACACCGTTTGCACCCCTTCGGGCTCGGGTGGTCAGCACGATTCGCAGGAGAGGTCCCGCTCGGACAAGGGGAAATCGTTCTCGACATGCCCGTTCCAGGTCCCGGTCCTCGACATGCCCGTTCCAGGTCCCGGTCCTCGACGCGCTCGAGACCATGTGCACCTGTGGTGTCTTCGAGGAAGACGTCGACGCTGGTGCCGCCGAGGTCGTTGATGGACTCTTTCGAGGTCCCGCCTCCGAAGAAGTCGTCGACGCCATCGGCGCCCATGCTGTCGAGGGACACGCTCGGGGCTCCGGCCTCGAGGCCTGTGTCGACACCGTCAATGCTGTCGGTGCCGCATTTATTCGAGGCTGTTTCGTCGGGGGTACCCCGGGGCTCGGTGGAACCCCCTAGAAAGGCTCTGGCCAAGGTCAAGCATGGCTTTGTTCCACAATCTGTGCCTTCTTACCGCCATTCAGAGGTGGATGAGGGCTCTGATGATGGCATGGTTCTTGATACGGTGCCAGGCGAGATTCTCTCGGGCCATAGCCAAATTGAGGACCTGAGGCAGTCCTTGCACGATGCCAGTGGGCTGGACACCTCTCCGGAGGTGGAGTTTTGTAGGCCTGAGCCTGGCACTCATGCCGACTCCTCGTACCGGCGCCTTATGTCTAGGGTCACAGAGTACTTGGGATGGTCTACTCCCCCAGGGGATTTTCTTCAGGATGACCTTACGGATATCCACAACCAATGTCCACCAACAGACCCTCTACTGCCATTCCATATGGCTTACAGAGGGGGGTGCCGGCGGCTTGGACTGCTCTGGAGAGTCTCCCGGCAGTGGGCAAGTCTTTGCCACGAAAATACCACCCAGCCGGTAGCCGCACCTGCTACTTGACCAAGCACCCCACTCCGGAGAGTTTGGTGGTGCAAGCGGCTACGGCCCCGGCAAAACAGGCGTCATACCCTACCATCCCTCCTGATAGTGACGACAAGTGTTTTGACGGCTGGGCGAAGAAAGTATTTTCTTCAGGGGGTATGGCACTTCAGGCGGCCAACTCCGTATGTGCCTTGTCGCGTTTCACGCACACTCTGTGGAACTGTGTTTCCTTAGCGGCTGACCATATTCCCAAAGGGGACGAACGGGATGGTTTCCTTGCCTTGGTTCGGGGTGGCAAGGATGGTATGTGTGAGGCCGTTCAGTCGGGTTTGGACATGGCAGATTGCGTCAGCCGGTCCATGGCGGCGAGCACCGTAATACACAGCTTTGCGTGGTTGCGGAAGTCGGGGTTTGCTCCTGATGTGCAGGCCTGGCTCCTCAGCATGCCCTTTGACGGGGAACATCTTTTTGGCAGCAAGGCTGACGAGAGCCTTGAGAGGTTGCAGACCTCAAAAGCTGCAGTGAAGTCGTTGGGAGCTGCAGTTTGCCTTTTCGTCCTAGGGGACAGCAATGGAGGTGATGTTCCTTTCGTTATTACTCATCCTTTGGTAAAGCGAGAGGAGCTGCCAGTCAAAGGGGCCACCGTAGGAGTGCCAGCGGTGGAAAAAAATGTACTCGAGGTGCCAAGGCCGCTCGGGCTGTTGCCTTTTTGCCCTCAGGCAACGCCGGAGCCGCTTCAGCAGTCATGAGGCCATGTCCCATGGTTCGCCGGTTGGGGGAAGGCTGGCGCAGCATCTTGTAGATTGGCGCGCCATTACTTCAGATGTGTGGGTTCTGGAGATCATAACCCACGGCTACTGTCTTCCTTTCCGGCAGAGGCCTCAAGACAATCCACCGGGGAATCGCTCTTTGAAGAGTCCGGATCCGCTCCTTGCGCAGGAAATTCAATCCCTGCTGGAGAAAGGCGCCATAGAACTGGTGCCTGTAGTGGAGAGGAACAAGGGATGGTATTCCCCTTATTGTTTGATTTCCAAGAAAGACGGGGGGGGTGGGGAGGGGATTGAGACCCATCATGGACTTGCGCGGTTTGAACAAACTCCTCAGGAAGGACAAGTTCAAGATGGTTACACTCTCTCGTCCTCCAGGCCCTTCAACTTCAGGACTGGTTGGTGTCTCTCGACCTCAAGGATGCTTATTTTCATGTACCGATACATCCAAAGCACAAGAAGTAACTGGGGTTCGCGGTTGGCGACTCGCACTTCAGTTTCGGGTCCTGCCATTCGGATTGACCTCCGCCCTGAGGGTCTTCACCAAGCTCATGGTAGTGGTGGCAGCGCACCTCAGGAAAGGGGGATTCACGTCTACCCCTACCTGGACGATTGGTTGATGAGTGCGCGCTCTCCCGAGCAAGTCCTGGATCATCTGTCAGTCACTTGCCACTCCCTCCACAAGCTGGGCTTCTCCCTCAACTTAAAGAAGTCCCATTTGACGCCAACTTAGAGGCTCCAGTGCATCGGAGCAGTGCTCGACACGTCCCTGGGGCAGTTTTCCTCCCTAGGTGAGGGCTCATCACATTCAGCAGATGGTGCACAAGTTTCAGCTTGGCCAGAGTCTCCCAGCGTTCGAGTTCTTGAGATTGCTCGGCCTCATGGCATCCTGCATTCTTCTGGTGCCAGGGGCCAGTTTGCGGATGAGATCTTTGCAATGGGCACTCAAGCGCCAGTGGTTTTAGTCATTCCTCCAGCAGGTTGTTGGACACTGTTCAGGTGCCGTCCTCGGTTGCCCAGGACCGGTGGGCCGTCGAAGATAATCTGATGAAGGGGGCTCCATTTTGGCTACCCTGGCCGGAGGTGACGATCGTGACGGACGCATCCCTCACAGGATGGGGAGCTCATGCTAACGAGTTGACAGTCAGCGGCCGTTGGTCTCCGTCGGACTCCATATCAATCTGTTGGAGCTGAGGGCTGTCAGTCTAGCCCTGAAGGCTTTTCTGCCGACTGTGCGAGGGAGGAATGTCCTGATCCTCACAGACAACACGGTGGCCATGCACTACCTCAACAAAAAGGGGGGGCAGGGTCACTTCCTCTGTGCAGGGAGGCGATGCAGCTCTGGTTCTGGGCAATCCAGCAGGAAGTTTCGATCTCGGCAGTTCATCTGGCCGGAGACAAAAACGAGACGGCGGACGCTCTGAGCAGGCAGAGCGCGATCTCTCACGAGTGGGAGTTGGCTCAGGAGATTCTCCTGGAGATCTTCGCTCTTTGGGGGACCCCCCTCAAGTGGATCTCTTCGCCTCCAGTGTCAACCGGAAGTGCGAGAGGTTCTGCTTGTGGGAATTTCCTCCAAAAGGAGCCTTAGCAGTCGCGTTCGTGGTGGAGTGGTCATTCCCACTGCTGTACGCGTTTCCTCCAGTCCCCGTCATCCCGCAAGTACTGCAGAGGTTACGGAGGTTCGGTTCCCGGATGACTCATTGCTCCGGCGTGGGCCTTAAGGACGTGGTACCCGGACCTTCTCAACTTGGTCATCTGCCCTCCACGTCGTCTTCCCTACCGAGACGATCTGCTCTCACGGAAGGGGGGGGTCAGGCTCTCCATCCAGAGGTTAGATCCCTCAACCTTCACGCTTGGTTTCTGAAAGGTTGAGGTATAAGGATTGGGACCTCCCTGAAGACGTGATGGAGGTGTTGCTCTCGGCCAGACAGCCAGCAACAAAGTCCCTGTACCTTTGGCGTAAGTTCTGCGACTAGTGCAGGGTTAAGAATGTGGATCCTTTTGCATGTGACATTCCCATGGTTCTGTCTTTTTTGCTTTCTTTGGCCAACAGGGGCTTGCAAGTGGGTACCGTTAAAGGTTACCTGGCGGCGCTGTCCATATTTAAGCGCTTGTCTGAAGTGTTCCTATTTTAAAATTCCTTTAATTTCTCAGTTTCTGAAAGGGCTCACTAATGTGTTCCCTCCGTCACCTTTCCAGGTTTCTGATGGGTGCTCCATTTTAGCCTTTGCATTCATGCCCTTTGAGACTGTTAACTCTGAAAACTGTATTTTTGGTTACGGTCACTTCCGCTGGCTGAGTGAGTGAGTTACAGGCGCTTTCAGTTAAGCCACCCTTCACTGTGTTTCATAAGGACAGGGTTGTCCTTAGAGTTCGTCCTTCCTTTCTTCCGAAGGTGGTGTCGGAATTTCATTTAGGCCAGAAGGTTGTTCTGCCGGCGTTTTATCCTCCTCCACATCCTGGTAAGGAAGAGGAGAGGGCTCCATAGGCTTGATCATAGGAGAGCGTTAAGCTTTTGTATTTCACGCATGTCCCGGGTCAGAGTGGATGATCAACTCTTCATTGGTTACGCTGGAAAGCGTTTGGGACAAACTGTGATGAAACAGACGTTGTCTCGCTGGATTATTCTGGCTATTTCTGAGTGTTACTGCTTGAAGGGTAAGGACCCACCGGTCGGCTTGCAGGCCCATTCTACCAGGGGTATGGCTGCCTCTACTGCCCTACAGAGGGGTGTTCCTATTCGTAACATCTGTGATGCAGCCACCTGGGCTTCGGTACATACTTTTGTACGTCACTACTCCCTCGATTCCATCCGTGGGCAGGATCTGGCCTTTGGCAAGGCGGTCGTTTTCTCTGCAATTTGATTGTGCATTCTAAATTTCTGTTTTCTAATTTCTTTTCCCACCTCCTTACATTGGTACTGCTTTGGGAGTCTGTCATAGATATGGAATACATCGGAGGACCCAATCCCCTCGAAGAACAAGTTACTCTCTTACCTGGTAACGTTCTTTCGATGGGATGGTCCGACGACGTATTCCATATCCCTCCCTCCCTGCCTTCCCCGCTAGAGAATTTCTTATGCGATTGCAGCTTACGTTTCCGCAAGGCTTTGTGTGTCAGACTGGCAGCAGACTTGTGCCAGACGTTCTGGGGAACAAAACTACAACTGAGGCTACGGGCGTTGTGCCTCCTACTTATAACATCCAGTGACATCGGCCGTCGGAGGAGGTCCTCGAGGGCGGCGTATCGACGCAGACGCCAAAGATTTTCCGAAGCAGCACAGCTGTGGTGATTATATGTCATAGATATGGAATACGTCGTCGGACCATCCCATCGAAAGAACGTTACCAGGTAGGAGAGTAACTTGTTCCTCCCCTGTAAGATTTTCTTGAAAATATTGTGTAATTAATTTAGTGATATCCGAACATACAGCTGAGTCAGTGAGAAGGGAGTCATTTAATCTCCATCCCATGGATTTTCTCCCCCGTACCATATCCTTCTAACTGCAATGGAATGGGGGAATGATCAGATACTAGGGCCACTTCTATGGTGGCTGCTGTGATCACCGGCAACGGAGTGGGACACCAAGAAATAGTTGATTCTAGAATAACTGCGATACACGTGTGAGAAATGGGAGTAGTCTCGGCTTTGGGGGTGGAGACCACGCCGTTCATCTGCCAAGTTTAGGTCAGCTATTGCTCTCTTAAGAGGGATCGCGTTTGCCAATTCAGCAAGGAATCCAGGCCCGATCTAGCTATGCTTCCCTCCAATACCAAATTGAAATCCCCCCAAGCACCAATTCTCCCTGCTCAAGTTGTGTAATTCGAGGGAATACATCTGTGTAGAACTGCGCTTGTTGTTGGTTTGGGCCGTACACTGATATCACGGTAAGGTCTTTTCCCCCTATGCATAGTACAGCCCCGATATATCTCCCCTTGATATCTTTTACCACCTTAACCCGCTCACACTGTAAAGATTTTGCTATTAGGATAACCACCCCTGCTTTCTTAGTGGCTGAGGCGGCAAAGTATTGGTGCGGAAACCAGCGGGATCGCATTTGTTTTTCATCTCTACCCCCTTTCTCTTCCTCTGTGAGTTTAGCCCCTGAGCATTTAAGGACGCTATCTTCACATCAGCCATAGTCGTTTTACAGTGCCTAATTGGCAAATTATTTGAATAATCTGAGTCTGTTCTTGCTTGTGGGGCTTATTATGGGTCCATCTCCTCCTCCTCAAAGGGTTCTGACCTGCTTTCCCCCTCTTAATGAAGTAGGCCTTTCTGTCGTTTCTATGATCACATGACCACAGTGAAAAAAATGAAAAAAAGATGGTAAAAACTACAGAACATTAAACTAACCCGGGTCAACATCAATCACTTTGCTTGAATAAGGGCTTGTGTTCCTATCGCCCCTAAACATAAACATTGCCACGTAACCAACCTTTTTCTGCCTTCCCAATTAATATCATTGGTGCTCAGCTACTTTGGTACCCCAGTTGCATAGTCTGTATTGGTTGTGTTGAGCTATACCTTCGTAGTGCGCCGAAAAATAATGGAATAGGCAAGTAGTTTTGATCAGAGTTATAAATTCCTTTTATTTTTGTGATATTAGAGCCTTTGTGGATGACACGTGTTTCGGCAGAGCTGCCTTTTTCAAATCCAGGCTATATGGTTAGCTCATAGGTCACTGCATAATGCATGAAGAAGCTGATGTTCACAGGGATGAATCCCTCCTGGACAAAGGAGTCCTCCGTATATTCGACACTCGTGTCATCCACAAAGGCTCTAATATCACAAAAATAAAAGGAATTTATAACTCTGATCATAACTACTTGCCTATTCCATTATTTTTCGGCGCACTACGAAGGTATAGCTCAACACAACCAATACATATTGTCACATATGGAGTGGAGGGGCTCTAAGTCTCCGTAGTAGCTAAACCTGGTGCGACGCAAGATCTCTAACGTCACCTTAACTCTCAAGGACAAATCCTTCTAATTCAACGGGGCGCATAGGTACCGCAACAGGTGTCATCACAAACAGTCCCTCACTAGCAATGCACCAGTTGCATAGTCACCCGGATCCCCCAATAACTAATGCTGCCCCTTCCGGTGCAACCTTGACTCAACTTGTTCATTCCGTCACTCAGTCCGGAGCCGCTTCTTCCCTGCTCCTCTCGCTTGTCCATTGACTTCCGTCTACGATCGTGTCATCTGCTTTACCTCGACTTTGCCTGTGTCATGGAGGTGCTGTCGCTCCCGATGCCTGCTCATTTGGCACATGTATCTCCGCTTCTGACTTTTGAAAGAGGAGATCCTTGGTTTTAAAGAAATTGTCTCGTGTCAATACATCTGCGATGAGATTCTGCCTCGTCTGATAATAATTGGAAAACACTCTTTGTACGGTCCAGAGTAAGATCCACGGTGTCGTCCCAGAGCACTTCACGGAATAAGTTATGAACATACCCCTCCAGATCTCGGTCTAGAACGTCTCTCAGGACTCCTTGTATCCTTACATTGTTTCTGCAGGAACGGTTTTTGACATCCTCCAGTTTTTCTTCCGCCATTCACCTTGTGGGATTCCAGTGCCACCACCCTCTGCTCAATTTGATTATACAAGTGTTTCTGCTCGCAGAACACTGTTTCCAGGTCATCCAGCTTGGCTTCATTTTATTGAACCGTATGTGACAGTTCCTGGAAAGAGCTTTTAAGATCTTTCACTGTTGCCACCATTTCTTTCTGTAGAGACTGGAACATGCGCTGGATGTCTCCCTTAGTGGCGGGCTGGGCCTCCTCTTGTATTGATGGTATCTCTGAGGGCGGCTTTGGGTGCTTGAGCATGTCCCTGAATGGCGCTCCTGACTTTTCTTTGGCTTTACCCGATTTCATTTTGCCTATACACAAGGCCACTGAGCAGGATATGTGTCCAAGCTGTTTCAGCTGAGGGCGTGTGGCGAATGCTCTTCAACCTCTGTTGCCCCTTTATTGAAACTGCCCCTTGTGCACCTTTCTGTAGAGGGCACCCCAAGTGACCCAGCATTGGGCTTGCGCTTGTCAGGGGAGCCCCAATACACCTCACCAATTCCGGGTTCACTAGATCCTACTCACATTCCCCCTTCTGGAACAGATGTTGGGGTGGCATAGAGTGGGGTGGCTCCTCTATTGTATGAATTCCGTGGGACCCTGCTATTGCATCCGCTTACACTCAGGCAGGCGTGTAATGCGAGCGCACAATGCACCTCCCCCCCTCCTGGAGAGCTGCTATATATTGTGCTTTTGTGGGGAATATATACTTGCTCAGTCAATCATCTGTATAGTTCAGCCTTTTTTGTTACTTCTCTCCCATGGTTGTGGGGACACTTAACTTAAACCAGCTCCTGGGAAGCCCTTGACAGCACTTGGAGTAGTTGGCTTTAAGTGGTGTTATCACTGATATCCATTCCGGTAAGAGCTCATGGGTGCCTCCCAGCCAGCCGACACTGTGTGTTGCCTCCTTTATACTTGGGGCTCCAGTGGGCACCGTACTAATCTGCCTTCATGTCCCTTGTAACTGAAGGATAAGTATCTGGTGGAGTGAGCGGTTTTGCGCAATTGTTTATTCCTGCTCCCCCCTTGCGCTATGCCCTCCGGGTTTTTGGCCGTTTCGTCGACTCCTTGCAGCCTTTGCGTGGGTGCTGGGCAGTGAGTCTACTTCTCTGGTCACTGCAGCTGCGGCCCTCCGCCGCGGTAGTCGCCACTGTGCTTCACGAGGTCAGACGGAGACGGCACGCCCACACTCAGCTGCCACACCGTAGGTTAAATCTTCGTAGGAGGAGGGATGAGCGGGCGGGGAGGGTGGACGATTACATTCCCGTTCAGCGACAGCTTCAGCTAAGGCTTTTCCGACACCCTCCCTTGCTGATCTTATCCAAGTCGGTGGCTCTTCCTCTGTAACTCCATCATGCAGATTCGCGGCCATCTTTGTTTTTGGACGGCGGCCTGACTCCAGCTGCTACGGGAGCACATTTTATGTGATTGAGCGATTCTGACAACCCCCCCCCCCCCCCAAGGGTTGTAATCCACTGCTCTGTGATTGAGAGTTTCTGACAACCCCCTCCTCCCCCCGCTCCCCCCAGTGCCCCCCAGCGCCGTAATCCACTGCTCAACATATTCCGATCTTGGAATATATAAAAGAGAGCTAAATAATTCTCATTAGGACATTCAGCTGGTCGGTAAACTGCGTAGGGCTGAGGAAGCTGAAGGAGTAACTTTCAAAGGGGATAGAAAATGAAGCTATTTGAGCATTGCTCCCAGCCTCTCAGTTGTAATGCAGGAACACAGACATTAATAGATTTCCCACTTGGAGCTTCACGTTCATTTGAATTGGACTCAACCCTACAGATAACGAGTGTATCAGCCACTTTTACTCCCTAAATTAGGCACATACTCCCAAAAAATGAAAATGCGGAGTAAACATACTGCCAACAAAAAATAGAAAACGCACACAGAGCCTCGTGACCCTGTTTTCAGGAACAAACTATTATTATAACTGCCTGATCGAAAGAAGTAAACCTGTATCTTTTTTTGTTGTCATTTAGAGTTTATTAAATCGTATACGACAATGTACCCAATCCAATAACTTTGAAGTCATTGCATGTCCGAGCTCTACAGCTTTCTCTTATTAATAAGATCACAACTGACTCTAGCATCTCGCTGGTACAGTACGAGTCCATAACATCAACATTTTCAAACAGTTTAAGCAAATCATATCTAAATGCAAACTCCAATAAAAATTAAAACAAATACATAAAGCACATCCACAGTCATTTTACATGAGTACAAAGTGGGCTATGGCTTGCATTCTATAGAGCATGCAAGGATTCAGGTGAAACAACTTATTCCGCTCATTACAGCAGTGAAAAGGAGGACATCTTGTGATGCTTAACATGAATGTTGGGGTTATCGGACTCGCTCACAAACGTAATCAATGGGGCCCAATCTGATGGAAATTGCGACATTTCTCCCCTCATTGCTCCATCAACTTTGGACATAGCAGCCACATTCGAGCCCACCATTCCTTTATACCCGGAAGACTTTATGATTTCTAGTGTTGTGCAATTACTAGACGTGCCGCTACCAGGAAAAAAATAATCAGTATAGAGATTCTGACCTTCAACTTGTACTGTTCCTGAGTATCCTCCTTTCCCAGGAGTAAAACCAAGGGCTCCATTTCCAACTAAAACACAAATTTCTCTAATTTGAGCAACCACTGCCTGCCAAAATGCTTGAATTTGAGGGCATTCACACCACATATGAAAAAAGGATCCCGAAGGTGCCCCGCACATCCAGCAACAAGGGGGAAAGCGCTGGAGTGATGTTATGCATCCGCTCAGGGGTGAGGTACCATCAGCACAGCAATTTTAAAACTATTTTCATTAAGGTGAACAGCTTGGGAGGTCTTATTCGATCTTGTCCAAATGTTGAACCAAGTGAGATCATCTATAGGTCTCCCTAAATCTTCCTCCCACCTGGACATATTGGTATGCAGGTATTTAAACCTGGATCCATTTAGCACCTTATAGAGAGCCGTAAGTTTGTCCCTATGGGGGTCGCCCATAAACAAATCTTCAAAAAGAGTAGACTTCCATTTCCAGAGGGGGTGCCACTTGTGGTTGAGTCGTCCAATGGTGGAGTTGTAAATACTCAAACCTATCCCTTTTCCCTAGCATATAGGCCTACTTGCAATCTTCAAACGTGAGGGGTTGATTGTCCCTGTACATCTGGCCCAATGTGTATAAGCCACCCTCTTTCCAACGAATAAACCGACCCCGGTCTATCCCTGGGGGAAAACTCCATATTATCCCAGAGACCTGTCCTAGGTGAGGGAAACTTAGTCACATCATATCTGCGCACAGCTTTGTCCCAGTATTCTAATGTGGCTCTGGAAGTTAAGAGACCCAGTTCACCGCCCTTACGGACCTTCAGAGAAATCCACCCTGTTCTGTGTAAGGGAGTTCCTAAGACGCTCTGTTTGATGTTCACCCAATGTTTAATTTCCTGCGCCGGTGCCACATTTTGACTCAAAAACCCAGCACCAGTGGGAGGCATGGCTTTTCCGGTACCATGTAAACCTGAACATATGCGATTGCAATTCCTTCACGGCCACTCTTGGAACCCAAATCGGTAAACCCTAGAACACGTATAGTAAACAATGTAACAGTAATTTTAATAGCCGTTATCCTCCCCAGCCAAGAGATTTCCGAATCCCCCCACCGTGCCAAGTCCTGCTTGGCCTTTGCCAAAAGCACTATAATATTGGCTGTATAAAGATCTGCCTATCTTGCTGTCAAGAACACCCCTAGATATTTCAAGGTCCGAAAAGCCCATGAAAAAGGGAAGGCTACCTTTAAATGCTCAACTACCCCTGGTAGCTCTGAGATATTAAGTATCGTGGATTTTTTTAAACGTACAGTTTTAACACAAAATCTTTGGTTTCATCACCCACTTCCCAGAAGCAAGCCTGACAAGTGTAATGATAAAGTAGTGTTGAGACTATCCATTAAAAATTTCTTGTCACATATATATACAGTGTGAGACATCAAAGTTAAGGGTAAGAAGAATTCCATGCAAGGAGGATCCACCCTCCTCCTGCTTTATGACCTTCAAGGCTCAGCGATGACTGAGTTTCTTCTTAAAGATTCTCTCTAGGAATGTTACTAGGTATCTGTTATAGCCGGGGTATTGACCCCGTATAGGGGCTCCCACCAGAATTCCGCATCAGTACCTGCTATGTTCTTCAGTCTTTAATACAATATCAATATCAAGGTTCTCTCCGTGCGCAGCTCTGGACAATAGAGAATCAGGTGGTGCAGTTTTTCCTCACAATAGTTGCATAACCTGCAGCTTTTATCCTTCACCCTTCCTTCATAACGGCACATAACTGATCTTGTTTGCAGGACGTTGAGGCGAAATTGAAGTAGCATGTCCCAGTAGCAAGGCTTCCGCGATTTCCTTAGATATGCTGGCAGGACATTAGGGAGGTTAAACAGTGATTTTGATACGGTGTGATGCTTTGAGACCGATCTCTTTGCTTCAGTTTCAGTCCAGTCAGCTGCCCACAAATGTCTCTTAACCAATAATGGATATTCACACAAGGTTTTTAGAGACAGGACAAAGTCGGTCACAATTTTCAGGCATTTTGTGCTCCATTCTTTCAGCACCCCGTCATAAGAGCCCTCTGGCCTCTTCTTGATGTCATATTGTGGGGGGCAGTCCCAGGCATTCACTTTGCCAAATACTGTAAGCAATTTCCAGATGATTATTACATGCATAGATAAGAGGCCCAGTTTGTGTGCCGTATGATTGCCACATGGATCGATTTAGGCAACCTTGGTATTCGTTTCCAGAATTTGCTCTCCATCGTTTCCCAAATCTCCCATGTTAAGCCCATGCCTGCATCACCCCCATAAGTCAGCACAGGTACCATCTTCTGGTTGCTGAACTGAATTATCGGCGATAGGAAAATTTGCCATATTTTCTGGCAATCACAAGGGCCTGTGCTGTCAACTTGTCCATTTTCAGGACTAAGTTTGCGATCCAGGCCGTTTCCGTTCTGCTGTCACTTATCATGATTCCTAGGTATGTATTGGAATTTGTTGGAAGGATTACGCTGTTACCCAGCCTCTATCGGTATGGAGTTCTCTTCCTTCCTCCTGGGTTTTGTATTAGGAGGATCTCTGTTTTTTCTTCATTTATTTCAATGCTACATAAGCAAGCAAATCTTCAAGCTTTTTCTGAAGTTCGATAGGGGGCCTATCTAGCAAGACCAGGTCATCTGCATACAAGAGCCAGCCGGCCGACCTGGCATTAATTCTTGGCGGACAGGATCTTGGGGTGGGGGTCCAATATATTCATCATGTAACTGATGAAGTTGTATAAAATGGGCGCTTGAGGGCAACCCTGCTTCAATCCATTGGTGGTTGGGATTTCTTTGGTAAGACATCCCTCTTTGTTCAGTCTGATCTGTGGTGATGTTCCCGAATAAAGATCTTTAATGGCCTCCACAAGATCTTTCGTAAAACCGTCAGTTTTAACCATAGGTGTTCTCTGTCGATTGAATCGAACGCCGCCTCCATATCTACGCAGACCTCATAGAGACGCTCTTTTGCTTTCAATGTTCTGGCTTTTATCAAGCTAAGTATCAGCAAATTTAGGCCAGTCTGTTCTGCTCACAAAACCGGTTTGTCTAGAGTCAAAGGATTTTGACTCTAATATCCACTCCTTTAGACGTTTTAACACAACTCTAGCAAAGATTTTTCCAATTACGTCTAAAAGGGCGATTGGCCTGTATTTTCTTGGGTTCAGTATGTTCAAATAGATACATAAAGACCCTATTCAGAAAAATACATCTTACTCCACCAAGAGGGAGGTGAATTTATATAATAAAGTTAAGAGTAAGATGATTCTTTTTCTCCACTCACACCATCACCCCTTGATTAGGAACCTCTGTTGGATCTTCCGGCACTACAAGTCCTGACAGAATGGACTGCGTGCATAAGTTAACTTGCAAAAACAATATTTATTCAAAGTATTAAAGCATAAAAACAACCCTCACATAAAACAGTGCAGCTTCTAGCAACAGAAACAACCATTTCTAAAATATCAAACACAATTCATACAAATACACAGGACACAAAAGATATCGCATAGCAAAACACAAAAATCTCAATGTGTCGTTAAAATAACGATCCCAACATGTTTCTGTTCTTCACAACCCATCTAGGGCGAACATTCTTCAGGGGATAGTTTAAAACATCCAAAAATCTCCTCAACACCGTGATGACTGGGTTGTTTCCAGCACCCTCAATGGAAAAACACCGGGGCCTGTGGAAGAGAGACAGAGGAAACTATTGAACTACGGGGCGAACGGGGTACTACAAAATGTAGAGGGGAGGCAGGCCAACTATTTGTGCCAACCTCTGAAGGTCCCAAAAAAATGGACCATTAAGATTTACCTTCAGATGGTGAACCTTCTATGCGCGTCTGATAATGACAAATTTCTAGTCTCTCGTCAATGGGAAACCAATACATCAAAGGGCGTCGCAGTCCGCCAAGGTATCGCAACACCTAAAAGAGACAAACCACAAACAGAGACCATATGCTCTGTTTCAGACCGGAAATAACACATCAACATGATGAAACCATAAGTTTGATCATAGTTACCTCCACAAATGTAGGGATGGGTGCTACGAAGGGAAATGGATCAGATCCAAACGACTCTATTGCCTGTCACAGTATCAATCTGGAAAATGTAGTCATCATCGACCTGCAATGCCCTCCACTGCAAGATAGGCCACCTAGTACCCCTAAAAAACGAGTCGGGTGATGTGCATCTATGTAGAAGACACGACTGCCATATAAATACATGGGTGCCCATGGTGACAACAAATGCAAATATATATATATACCCATATATTGCTCGGATGGAAACTCGCACAGTCCATGTTGCAGGTTCTATAAAAAACTACTGGGTAACGTGAGGACAAAGGCAGCGTGTGTCTATACGGGGTAAGGTGCCCATTATCCCCATCCAAGTGAGACAACAATCAGTGACCCCTGCAAAGACTGGATAGCCTGGCATGACAGTCACTATCACTGTGGGATCTAAAGTGCCTCAACACAAATATACGCCCACGCAACATAACGTGCGCATGAAGTCCGTACAAATCACGAGTGCCGACACACTTACCTGTGGTGCAAGCTCGCTCCGCCGAAAATTCAAAACATGGACGGCGGTAGAACACCATAAACCATACACCCGTGAGTGAATGCAAACGGAAGCACGCTGTCTGCATAACTATATCCCAAAGATAGATGTAGACGCTAAAGGTTCAGCCAGTCCCCCTTTTTAAAGATAGGCACTATAATCGCCTTTTTCCATGATGGTGGTACTTTGCTGCAGCGTAAGATTCTTTCAAACAATATCATTCAAAAATCCGTCCAAAGATCCGGGGCTAGTTTCATTATGGCATTGGTCATACCATTCGGGCCAGGTGCTCGGGACACACTAGCCTTTAGGATGATGTTTTTAATTTCTGATCGGTCGAATTTAATGTTCCACGGTCCAGTTGTCATTTGCTGGGCAGGTGTCTCTATGTTCAACTGTTGGGTAAATAAGGCCTCAAAATGCAAAATCCATTCCGACTCATGAATTGGGTGAAGCTGTAGAGAGCCGTTAGATTCTTCCCTTCCATTAACTAGTGCCTATAGATTTTTTTTCTGTTCTTTAGCGTGCGTTCCGAGACTTTTTGGAAAATGCATGCTCTGAGAGGCAGCCCAATTTCAAAATCTTTGTTTCAGTTCTTCTTTTCCAAACTTCGTTTTTTTATTGGCAGATGTTTTTGTCCTCTTAAGATCACAATGTAATTGAGTCTTTCCCGCTGCCATTAGGCTGTCAAAGACAGGTTTGTTCTTAAAGGTAGGTTTGCCGTTACTCCCTTTGCCCTCACTGAAGATCGCCAGACAGGATTTGTAATCCTCCCCCTTTGTTTTTTTCACTTGCCATCTATTTAAGATGGTCGTCGGGACTGGAGTTGATATTTGGTTGATTTGCAACCAGCCTCGATTTTGTTCCAGTAATAAGTTATGGGCCTACACTGGTGTTTTATCTTTTGCAACTGCATGTACTTTGGGTCTTGGGCAGGTTAGAATCACGACGTTGTGGTCGCTCTTGTCTGAATTCAAGGATGTTACCCTAGAGAAGGTCCCACTGTCAAAGAAAAAGTAATATAGGGTTGCGCTGGCAAGAGTCGAGTGCCAGGTCATTGCACCCTCAAGATCACCATTCACTTGGCCATTTAGCCTATGAAGGTCTCTGAGCTCCACTTCCTCTAACCATTTTTGCGCCCTTGATGTTTTTTTCTTTTTGTGATGGTTTTTCAAGTTTCATATTCCTTTTCTTGGTCAGTGCGAGGCAGTTGATATTCAAGTCTCCACACAAAATGATCCAGGGATCGTTGACTTCTGCTCTGAATTTGTCAATCCATTTCATTATTTCAGATATAAATGTGGTTGAATCCTTGGCCTGCAGGTTCCAATACAAGTTGAAGAGAGCTAGTACTCCCTCTTTTGCAGACTCTTAGCTAGTCAATTTTACTAGCGCAATTTGAATCCGGGGTTTAGGGTGTAGCCACTTTACCCATGGTGTTTGTTTTGATCATGGTTAGTAATCCAGAACTTGGTCTTCCCCTCATCCCCCTTATAGCGGTGTTCAGGTCAGTGTAACCGTCCAAAAGGGGGCAATCTCTCAACGATGTCTCTTGGAAAGGAAAAATGTCTACATTCTTCAGTCTGGTGTCGATTTGCTCTTAACAGATGGGAGGAACCCCTAGTATTCCAGGAGCCAATTTGGAGCGAGTCCCCCGCCTGATCTTTTTTGTTGTAGGCTCTCGTGGGATCTATTAGTGCGCTTGCCAACCAATTCCCAGTATCTTCAGTTGAAATCTTGGTGATCAGGGCTGTCATGGGCGCTACTCCCGAGGGGCCAGGACTGGCCCAGCGCCCTCGGAAGCAGACCCGTCTTCCACTACTCCGGACCCCAGCAGACCCCTACAGGGGCCCTTTGGACCGTGTCCTGGTGCCTTTGGCACCAGGCTCATGAAGGGTTTCAGTCCCGGCGCCATAGGCGCCGGGCTCATATTGATAAACAGTGTCATAATGCTTGGGTGGACTTACCTGAGGCAGACCATGCTGCATATTTACCCAGAACAATCCAGTCTGGTTGAAGTCCCCAGCCATCAGGGCTGGGAGGAACTATTCCCTCCATTCAGGAACTCTTTTCTTACCTGGGTGGAACCGGTGGAAGAACACACACTGGAAGCACTTCTCTGCTATTTAAACCACGCCCGATGGAAAACACGTGCTTCGCGTTATTCTGCAGCAGCAGCAGGACGCTCACCGAGTCGGCTCCTGCATTCCAGGTCCAGTGTCATCTTCAGCTTCCGCGCAGCAACCTGTGGATGAAGAAAGACACAGAACAATACTTACCAGATCCCGGAATCCAGTCACCGGCAAAACCTGCAAAGAATAAACATAAGGTTAGAAAAGTGCAACTCGCTCGCAGCCGCGCCTGCTTACCTGATCCATCCGTGATTGCAACGGAGCTAACCGCGGCCTTCTCTTCGGCAGCTTCTCTGCACCTGAAAGGCAAAGGACATAATTAAAAAGGGGTTCGGGTGAAGGCAGTCGCATTCATCTTAATTTACCAGTTTTTGCACGCGCAGAAGCGGCCGCATCAACCGCAGCATCCCGGCACCTGAAAACTAGAAAAAGGACATTATTAGAGGTGCCATTAAAAGCGGCCAAGGAACATTATACTTACGTGCATCGGCACGTGCAGCGGCAACGGAAAACTACGCCCACAGCATCCCGAGGCCTGAAATAAAGGAAAAGGGACATTATTGAGGTGCCCATCGTTTAAAGCCTAAAGACTACAAAATACTTACAGGCATCCGCTCGTGCAGTAACGGCGGCATCGCTCTTCGGCATCCCAGCACCAGTGCCACAACTAAGGCCGCAAAAGACTTGAGCCTCAACACTGAACTCATCCAGTGACGTAACTGGAATCCACGCACCCCTGCACCAGACGCAGGATGGAGAGCTCAGCATTTATACGCCTAAGGTGAGAGCTCGCCGAGAAAAGTAGAAAGCTAGGCTGTGGGAGAAACTGGCGATTGGTGGGAGAAGAAATCCCATCAAACAGTGATTAACCCTTTTTCTTCCACCTGCAGAAAACTTACCCTGCAAGTCAGACATTCGATAAGAGGAAGCCCAGTCCTGAGAGTCGTCCGAGCTCTGCGCTTCTCAATTGAAGAAACGATAGCAGCCCAGCCGGGATCAGCGCCTCCGTGGGAATCAGGTGAGCGTTACAAGGGCTTCAATTTTTGTCCCCGTTGTAGGATCCTCCAGGCGGCTTCCTGCGGTGCCGTTGGTAGTAATTTTCAGAGTGTCCGCACCATGAGGTACAAAAGGGACATCTCTGGTGGGCCTCACAGATATGTCCTGTTTCAAGGGACGATGTTCTTTAGAAGCACTTCATGAGAATCTAGAGATATTGGAATAGCCAACTGGTTCCAGAGGGGTTGCATCTACCACCTCTCATGTCCTATCCAAGAGCCCTCGACTCATCCGATGCGTTAAGTATGAGAGTGGCTAGAGCTGAAGATATCATATGCAACAAGACTCTATCATTCTCTCTCACACTTGGAAAAGCCACAATCTTTATATCGTCTGAGATGATCACCCTTAGCTGGGGGATATTGTGTATGAGGTTCATGACGTTTGTTCGATTTTAATAGGAGACCGTCATTTGCCTTCGACACCCGTTCCCGAAGGAGATTATGATTTTTAGTGTCTCTCCGAGACAATCCAGGGGGGCTTGTTTTAAGCTCATTGGAGGGATTTCAAACCCCAGCTTTCTATCAGGTGTTTTTAGATCTCCTTCATGGGAGAAGTCCCCCATTTAAAGGATCTTCAGTTCTTCGATCCTGATCCCTATTTAGTACGGCTTCTATTAGCCTCCTCAGTAATTTAGTTCCTTCTCTCTGCAAGGGGTTTGAAGGGCCCGGGTAGTTGGTCTGAAGTTTCCTGGCTTACCACCTGTACGCTCCTGTCTGGGCTTGTTAAACGTTCTTGTACCTGTTCCTGCTCAGACTCTTCCCGATCTTCGTAGGTCGAGAGCAGCATCAGAACTACTTCTGGGTCGGAGTCCAGCATCCCTCCTTCTTCCACACTATCGATTTTGAAATCTTGGGCCTGTTGGATTTTTAGGGCCCATAAGGAGTCTTCCTTCTTATTTAGCTTGGTTTGAGTCCCATTTGGTTGTTGAGCTAGAGAGGGGAGGGCAACAGAGCTTCTAACAAAGTTTCTTGCCCCTCCTCCACAAGATTAATTTACTGCCTTTACGTTCTTCGTTTTTTAAATCTGATTTAAGGTAGGTTTTAATCCTTTGGTCTTAGAGGAAACTTTCACGGTCTTAAGTCCGTCCTTCGCGAAGATTGGAAAATGTTCTGAGTTGCCACAATTCCCCAGGGAGTCCTCCGCTCGTTGGACTTCTTTTGTCAAGTGTGTGTTCCATGGAAGCTGGGCGCCGATCAGAGGCGTGGAGGGTTCCACCGAAATCAATACATGGCGATCCAAGTTGTGCCTTTGCAGCCCGCTTCCAGATGGCATCTGATCTTCTTTCTTGGGTCCTAACGGGGGCCTTACACTCTGGGATTCTTCTTCAATTCTTACGTCAGAGTCTCTGTTATTAAACAAATGCCGAGTGGGTATTTTATAATGTTCTTTATTAGACAGGGTTTTGAGGTCCCCTGGGTCATCTTTGTTCTTCATTGGAGAAATTGTATCCCTAAAACGCGCCAGGAATGCCCTTTTTATCCTCGCGTGCACCTTCAATCAAGTCAATTAGGGTTTTAAAGATCGCCCACTCCGATTCTTTCGCTCATTTTTCCCTGGAAAAATATATGATTCTATAAAAACCAACTTGGAGTGCATCAAGGCTAGTAGCGTTGACTGGTCCTTGTAGTTCTCGCTCAAGTTTTCGTATAGTTTTAGGAAGGGAGAGAGGGCTATGGTGACGATGGATCCAATTGAGGCTTGTATTTGGGCACACTGCTCCTCCTAGTTCTGCTGGTTATTTAAGGATTCCTTGCCCTGAGGCACAAACTCTTCGGGAGGCCCTAGATGTTTGGGCACTTCGATGTTGTAAAAATCGGGACTCCATGTAAGGTGCTTCAAGTTCTGGCTCTGAGTCATTTGAGTCCTCTGATTCTTCACTTGAAGTCCCATGGGGACCCTTAACCATTCTTTGATACGTTCTGTTTACTGCATAAGCTGATTGTGTTGCAGGGTTTACTCAGTAGCTTTTTAGGAGTGAGCTCAATTTGAACATCCGATGGGATGGTTCTTGGTTTCTTTTTTGTCAGTATGCTGAGTCCAGTTGGGTCGTCGTCTGTCAAATCATTAATGCACCTTTTCTCTCCTCTAGTTAGATTGTTCAGGTGCATTTTGGGACTTCTTTTGGAGTGTGTTCCTTCTGCAGTTGATCGTAGCTCTTGGGGTTCTTTACTCTCTTCTAAGCACGGTTCCATGATTTTATAGGGAACTCATGGGATCACAGGTACAGAATTCAGCCCGGGTGTAGTCCCAGCCACCCCCAGTTCTTCGGAGCTCAAAGTTCCCTCCTCCTCCTGTTATCTGGTCTCTGTAATCGTTATGGGGACCATCACAGTATGCACATGGCTGGGGTCCAGCCCATTTGCTCGGGCTGGGCTTCTAAGCTCCACTAATGATGTATTAAGGGCGCTGTTCACTCCAGAATCTGCACTGGGTATCTGAGGGCAACATTGAGGCAGGTCCGTCTGCGGAAGTTCCTAATGGTTAGACCCAGCCAGCAGATCATATCCATCTCAGAAACATTTCCCCAGTAACCCCCTCCTCTTTGTTCAAGGTATTTTTAAATTTGAGGAGTTTCAGAGGCTTTTGCCTTAAAGTGCCATCTAATAGATTAATAGATCTATTTTCGACCCGAGATTTGCTTCACTGTTTTTGCTTTTTTTTTTTTTTTTTTTGCTGTTGCGGGCTGCGATTCTTTATGCGGCTGAGCAGGCAGCCTCAGCGTTATGGCAGCAGCCATCAGCTGTACTGGCGGTCCCGCCCCGACCTCGCCTCTAGCCTTGCTACTCCCGTTTCCAACGCAACAGTCAGCACGCCCATCATACAAGGCCCTCCGTCGTCTGCGAATCCAGCACTGGCTCAATGCTGTTGTAACCGTCACTCCGCTCTCCAGAACTGGGCACCGGTAAGGCGTTCACATGCTGATGACTCTGTAGAATATTTGTTGGTTGTTTTGTTAAATGTTACTGGGTAGGAGCCAAGGCATTCTGCAGTACTGCTCTTGAGCTCGACTTTGATCCTAACGCACACGGCCGTGTCATGGACGGCCGCATCCATCTAGGCTATCGACTGGGTACACGAGTCAGAATCGGTACACATTAGGGGTTCTGGGGTGGGGGAATAAGTAGTGCTTATTAAAGATTTAGGATCCATACATTTGAAGTACGTCCCCTGTCCCACACCCAGGTCCGTTCCTCCCCCACCATTATCTCCATATTGTAGCACCTTCACTTGGTTGCAGGTTCTAGATAGGGCTGCTGCGTCCGTTATGAAGAGGCGCTCCATCTCAGCGCACTGCAGGCAGCTAAGGGCCCCTCCTGAAACCCTCGACCAACACTCCATGACGCTCCGCATCAGGAGTTGAGTGTTTGTAGGTTTGGCCCCACCTTTCTTCACCACACTGGAAAACAGACTGCAGGCAGGGTCCAGTGGAAAGCTGGGTCCAGTGGAAAGACTGGTGGTAGAAAATGCTCACAGCCATGAGCAGTCAAGAACAGCAGCAGAGGTACGTCCTCTCTTGACCAACACTCCACCGTTGATTTCGTTGTTAATTTTAAAGCCTTAAACCGCACACAATCGTTCCAACAGTGAATCATGTGGTAATGTAGTTCTAGAATCTTGCATGTAGAAGAGGTTGTCTTGACCTGCTATGTCCCCCTAATATTCTCAGATAGGTGCACCATACAGGCCTGATGGTACCCCTGTACTGGTGCACCGGATCAGATAGAATCCCATTCACTTTAAACCTCGTAGATGGTAACACAAGTATCAACCTGAGGAAATGCGGGCCCAGCCCAAACCGCTCCAAGACTTTAGATAAATAGGACCAATCCACACGATCAAATGCTTTCTTAGCATCAATCCAAAGCAAAGCCATGGCTTGCTTATATTTCTGCGCCCAGATCGAAATATCAATCGTACAAGGAATATTGTCATATATCTGGCGTCCCGGTATAAAACTGGTTTGGTCTGCTGTTACCAGCTCTGATAGAACTACAGCTAGTCTTGCGGCTAACATTTTTGAATAAATCTGAGAATCATAATTAAGAAACGTGATCGGCCGAAAAGATGAGCATAAGGTGGGATCTTTATCTGGTTTAGCAAGCAGAGTTGGGGTCGACTTCACCATAGAAGGTGTAATCGATTCCGTCTTGCCAAAAGAATTAAATAAGTCTTCCATGTGGGGGGGGGGAGAATTGCTGAGATTTTCTTTGTAAAAAGCAGCCTTAAAGCCCTCAAGCTCTGGTGCGGTTCCATGTCATTTCATCGTAAGAGGTTTTTTCGCTGGATTTTTTACGCAGATTATTTTACGAAAAAACTCATCGAACTTCTATTTTTGGGGGTGGGGGTTACCCCCCAAACCTCCATCCCCTTGCATTTTTTATATATTTCCGAACACCCACCACCAATTTATATATTTTTCTAAACCCCCCAAAAAATTCAAAGAGCTTTTTCGGCCAAAATTGTGCTGTAAAAAACACAGCGAAAAAACATCCTGCGATGAAAGGACGTCATACTCCTGGTGATTTAACGGATGGTAAGAGCAGTTTCTTCTGTTATTGGTGCTTCTATAGAGGGCCTCTGATCCGCTCTGACTTGGGGAAGCTGGACTTCTCGGATAAACGCCTCTTGTAGTGAGCCAGCCTGTGAGTCCGCCGCAAACCGCTGGCAATAATATTGGGATATAATATGTATTTTCTCAGATTCAGTAGTATGCAACAACCCTCCATTATCCTGTAGAGCCCGTATAACAGTGCTATTTCGCTGCGCTTGGACTTTATAGGCCAATATTCGAGACACTTTATGGGACGTACTAGAGTACTTCTAAGTCATTTGTGTGAGATGTCTTCCACCCACAATGCCTTCAACTTAGTCTTGGCTACTTGAAGCTGCCTGTATGTTTTTCTAGCCCCATCACGCTTGTATTGAGATTCCCTTTTGGCTACCCTTTCCTCAGCTCGGAGACTCTGATCTGACCGTATCTTTTTTCGGGACGAGGCTATACCAATCAGTTACCCTCTTAAAGTGGGTATAAGAGCCTCCCATACCCCTGAAATGGACACTTCCCCCATGGGATTCTTCTGAAAATACTGTGTGCCTTTCCATAATGTCTGAGCATATGGCTGGATCCGCTAACGGCATCCTTTACCCTTTCAATCCCACTGTCTTTCGACCTCGTAGACCATAACTGTCCAAGTGTAAAGTAATGGGGGGAGTGCTCCGATAACAGTGCTACCTCTATAGTGGCTGAATAGATCCCCCGCTAATAAGGAATGAGACACCAAAAAATAATAAATTCTGGAGTAAGTACGATCTATGTGCGAGAAAGGAGACTAGTCCCAATACTGGGGATGAAGGCTCCTCTACGCATCAATCAAATTCATTACATTTCATTTGTTATGCGCACTATTGACCCTTAGGAATAAAGGCACAGACAACAGAAAGACATGCAGCAACAATTGAGGAACGTCCTTAAAGATGAATGGTCATAAGGCTCAAAGGAGGTTATTCCACTATCCCCCGTAAGATAATACAGCCCTAGTGGAGAGATCCGGAATTTTCAATAGGTCAAACAAACAGAAAAGTCTTCAATTCCTTCTTAAAAGATAAGAGGGAAGAGTGACTCCTCAAAACTTGTAGGAAGGTTATTCCACACGTTGAATGCTCCCTTTTCCGCCTTCGATGGCAAATCTATATCTGCTTTTGGAATCTTTAGGGTCCTCACCGCCGCACAAAGAGATGTAAACTGGTGCTGGGTCTCTGCCATTTGGTACGTTATTCGGAATGGGTAACCCCACTTATAACCGACCCCCTTTTCCGAGAGACTGTTGGTCAGTGGCATCATTAGTCTGGGTTGCTGGATCGTGCCTTTGTAAAGATCCTGAAAGAGCTGCAGGGTTGATCCCTGGAACAGTAGGTCCGCTGTCACAATGGTCTTCTGAAAGATGAGGTCTTTAGTTTTGAAGAAATGAACCCGCACCAGGACATCTGGGAGGAAGTTTTGCCTCATCTGGAAATTGGAGAACACCCTATGTGTGCAGTCTAATGTGATATCCACTGCCTCGTCCCCAAGTATCTCCTGGAACAACGCTCGGACATACTCCTCTAGGTCCTGGATGTCCCTTGGGATTCCCCTGATACGTACATTGTTCTTGCTGAACCGAATTTCGGCGGCGTCCTGTTTTTCTTTCGCTATACGCCTGTCTGATTCAAGTGCCGTTAACCTTTGTTCGAGCTGGTCACAGAAGGCAGATTCCAAGTCATCAAGTTTAGACTCATTCTGCTGCACAGTGCGGCTTAGTGCTTAAAAGCTCTTCCAATCTTTTGCTGTTGTCGCCATCTCCTTTTGTAGGCACATGATTTCTCATTTAGTGGTGGGCTGAGCTTCCTCCTCTTAACACCGGCGGTAAATCCGATGCTGGCTTCGGGTGTTGGAGCATGTCCCAGATGGAAGCCCCAGATTTTTTCCTTAACTTTTCCTGACTTCATTCTGCCCATAGATGAGCACTTCCAGCAAGAAACGTAGAGAGTGTTAGGACAGTTCTTCTGAAGTCCAACTAAGGGTTTAGTAAAACCATTCAACTGAGGCAGTGCAAGACTCCACTCTTAGTCTAAGGTTGTACCACCTGAGTACATGCTTGCGTAGACAGAGCAACCAGGCTTATCTTAGGAGGGAGAGAGAGCTGTAGAATCGGTACAGATGAAATTGTAATACACATGGTCCAAAGAAACACTATGTATTGTAAAAATGAAGGATTTATTCAAATACAGGTTGGCCCAGATAAATCTTGGGGTAAATAAGTACTATCACACGTTATATGTAATCACAATTATCAAAACACAACACTATGCTTGAAGGTTCACAGACCAAAGCATAAACCTTATTTGGAACGCCTAACAGTTCTAGGGAAGTCAAAACCTTTTCATACACGTTCAGTATAGGTCACACCTATTCTTGGAGAGTAAAAACCAATGGTTACTTTCAGATTATAATCAGTAATGCAAGTGCAGTAGTCCCTAACAGTTGTTCAGTGACTCTCAGTACAAATCACATAATCAGTCAACTGGACAGTATACGTTTTGTGAATAGTGGACCACTTATTCCAGGTACTGTAAAAACCTAGAACTACTTTTGTGATAACACACTCTTATAGTAGGTGAGTAATACCTAAGGATGTAATATTCAATTACAGGTGCCTTTGAGATCAGTGAAGCACAGATTGAGATAAGCAGTAACTCTGGTAACTTATTTTTAGATGACACACAGCTAACTCAAGGTAAGTAAAACGCATATACTTTTTTATCCTCCCAATGAAATCCAGGTTAGATCTTTCCCAGCTATACAAGTACCTTATGTATGACTTATCAGGGACAGTTAGAACCATAGACTCTCTGTGAGTGTGTCTACAACAGCAGAGGGAAAGCAAAACCCAATGTTACACTTTACTGAATGACTCAGTTATTCTAGGTAGGCAACAACCTAATACTGACTTATTCTGGACAGGCTAACCACAAGTCGGGGGAAGCAAGACTCAGTTGGGGGGAGACACTTATCCTAACAGGAATGGTGATACCATCAGTTAGAGGGCACTCATACAATTATCCTAACAGGCATAATCTGTTGAAACCAGCACATCACTTTTGGGAAAAGGCACAACCTAATCACAGCTGAGTAATATACCTTCACATCTACTTTCTATTAGAATCGCAGAATGTTTTCTAAAGAAATAAAGATGTTAACCATTCTTTTAAGAATACTGCATCACACATCCAAGGTAAGTAAGACATTTTGTAACTGTTCACTCTTAGAGTTAGTTACCAACCAACTCTTTTACAAGTAAGTAACTTTTAAACACTTATTTTCTTTTCTAGGCAATATGCCCAATCCCTTAAAGTATTTCCCTTATTCTTGGAGCACGAGTGTTCTCAGTGACAGAACGGGGTCTCTAGGATCTAGTGACCAATATACAGTGTCAGAATAAGTTCTTAAGTAGCAAAAGTCATAGGAAGACTGGGAAAATAGGTGAGTACTTTACTTCTAGAGTTAGAAGAGGGTCCAGGGGTTTCGCAGAAGATCCCCCCGCCCCCTAGCAGGATTCTAGCAGTGAGACTGGGTGCACTGGATGAGAGGACTCCCCATCACAGAGAACACCCCACAGCTACACAGAAATCCTAAGAGACTTAAGTTAAGTAAATACCAAAGCCAACACAGTACCTCAGCATAGAAGACTATTTTGCAGCAGGAGGACTTCAGGATCTGCAGTCAAATACCTGGTCAGTGGATTCCTTGTCATGGTGACTGAAAACAAGACCTCAGAAAGAACTTTGCAGCAGGGATCAATGGAGAAGGCTCTAGGCAAGGTTTTCCTTCCGGCTGAATGCGGTTCTGCAGATTTGGCGCCTTTTCAAGGAGTACAGAAGAAGACAGAAAATCGCGGTTGAATTCTCGTCATTCCAAAGGTCCAGCACTCTGTTGAGGGGAGGTTTCGGACTCAATTCCTGTCTCTGGAGATGCACCAGGATGCCCACGAAGTTTCAGTGAGATTTGGAATTCGGAAGACCGTGCACCGCATGATGGCTCGAGGTCCCAGGGTATTGGGGTATTGCAGCCGTGCAAGGCCACAGCAACACGTGTGATGGCTCAAAATGCAGGTCTTCCTGAGTCTAGTTGGTCACACGAGGCTCTGGGTCAGGGTCGTTGTTTTCGGAGTCCCCAGTTCGATTGGAAGGAAGGGCTACAGCAGGCTCTGGTTACACAGCAGGCTCTCCGGCCACTGCAAATCGTTTCAGCCGCTTTTCCTTCATTTTCCTCTTCGGTTTCGGTTCCAGTGGTCGACTTGTCTTCAGTTTCCAGGTTCACATTATTTAACAGGAACTACAGCGCAACTTCTGAATTCTCTCCCTGCATTTTACAACAAGGGGCGGTCTGGTTGTCCAATCGGGACAGCCAGCCCCCCACTGGGATTTGTCCCCATTCAGGCAAGGAGGAAGACAACGGGCTGTGGAGTTTTACTCCTCCCTTGCTTCCTGCCCTCACAGACTGGAGCCTGGGCGGGGAGTCCGGGGGACTCCCGCCGAAGATAAAAATCACACAAAGGAATTTTCGGCCCTGGATGTCAGGGGGAAGGAACAAGAAACACTAAAATGGTGAAAAAAGACTGGGCCATTTTGGTACAATGAGCATCCTTAGGTGCCTTTACTGCAGCTGTGAACACAGCCCACGGTAAAGGTGCACCAAATTAATGAAAGGTAGCACTGCCACCAGCCATTGAAGGTAAGCTTGTCCCTGTAACAGAATTGTTACAGTTTGAGTGTGAAAGGGGTAACATTGTATCTTCCCAGCACTCCACATAAGGTGGGGTGTGCTCTTCTCAACTAACAAAATGTAAAAGGGATCCAAATATCCTTTCTACTGTTGGGAACTGTAGTTCTCTCAAGGTTAGCCAGAGAAAGTTAAAAAGGGGAGCCACTAGGGCAACCCATCAACAACAGGCACTTGATGCCAAAAAGTTGTTAGAGGAGAACTTTATGGAGAGTCTAAAAACAGACACCCATTCAAAGTGTATAAGATTCTGTGGGTGTGACAAAGGTTCCCACTCAACAGAGGTATTAAGGAAGAATCTCCCACTTATAAATCATTAAGTTCTGGGGTTGACCCATGTCAGGAAGATTTACCATTTCTATGACAATCTTACCTAACAGAGAGCACTACCTAGGTGAGACTAGGTGCAAGCGCCACCTAACTGCTTTATCAATGATTATGCAGATCCCTAACCACTCCTGCGGAGGGGATTGAACCAGGCAACGGCGGGATTGCACACACCGGGCTCCAAGCCCCCGCTAGACAACTCACAATGGGGTTTATCCCTGCCAGATGGCCTGTAATGCAAATACATCCAAAGGGGGTCCAAATACCAGTGTAAGAAATAACCATTGCAAAACCATACCTGTTTTCCAGTTAAAACATGTTTACACACTTATGGAAAAGTACTCCCATTAGGAATTGGACTTATATTATTACCCCCTAAAAAGTAATTTTACTCGCAACTTAAAAAATACAGAGTGAAATATTCTGACTTCCAAATCTTTTCTGGAGCACTGGAGACCGATTTCTTTTGTTAGTGTTTCCTTTAGTTTAATTTAGGCAGGGAAATCCTCATCAGGGTAGGGATAGTGAGGCGTTCATCCAACCTTTAAATATAATGAAATGACATTTGTTGACAAAACTTTCCAGCTTGAACCGCCTCACATTGCTGCCCCCTCACAAGATCCACTGCCACCAGCTACTCGGAGGAACTTGTCACTGAAACTAGAAAGTTAAAGGAGAACTGGGAAAAGGGATATTTTGTATACCCTCAGCACTCCACATAAGGTGGGGTGTGCTTATCCCACTAAATAGAAGTTGGGTAGGATTAAAAGTATCATGCGCAAACTGGAACAGCATCATCAAAGGCAGCACAGTTACACACTCTAGGACGGGAGAGATCGCAATCAGACTATTCAACCTGCATCTCACAAGGGTTGATGTACTCCATTAAATGTCCATGCGGTTTCTTATATATTGGACAAACCAGCAGGAAAGCCTGTTTGAGATGCAATGAGCATAAGTCTAATATAAGAACACGGAATCATCAGTTGCACGACATTTCGAGCAAGCAAGACACCAAGTGTTGCAGATCAGATTCCAAATTCTGGAAGTTGTCAAATCAACCAATCTTATTACCAGCTTCACCAAGAGACTCGAACAGAGAGAAGCATACTGGATTGAAAAACTAGACACAGGATCTCCTCAGGGTTTAAATGAAGAACTTTATTTATACGGTTTTCTGTAAATGGATACTGTCATATTTACATTGAAATATAATTTGAAAACAGGTACAATATCCTGAGACACCAACACAGACCGGCAAAAAAAATGTTTTCCACCAGTTTAATATACCTTTTGTTTTCAATGTAGACCCTTTTTGGAATGTATTGGTCTGTTTGAATCTACAGATCCAAGATACATGGTTCATGTAGTTAATCAAACTTGCGTTGGCTATACAGCAGATTTGCGAGTAATTACATAATGGATGTAGTTTTAATGCAACTAATAACATCAGTAATGATGCTTATTTTTTTGGCAGTGTTTTCCTAATTAATCCATACAACTGTTTGACAGATTATTGGAACTCTCAAGCGATACAAACGTTCAGCAGACTATACAACTCTACTTATTAAGACATTTGCGACATCGGAACCTAAGGACAAGTCTTGAGTTAATTGCTGTAGGACATTAGTACAGTACTCTCAACATGACTCTGTCTGTATATCCTGATCACCATCTGTTAACTTCCATTCTAAATGCAATCTACATATTGCTGCGTGACATAATTGTCATATCACCAATCACCTTTTAACTCCTCTAATGCATAACACTTAGCATGGTTCATTACATCAGGATAACAGCACACTAGGATCCATTAGACAAATAGTGATTACCGCATTTGGTGGAATTATAACGCTACATGATCCAGCTGAAACAACGTTGCACATATAAACACGGATTTACCCCTGTAACATTAGCATCAGCCAGTATTCTGGGTACATGCATAAGGGGACAGCACTCCTTATAAGAACATAATTTGCCTGCATATCTGCCCATTTACACAGTGGGTTTACGACAAAGCATAATCCGCATATTGCCATGGAAACATAAGATGCTGCGCGCTCTGTTGCCCGCTGACTGGAGCATGCAACGTTAGAATGAGGAGCGTGGTTGCCATAACAACCTTCCCAAACTTGAGTTTGATGCTCAATTCTCGCTTGGCACTCGCTGAGACCCGATGCAGACAACCCACGAACACTTTTGTCACACACAGTAAGAGTTCTCTGTTTAGATTCACTTCACTGCCACACTGCGAAACAGAATAATTCTAAATATAAACTTTCCGCAACCTCTAATCCAGCCATTCACTGAAGCTCAGCTAGGAGAGAGACAGTCGGCATCTGAAACGCCCATGTTATGTCAGACCCCGCATTCTTGACCAGCTTGAAGTGGATCGAATATACACCCTGCCAAACACGGTTGGTACTTTTCCGCAATCATTTGTGTTTCTGGAATTTCCATAGTCTGCCAATTTAGCAGTCAACCTTCGAGCATTGCGAAATCCCGTATGACAGGCGGTTTTTTAAACAATTTTGCCCAGCGAGCCACGTTGAACATTACACTGTATACCCTTCTGTGAAAAGTCAACTCCATCAGCACACCGATAGAGCATGATCCATCTGGTTTCGGTGTATAATTGAACATACAATATAGAGGTCAGGGAATCTTTAAATAGTTATGGCTAGCTATTAGTATAACTAGAATAGAACAGCTTATTTGTTTAGCGATGTTGCACTTATGTGACTAGACATCATTGTTTTCTCTTTATAGAAACCTGATTTTTGGAATTGATAGATACACATTCACAGTCTGTTGAGCACACAAGATTGCAGGTATCATGAGACCCTTTTTGATATTTGATTAATTTGAACTGGACAAACTATTGTATGGCCTGTATGTGTCTTGACTATGTAGCTTTCCAGTTGATGGGACACACATCTCTGGCTAAATAAGTATCCATATTGCTGTTTGGTATTATAGAACTCGCTTGTAGAAGGGCCCCAAGTCCGAAATGCATCGGCGCTAGTGGCTTTCTACTTCTTTACAAGATTGAACTTTAATTCAAAAGATTTTGCTTATCAACTTGATGTATCACAAGAAGTTCCTTTTGTGTTTAAGCATATATCAAGATGGAATAAATGAAAGATAACTTTCAGTAGTCTTTACTAAAATATTTGGCAACCCCAGGTCTGATGAATTCTTTGATCAGACAATTTTTTGAAGGATTAAAAGTATCCCCTTGCCTTACAAATGCACAATAAATAAATGAGTGTTGTCACAGAAAAATAAAAAGTGAAGCCCACAGAAAGCCCTCAGAGCTTCCCAGCAGCATTGCACAGAAAGTGCTGTGTGCTGCAATAATACATTGCAGGTGCCTTACGATTTGGAGGAAAGCAGAACTCTAATTAACAGTACCAGAAAGAGGTAAAAAGTGTTCCCAAGCTCAGATTAAAAGAATGAGTGAGTGTGGAAAAAGGTTGCCACTCACTCATGAGAAGTGATCAAAAATCCAAGAGTCCAGCGAAAATGCTGGGGGACTGTTAAGGGAGTTTTCCTAAAGTCCTACTGGCAGTAAGGCTTTAGTAAGCTATCACAGTGGTTTGTAGATCCCCAACTCTTAGTATCAGTCTGTACCAGCTTAGGATCTTGGTAGAGTGGCAGAGCAGTCAGGCTCATCTTAAGAGGAAGATGTGAGCTCTAGGTAAGAACACTGAATCTGAGCTCGACAAGCACAACAAAGAAGCACTTACACTTATAATTATATAAAAAGTATATATTTATTATATTTACCCCAGAATCACGTTTACGTTAGAACACTTGGGAGTACTTGAGAATACATTTCAAAGGGCACTTTCACTTTTGTGTTTGTTCGCGGTTACATTTGTAGCAACTTAAGAAAGGGAAAAGACAATGTTATCGTATTATCGGTTATTGTGCACTTACGTAGTTTTCAACGGTTTATACGGTAATACTTAGTCAGTAAACACATATAGTAAAGTTTCTTAAAGGGAGGAAAATGGTTAGTGTAGCCTGAGCTTAGTTCAAGGTTCTAGAGACGGTTTCTTCGCCTAGTAAGTCTTTAAAGTCCAAAAAACACAACCCTAGCTAAAGGCAGTTCGGAGAGGGCTTGAAGTCTTGACAATCGGCGAATTACGAAGAGTTTCCGTGGATTTCTTCTAGTGTCTAGAGTTATTGAAGCAGCAAGTTAATTAACAATAGAGACCTTAAAACGTACTCGAAAAGGGGACACAAGCAGCAGATTGGGTCAAAGGTAAGATGGGGTTGTCCTTGCACTCCAACACTCTAGAATGACTTCTTAGAATCAGATAAGCAATACCTTCCCCCCCTCACCCCCCCAGAGTACCTTAAGTTAGAAGAACATTTTTGTGCTGGATGCTCCGCAGTGTTGCAGCTCTGGACTCAACCTCTTATTTCCGTGGTCTGGTGACTGAAGGCAGGACAATGGACGGGATCTCTCAGCAGCAGTCTCGAGGACCTGTGGCACGACTCATCAACTTCTTGGTTCACTTTGCGGTTTTGGGGCTTTTTCTGCAGCACCTATAAAAGACACTGTTGGGGACAGTTCTCAAAAATGTGCTAATTCCCTTTTACCTTAGAGACCCCTTGATCTTTTGCTGGACTTTAGGACTTTTAATTTTTAACGTCGAGAGAGTGAGCCCTTTTCTCACACTCTCATGCATTTTTATTGTGATTTAGACTGTTTCTTTTAATTTTGGAGTCTGACAAACTCCATAAGCATCATCTTTTACATTGTGACACGCAGCACTTTCAGCGCAGTGCCACAGGGCAGTCTTAGATTTCCCAAAGGTTTAAATACTGTCTCTTGGTGAAACTACTGTTTCCAAGAGCAGTAAAGTGAAATTGACTTTACTTACAAATTATAACTTTCTAGACACAGCCCACACTATCTTACCATAGGGTGCTGGAGGGGGGTTACTTAGTATCCCCTTTATCTAGTTTCCCATGTAGCATATTTGTTAGCCTTTCTACAATTAATGGCTGGTGGCAGTGGTTTACTTTTTACTACCGTGGTGCGTTTTTACCGCGGGCTGCGTTCGCAGCCACGGTAAGGCGCACATGGGTGCCCATTTTGTCAAAATGGCCCGGTCTTCTTTTTTCGCCATTTCTTGTTGGAAAGGTCCTTCTTGAGATTTACTCTGCGTGCCAAGCCAGGTTTGGTCCCTTTGTTTGTTTCTGTTAGGGAGAATACTCAGAAATCTGCTAATTCTCTCCACCTTAGAGACCCCGAGCAACTTTGCTGGATTTAGAGGACTTGATTTTTTAACCTGGAGAGAGTGAGACCATTTTTCCCACTCTCTCGTATTTTAATGTTATTTCTGAACTTTCTGTTTCTTTTGTTTATGGAGCCTGACCATGTCCATATGCATCATCTTTACATTGTGTCACACAGCATTTTCAGTGAAGTGACACAGGGAAGTCTTCAAGATTTCCCAAAGGTTTAAATACCTTCTGTGAGATAAACTACTGTTTCCCAGAGCAGTAAAGTGAAATTGACTTTACCTACATTTGTAACTTTCTAGACCCAGCACACACTATCTCACAATAGGGTGCTGGAGGGGTTACTTAGTATCCCCTTTCTCTAGCTTCTTATGTAAAACATTTGTTACCCTTTCCTCACTGAATAGCTGGTGGCAGTGGTTTACTTTTAACTACTGTGGTGTGCGTTCGCAGCTGCAGCAAAGCACCCATGGGTGACATTTTTGTCAAAATGGCCCTGGTCTTCTTTTTTCGCCAATTGTTTGTGGAAAGGTGCTTCTTGAGATTGTTTGCTTTGCCTTTGGCGGAATTCACAAGTGAAGCCTGCCTCTGGCTCCAGGGTGTCTGGCAGGGGCAGGAAGTGAGGGAGGTGCCAGAGACTCCCTGTGCTTAGTCTCCTAGGAGACCCAAATGCACCCTGTAGTGATTGGCGGGCTGACTGTCCGGCAAGGGCAGCAACTCTGCTGGGTGACAGACAGCTAGGCTGGAATGAATGGGAGAGAACTGAATAAATGGCAAGGCTTTTGGCTTGGAAGGCAGAGTCGACCACTGGACAAAGGAACTGAAGAGCTTGAAAGGGACGCCTGCTGAAACTACTGGACCGTTGGTTTGCCCGGTGAAGCCATGCTGCAGTGACTACTTGCCAAGTTTGCATAGACTTGGAAGCCCTGCAAAGACGACTTCTCCCTTTGAGTTGGTGGGACCGATCAACTCCCAAGTAACCCACCTCGACACCCACCTCGACACCCATCTCGGAGCTGGTTGCTGCAGGAAACCTTAGAGCCAGGGAGATGGACACCAGATTGTGTGCGTTGCTTGTAAGCTGGCCTAAAGCTTTGGAAGATCCTCCGGACTCCCACGAAGCAGGACTGACCAAGGCTGACCCCCTCAGTTGAGTGACTGCTGGGTGACAGACAGCTAGGCTGGAATGAATGGGAGAGAACTGAATAAAAGGCAAGGCTTTTGGCTTGGAAGGCAGAGTCGACCACTGGACGAAGGAACCAAAGAACTTCTTGAAGAGGATGCCTGCTGCAACTCCTGGACCTTTGGTTTGCCCGGTGAAGCCCTGCTGCTGTGCTGAAACTCCAACTTTGTATCAAACGAGAAGCCCCTGCAAGGACGACTTCTCCACTTGAGTTGGTGGGACCAATCAACTCAAAAGTAAGCCACTTGGACATCTTGTCAGAGCTGGTTGAATTTCCAGAGTTGCTGCTGGAAACCGAATAGCCAGGAAGAGGAACACCAGATTGTGTGCGTTGCTTTTAAATTGGCCAATAGCTCCAGGAAGATTCTCGGTACTCGCAGGAAGCAGGACTGACCGAGCCTGAGCCCTCTCAACAGAGTGCGGGACCCCAGGAGCAAGGAAAGTCCATCTCGACATCCAGGAACCACAGTGTTGCTATTTGCGGTAGTCGCAAGGAGCTGAAACACCGAAGTGCCACTTGTTTGAAGATTGCTGGTTGCGACAGGTGACCGTCCCATTGCAGTGCAGGAGTCCCCTGAAGTCCTCCCTCTTGTCCCCACGGCTGAGGCCCAGGAACAGAGAGAGCTGCAGAGCTTCGCAGGGACCGGAGTCATCTGCTGCACTTTTTCTTCAACCCAAAGGTACTGTAAAGTCTGAGAGAACTTGCCTCTTGTTGTAGAGTTGCTGCATCTTCTACTACTCACAGGCCTAAACAGCTTGTGGCCCTACATTGATACTTCTTTTCTTCAAAGACTTCTCAAACATTGTGCTAAGACCTTTTCTTACTTACCTACCAGAAGTGCTTCAGCTCATATAAACCTTTGCCCATTGACTTTGACTTAACCTATTACACTGAATGACTCTGCTTAGGAAATCCGAATGTCATTGCCTGCTTAAGAATATTTGTAATCTCTTGTTTGTTCTAATAACCTTTTCCTTTGACCAATTCCTAAGGAATGTTCTAAATGCTACTGTAAGATATTAATGTCCCCAGTACCCTAGCTATTGAAGTCACCTGATGGTGCAGGTTGTGACTTTGGGCCATCCCAAAAGGGTCTTTACTGATTTAGAACTAAGATTCTCCAGCATTGGATCTTTCATGGATTCACATGCTGTGAATATTCCCCGTCAGGCTGGGAAACCTCAGTCACTTTAACTTAGCGTTTTCCTGTGGAAACATTCGACACTTCAGTGTCCTATCAACGTCCTTTTTGGGTGCTTTAGGCCCCACCAATAGGACATATGGTATAAATAGCCCCACCCCGCGGCTTGCCTTCAGATTTCAACCGTCTCCACACTTTTGGAATCACCTCATGTTCTTCGTGTTTTTGCACATGCGTTTTGGTCCGTGAGCAACGATGGCATCGACTCAGAAGAAGTCTCTTTTTCGGCCTTGTTCTACATGTGGCTTGAAGAAGGTGTACGAGGGCGACGGCCTAATGGATTGCCTCTACTGCCTTTATCCCCATCACTCGGCAGACACCTGCGAGATTTGTCAGGGGTTCTCGCAAAAGGCTCTGAAGGACCGCAATCTGCGGCTTATCTGTTGGCTCAATGAGGGCACGTACCCGGGTTAAGAGGTGGGGTCGGTCCGGCGTCTTGTCTTCGGTGCGAGCGGTGAAGTCCGTGAACATTGCCGTGTGGCGTCAGCCGAGCCTCCAGCGAAGGAACATCGTCCTGCTTTGCCAGAGTCGGTGGTTGGGAAAGAGCAGTAAGTCTTTCTTGAGCAAGCCACATTCGAAGAGTGTGAGTGCCTCTTCATCCAAGCATGGTCGGTCGGACCATTCCCGGGGGTCTGGTGGTAGGCCTGAGAAGTCTACGGCACAGGAGAAGGTCTTGGCTAAGCCGAAGGAATAGTCATTGAAGCGCTCATCGTCCGGCGCCCATCACAGGTTGTCGTCCAGCCGGGGGTCTTCCAAACATCGGTCCAGTTCGTCCAAGAACACCGGGTCTCTGGTGAAGTCGTCAAAGGAAGTGGTTCCGACAACAGCCTTGTTGAAGGTGGCTCCGTCTTAGATGGTTGGGCTGCAGTCTACGATACCGTCGTCGGCTCCGGCCACGGCAGTTATTGATAGTGGACCAATGCTGTTCTCGTCCATGCGAGTGGACTGTTAGGCAGAATCCTGTGCAGTGCCCTTAGGGACCACTACACACAATTAAGACTACAGGTGGCAATACAAGTTTTACCTTTGGTACAAGCCTGTGCTACTATGTCAGTGGTAGCAGTGGTGGAGCAGCCAGGCTTAGCTCAAGACTATATGAGCAGTAGCAGAGATTACACAAAGGGACCACAATTACTGTGACTCAAGCAAACCTGATTCAAGGTTTCAGGTAGAGAAATATAAGTACATTGATTTTTAAACCATTCATTATAAACACAACACTTCTATTAAACTTCAATAAAAACCACACGTTAAATATACTACAACTAACCAATTCACTTTGTACATAAGTCTCAAGGTAAGTACCCTGTGTTTGAATGAACCGGTGTTATGAACAAAACACGTTACCGTGAATACAATTGCGATCACTTTTTGACAGTTCGGTCTACTAAATAAACGCATATCCGTGACATGAAATGCTGAAGGGGCAAAAACACACTTGGCACCTGAGATACTCAGAGGGAGTTGGAGGCAACAATCACAGGCAATATTTTGGTTAGGCAGGCAGAATCAAGAAACACTCAAACAGGAGTTCCAAAGTCAAAGGGCCGGAGACAGGGTCGAAAGACACTGGGGCCTGTTGCCGAAGATCACACAGTTCACGATTCAACGTAGCCAAAAGTACTTCGATATTGTCAATGTTCGGAAGCAAATGTTATAAGAAGGAGGGAAGACGAGGGCAAGCCTTGGAAATGAAGAAAAAGGGATTCACCCAGTTTCCTCAAGCTGAACACAGTACCTTGTTCCAATGGTGCAGTTTGTGCCCTGGCAGTTGTTCATATTGGTTTCCCGCAGACCCACGATTCCTGCAGCTTCGTTGTGAAGGAGGACGTCTGAAGGGGGTCTGCACCACACAGGGATGAAGCAGACAGCAGCGACGAGGAATAAAAGGGGTGCTCCTTAAAAACAGGAGAGGCTCTTCAGTTGGCTATCCGGACCACTAAAGCAGCGTGCAGCAATTTCAACCAAGTAAGAGGATCCTCTGGCTGTAGAAGATGAGCTGGTTATCCCCAGCAAGCTCAAGGGAAGAAGACTCCGGACTGGATCTTCTCTAAGTCGTTGAAGGGCAGATAGCTCAGGACTGCAGCAGGGCTTCACTGGGACGGGGTAGTTGCAGCAGCTGTCGTTCTCTCCGCTTCTCTTCGGTTCCTTGTAGTTCCAGTGGCGATTCTCTGACTTCCATCCCAAGAGACCTGCCTTTTATGCGAAAAACCCCCATTCACACAGCCTGGCTGTCAATCCCCCCCGCAGGGGGGTTGTCTAGCCCGGACAACTACCCTGGCCAATCATGACAAAGTGTGACTTGGGTTTCTTAGGATACCCTGTGCAGGGGGTGACTACACCCCTCCCTCACATTCAGCCCACCTAGACACCCAGGCGCCTTGAGGAGGGCTTCTGAGCAGAAGCCCGCCAAAAGACAGTGAACAAAGAAGGCGAACCTAGTTTGCTGCGCAAAGTAAAATACAAGAAAGACTTTAACAAAAAGAAATGTCAAATAAACCCAACCGGAGGCAAAAGAAAGACGATTTGGTCAAGTGGGTTTATGTTCGAGGCTAATATAATAGCCAAGAACAGTACCACGTTTATCTAATATAATCGCGGTAGGAAAGTTAGGGTAGATACCACTGCAACCAGCCAAGTCTAAATGTTAAAAGAGCGAAACAGTGCTCTACGAGGTATAGATAAAAAGGGATACGAATTAACCCTTTCCAGTACTCCATGGAAGATGGGGTGTACTGGATCTGTGGTAGATTGACTAAGTAAAGTCAATGGTAACACTACCCTTTTCTGGGGGACGGTGGTCGCCTCAGAAATGGAGTTGAGGGAAGTCTCAAAGACAACCCTGTGCCACGGCACTGAAGGTGCTGTGTGACGCACAAAAAGAAGGGGGCTACTGAAGTGGTGTACTTCAGAGTCCACAATCACAAAAACAGATAGAAACATATAGAAAAACACAGGTAAGAGTGGGGGGAAAAGCTCTCTTACCAAGTGGAAAAAAATAAACTCCAGAAGTCCAGCAAAGCTGCTGGGGGTCTCACTGGTGAGGGAAATCAGCTATAAATGAGAATTCTCCCTAACATGGACACGGAAGGATTGTTGTCGACGAGCGGGGCATTGCAGTCTGCCCGCCGCCTTTGATTCTCTTCTTCTGGACAAAATTCTGCACCAGGATCCGGCAACTTTTCTGGTTTTATTGGAGGTTGAATATGACCAGGAACAGGTGCTGGGCCCGTCAGCTTTGGGTCTACAAAGTGTGGGGCCGTCAACGTCAAGTGGACTGGGTGCTGCTCCGACCAGTTATCCGCTAGTTAACCCACTGTCTGTTATCCTCACAAGTCCTGTCCACGCTTCAGTCGTCGTTGGGGCAGCTGGATGCCAGGTTGCCTCCCCCGAATGTGACTCCAGCAGTACCGGTGGTCGAAGTTCCTGGTTGCCATTGCCGGTGGGGGTGGGCTGTCCAGTCGCATCCAGAAGAAGGCAAGCTACCAGAGTCTGAGCCAGAAAGTGTTCCGCGGGACACGTTGTCGACTGGTTCATCTTCGCCTACGAAGGACGATGCATAGGACACGGACATAGAGGTGGAACCTCCCCGGAGTCCGGCTCAACCCCCTCCACCGTATGATATTGGGGCATTCCACGCCATGATGTCGAAGGCGTGTGTGGAGTTTGGACTGGCTCGAGTGGAATGACTGCTTCCTATTTGATCATATGGGCAAGAGGAGGAAGGCGGTCTTCTCCGTGCCTATTCTTGATCATGTGTGGCAGGAGGGCCTGCGCACGATGCGCCATCTGTTTTCGGAGACGGCTGTCAAAGGTCGTCTTGAAAAGAAGATGAAGGCTCCAGAGTTTGCCCCAAAATGCTTGTTGTCACAGCCCACACCATAGTCTGTGGTGTCATCGGCGGCCTGCAGGAAGGCTAGGAGTCAACACAAGTGCATGACGCCCCTAGACAGTGAGGCCAGGAGGCAGGATGCCTTTGGTAAGAAGGTTTTGATGGTTGGGGCGACGACAGTCCAGGCAGCGAATTCCCTGGCGATCATGGCTTGATATGACGGCGATGTGGCATAGGCTGGCCCCAATTCTCGAACATCTGCCGGAGCAGCACGGCAAGGATGCCATGCTGTTGGTGCGTGAGGGTGAGGAGGCCTCCAACCACAGCATAAATATTGCCGTGGACCTGGCGGAGTCAGGATTTAAACAAATTACCAATCGGGGTGGTGCTGCGATGCCAAGCCTGGTTAAAATGCACTGACATTCGGCTGGAAGTACAATATAAAGTCATAGACATGCCCTGTGAAGGGGAGCATTTGTTTGGTGAAAAGATTGATGAAGCCCTAAAAGGTATAAAGGAGGACACGAAAACAGCTAAGTCCTTAGGAGCCTTGCAGAGTGGGTGCTTTTTTCACTCCTTTCGTCCATTCCGGGGTGCTTCAGGCAATGCCCAGTTTGGTTCCTCCAGGGACCGTGGGTACAGTCGATCCAGTTACTCCTCGCAAGGGTAGCGACGGTCTGCCCATTAGGCGCAGAAAAATCAACACTTCCAGGCTCTGCGAAAAAGGAGTTTGCAGTCCTCCACATCTAAAGGGAGGCCTGCTAAACCGCAAAAATTCCTGCCTTATGGGCATTCTGCTAGGGGGCAGGGTGGCGATGCACGTGGATGAATGGAGCAAAATAACATTGGATCGTTGGATGTTGGACACGGTGCGTCTAGGCCACTTGTTGGAGTTCAAGTGTCCCCCGGTTCCTATCCCACCGGTGTATGTCATGCAGCCGCATTTTCAAATCCTGCGGCAGGAGGTGGTTCTCATGCTGGAGAAAGGGGCTATAGAACCGGTGCCGGTGGTAGAGCGGGCCCAAGGGGTTTATTCCCGATACTTTGTGGTGAAGAAGCCCAACAGCAAGTGGCAGCCCATTCTAGATCTTCGGGCGTTGAACAAAAATCTGCAACGCCTGTAGTTCAAGATGCTCACTCTTCAGGAGGTCATCCGATCGGTGCTGCCGGACGAGTTTGTGGCGTTGTTGGATCTACTGGATGCTTATTTTCACATTCCCATGCAGCAACCACACGGCATGTTTCTGCGGCGAACACTACCAGTTTCGGATCCTTCTGTTTGGCTTGAAGTAGTCTCCCAGGATGTTCACGAAGTGTTTAGCTCCAGTGGCAGCGTTCCTCTGACAGGAAGGTCATCATATATACCCTTACCTGGACTATTGGTTGGTGAGGGGTTCGTCACCGGGGAAGGCGCAAGACAGTCTCGTGGCAACCATGCAGCTTTTGCAACAACTGGGATTTGACGCCGTCCAAGGAATTGGTGTTTCTGGGGGCAGAGTTTCTCACCCGCCACAATCTGGTGAAGCCCTCCAGCGACTGTGTCAAGAAGTTGCAGTTGAGAGCAGGCGAGTGGAAGGAGGGTACAGTGTTGTTGGTCCGAAGTTTCATGTCGCTGTTGGGGGCCATGGCTTCGTGTATTCCGCTTCTGACAAATTGTCGTCTCTCAATGAGGCCAATGCAAGAGTTCCTAGTGGACCGATGGGCGCAGAGTCGCGGGTTCTGGTTGGACAAGTTGGTGGTCAACAGATGTCTGCTGGACGCTCTACTCTGGTGGGCATGCAAGGCCAATCTGGTGCGGCGCATGCCGTTGCTGGAGCCGGAGTTCCAGTTTACAATTGTGGCAAACGCCTCTGACAGGATGTGGGGGTGGAGGTCATCTCTACAGTTCGCAGGTGTGTGGCCTGTGGTTTCGGGAGGAGTCTCGGTTCCACATCAATGTGCTCGAGTTGAGTGGTGTACTGGGCCCTCAAGTAGTTTCTGCCACGGATCGCTAGTTCGTTATTGGTCTGCCTGTTTCACTCCGCCACGTATTGGTTGTACTGCTATGTAAACTATTCACAGAATGTGAATCCATGAAGGATCCAATGCTGGAGAAGGGAGTTGTTTCTTACCTGTAAACTCCATTTCTCCAGCGTTGGTATCGTTCATGGATTCACATGCGCCCGCCAACCGCCCCTGCAGGCAAACTGGGTTCGGGTTTGCTCTACTTTGGAGGTTAAAATCTGAAGGGAAGCCGCGGGGGTGGGGCTATTTATAGCATTCTTCCTATTGGTGGGACCTAAAGCACCCAAAAAGTACATTGATAGGACACTGAAGTCTCAGTTTTCCATAGGAAAACGCTAAGTTAAAGTGACTGAGGTTTCACAGCATGTGAATCCATGAGACACCAACTCTGGAGAAATGGAGTTACAGGTAAGAAACTACTCCCGGGTGTAGTTTTGGAGTGTATTTGTGTGTTGCTTTTGTATTGCTCCCTTCTGAAGAAGTCTTATTCTAACTAACTGATAAATAAATTAATAATTGTTTATTCAAGAAACCTTGAGTGTAAGAGTTTATTTGAATACTTGTCACTGTGAATCTCTGTGTAACTCCCCTACATCTCACATTGACCCCTCTTGAGATAAGCCTGGCTGCTCAACACGCTACTAACCTGTGCAGTACAGATTGCCAGGAGGTCAGGGTTGTTGTAGTGCACCCAAAGGGTACTGCATACACTCTTGCCTAACAGTTTTATCTTTGGGATTTGCGAGTGAAGCCCGCCTTTGGCTCAAGTATGTCTGGCAGGGGCAGGAAGTGAGGGAGTTGGCAGAAACTCCCTGTGCTTAATCCCCCTTGGTTACAGGACTGGACCCAAAGGTGATTGGCTGGCTGGCTGTCCGTTAAGGACAGCCACCTTGCTGTGTGATTTACAGCTATGCTGGAATGAATGGGAGAAACCTGCATAAAAGGCGAGGCTTTTTGGCTTGGAAGACAGAGTCGACCACTGGACGAAGGAATCCGAAGAAGAACTTGGAAGAGACGCCTGCTGCAACTCCCGGACCGTTGGTTTGCCCGGTGAAGCCCTGCTGCTGTGCTGAAGCTCCAAATGCGCCTCGAGTAGAGAAGCCCTGCAAGGACGACTTCTCCCTTTTGAGTTGGTGGGACCAATCAACACCAAAGTAAGCTCGTCTGGACATCCTCTCGGAGCTGGCTCGGACCCAAGCACTAGGAAGATCCTCTGGACTTCCCTGATGCAGGACTAACCAAGCTTGAGCCACTTCAACAGAGTGCTGGACCCCAGAAGCAAGGAAAGTCCGAAGTGTTATCCGAGAACCGCTGTGTTGCTATTTGCTGTCAGACCTGAGGAGCTGAAACACTGAAGAACCACTGAATTGAAATTTGCCCATTGCTGCCACCGACTTTCCCATTGCATAACCGGAGTCTCAGCCGTCCTCCCTCTTGTCCCCATGACTGAGGCTCAGGAACAACTGGATCTGCAGAGCTGTACAGGAACAGAAGCCAGCTGGAACCATTTCGTCTAGCTAGAGGTACTGTAAAGTCTAAGAACTTATCTCTTGTTGTGTAGCCTTACTTGCTCTCCGTTGAGACCTGTCTTGGTTACCTTGCAGAGTTGCAAAAGCTTTGCCCCTCACAAGCCTCCCAGCCTGTGGCCCTTCAAGTGTTCTAGTTTCAACAAACATTTCTAAAAACTTTGCAAGACTTTTTAACTACCTGAAAAAGATCTTCCGCTCCCCTTGACATTGTGCAATTAACATTGGCTGTCCTGGCTCCCTGAGAGACTCCTCTTTATCTCTGACTTTGTGCTTTGGCCTTTCCCCAAGGAAAGGGTTAATTTACTCTGCATTGGAAGGTTTTAAAAGTACTTACCTGTTAGTGAATTATTTGTAACTATTGTTCTATTCCTCTATTCTATCTTTTACACGAAACTCAGTAATGTACCAGTGATAAATCAATGTCCACAGTGTCCTAGCTATTTGTCACCTGAGCGTGTAGGAAGTGTCTGTGTGCCATCCCCAATGGGTGTCATCTGTTTTAGAGAAACTAAGTGTGTTTTGAAGTGTATTTTAATTGTTACATATATTGCTCCCTTCTGAAGAAGGCTTATACAACTGACTGTGAAATAAATTAATAATTATTTTATCAAGAAACCTTTTGTGTGTTTATTTGAATAACTGCTACTGTGAAACTCTGTCACAACATTACGGATCACATTGACACCTCTTGATATGAGCATGGCTGCTCAGCCACCCTACCAACCTGTGTAGTTCAGACTTATACCAAAGGTTGGGTCCCTATTGCCAGGAGGTCAAGGTTATTGTAGTGCACCCAAAGGGTACTGTATACAATCTTGCCTAACAGACACGGATCGCCCGGTCAATCTTCTTCGCTTCCTGCAGTCCCATACTCTGGTGAGCGGGTCTGGGTGAGTTGGGTCGGATCTCTGGAGTGTCCATACGGGTTCAGCAAAGATTAGGATGATTCGGCCATTCCATGACGATGCACTCAAAATGGGTAGCCAGTCTCCTGGTATTGGGGTTCCGCAGTTCTGGAAACTCTGATGAACTCTGGAGCTGGCTTGTTTCAAAGTCAGTCTTAGGACTGAGTGGTTGTTCTCACCAGCCAAAGGGAAGGGGTCCTCTTCGGAGCTCCTCTGTCGCACAGAAAACGGGGTCAGGACAGCCGTAGTCGCTTCACGGTGTTGCAAAGGGTCTGCAGGTGTCTCTGGTTGTCTTCTTCGGTTACTTCCACTTCCAGTGGCCGACTCTTTTCACTCCAGAAGCCTCACCTTGTATACACTTCCAGCACAAACTCCTCTGCAATCTCTCTGAGAATTTTACCGAAAGGGGTATTTGGCTGTACAATCGGGACAGCCAGACCCCCTGTGGGAGCTGCACCTATTCAGGCACTCTAGCAGACAATGGACAGGGGGTGGAAAACTCTTCCCCCACTTCCCGGACAGCAGGAAAAGCAACCTCAGACCTTCTTCCATTGACTTGCCGAGTCCTGGGAAGAATCGGAGTATGGGGGTAAGTTACAGAGGTTCTTACCTGCCCCTAAACTCCCTTTAATACTTTCATTAAACTTTTAATATACTTTGGTTTTACCATACCTTGCGCTGGCGCAAGCATTCAGGAGGTTGGGAACACTTCCATTAGTTAGAACACACACACAGGATACCAGTCCAGTAGCCCGCCAAATGCTTCTGCTTTACAGGGCACTGGAGGTCCATCTAAGGATTTTCCTGGACTCACAGGCCACGAAGAAGGCTATAGAACAAGATGGCCAAAGTAATAGTGAAAAACCATGTGGCACGGCATGTTTGGACACTATCCACAGTTAGTAGCCAAACGCGGTAAGGCTAAAATGAAAGTACCAAAAAATGGTAAAAAGTCACTGCTGGCACCAGCTTGTCCATTTAGCACACCTAGAGTAACCAAAAATCCTTTGAGTGCTAGTCTAGGGCAAAACAAAAGTGCACCCCATTGTACTGCATGGTAAAGATGCATTGTTCAATGATAAAAAGTTACCACAAGTGATAACAAGTAACTGAAAGTAGTAACACAGTCGCAAGCCTAAGGGAAACACTGTTTCCCAGTACTTACAGCCTGAAGGACATGTCAGTTTCCCCATAACAGATGCGCAAAAGACAGTGTAGCGAAGCTTAAGGCTTCACTGCACTGTAAAAAGGTCCGGATAAAAAATAAAAGCAAATAGTTTGGGACTCCATAATAATTGAAGGAAAGGTGCAGTAAAGAGACATTTTTCCTAACACGAAGGTTACCTGTTTTAATTCACTTATGATCCCATTGTTGGTACATTGCCTAAGATGTGAACACCCTTGAGGAACTCCTTATTTGGAAGACTGTTTCTGAACCAGAGAATTATTTATGTAAGAATTTTGGAAAATGCACATTGTGTCTTTCATAACCTCCCAATCACTTCACCAAATTACTCCTAATCATCAACCAGGGAGTACAGTGTGTCAGCAAATACTGCTTGTTTCTACGTTTTTAGTGTCTGCATCTGCTCAATTCAGAATCCTTAACTTCACATCCACGGCAGCTCAACAAAAATGCAGGGTCACAAGCTAACCTGAATGCAATCTTAAAGCATTCCATGTTTACAACGGAACGAGAACTCTTGGCAGAACTGGATGCAATCATTGGGAAAAAGGGAACCAGGATTATTATTTGGAATCTAAAGAGGTACGTTTAATATTTTTATTTATAATTTAATTTCTTGTACTCAAGATAACGTAGTGGTCATTTAGAACATTAAAGATAGGCACAATATGCAAAAACCTTACTTTTACTTAAGACTTGTGGCCATATAGATTTTGTAAAAAAAATAGTGCACTTGGAGCAGATGTTACAATTAAATTAAAAATGCTTAAACAAAAATACAAAATTACAAGAATTGTAGTCCTTTTTTTCTTTTACTTTAAAGTTTGTGTTTGCATGCAATTCTTGATTGAGCTGTCTTTAAGAGCTCTGTCTCCTAATTTCTGTTTGGACTGCAGTGGGGGAAACTAGCCAAATGTCTTAGATTTTTGGGTTGGCAACAGCATGATGGGTAGTTTGGTTAGTAGTATGTGTCCGATGACTGTGATGTGAAACTAGTCAAGGTAAATAACTTCCTTCTCTGTTTTGGGATCCTAATGAAGGATGAGATGTAAAGTGAGCAGTTTTAGAAGCAGACTTGCACACTGAGGAAATTGCCAATTGCTTAGAACTTGCAGGTGAATATAGAGTTTAGTGTACACTTTAACTTGTGCAATTTGATTTTTAAATGCACAATGCTTATTTATTTTATTTAATGTGATGTAGCTTTGAAAAACACTTTACACATAAAACAAAATATATTTCTAAAAATATACTTAAAATAATAAATACTCAATTTAATTCAGAGTTCATACTGAAATACACAAACCAAAAATACAATAATTTAAACAAGGGTGCTTATGACCATAGTCTCCAAGCATTTAACAACAAACTCGTACTGCAAAAATCAATAGTAGACATATGTATATTTCCATAAACCGAGAAACCTATAGCGACCTGATGCTAAACAAAGGATGTCAAGAAAGGTATAGACAACAGAATATAGTTGGACCTATAGCTATAAGGCTGGTCCCTATTATCCTTGAGCCGGGTACTTTGTGTTGTGATGTTCCCAACAGGTCCAACAGCAGGGTAATTACAATAATTATCTGGTACAATCAAAGAAGCCTGATTATAGGTTTATCATAACCCACAAATTCACATGGTAGAACTTTTATGCCATTGAAATCATGCACTTTTTTTTACTGCCTTCTGTATCCTGTAAAGGGACATAAGAAGGACTCGATTGTTAGTATTAATACATTGTTTCCAAAATGAGTGGTCTTTAATTGTTTCAAGCTTGTGTACAAATCTACCTAGATGAAATATATAGATTTTCCCCATGCAAGGGTATTCGGTCAGGACATGCTTCGCCGTCTCAATCTAGTCTTTTGAGGCAAATACGGCAGAAGCGTTCCTGTTCCACAACTGAGCGTGCCACACCAGTTACGGCCAGGACTGGCAGATGATTAATTCGCAACACGAGAATAAATCTTCTGAGACTGGGAGATGGGCATACGTTCAAATAGAGTTGGGCTTTCTTGATCGTATACAGAACATCTGGTACAAATGTGTAGCTTTCGAGGGGATTGGGTCCTCCGACGTATTCCATATCTATGACATGTAATCACCACAGCTGTGCTGCTTCGGAAACTTTTTTCGGCGTCTGCGTCCTGCGTCGATGCGCCGTCGTCGAGGACGTCGTCCGACGTCATCCGATGTGATAAGTAGGACGCACGACGCCCGTAGCCTCAGTTCCGTTTTTTCCGCGAATGTGTTGCTTCGTGATTCTCGGTTCACGCCTCGACTCTTAGAGTTCTGTTCTTCTCGGTTCTTCAAACCTGTTCGTTTTGTGAAAATCCTTCGTGTGAAGATGTCTTCTACTTCGTCTTCGACCCCGCGTCCGGGTTTCAAGAAGTGCGGGGAGTGTGGGTCCAAGATGTCGGTGACGGACTCGCACGACGCCTGCCTCTGGTGCCTCGGGGAGGCCCATGACACGGATGACTGTATCGACTGCCAGTCGCTCACGTCCAAAGGCTTACGCGAACGTAAGAAGAAGTTGTCGGTAGGTCGGGTGTCCAAGCCCAGGAAGTCGAAGTCTGCGGGGCTTTCGACGGATGATTCGAGGGGTGACTCTCCACGTCATCGTCGGAAGTCTCGTGGGTCTCCTTCTAGGAGTCGGTCTCGCCACTCCTCAGCCTCTTCGAGGCATTCTCGGAAGCGCCGACACCGGTCGTCTTCCAGGTCCTCTTCGGAGGACTCTGCCCGGCACGTCGCTTACCCCACCAGCCGTGCGACGCCAGAGGAATGGGCTTCCTTTGGGAAGAAAAGGCTGGCGATTCTTGAGTCGCAGGGTACTAAGCCGTCCACGCCCCCGAGTGGGGTCGGTCGTGAGAGGTCGAGAGACACCGCTCGCAAGAGTGGTCGGCATGAGTCACGGGAGAGGTCCCGTTCGGACAAGGAGACTTGTTCTCGATGTTCCCGGTCCTCGACGCGTTCGAGACCGTGTGCACCTGTGAGGTCTTCGAGGAAGACATCGACGTCTGAGGCGTAGAGGGCGTCGACTGGCTTTCTCGAGGCTCCGGCTCCGAGGAAGTCGTCAAAGCCGTCGACGCTCAGGTCGTCGAGGGACACGCTCGGGGATCCGGCCTCGAGGGCTGTGTCGACGCCGCCGATGCTAGAGGCGCTGCATCTGACGTCGACGCCGATTTCCTCGACGCCAATGCCGGTTCTCTCGACGCCGGCGCCGATTCGCTCGACGCCATCGATGCCTTTCGTGTCGGAGGTACCCCGTGGCACGGGAGAACCCCCTAGGAATGCTCTGGTTAAGAGCAAGCACTCTCGGGTGCCTTCTTTTCGCCACCTGGACTATATTTCAGAGGCAGATGAGGATTCTGATGGCCTGGTTCCTAGTCGGGTTCCAGATGAAATTGTCTCGGGCCATAGTCAGTTTGACGATTTGAGACAGTCACTGCATGATGCCAGTGGACTGGACACCTCTCCGGAGGTGGAGTTTTGTAGGCCTGAGCCTGGCTCTCATGCCGATTCCTCGTACCGGCGCCTTATGGCTAGGGTTTCTGAGTACTTGGGATGGTCTGCTCCCCCAGGGGAGTTTGTGCAGGATGATCTGACGGATATCCTTGATGTTGGTCCCCCAACTGATCCGGTCCTGCCGTTCCATATGGCTTTACAGAGAAGGGCGGCGGCGGCTTGGACTGCTCCGGAGAGTCTCCCGGCGGTGGGCAGATCCTTGTCGCAAAAATACCGTCCAGCCAGTAGCGACCCCTGCTACTTGACCAGGCACCCCACTCCGGAGAGTTTGGTGGTGCAGGCGGCCACGGCCCCGGCAAAGCAGGCGTCGTACCCTACCATCCCTCCTGATAGGGACGACAAACGTTTTGATGGCTGAGCGAAGAAAGTGTTTTCTTCTGGTGGTATGGCGCTTCAGGCGGCCAACTCCATTTGTGCCTTTGTCTCGTTTCACACACACTCTGTGGAACTGTGTTGCGTTAGCGGCTGAACATATTCCCGAAGGGGACGAACGGGATGGTTTCCTTGCTATGGTCCAGGATGGTAAGGATGCCATGTGTGAGTCCGTTCAGTCGGGTTTGGACTTAGCTGAATGCGTCAGTAGGTCCATGGCGGCGAGCACCGTGATACGCAGGTTTGCCTGGTTGCGGAAGTCGGGGTTTGCTCCTGATGTGCAGTCTCGGCTCCTCAACATGCCCTTTGACGGTGAACACCTTTTTGGCAGCAAGGCTGACGAGAGCCTTGAGAGGTTGCAGACCTCGAAGGCTGCAGCGAAGTCGTTGGGCGCTGCAGTTCGCCAACCTCTGCCTTTTCGTCTTAGGGGACAGCAGTGGAGGGGTGGTTCCTTTCGCTATTACTCGTCCTTCAGTAAAGCGAGAGGAGCTGGCAGTCAAGAGGCCAATGCAGGGGTACCAGAGGTGGACGACAGGGTACCCGTGGTGCCAAGGCCGCTCGGGCAGTTGCCTCTTTGCCCTCAGGTAACGCCGCTGCCGCTCCCACCCAGTCATGAGGCCATGTCCCATGGTTCGCCGGTTGGGGGAAGGCTGGCGCAGCATCTTGTAGAGTGGCAAGCCATTACTTCAGATGTGTGGGTTCTGGAGATCATAACCCACGGCTACTGTCTTCCCTTTTGGCATAGGCCTCGCGACAATCCACCGGGGAACCTCTCTTTGCAGAGTCCGGATCCGCTCCTTGCGCAGGAAATTCAAGCCCTGCTGGAGAAAGGCGCCATAGAACTGGTGCCTGTAGCGGAGAGGAACAAAGGATGGTATTCCCCTTATTTTTTGATTTCGAAGAAAGACTGGGGATTGAGACCCATCATGGACTTGCGCGGTTTGAACAAACTCCTCAGGAAGGACAAGTTTAAGATGGTTACTCTCTCTCAAGTCCTCCAGGCCCTTCAGCTTCAGGACTGGTTGGTGTCACTCGACCTCAAGGATTCTTACTTCCATGTGCCGATCCATCCCAAGCACAAGAAGTACCTGAGGTTCGCGGTTGGCGACTCGCACTTTCAGTTTCGGGTCCTGCCGTTCGGATTGACCTCCGCCTCGAGGGTTTTCACCAAGCTCATGGTGGTGGTGGCAGCGCATCTCAGGCAAGGGGGGATTCACGTCTACCCCTACCTGGACGATTGGTTGATCAGGGGGAGCTCTCCCGAGCAAGTCCTGGATCATCTGTCCGTCACCTGCCACTCCCTTCACAGGCTGGGCTTCTCCCTCAATTTAAAGTCCCACATGACGCCAACACAGCGGCTCCAGTACATCGGAGCAGTGCTCGACACTTCCCTGGGGCAGTGTTTTCCTCCCCAGGTGAGGGCTCTTCACATTCAGCAGATGGTGCACAAGTTTCAGCATGCCCAGACGCTCCCAGCGTTCGAGTTCTTGAGGTTGCTCGGCCTCATGGCATCCTGCATTCTTCTGGTGCCAGAGGCTCGCCTGCGGATGAGATCTTTGCAGTGGGCGCTCAAGACGCAATGGTCGCAGTCCTCCGGCAGGATGTCGGACCCGGTTCAGGTGCCGCCCTCGGTCGCCCGGGACCTTCTGTGGTGGGCCGTCGAAGGTAACTTGATGAAGGGGGCTCCATTTTGGCTTCCCTGGCCGGAGGTGACGATCGTGACGGATGCATCCCTCACGGGTTGGGGAGATCATGCCAACGGGCTGACAGTCAGCGGTCGTTGGGCTCCGTCAGAGTCCAGACTCCATATCAATCTGTCGGAGCTGAGGGCCGTCAGGCTAGCCCTGAAGGCTTTTCTGCCGACTGTGCGAGGAAAGAGTGTCATGATCCTGACGGACAACACAGTGGCCATGCACTACCTCAACAAAAAGGGGGGGGCAGGGTCACTTCCTCTGTGCAGGGAGGCGATGCAGCTCGAGTTCTGGGCCATCCAGCAGGAAGTTTCGATCTCGGCAGTTCATCTGGCCGGAGACGAAAACATGACAGCGGACGCTCTGAGCAGGCAGAGCACCATCTCTCACGAGTGGGAGTTGGCTCCGGAGATTCTCCTGGAGATCTTCGCCCTTTGGGGGACCCCTCAAGTGGATCTCTTCGCCTCCAGTGTCAACCGGAAGTGCGAAAGGTTTTGCTCGCGGGAATTTCCTCCAAAAGGAGCCTTAGGAGACGCGTTCGTGGTGGAGTGGTCGTTCCCGCTGCTGTACGCGTTTCCTCCAGTCCCCGTCGTCCCGCAAGTGCTGCGGAGGTTACGGAAGTTCGGTTCCCGGATGATCCTCATTGCTCCGGCCTGGGCTCGGAGGACGTGGTACCCGGACCTTCTCGACTTGTCCATCTGCCCTCCGCGTCGTCTTCCCTACCGAGACGATCTGCTCTCACGGGAGGGGGGTCAGGTTCTCCATCCAGAGGTCAGATCCCTCAACCTTCACGCTTGGCTTCTGAAAGGTTGAGGTATAAGGATTGGTACCTCCCTGAAGACGTGATGGAGGTGTTGCTTTCGGCCCGAAGGCCAGCAACAAAGTCTCTGTACCGTTGCCGTTGGCGTAAGTTCTGCGACTGGTGCCGAGTTCAGAATGTGGATCCTTTTGCATGTGACATCCCCATGGTTCTGTCCTTTTTACTTTCTTTGGCCCACAGGGGCTTGCAAGTGGGTACCATTTAAAGGTTACCTGGCGGCGCTGTCCATCTTTAAGCGCTCGTCAGAAGAGTGTTCTTACTTTAAAATCCCTTTAATTTCACAGTTTCTGAAAGGGCTCACTAATGTGTTCCCTCCGTCACCTTTCCTGGTGCCCGGTTGGGATTTAAACCTTGTTCTTAAGTTTCTTATGGGGGCTCAGTTTGAGCCTTTACATTCTTGCCCTTTGAGGCTGTTAACTCTGAAAACTGTGTTTTTAGTTGCGGTTACATCCGCTCGCAGAGTGAGTGAGTTACAGGCACTTTCAGTTAAGCCACCCTTCACTGTATTTCACTAGGACAGGGTTGTCCTTAGAGTTCGTCCTTTTTTTCTTCCGAAGGTAGTGACGGAATTTCATTTGGCCCAGAAGGTTGTTCTTCCGGCATTCTATCCTCCTCCGCATCCTGGTAAGGAAGGGGAGAGGCTCCATAGGCTTGATCCTAGGAGAGCTTTAAGCTTTTATGTTTCACGCATGTCCCGGGTCAGAGTGGACGATCAACTCTTTATTGGTTACGCTGGAAAGCGTTTAGGGCAAGCTGTGACGAAACAGACTTTGTCTCGCTGGATTGTTTTGACCATCTCGGAGTGCTACCGCTTGGCGGGTAAGGACCCACCGGCTGGCTTGCGGGCCCATTCTACCAGGGGTATGGCTGCATCTACTGCCCTGCAGAGGGGTGTTCCTATTCGCAACATCTGTGATGCAGCCACCTGGGCTTCAGTACATACATTTGTACGTCACTATTCCCTCGATTCCATCCGAGCACAGGATCTGGCCTTTGGCAAGGCGGTCCTTTGCTCTGCTATTTGATTGGCTATTCTAAATTTTGATTCTAAATTCTTTCCCTCCTCCTTGCTCTGGTACTGCTTTGGGAGTCTGTCATAGATATGGAATACGTCGGAGGACCCAATCCCCTCGAAGAACAAGTTACTTTCTCTCCTGGTAACGTTCTTTCGATGGGATGGTCCGACGACGTATTCCATACCGCTCCCGCCCTGCCTTCCCCCGCTGCAGAATTTCTTTGCGATTGCAGCTTACGTTCCGCAAGGCTTTGTGTCTGACTGGCAGTTGGCTAGTGTCACACGTTCTAGGGGAAAAAACTACAACTGAGGCTACGGGCGTCGTGCGTCCTACTTATCACATCGGATGACGTCGGAGGAGGTCCTCGACGACGGCGCATCGACGTCATCGACGCAGGACGCAGACGCCGAAAAAAGTTTCCGAAGCAGCACAGCTGTGGTGATTACATGTCATAGATATGGAATACGTCGTCGGACCATCCCATCGAAAGAACGTTACCAGGTAAGAAAGTAACTTGTTCTTTCAATCGGCCCAAATGTAATATGTTTTCATTCCAGTCCGAGAGATCAGTATGTTTCCTCAGGGAAAACCTCATGCTGGTGTAATTAGCCCCCCGACTGGGGGTCCAACCTATATCACAAAAAGGTATTCATGCTCTTGCTGAAGAGGGATTTCTCCTGTTGTCTAAGTTCCTCTTTGCCTATGCTAATCAAAAGCGGGTTAGAGAGCGCATTTAGCATCTTAGCATAAAGTTGTGCTCTTTATTTTTAACACCAAAGATTTCAGTGACATAATACCCAGATCCAGCCTAATTATTGCCATAAGCAGAAAAGTGGGAAGCCCCAATAACTTCCTCCAAAACCTTCCCTCAACTTGTAACCATTTAAAATCTATTGCAATCAAAGATTTAAGCCGGTGTGTCATTGTAGGACCCAGACATTTCATATAGAGGTTTTTGGCACCCCACAGTGTATACCTACTTCTTTTGGAAAATTGGCATATTAATGCGGTCAGTTGCGCCACCTTCCTCATACGCATCTGAATGCAGGTGCTATAGTCTCCACAAGAATCAAATTTAACACCTAGATATTTATAGTGAACAGTGTATGAAATCTCAGCGGCCTGAATATAAAGACGAGGTCTGGCAATCTTTTTACCAGCAAATAGTGTTGGGGAGAATTCTCAAATTCTCTTCACCTTGCAGACCCCCAGCAACTTTGCTGGATTTTGAGGAGTTGATTTTTTTTTTACCTGGAGAGTGTGAGCCTTTTTCCCACTCTCTCATGTATTTCGATATGTGTTTTACTCTTGTGTTTTCTTTGATTATGGAGTTTTAGACGACTCCATAGGCATCATCTTTTTATTTGTGTCACACAGCACCCTCAGTGCAGTGGCACAGGGAAGCCTTTCATGCTTTCCCAAGGTTTAAATACCTTCTCTGGGATGAACTACCGTTTCCCAGAGAAAGTAAAGTGAAATTGACTTTACTAGTCTTTTTAAATTCCTAGACCCAGCACACCCTTTTTTACAATAGAGTGCTGGAGGGGTTACTTATTATCGCCTATGTCAAGATACTCATGTAGCAGTGAAATGCTACCCTTTCCTCTCAGAATGGCTGGTGGCAGTGGTTTTACAACAAACTACCATGATTTTTCCCGACCACAAACCATTTGTAGCTCCGGTAGCGTTAAATCGCGGGAGCCATGTTTTTCAAGATGGCGTCTGAGCCCCCTTTGTTTAAACGGGTCCGGTCTTCTTTTTTCGTCATTTCTTTTTGGAAAGGTCCTTCTAGAGTTTCTCTGCGCACCAAACCTTTGGCGTGCTTCAGGAGTGAAGACAGTCTCTGGCACCCGAGTGTCTGGGGTGGGCAGGAAGTGAGGGAGGTGCCCGAAACTCCCTGTGCTTAGTCTCCTAGGAGACCCAAATGCACTCTGTGGTAATTGGCTGGCTGACTGTCCGGCAAGAACAGCCACCCTGCTGGGTGAGTGACAGCTAGGCTGGAATGAATGGGAGAGAACTGAATAAAAGGCAAGTCTCTGGAAGGCGGAGTCGACCACTGGAACGAAAGGACCGAATACGAGCTTGAAGAGGACGGCTGCTGCTACTCCTGGACCATGTGTTTGTCCGGTGAAGCCCTGCTGTAAGTCTGAATCGCCAAGTTCACCTCGACAGAGAAGCCCTGCAAGGACGACTTTTCTCTTTGAGTTGGTGGGGCCAATCAACTCGACCATAAGCCACCTGGACACCTTATCTCGGAGCTGGTTGTATTTTCCTCAGCGTGCTGCAGGAAACCGAATAAACAGGGAGAGGGACACTAGCTTGTGTGCTTGACTTACAGCTACCGGAATCAAAGATTTGCCAGTTGCAAGCTTTTTGACCAGTCCCAGTGCAGTGCAGGAGTCCCCCGACGTCCTCCCTCTTGTCTCCACGACTGAGGCCCAGGAACAGTGAGATCTGCAGGAACTGCTAGGAACATAAGTCATCAGCTGCCTTTTTCATTTGTAAGGTACTGTAAAACCAGACTGAGCGTACTTACCTCTCGCGGTGACAGTGCTTGAAACTTTCCCAACTCCCAGGCCTAATTGGCTTGTGACCCAGCATATGATTCTTCTTGCTACAAACTATTCCTAAGAACGTTTGCAGAGACTTTTCCGTTTAACTACCAGAATTGCTTTGTCCTATCCAAGACTTTAGCCCATTGACTTTGGCCTAGCCTATTCAATTGAATTGACTCTTCTGGTGAACTCTAAATATTTGCACTGTCTAAAGAATATTGTAACCTTTCATGTTCTAATAATCTTTACCTTTTGCTCCTCTTGAAAAGTATTTCTGAATTGGTATTGAAGTGCATTTGTGTGTATGATATAATTGCCTCCTATTGAATGTTTTATAATTGAGTGGTTAAAAATAGTATTTTTAACAAAGAAACCTTGAGTAAGAGTTTATTTGAACACCTGTGATTGTAGACCTCTGTGTAATATCTTTACAGCCCACATTCCCTCTTGAGATGAGCCTGGCTACTCAGCCCCGCTACCAAAACTGCGTGGTACAGACTTGTACCAAATGTTTGTATTGCTTACACCTGTAGTCATAGCTGTCTGTAGTGGTCCCAGAGGGTACTGCATTCAAACTTTGCCTAACCAATAGCATCAATAGGGTTTTATCCCGATTGATAATCAGGTCATTGGTGTCTGCATATGCCCACAGTGCCTCAGCTGATCTCTGTATGCCGCTAAACGTGTGATCCAAGATCACTAGTCGGCATAAGCCAGTACTGTGCAATGCGTGGTGCCAATTTTTGGTGCACAATTCTGGGCTGATTCTAATGAAGCAGGAAGATCTGATACAAAAAGGTTGTACAGCAAAGGTGCTGTTACACATCCCTGTTTTACCCTGCAATTCTGACTGATGGATTCCGTCATAGTTCCCTGTGCATCTAGTGTTAGGCGCACTGTGGTGTTTTTATGCAACAGTTTTAGATAATACAGTATTCCAGGAGGGCAGCACATAAGATCGAATTTGTTCCAGAGGCTCTTCTACACACCGAATCAAAAGCTGTTTATAAAATCGATAAAGCATACAGTGGATGACTGTTGGGACAACGCGCTCTGGTAACAGCCTACCCTGTTCATCTAACTTTAAGAGAATTGTCACTATGCCCCCTACCTATCGAGCTATAGCACAGTCTACCTGTTAGCCTTCCCCCCCATTTTCACCCTCAGTATGTTTACCACTCCACCACCTGATTAGCACAATAGGCACAATATGCCTTCTTAACATCTTAATGCTTTGTTATAATGCAAGCTGACCCTTGCATAGACTCCAAGTCTCATTAATCGCACCATGACCAACACTACCACGCCCCATCTCCCTACTTTACACACCACACATGCTATCACCCATGTACCTAACTGCCACTCTAGTCTTCTCAGAATTAGAACATGCATTCTACCCATGATCTTCACCTCCTTCTCCACACATGCCACACACAGGAACTGCAGACTAGGAACTTGCACTTCTGTTAGACCTAACACCCCACACCAGGGACCGCGCTCCCCCAATTCTAGTACTGTGGAGCCACCGTCCAATGTAAAGCCCGTGCCTAGCAACACCAAACCACTTAATTCCATGCATTAAGGAGCTAAACAGCCTCACCTAAACAAAAACCACCTGGCACCGCACCTCAAAGGCGCCCTACTCAATGTCTGATCTCTCACCGCCCATCCTTTAGAAATCAACAACCTCATCACTAGTCAGGACTTGGATATATTAGCCGTCACTGAAACATGGCTACATGAGGCATCTGGTCCGAGTTTAGCACTAGCCCTACCCGTAGGCTACTCTATCCTCAGACAGATAGACCATCTAAAATAGGAGGGGGGTAGCTCTGATCTTCAAAGATGCCGTCCATTTTAGGCATATACCTCACCCGTAGGAAGGCAATGCAGACATCCTATCGACTAAATTGTCACTCTCCCCAAATAACACTATAAATATACATGTTATCTACCGGCCTCCAGGACTCCTGGCAGACTTCCAAGGTCAAATCACCCACCTACTTAGCAAAAATATCAAAAAAACTAGTAAAACCCTACTCCTAGGCGACTTCAACTTCGGATTCAATGATCCCAATGATAAAGCTGCAATCTCATTCCTCAAGGACCTCACAGATATGGACTTCTCCCAGAAAATTACGACCCCCACCCTCTCCAAAGGTAGAACCCTGGACTGGCTGGCTGACCACAACTGTGACTCCATCACGTCAAACACCATCTACCCATGGACAGACCATAGCTGTATACAATTTACCATCCCCACAGCTCCAAGCAGTAAAACCATCACACATAAACCGGGCACTTTAGCTAGAAGCTCTTAAAAGTTAACCTCTGACAACATATGACTCCTTCTGGACATCCCGTGCTTCGCAGCGCCTTTCTCGAAAGACCCTAACATCTTAGCAGATATTTTTAAAGTCACCCTTACCAACGCAGTTAACACCATTGCCCCATTGGAAGATAAAAAAGAAAGTCATTCCACTCAAACTCCTGGTTCTCAGAAGACCTCCAAACGTTACGCAATAACAAACGACAGGCGCAAAAAAACTGGCAAGCCAACCCTTGCAACACCACCAAAGAACTGTTCAAATCTATTGCCAAAAAATACAAAAATGCCATTTTCAATGCCAAATCTCAAGCCTATAATCTCCGAATATCTGACACCAACTCACAATCCAAAGACCTCTTTACTATCTTTAAGGAACTCACAGACCCTGCCATCTCCAGAGATGAGATTGTTACAGATGAAGCATGGTGCAACAGCATACAAGCCCCTATGCTAAAAAAAATAGACCTTCTTCAAAACAAAATTAGTGACCATTATAACACCTTACTGAAAATGCACCAGCCAACTCAAACACTACCCATCAGCAGAACTATCAACGTCCCTAAATTAGTCTTTAATGACATCTCAGAATCAGAAGTCACACATCCTGAAACATCTGAAGCCATCGCAATGCAAAGGTGATATGTGCCTCGCTAAGATCATCAAGGAGTGCGCAGAGCCACTCGCTCCACTCATTACCGCTTCATTAATGCCTCTTTTAAGACGGGCATCGTCCCTGATAACCTTAAAGAAGATTGGGTGCGCCCCCTCTTAAAGCCAACATTCTACCCAGCACAGCCCAACAACTACCGGCCTATAAGAACTGTCCCTTTCCTACTCAAAATATTAGACAAGGCAGCTCATAGTCCAATCCAACTCTACCTAGTAACTAATTCCATCCTCGGAAATAGACAGTCGGGATTCCGCAAAGGGCAAGGAACCGAAACGGCCCTTTTAGAGCTAAAAAAATCAAAGGACCCAAATCCTGGACAATGGTAAGCCCGCCCTCCTTCTCCTCCTAGACCTCTCAGCGGCGTTCGATCTTGTAGACTACAAAACCCTCAACACACACCTTACGCACTCAGCTCATTTCTCCGACCAAGCTGCCGCCTGGATCACCTCTTTCTTAGAAGGAAGAGCTATGAAAGTCTTCTCTAACACAGCTAACGCACTCCCTACCATCATACACTGTGGTGTTCCACATGGATCCTGTACTGCTCCTACGCTGTACAATCTCTTCACTAAGCCTCTTTTTGATAAACTTGATGCACTTGGGATCACATATACAAATTATGCAGACGATACCCAGGCGCTCCTCCCCCTAACAGGCTCCTATAACCAAGACGCTTCAGCCCTTAGGCAAATCTATGCCACCATCCAGGCGTGGATGGCCACCAATGGCCTATGCCTCAATGGGGACAACACTGAAATTCGTATTCTTGGCCAAAATACCACTCTAGCCAAGTTAGACTGTCTTTATTCCAACTTTAACATTCATAACTGCATCAACCCTGTCCTAACATCTGTCAAAACCCTAGGGGTCAAACGAGATAAGTTCCTAATGGAGGAACTCCTGTCCCCCGCACACTTTCACAAGCTCATAAATTGAGTCCAAACAGTTAAGGTAAACTTTTGTACACACTGTGATTGTTTAGTGCTGTTGCAAGAATGATTCAATTCTGTTCATTTACATCAATATCCAATTTCATGAGTCTCAATGATGACCATCAAAACATATTTTTATAAAGAATGTTTTCATATTTAGTTTTATTTTTCATTTGTTCACAAGTGGCCCAACGCGTTTCGAGAAATACATCTCTTCTTCAGGGACATATTCAATATTTCAATCACATCTAATGATAAATTACAGAGAAACATATAATTTGTTTTGCTAAGTGTTGTCAAATTAATTTTGTAAAGAATAGAATAGATTATGATTTTGGTGTTGTAAATTCAAGTGCCTATATTCATCTCTTAAGTTCATCTGAATTATCAACACATGATAAGTATACAGATTTGCTTAATGTTTGACTTATTGTGAAGTAGGTGCATTCCCTCTTTCTATATTGAAGTCCACTTTACTAGCTGTCTGAACCAATTGAATCAGGTATCCCAATGTCAAAAAAACATGGGAAGTGTACTCCAATTGTGGATGGGGAGGTTGCCAGAAAAACAAACATGTCTATATTACATCAAATACATTTATTTGCGCATTCTCATTATTCATGATGAAAAACAGGGTTACTACATACATTTTAAGAAATGATATTCATGTCCTCTCCAACCCTTATCTTGTTTGGCCCCTAGGGTTTTGACAGATGTTAGGACAGGGTTGATGCAGTTATGAATGTTAAAGTTGGAATAAAGACAGTCTAACTTGGCTAGAGTGGTCTTTTGGCCAAGAATAAGAATCTCATTGTTGTCCCCGTTGAGGCATAGGCCTGGATGGTGGCGTAGATTTGCCTAAGGGCTGAAGCGTCTTGGTTATAGGAGCCTGTTAGGGTGAGGAGCGCCTGGGTATCGTCTGCATAATTTGTATATGTGATCCCAAGTGCATCAAGTTTATCAAAAAGAAGCTTAGTGAAGAGATTGTACAGCGTAGGAGCAGTACCGGATCCCTGTGGAACACCACAGTGTATGATGGTAGGGGCTGCGTTAGCTGTGTTAGAGAAGACTTTCATAGCTCTTCCTTCTAAGAAAGAGGTGATCCAGGCAGCAGCTTGGTCGGAAAAATGAGCTGAGTGCATAAGGTGTGTGGTGAGGGTTTTGTGGTATACAAGATCTACCGCGCGGTCGGGCTTTAAAAAGTGCATGGACTGTAAGTCCAAGATGTCCTTCACAGACCTGCACTGTATCTGCTAGTGGTGTCTGGGCGAGAGCCACGACACAGACGACTGCTCAAAGTGCCAGTCGTTGACTAGTGTTAGGGAGAATTCTCAGAAATGTGCTAATTCCCTCCACCTTGGAGACCCCCCAGCAACTTTGCTGGATTTTGAGGACTTGATTTTTTTTAACCTGGAGAGAGTGTGACCTTTTCCCCACTCTATGTATTTTGATGTGATTTTGACCTCTGTGTTTCTTTTGTTTGTGGAGTCTGACGAACTCCATAGGCATCATTGTTTACATTGTGTCACACAGCACCTTCAGTGCAGAGGCACAGGGAAGTCTTCCAGATTTCCCAAAGGTTTAAATACCTTCTCTGGGATACACTACTGTTGCCCAGAGCAGTAAAGTTAAATTGACTTTACTTACCATTGCAACTTTCTAGACCCAGCACACACTATCTTACAATAGAGTGCTGTAGGGTTACTTGGTATCCCCTGTGTCTAGATGCTCATTTAAAAAATGTTGTTACCCTTTCCTCACTGAATGGCTGGTGGCAGTAGTTTCATTTGAACTACCGTGGTTTGCGTTTACCGCGGGCTGTGTTCGCAGCTCCAGTAAAGCAACCGCAGTAGCCATGTTGTCAAAAATGGAGCAGGGGCCATCTTTGACAAAATGGGCCCAGTCTTCTTTTTTCGCCTTTTCTTTGTGGAAAGGTCCTTCTAGAGATTTTCTCTGCGTGCCAAGCCAGGTTTGGTCTTTGTTTCGCCTTTGACGGGATTCAGGAGTGAAGCCCGCCTCTGGCTCCAGAGTGTCTGGGGTAGGCAGGAAGTGAGGGAGGTGCCGAAACTCCCTGTGCTTAGTCTCCTAGGAGACCCAAATGCACTCTGTGGTGATTGGCTGGCTGAGTGTCCGGCAAGGACAGTCACCCTGCTGAGAGAGTCACAGCTAGGCTGGAATTAATGGGAGAGAACTGAATAAAAGGCGAGTCTTTTGGCTTGGAAGGCAGAGTCGACCACTGGATGAAGGAACCGAAGAAGAACTTGAAGAGGACGCCTGCTGCAACTCCTGGACTGTTTGTTTGCCCGGTGAAGCCCTGCTGCAGTGCCGAGGGCTTCACTCGGCAAACCAACTGGTTGCAGAGCTGGTTGAATTTCCAGAGTTGCTGC